>NC_140173.1:116315363-116970363 GCF_963971535.1 Notolepis coatsorum | reverse complement strand
TGCGTGTGTGTGTGTGTGTGTGTGCATTTACTATGAAAGGTGAAATGTCAGTCACAGCATATCATTTGGATTTAAAGAAAAAGCCACAGAAAACACAAGGCTTGGTATTGATTGATTGCCTTTTTCACACATCAATAATCTATCTTTCTATCTATATTTGAGTGTGAAGTAGGATACCAGTCAACCATTACAGGGTTTATAAAGGTTGAAAAAGACCCATCTAAACACAATTATGATCAACTTAGAGATCAACAATCTTTCAAAAATTAAGCTGAAAAATAACCCTTGATGATATTAAAATGATAATTAAATAGTCTTGTCAGAGATCTGACTAGCGAACATAGCTGAAAGTTTGTGGGTGGATCAAATGTTGGTAGGCGGGCCAGAATGGATATGATGCAGCTTCAGGGAAAGATTATCCAAACTTTGCTTTCAGAGAACTATGTTATTCCAGCTGAAATACCAAACAAGCAAACAAGCAAACAAACAATAAAAAACGAATAAATAATAATAATAATAATAATAATAATAATAATAATAATAATAATAATAATAATAATAATAATAATAATAATAATAATAATAATAATAATAATAATAATAATAATAATAATAATAATAATAATAATAATAATAATAATAATAATAATAATAATAATAATAATAATAATAATAATAATAATAATAATAATAATAATAATAATAATAATGTCTCTCCCACAGGCGGCTGTTAAGAAATAGGAGGCAGGGCATATCCCCTGGTGACAACCAGTTGTCACGACAACTCCCGCCTCCACCACCGCCATCGACTCCGCCCCCAGACTTCAGCCAGTGTGTGATTGGCTCGCCCCACTTCCTGCCCCTCCCCCACCACAGATTGGCCAACCAGCAGAACTCTGAGAACATGGCTGCCGAGAGGCACAAGATGGCAGCTGCTGCAGAGGAGAACTTCCTGCAAATGAGCTGCTACCGGTCTGGCGCACAGAACACGGTCTACAGCCAGATCCAAAATGGCAGCTTCCTGAAGGTTGCGGCCAGCTGCTACGGGTCGCCGGGGAGAGAGAGCCAACAGAATGGAGGAATGGTTGTGAAAGACAAACGACGACTGAGTAAGACAAGCGCCAGCAGCCACAGGCCAGATGACCTGGCTGTATAGACAGAAAGACAGACAGACACACCAGGGATGATGACCTGGCAGGAAAAGACTGATTAGTATTTAAAGACGGACAGACACAGTGCCATTCCCAGACAACTGGAGGTATTCCAGCCTGGACATTGATTCTGTTCCTCTATCTGCTTTCCAGTAGACCTGATAGACTGTCTGTCTTTACAACAAGTATCAATTTAAAAGGAAAACGGACCAAAATAATTATTTGACAGGCTACTATTACTCCTCCTCCAGTCAGAAGCTGAGCAGAGTACTGACTAATTCTGTGGGTGTGCACCATTACCATGCCGGCGTATAGGCCTACCTGTGGTGCACCGGGAAGGCGGAGTCTGCACACCATTTGACAGTTACTGTATCATAGCTGCCACAAAATGTCAGCGGCAAGAGCAGCGTTTACGTCACCACGACCACATGGCCCATACAAACACAAATACGCCAAGGGAGATTGATAAAACAGAGAGAGTCAGGCTTACATAAAATCATATTGTGAACATTACTGTCCATGGCTTTTGTCCTGTAGGCAGACATTGTTGTTTATTTTGTCAGCAGGCAATCATGTGCTTGTTTCAGACTGATGGGAAATTAAGTTGTACTGTCAGCCCAAACCACTTTACCTGAAAGTATACTGTACAACTCGAATCATCTGCTGTCTTTAACTATGAAAGTACACAACAATACAACTTTGGAAACATTACTAATCTGAAAACAGACTTTTGTGGTTTCAAAGGTCATGACCTTCCTGTTATACACAGGAGTACAGCGGGTTTGCTGGACAACAGGTGTACCTAAACGAGGCTTCTCACATCTCTTATACATAATTGTGAGGATACACATGTATGTGGACAATCTACAGTCCTTTGCCTTTTTTTTTTTTTTTTTTTCAACACACATATAAACAAACATGACAACACACGATAAGATACACAAGCATATACAGTGTATATCCAACGAAATTACCATTTATACCAATGTCTTATACAGGATATACCCCTAATACCTGTTATCTAAAAACCTACACACATATGCTCCAGCTCGAACCCCCCCCCCCCCCCGGACCCCTCTTTGGATAGTACCTCCATTATCCCTCGCTCCTAACCAGACACTACCATTATATTAAGCTAGCTTTTATTCTCTCCACCACTTCTAACCACATTGACATTTTGGATTCATTGAGACCCAGAATTCTTGCTGTAGATATTTCTTGATAAATCACATCGAGATATGTAAGAAACCAAACTTTCCGGCACATTTTTTCCGGTTGAAACCAGCGTGATGCGATCAGCTTTTTAGCTACTGTGATACCCGATAAAACCAATCTCTTTAGCTGTGGATTTACTGCAAACTCAAAAACATCATTCAATAGTAATACAGAGGGGTGTACAGGTATATTCCAAGATACGAGTTTTGATAATTGTTGGGTCACATCTTTCCAGAATGTCTTAACTGGTGGGCAGTCCCAGTACATGTGCACAAATGTCCCTTCGTCCCCGTTTGTACATTGGGAGCATTTGGAGTCTTGTTTAAGACCTTTGCCTTTCATAGTCCAAGCATATCAACTCTTTGATCAATGCACATGTTGAGCGATATTCTATGACACCAGTATGCTAGTATGCCAACACTAGGTACGCGTGGGGGCAGAAGAACTGAATGGACAGCTTATGCAGACTGCTGAGGTCTGCTATTGCATCATTTTACTCAGGTCCACATATGCTACATCTGGCCTATTAAATAGTCTTAATCCTGCTAATTTAAACCACCTTCTGGACCTAGACCTGTTGCCTAGCAACATTATTTTATTGTACATATGTGCAGCAGGGTGTCCTAATGGGTAGAGAAACCATCCTGTAAGAACGTCACACGTTCAATCCCTGAAACAGCTGATGTGTCCATCAATATGTCTCTCTGACAAGATAAGATAAAATAAGGGCTACATTAAGAATCCTTGGGGAGAATTAAGATAAGATAAGGGCTACTTTAATAATCCCTGTGGGGAATTAAGATCAGATAAGGGCTATGTTAAAAAGTAACTAAACACGTGGTAATTTTGCTGCCCTAGTCGTTGATATTTTCACCATGCTGCACACTCTGCCCTGCCCCAAGTGGTGATGTCAGAGTACCTCTTTTTGGTGGTACTATCAAAGTCTTTCTAGGAAAAAAGAGAAGAGAAGAGATGAGATATGGCTAGTTTAATTTCTTAACTCTTTCTGCACCAAAAGCGAATAATCTCGTGTTTCGTTGCCAACACTTGAGCGCCAAAAATTTGATATCTCGTTTTTAGTTCCTTTGTTTTTTTGATTAGTTACCTGGCACAGCTGCCTACGTTGGAATTGCAATGACCATCGAATCCCACCAGGTGGCAGTATCGCCTACCATTTGAACTGGGGATATCAGTTGTCTTCCAGTACTGACTTACCTCCGGCTGCTTCCACCTCGGAGTGGATCAGGACATAGCAATCGATGGAAGATTTGATGCCTCAGAGCTATTCTTTCCTGTATGGTAGCCATGCCCAATATACACGAGTAATTGCGATCGCCATGGGATCGACTGGGATTTATTCATTTTGGAGTACCTTCTGACTGAGGTAAGGTCTATCTTAGGTAACCTGCTGGTCTTTTTTTTTTTACCTAAAGCATGCTTCTGTACCGATCACAGTGTCGTATTTTACCGGACCTAAAATATGCTTTTGGTAACTATTGCAGTTTTGAGTTAAAATGACCCCCCCCCTTGATGATTTTGTGAAGATACATATGTATATGGTATATCCCTTTTGATTTGGAAGTATTTGGAGTTTCAGGTGAGCAACCCGAACGATTTGGGCATAATGCATATAAAGCGTCATATCTCGCGATCTATGAAAAAATACTGGATTATTTTGGAAAGGGCGATGTTTAGCATGGAATAGCGCACAAACTACAGTATGTAGAAATGAACTGGTTAGTCAGTATTGGACTATGAACAATGCCTGTCAAATGAGCCATACTATTGTCTCCTAGCTATAATACAGAACACACGATGGGTCCGCAAACATCGCTAAAATGGTCAATAACGCTGGCGCCATTGAGTAGAGATGGGAAAACAGCGTGGCGGTCAATGAGTTAAACCCTAGCCATATTTTCAGAGAATTCGCCTAAAACTACATACTCAAGTAAATGGAAGATTGCTCCACTTCTACAAGGTCCATTTGCATGTTCTTAGTATCTAGGGACATCTATGGACCTCAGGGATGTAGAATATAAATAATTATTATAATTCTTTTTTTTTCATCTTTGACAGTGAATAACACCATGCTAACATTGACCAGACAGGAACAATTGCCACTGAGCTCATTCAGCACCTTCTCGAGATCAAGTGTACAAAGAATCTAAGCAAATTAATAAAGGGCAGATGATTTACAGGGGTTTTTGTAGATATAGTACTGAATTTTGCCATCCGGACACATGCAATTTGATATATCAATATAGAATATATTGATATATAAATTACTTTATTATGGCATACATCTATGGATCGGGCCAAATCTCCTCTTTCCAATGGCAGAGTTAAATCTGGATTAGTACCACCAGGCGCCTGTTACAGGGCAGCAAAGACCATGAATGAAATCTACTGTAAGTACAGTTACTTTTGTACATAGTTCCGCCATTTCTCACCAGATTGCGACACGTTTCTTTCTAGACGTTCACAGAAAGGTAAAGAAACAATATACGTTGTATTTTATGGCAATAACGTTCAGGTTTGTTCGATCCGTGAGATATAATCACGAAAAAATATTCACGTCAGCCAGCTGCAGCTTTGACAGCGGCTGGTGTGAGCTGGGTAGTGTAGTTTTAACAAATTTCAACGTCCATCGAAAGCCCTGGGTCTCCTCTTTCTCAGGACTACAACAATTTCATGACGCCGTAAACCTCATGTCTAAATCATCCGGTTTCCAATGCAATGCACAGAGATTTTTATAAACTCATATTTCACTAATAACGCTTAAAATCATTGGTAAACAAACGTAGTGCTGAAAACAATACACTTTGACTGCTGTTTTAATAGGGTTAGGGTCTTTACTCTTGGCTACATTTAAATAAGAAACGCAACATTAATTAATACGGACTGTATTGATCTACTTATGTTAAGACTTGAAATAAATCCTTACCGGGCCGATCAGGCTTAAGGGGTTAAGAATCATTGTGGTGAATTAAGATAAGATAAGAAAAAATATATAATAATAACTTTTAAAAAGAAAAAGAAAGGAATTGGGGGAGTAGCCTGGATCTATTACAGCCCTATGGGTCAGCTGGACAGCTCTGGATTCAAAAGCTCACCTCTGGAATCCTGCTGACTGCCACCATGGTTGCTACACTGTGCACATGGTTGCCTTGACAACCACTTTAAGACAACAAATAAACAAGTACAAATGTGTGTGTGGTTGTGTGTCTTCCAACTCTGGCAATAAATGGCTCTGCGCAGGCTCTGAGTAGAGTCATATACAGAGTATAATGTTCCAGGTCTGTTGGACTTTTAACTCAACAATAACACAATACAATATTACATATATATATATTATAGACAAGGGTCTGTGTACCGCAAAATATATTATATACAAGTCAAATCAAACCAAATCTAATTTATTTGTAAGGCCCGACAACACACGTTAATGTCCCCATGGGCCGGACACGTCTTCTTTAGCCTCTTAACACTTTCCGTGCCACACACGAGAATACTCGGGTTTATTAATAGGTGGTTGAAAGCCACTCACGAGATTTCTCGGAATTATTATTATTATTATTTTTTTAGCGATCTGAAATCATATTGCATCACCCGAGCCTACCCGAGTATAGCCGAGCGGCGCCGGCGATCATTGTGGAAAAAAGCGCCCCCTGTCGTCTCCCAGATGACATAAGGGATTTTGGAATGGACTCAATGAAAATGAATGGGGAAAAGAATCCGGTACTCCACATTTTCCAGTCCACTGATGCAGCCGGGCTTACCACAGTTCATTCTGGAGACTGATGATCATGGAGTTCTACTGTATCGCGTTGGATCCATACACTTATCGATTTTTTCGAATGGTGATCAGGAATTGGAATATACCAGTTGGATACCATCTGATGTCAGGTAAGGACTCTATGTTATCAGTGTTAGGATAATCAGAGTAAGTTTGATGAAGTTATAAGCTGTTTTGTGAAATGTCCTCTTTCGGTTTCACTGTAAAAGTCCGAGAGGAAATCAACGGGGCGATTATCCGTGCGCGGCCCGAATGTGCTTGCGTGCACGTATAATATTGATCATCTAGCGTTTATTTGAAAACGATTCATAAAAAGGCCGACGAATATCAACGTTGTGGAATATTCCAGTAAAAGACAATTTTCATAGAATGCTCCAGAATGGGCTGTTTTTTATCTGAAAACGGGTGCTTTTCTAAATGCTCTGAAACGGAAATGACGCGATAAAAAAACAATCTGCCTTGACAGCACTGACTGGAAAATAGTATTTGATAATGCGATGGGCAGATTAGACACATAGCCATAATTTAAAACATAGATTAGGCGATATTAACGTTAACATTGGCGCCGATGGTGGCATTCAGCGGGTAAAAAGGAAAACCCGGCGTGGCGCTCAAAGTGTTAACATGCAAGGGCCCACATTTAGGACGATTTGCCCACCGGCACTTTGGCGACCACTAGTGGCTCGGTGTGCATATTTTTTAATACAATATATATATCGAATTGAAGCCCCATTTGTTGCCTGTCGATAGCCCTTTCAGGTGACAAAATCCGTTCAGCAGTTCTCGAGTTACATGCTGATATTTGAGGCTTGTGCAAAGTACACGGTATTGCGCAAAATACCACTCCCGACTCTTGGGGCTCTAGTTCCGTCAATAATTTGGCGATCTCGAAAATGATTGTGTAGGGTTGTAGCCAATGAGTGTGGCTTTCCAATGATACCCCAACTGAGGATGTACGAATCAGGGATCTAGATGAAAAACTAATGAGCAAAAACAGGAAGAAAAATAATGCAGAATTAATTGAAGTCTGAGAAAACTGAGCTTTTCTTTTGTACACAGTTTACCAAAATCACTCCTAATCACTCATTTCTCAATGGATCTTTATTCAATTTGAACATGTACTACATAAGGCTTCAGGCTATGGATCTCAGGAGTTTTTTAAGCCATACGAATTTCTGGGGAAATACTACTTCTGGACTACTAACTACTACAGAAAAACTTGAGTAACAAGTTTTTCTACAACTGAAGTTCAGACCTATGTTACTCTATTTTATTAGCACTAAAAGTGAACTTTCTTTATTGTATCATAGACTTCAGAATGTTATCTTTCAAAAGAGACCAGGCTCATGCATGCGCTATAAGTATAAAGTATAGTATTTTGGTTTGCAAAAAAAGTATGCAGTCCTCAAAAATTATAACTAAAATGGTCACTTTTGGGGGCGCAGGTTAAGTCAAGAAGAAACATCACAATGAATCAAGATCAAAACAAAAACACCATGAAGTCCAAAAAAATTAAAATAAATGAATGCAACACTCCCAGACATACCCCACGCGAAGGTAAGGAAAAACTCACTAAAACCTAGCAATAGGAGAAGATGCACCACAGGCAATGTGGAGGAGAGAAACATTAGAAGGGCCATTCAAGGGGGGATCTCCCTTCTTAGATGTTGGTGATAGTAGTGTTGCAATAAAACAGTTGTCTGTGTACTGTACTGCAAAATATATTATATACACGGGTCTGTGTACTGCACAATATATTATACACAAGGGTCTGTGTACTGGACAATATATTATACACAAGGGTCTGTGTACTCCACAATATATTATACACAATGTTCTGTGTACCTTACAATCTAGAATGTGTGTACTGCACAATATATTATACAATATATTATTATATTTTCTATTATGTTCTGTCTGCTGGAGTTTATTAATATTACTGGACATGAGCACAATGTTTGATCTAATTCCTGTTAGTAATACAGACTGTACAGGAGCACACTTAACTATTTATAGCTGTTATTGTTATTGAGATGATAATTACATTTAAATATGTTGTTGATTCCTTATCTGGTTTGTAACAGTGTGTTTGTTACTTGTGATTAAAGGGCAATTCCACCTCATTTCAGAATTCCTATTTTATAAATGTCCTATGGTCCAGGACAGCCTTGTGAAAACCAGCTCACTACGATTCAAACCTGTGATGTCATGTGAAATCTTGGGCTGAATGAATCGGGAAGATGAAGATGGTAGGCTAAAGGTGTAAGTGGGAGTGGCCTGGGGGATTTTCTAGGTTTAGTTTTGTTTATTGAGGAAAAAATTTAAACAACATTAACATAATTATGCACAGTGTCTTTCATGAGAATAACACATTGACAGTAGGCCTATGTATAAAAACAATAAACCTCCACTAAAGGAGTTTATGGGTAGTAGTGGACGAATGACTAATGTTTTTTTTATCCACTTTTTCTCCCTTTTTTCTATTTTTCTCCCATCCCAATTTAGCCGTGCCAATTCTCCCCTCCCCTGTCTTGAACGTTGCTCGCATGTGCCCCCCACTGGCCGGTTGTAGGGAGGATAGAAGCCCATCGCATGTCCCCTCCGATACATGTGTAGGCAGCCAGTCGCATCTTTTCACCTGCCAGCACGGACTCTCATTTGGCGAGGAGTAACGTGTAGGAGGCTCACACTGCCCCCGCCATTTTCCTGTCTCTGTTGTGCAGACGCCCCAACCGACCTGTAGGAGTCGCTGTTTACAACGTCCAGATTACCACCCATCGACTTTCCACCCGCTAACTCTAACAATTGAGTTAGTATGACGGCCGGCCCAGGCCGGAGGCAACGCCGACAGCCGGATTCGATACCGGTGTCTCGTGTGTTGGTGACGAGCGCAATGTCTGCTGCGCCACCCAGCCGCCCACTGACTAATGATGACTAATGTTCAAATGAAACAAAAGGAAACCGTCATGAAAAGAAACACACTACAATAAAAGGCTCAGCTTCTAGAAAACCAAGTACTAAATAACCCAGTAGCCTAAAACAAGAACAGCTAATGAAAGGCTAAATGCACAACAGAGCATAGAACACTGGCTGGAAGGATAGCCAACACAAAAGGGAATGAGAAAGCAGCTAACCCTGTGAGATTCAAACTTAAATAGGCGCAGCTACCATTAGGCACATCTGCACGGAATCAGGTGGAATCATGCCCACACACCTGCCCTACTAAGGGGAAATTAACCATGGAGTCCAGTGATTGACAGATGTCCATCACAGGAATAAATCCACAGAAACCAGTGATTGACAGCTGTCCACCACAGGACCACCAAACCAAGTAAAAACCATGACAACTATATAAAAAAGAAGTGATACCACTAGCCTACAATAGAATAAAGAAGTGATACTACTATAAAATAAAGAACAGATACTACTAATACAGAATAAGGTGTGATAAATAACGAAGTGATACCACTACTAGCCTATAGAATAAATAAGTGATACCAATAGCCTACTATAGAATAAAGAGGTGATACCACTATACAAGAGAATGAAAGTTACATCACTAGACTATAGAATAAAGAAGTGATACCATTAGCCTACTAGAGAATAAAGAAGTGAGACCACTACTATATAATAAAGATACTACTGTAGACTATATGGTTTTTATTTTTAGTTTAACTGTTCTCCAGACCAAGCTGCTGAGGAATGCTGGGTAATAACAGAGGGGCAAACCGTGGGAAAATAAAATACATTTCTGCTGGGTTCCCATGGCAACAAGCCAGCAGGGAGCAGGGCCTGATGGGAACATTTCCAGCTAGGTCACATGGTCCCATCAAACATTTCCCCAGGTTCTCCTTTCTCCTCCTCCTGTAGTTCTTTCTCTCGTTCTCCAGCCTCCTGTTGGGGTCTGTCTCTCCTTCTCTGTTCCTCCTCTGTAGCAGTGACTAAATGTTGCCCCTATGATGGCTATTAATTTTGCGTTAGTGATGGATGAATGTTACTCCTATAATTGATATTCATTTAGCATTAGCAATGGCTAAATCATGTTGCCCATTTGACTGCTATTCATGCAATAGCAGTCATAGCAAACCATGCTGTTTGTATAATCCAGTTTCAACTGATTCTCTGGTCCTTTCACTTAGTTTACTCTCAACAACAAACAACCATCTCAACATATATTGAAATTAACCATAGAAAACCTTGATGTTTTTAATGTTTTGAACTCTGATATTTTAGATGTTTGTACTTGTTTCATTTGATGTACATGTTTGTTGATATTCCACTGAATCTTTTGTCAGAACTGTACTTGTTTGTCCACTGTGTTTTTTATATGTCTATTCTATTGTAAACAGATCTCTCATGAAAAAGAGATCTGTCTCATAGGGTTTTACCTGTATAAATAAAGGACAACAATAAACATAGTGGCACAATCAACCATAGAGACAGTCAAAGATTCACATCAGAACAGAGAAGCTTCAGGAACAATTAATAATACAGGGCTTTTAATAAAAGAAAGAATTGACAGGAAAAAAATTAAAAGGCAATATATGAAATGTATTACATGACAAGAAAACTGGACTGACTGAACTCTAAACATCTCTCCAAGATGTAATCAGGAATAGAAGCCTTGCACAGAATGTTTGTTTAGTTCTCATTCTTCCAATATGGCTGCCTGTAACCATTGGTAACCACTTCCAAAAGAAAATGCCACATTTCTATGAAGTGGTAGAGCAGGTAACAGATATTACGGTTAAACTGCAACTTGTTTACAAGATCCAGTAATAAGACACCAAATATTTACGCTAGATTTGTGTGGATATATTACTCATATCAACACACAGCAACCATTGTTTTGCACATACTGTAGCAGCCGTTGTTTCTTCCAACATGGAGGACAAATGGGCGTTCTAAACATTCTGTGAAAGGCATCCATTGATTGAGGTCAATAAATTAGGCTCTTTAGACAAAAGAGCTCTTATTAATAGTGGTTTATCATCTAATAAAACATCCTTTCACTTATCTAGTTCCACTCATACAGAATCAACAAGGAAACAAATTGATGAAGGGATGACATCAGAGGCACCGATAGATGACCCCACATACACACACACACACAAATTTGAGGGACCATTTTGTTTGATTTTAAATGATGTGAAACGGAACATAATAGAAAACAACATCTTAGTAGATTTGGAGACACATGCGCGCACACGCACGCACACACACAGCCCTTAGTGCGGTGATATTGGCCTGGGATTTTTTCTTTTCTTTTTTACCAGGGCTGAACAGCCTTATCAGAAACAAAGCATCCATGAGGCTCCGTGGCTCCTTGAGGCAGCAGAGCCAGGTAGACAGGAGTTACAGCGCCCTCATCTGGTGTCTTGGGGGCCTTATCACCTGCCATGTCAGTCCGCACCCAGCCTGGACAGCATGCATTCAACAGGATCTGGGGGGGGGGGATGAAAATAAAATAAATAATAATAATAATAAATACAGCCGCAGGCAGCAATTAAAGGCCCAAGCAGATAAGCTAATTTGACCCTTGGCCACACTGTGGTGGCATCAGACATTTTCCATGGAGTGGTCTGCTGGGGCAGCAGCATCTTGATTGCTGACGGGAAGAGACTTACAGTAACAGAAGGCCAGCTCTGTGCTGGGATGCCCCCTCGACCCAGCGGAGGTGTTGGGAGAATGATGGCTAAGCTATCATCCCTGATGGAGAACATGTCCCACCTCATGCAGGACACACAGACAGCACTGGTCACAGTGGTCAGCTCCTTCAGTGACAGGCTGCTTCACCCACAGTGTGTGAAGGAGAGACGCTGCAGGTCCTTCCTTCCTTCATGCTGACTTTACAATCAACACCGCTCCCATGTTTGTTTATGTAATAATTTTATCTAGCTGTTTGTCTACTTATTTTATTATATATTGTGTTTTGTTTTACCGATGCTTTTCTATTGCTCTATTACCTTTGCTGCTGTAACACTGCAAATGCCTCCATTGTGGGACTTATAAAGGATTATCTTATCTTACATGATAAAATAGACATAGACAAAATAGACACAAAGAAGGAGAAAGAGAAGAGGAAGAAGATGATGATTAAGAAGGACATGATGATGATGAAGAAGAAGAAGAATCTTAAATATGTACAGTCAGATATATTCATGCACTTTGATTTTGTCAAACTCAAAATTAGTTTTTAAGAATTTTGATTATGGTCGTCTAGCAATACAGTGTGCCAATTTTTGTGACATTTGATTTAAGTAATTTTACAGTTTTTGAAACATAAACAGTGGTGGACTTCTGACCATAGGTCATAGGCATATGAAGTCTCCTCTCATTTGGTCAGACAGTCTCAGAAAATGACTAAGAATACTAATGAAATTTGGCCCGATGGTGCCGCTAGGCTAGAGGAACACGACATTAGTAGACAATGACATACAGTAGTCCTCTATCACTGTGGTGAGTTTCATGAAAAGTGACTGAACTCTAGTCTGAGTTACCTTGTCACCTGGGCGCTCTTTAGACAATCGACGAGCCAAAATCATCGACAGCACCTGGAAGGAGACAAGACAGATATGCAAACAGTTAGCAGTGACTTTATAAGTTCAACTCAGACAGACAGGTGAATGAAGTGACAGACAGACAGCTCTAACCGTGACACCAGTCTTGGAGACACCATACGCGGTGTCTGGCCACCCCCCCGCCTTGTGCTCCCCCTTCTTGGCCTCCTCGACGAACCGCTGCATCAGCCCCACCAACTCCTCCTCTGATAGGTCCTCGCTACGGAAACTGTCCTGGAGGGCGGGGCTACAGCCATTCAGAGCCCGAGAGCCCACGAAGCTTGACACGTTCACCATGCGGCCTACACACACACACACACAGACACACACACACAGAGTTGAATAGCAGGCAACAAGGCACCAGTCTGACTTCCTCTGTAGATGGTATATGGAGGAGAGAGAGAGAGAGAAGGAGAAAGAGAGGGAGAGAGAGAAAGAGAGAGAGAGAGCGTTGTGGTTCTCCTCAGACCTTCATTCTTCCCCCAGAACCTGAACTCTCTGCTCTCTCTCTCAGCCTGTCTGACTAACTAGCTAACTAACTATCAAACCGATTAACTATCTGTCTTTCTGAAGCAGTCAAATCCAGAAGTTCAGCAACTCGACAATCCTTGGAGCACGCACGCACGCACGCACGCACGCACGCACGCAAGAGATTTGCAGTCTACTCACAGGTAACCTTACTGTGTGTGTATACATTCACCATACTCTCTTCTAGACACAAAGAGAAATATACCCACTGACAGAGCAAACACAACAAGCAACTTGATTGATTCCTGTCTGTGCGAGAGGCTCAAAGGTTATTTCTGTCAAATAAAAGTTTTAGAGCATCATAATCATTATTATTACATTGTTGTTGTTTAATAGACAGACAGACAGACAGACAGACAGACAGACAGACAGACAGACAGACAGACAGACAGGCAGACAGACAGACAGACAGAAGGGAAGTTGTACCTTCAGGTTTGATGATTGGCAGGAAGTGAGTAAGCATGTCTCTGGTGGCAAAGAAGTTGGTCTGGAGAGTCACTTCAGCCTGGACTGGGAACGGAGCTGTGTCTGCCGCTAGAGAGAGATACAGTAGAGAAAGTTCTGAGTGAGCACAACCTTGCCATTGAAAGGGGGAGACACAGGAAAAGGGTGCCTGACAGACTGAGGTACAGTGAGTGATATCAGCCTGTGTTGCAATCCGGGAATCGACCCAGGCAGATAACACAGAATTCTCTATGCACAGAAAACTGTACTACAACCACTACTATTGTTTAACCTTTATTTACCCAGGGTAGGTTCGCTGAGCACAGATGCTCTTTTTCAGCTACGACCTGCTTCACATTCACACAGTTCCATTCATACCTGGGAGCTGCCCAGTACAACCACAGTCTGACACCATTGGCCACTGAGCAACTCCACTGGAGCAGTTGGGGGTTAAGTGCCTTGCTCAAGGGCACTTCAGCGGCAGATTTTTCCTGCCGGTCCCGGGGATTGAACCGGCGACCTTCCGGTCACAAACCCGCTTCTCTTCTCTGTTACTATTACTAACTGCTACAAACACTATTATTATTACAACTACAATTACTACTGCTGCTATTACTACTACTGCTACAATAACTACTGTTGCTGATGCTACTAGTACTACTACTGCTGCTGATGCTATTACTACAACTACTGTTACTATTGCTGCTGCTGCTACTACAAATACTATTACTACTACTACTACTACTACTATTGCTGCTGCCAGTTACCTTTAAAGGCGATGCCTGCGTTAACCAGGACATCCACTCCTCCATACTACTACTACTACTACTACTACTACTACTACTACTACTACTACTACTACTACTACTAGTACTACTATTACTGCCAGTTACCTTTAAAGGCGATGCCTGCATTAACCAGGACATCCACTCATCCAGGTCTTGCTTGAAAAAGAGATATTTGATCTCAAGTGACTACCGGGTCAAATAAAAGAAATTACTACTACAACTACTGTTACTATTGATGCTGCTGCCAGTTACCTTTAAAGGCAATGCCTGCGTTGTTAACCAGGACGTCCACTCCTCCATACTTCTCTGTGAAGTAGCTGGCTGCCGTGGTGATGCTGCTCAGGTCATTAATGTCCAGCTGGTGAAACATGGGTTTGAGTCCCTCTGAGGCCAGAGATTCTACTGCAGCCTGGCCACGACCACTGCACCCACAACCAAATTATTAGCCAGTAGACAGTACAACCTCGATTCCCTCAGACACCGGTATAAAGACACTCAGACAGTAGGACATGCTTAACTCTTTCTCTGCCATACCCGAAATGTCTCGGGTTATCTCGCCATGCGTTGAACGCCAAAACCAGAGATTTTGGTCCTTTGATCTTTTCCTTTGATCCCCGTTCTATACTGTCAGCCGGAGCCATCTAGGTGTCTCTGATTCATATGCCTACGTTGGAATTGCAATGACGATCGAAAATCACCAGGTGGCAGTATCGCCTACCTACCAACTGTCAGTCTGCAACACTACTATCACCGACATCTAAGAAGGGAGATCCCCCCTTGAATGGCCCTTCTAAGGTTTCTCTCCTCCACACTGCCTGTGGTGCATTTTTTCCTATTGTTAGGTTTTAGTGAGTTTTTCCTTACCTTCGCGTGGGGTATGTCTGAGAGTGTTTGCATTCATTCATTTATTTTGCATTTATTTTAAATTTGTTGGACCTTATGGTGTTCTTGTCTTGTTCTTGATTTATTGTTGTGTTTCTTCTTGACTTGTTTAAAGAAGACGTGTCCGGCCCATGGGGACATTAACATGTGTTGTCGGGCCTTACAAATAAATTTGATTTTATTTTATTTGAACTGGAATGGCTTGGTGTGGATACACGTTTTCCGTATTTAATTTTTTTTGGGGCAAAGGCTTCTCCTCCTGCCTGAACAGAGACACACAGCGATCGCCTCGAAATGTTGTTGCCTGAAGGGTATTTCCCATATAAACGTGTATAGACATATACACTGGTAATCGCGATGGCGATGCAAGTCGGGTGTCACTTTTTTCCGCTCCGGGTTAGCTTTTCTGTTAGCCTAAAGCTATGGCTTCACCAGATCGCCTGGAATACTTTTTGCGACGCCGAATTCAGTATGCAGTAAAGGAATATAGCATCAGCCAATGGACATATCGATCTACCAGATGGCGATCAAATAACTGGGAATTTTTTTTTGGAATCCAACCGGCCACAGGTAAGAGCGATTTGACGGGCCTTGTTCTCATAGCCATCCACCCGGTCAGCGTATGATGTTGCAATAATGTCGAACTCTTTAGGAGAAACAAGTGTTAGGGGCGCACTGAAATTATGGCAAGGGTTATTAGCCCCCTAACTTTTGATTGCAAAGTCTGACATTGACCCCCTTTTCAGGAGTTGACCTAGAGCCCACCAAGGTCATGCATATCAAGTTTGGTCAATGTCAGACCTTGCAATACACTGTAAGGCACTGTAAGGCTACTGTCCTGCCTCACTTCCAGTGATTAAGCTAAGCTATGCTAACGGAGCATCTATTCCCAAAGCTAAAATGCACGCACAGAGACAAAAAAGGTATGCATCTTCTTGTCTAACTCCAGGGAAGATGTTAAATAAGCTAATTTCCCAAAATAGTGCTAATAGAGAGCTAATGTATTTTATTTACTCAAAATTACATATATTATTTATCCAAAACAAATGGTATAATTTAAATGTCCCCTAAATGATCAAATGTACTCCTTGCAACTATTTTCAAAAGTAAATAGAAATTAAATGAACTTTAGGAGTAAAGAATCAGGCATCTATGCGGGCAGCACGAGAGGGCTTGACTGGTTTACCGTCTGGCATCTATGGTGGCAGCCCCAGAGGATTTTGCATTGAAACCCCAGCTCATTCAGTCAGTCATTGAGTCAGCTCATTGTGCTTAGTGAGTTGGCTGCAGTCAGACCAGGAACGTGATAGCCCAATGGTATGTTTTCATTCACCTTCCCTGCTTGCTTTATGTTCATGTGCTCTGCTTGCTCATTTGTGCTTTGCTTATGTTAGCTGTTAGCTCCCTAGCATATTATCTAGCATGTTAGCATGTTAGCTCTGCTCAACATGAAATGTTTGTAGCATGTTAGCTCTGCTCAGCTTGGAATGTTTGACATGCGGCCCCGGTGCACCCTAGGAAATGGTGTTTCTGCGGTCTGTAGTGTTACATGGGCTGTAGGCCTGTAATGTTTGACATTACAACAGTTTGGATATATTGTTTGAACATTTTGATGCATGACATTCATGACATGGTTAAGTTTAAAGAATAATGTTGATGATTGGTATAATAAATAATATAGGTTATATATGGTATGTATGATATATATATATATATATATATATATATATATATATATATATAATAAATAATAATACAAAATGTAAAATGTATTGCATGTTCTTAATGAAAATGCATTTGGTAATTGTTTATTTGAATGAACTGATATACTGTAATATAGGCTAAATGTATTAATGTTAATTATAATTTATTATGTGTTATGTTGATACGTTTCCTTTCATACCCTTTCAGGTTTATAACCTGCTATTGTTTTTTTTATCCACTTTTTCTCCCCATTTTTCTATTTTTCTCCCATCCCAATTTCGTATATCCAATTCTTCCCTCCCGTCTTGAACGTTGCTAGACTATGCCTCCCACAGGTCGGTTGTAGTGAGGACAGAAGCCTTGCATCACGTGTCCCCTCCGGTACACGAGGAGGCAGCCTGTCGCATCTTTTCACTGCAGCAGCTCGAACTCTCAGTGGCGAGGAGTAACGCGTGGGAGGCTCACACTGCCCCCGTCACTTCCTGCTTCCGTCGCACCGGCGTCACCAAACCGACCTGTAGGAGTCGCTGTCCACAACGTCAAATCCGATTCCCCACCCACCGGCTTTCCCACCTCTAACACTTGCCAATTGTGTTAGTATGAACGACCGGCCAGCCGGTAGCAACGCAGAGAGCTGGGCTCGAACCCAGCGTCTCCTGCGTTAGAGGCGAGCGCCTTGCCCACTGCGCCAATCAGCCACCCTATAACCTGCTATTGTGACTGCTATTGTGACAACCATTTGTCAACCAAAATAAATGACAAACTAAGGTCAAAGAAGTCACAGAGTTATATCCATCCTTGATCACGTTGCCTGAGCCCTAATGAAAAGCTGGCCTCAAAGTCTAATCCCAATGGCCCCGAATGTGTTAAAGGATAACTCCACTATTTTGGGAAATTAGCTTATTTAACATCTTCCCTGGAGTTAGACAAGAAGATGCATACCTTTTTTGTCTCTGTGCGTGCATTTTAGCTTTGGGAATAGATGCTCCGTTAGCATAGCTTAGCTTCATCACTGGAAGTGAGGCAGGACAGTAGCCTTACAGTGCCTTACAGTGTATTGCAAGGTCTGACATTGACCAAACTTGATATGCATGACCTTGGTGGGCTCTAGGTCAACTCCTGAAAAGGGGGTCAATGTCAGACCTTGCAATCAAAAGTTAGGGGCGCACTGAAATTATGGCAAGGGTTATTAGCCCCCTAACTTTTGATTGCAAAGTCTGACATTGACCCCCTTTTCAGGAGTTGACCTAGAGCCCACCAAGGTCATGCATATCAAGTTTGGTCAATGTCAGACCTTGCAATACACTGTAAGGCACTGTAAGGCTACTGTCCTGCCTCACTTCCAGTGATTAAGCTAAGCTATGCTAACGGAGCATCTATTCCCAAAGCTAAAATGCACGCACAGAGACAAAAAAGGTATGCATCTTCTTGTCTAACTCCAGGGAAGATGTTAAATAAGCGAATTTCCCAAAATAGTGGAGTTATCCTTTAACACATTGGTCGCCATAAACGAGTTACGCCGTTTTTGGCCGCCATGCGTTGAACGCCAACAACGGCGTAAGCCTTTTTTTAAATCAATATTTAATTTTTTCGCCATGGCATTCATAATTCATCCAGTGGAGTGCAATACCCGCTGGAAGGCGTAGGCGGCGGTATTTGCCCTTTTGCGAGCTCAGACCCATTCCTAACAATAACATCAGGCTGGATGGATGAAAATGAATGGATATCGCTAATAAAAGATAACGATTAAAACCCGACTATACTCGTGATTGGCGCTTAAGCGATGGCGAGTTAACCCGACTATCATCGTGACTGGCGCTGAATGAGTTAAGGTAATCAAATTCATTGTTATTATTACATGGCGTTTTAACATTCGCCAAAATGCTTGATTGTGATTGGTCAATAGCGCTCGGTTGCCCCTGACAGCGGTCAGTTATTTCTCGATAACGGACCGCTGCTATGGGCAACGCGCAATAATGACCGCTGATACGGGTAACACAGCACTATTGACCAATCACAATCAAGCATTTTGGTCACAGACAGTCACGAAAGCTAAGCTCAGCATATGCACAGCTGCACTCATCAGGTAATCAGACCACACACCTGCCGGCTGCCAGCGATGACAGAGGAGCCACAGAACAACTGCGTCTGCATTTTATCTCGTCTTGTCGATGGTGTAAAATGAATTAGGTATATTGTTAGTAAGTTAGCCATGTAATAAGCGGGATAATGTATAGCTATACTCGGTCATTGTCGCAAAATAATTGACCTTCACTGCGTTTAGAACACCTCGGGGAGGCGCCTCTGTGTTCTAAACTCTGTGTCGGTCAATTCTTTTGCGACAATGACCTCGTAGCTATACATTATCCCTTACATAATAACAAAAATAATAATAATAATAATAATAATAATAATAATAATAATAATAATAATAATAATAATAATAATGTCCATACGAGTCTCTGGCGGTCACATAGACATCTCCTTGGAACTGCTGACACAGTGCTCTGACTATAGCCAAACCGATGCCCTTATTACTGCCTGTTACCACAGCAACCCTGGGAGGCATGACTGGGGGGCAGAGAGAGGGAGAGAGACACACACACGGAGAAAGAGAGAGAGAGAAACTATTTATATATATATATATATATATATATATATATATATATATATATATATAAATAAATACAACAATACAAACTGTTTGCCATCTGTTTTAAATTTAAGTTCAGCTAGGGCGCTAGACTATTATGCGGCAGTTATAAAATGTCTATTGGACATTCAAATGTCCAAGGTTTTATGAATGCACCATTAGTTGTTCAGAAGCCAAGTTCAGCTTCGTTAGTAACATAGTAGCAACTTGTTTGTACCAGATTTAATTCCCTCTCGACCTAGATCAATTGCAATTGAAACAGTTCTCAGTCGTAATTAGCATATAATTGGTTGGGGTGCGGGCCGCAGAGTGCTTGACTCTGTCCTTAAAGCACAGAGTGGTTGAGGAACAGGGTATTTTTTATAATGTGGCGTTTTATAAAAGAAAATGTCAATGTTGCTCCTGAGTTGACCACGTCTGAGTACCACTGGTCTAGAGTATTTAAGCTTGATGGCTGTATTAGAGAACAGCAGGAATTGTTATGTGTGGAGTCAGTGATGATGAGATCTCATAATTGTCATCTAATGACATTTTACATGGAAATACTAACCAACCCACATTTTTTGCATTGCACACCCTATCCAAAACATTTCAGTCAAGGATATTTGATTCCTTTAATCCCTGCTAATGCAAAGTCAATGTAGCCAGGCTCCTGTCTGCAGAAATGGCCACTGGAACTGTTGCCTGAGTAATTATTGTGATTGGTAATTCTGTTCCACAACCCACCTTGGTATCTGTGGTCAACAGATCTGTATCCCCAATCATGTGAAATTGATTGTTGAGTGTTGCGTTTATATTTTTGTTCAGTATAGTTTATGAGGAGACTGAAAACATGCTGAGTCATGGTGACACATTGTTACCTGCTGGCAATAATAATACTTCTGTGTTCCTTCTGTGGACACACACAATTCACATCACTCTCTCAGCATTCACCAAATTAAACAGGTGACATTCCTAGATGTGTAAACTGCAGCTGACTAGCTCCGTCCAGGCAGAGCCACATACTGTATTATACACTGGATCTGTAACGTTATCTCTGGGGACAATCACCTTTGATACTGTGTTGCGTGGTTACATAACTGACTACTTTATTACATTAGGCTAGTCTAACCTAGCCTAGCTAACAACGAACACTAGCCTCAAACAAACGACTGAGCTAAATATTAATAATAATAATATATTGATCAGAGAGCTAACAGTACTTACTTAGTCTGTTGGTCTGTAGCAGCGATCGGACAGTATGTATGTAGAAAGAGAGAGAGAGAGAGAGGGAAAGAGAGAATGGAGACTGGAGCAGAGGGGAAATACAACTCAGAGATACCGCCCCGCGCGCTGCGCAGACCCGGAAAAACAAAAGAGCCATGTGGAAGAGGCGTGATTTTTTTCCCGTAGCCTATGTTTGCGGAGACGCTCTCTGATTGGCCACTGACGTTTCTGGTCATGTGACATGTGCGCCAATCGTGTGACGCCTGTTTCTCTATCACCGGTTAAGCTTAGGCACTCTTTCGAAATTGGTTAAGGTTAGAGTTTGTCTTAGAGCAGGGCGATAGAACACCAGCCCTGATTCCAAACTCTAACCTTAACCAACTTCGAAAGAGTAGCCTAAGCTTAACCAGTGATAAACTAGGCGTTAGGTAGTTTGCAGGCTGTTAGAGCCGGAAATAGGCGCAGAAACAGGCGTCACACGATTGGCGCACATGTCACATGACCAGAAACGTCAGTGGCCAATCAGAGAGCGTCTCCGCAAACATAGGCTACGGGGGGAAATCACGCGTGGAAGAGGAGCAGGCGAGGAGTCAAGACTCACAGAAGAGTCTTTCTGTTTGACAAGCTAAAAGCAATTGGTTTTGATAGTTTATCAGTGAGCTGGATGAAATCCTACCTGGAGGGGAGAGAACAGATGGTGGAGGTAAACGGTACCCTATCCCCCCCCCCCCTCACAGTGAACTGTGGTGTTGCACAAGGAAGCATACTAGGGGGGAGCTCCAGTAGCTCACCGCGTACCGCGAGTGCTGTTTCGGCGCCGTGGACAGCCGTGCTCGTCACGGATCTGGGGCTGAGCGAGTTCGAGTCCCGGACTGCAGCCGTGCCTTTCCCAGAGTGTCTTCCCCCCCATCTGAACCCTTTCAGCCTGCTTCTGTCGGTCGAACTTGACCAAGTATAAATGCGATAGACGTATAAAAGAGCCAGGGAAATGGCCAAAGTTTAAAAAAAAAAGGAAGCATACTAGGACCGCTACTGTTCCTAATTTATGCAAATGACATGTCGTCAGCTTGTGACTGCAACTTGTTCCTGTTTGCGGATGACTCAGCCCTGCTGGTCTCTGACAAGAACAAGTTACAGGTTGAAAAAACCCTCAGCTCGGAACTAGGCAAAATCTGCATATAGCTCGCCGACAACAAACTATCATTATGGGCAAAACAGAGTCCATTCTCTTCGGTTCAAATAACAAACTCAGCAAGACCGACGGCTTCTCAGTTACAGTGGGTGACAATATTGTCACAAGGAAAGATGAGATTACCTACCTGGGTTCCATCCTAGAGGCTAATCTTTCCTGTGACAAAATGGCATCCAATGTAATAAAAAAAAGTCAACCAACAAACTAGATTCTTGTACCGGATCTCCTCTCTGGTAAACAAGAATACCCTGAAGACTCAGGCAGGAGCACTCATTCAAGGGTACTACGACTATGCTTGCACCTCATGGTACCAAAGCACCTCAAAGGCACTAAAAACCAAATTACAAACATCTCAAAACTAACTGGTCAGACTACTACTTGACCTGACTCCTAGAACCCACCTCACCCCTGCCCACTTTGCCAACCTAGGATGGCTTAGAGTAGACGACAGAGTACAGCAACTTGCAATGGGCCTGGTCTACAAGATACACTACACGACCAAGGTACGGTACCCATGTACATGTCAAAATACTTCCCAAAGGTCAGTGAATACCACGATCATAACACCAGAGGGAGCTCCACAAATCATGTTAAACCCAGATTCGGCTCAAACAAGGGACTAAACACGTTTCGCAATTATGCCACATCAATGTGGAACGCCCTACCCAAAGCTGTAAAGGAATGTGAATCACTACCCACTTTCAAAAACACTCTCAAAGAACACCTACGGGAGACTGCAATTCGAAACTGGCCCCTACAAATGTCCTAACCCAGTACAGTAAAGACCAAGTATGGCTTTGTCAGTATTCCAATGTACAGTGTGTCCCCCCCTACCTCCAATGTACAGCCCCACCCACCCAACCCCACCTACCCAACCTCCTCCAATGTACAGTTTCTATGTCAAATGTATATACACTCTCTCTTTTTGTATCACAAACAGTACTGTATTTGCAAATCTGGTATGTCATAAATGTATAGATGTAGCAGTACTGTCTATCTGTATGTCGTGTGTGTCATATGATGAATTGAAAATGGGGGACCCTGATGTAAACAAGACGAAAGTCTTTCTCTGGTCTGCATCCCCTTAACAATTGTATGTATTGAGCTGTACTGTACTGTACCCATTCTGCAATCTGTTAATAAACTTTTCAATCAATCAATCAATCAATAACATGGGTTTTCCCAGTCCCTCCGCTCTGCAATAAACAGCCAATCCTAGCCCCTTTCGTGACTGCAATGCAAGTAACCTCGTTCCCAGCTTTGCAAGCCAGGGGCTCGAATACGCAGTCACTTATTCCTCCGTAGTAGCCAGGTTAATTTGCACCACCAAGCACTGCAATTCAGCCATTGGGTGGGTGTGGCTGGCGCGCGTGATTTTTCCCCGTAGCCTATGTTTGCGAAGACGCTCTCTGATTGGCTAGCCGCGTACAGCGAAGAAGGGTCTCTTCCGCCTTGTACTGTACATATATCTGCTTCAAAGTGGTTATGCGTTGGCCCTCTTTCGAAGTGGGTTATGCTTAGAGTTAGGGTTAGGGAACAACATATCAATTGTTGTTGAATATGCGGAAGAGACCCTTCGGCGCTAAATCAATCAGAGAGGTTCTTCCGCTGTACGCGGCTAGCCAATCAGAGAGCGTCTTCGCAAACATAGGCTACGGAAAAGAATCACGCCCGCTTGGCTCTGCAGTTGAGATGCTTCCAGCTGCAGCTCCGGAGACCAGCGCTTACAAGCCCCGCACATACAAGCCCGCACATAGCAACCCCTCGCTTCCATTGGCTGATTTTGGTCACGTGATTTGGGTCCCACCCAATGGCTGAAGTTCTGCAGACGCCTCTCTGATTGGTTGGGCTCCATTTCTGCAGCCCCCTCTTTGATTGGTTGAGCGAAGCCCCTCTCTGATTGGTTTAGCTCGCCATGCGGTAAAATGCGGATGTTAATGTTATCATCTCAAGAAGATACAAATAAATATACTACCAGATTCGCGTTTATAACGTTATTTCGCGTGACTTCGCGGTTTATTCATAACGTTATGCACATTTCACAACACAGCCAGCTGTCAGAAACTGTACATTGTAACGTTATATGTTTATTCACGTAACGTTATTTCACGTGACGCGTTCAACTTGTTTACACTCCCCACTTACTGAAACTGTACCATGACGCACTCCCCACTTAACCCAGTTAATGCCTTAACTAGACAGTTAACAATATAACATTTAGATTAATTAACCCAGTTAATGCCTTAACTAGACAGTTAACAATATAACATTTAGATTAACACAGTTAATGCCTAACTAGACAGTTAACAATATAACATTTAGATAGAGAGGCTGGTGGTCAAGTCAAGAGTTTTATTTGTCACAAGTTGTTTATTTGCATACACGTTTATGGGACAGTTTTCTACACCTGACTGAACGGTCTGGGGACAAATGATTAAGGTGGGGTTACAATGATATCAAGGATGAATATGAAAAAGGGGATCTGATCTGATGGTACTTGTACTTTATAATGTGTTATATATGTATGTACATGGATTTTATGTCCGGATGGTATATCTATGGAATGGTCACTGTCTCTATCACACTCTCATATGTGCATGTTTAGCCGCATACAAGTATCTAGGATACACATATTCGTATGTGTACATAATAGGTTTACACACACTCATATGCACAAGGCTAAGTTATACATGTCAGGGGCACACATACATGCACATACTCACTTATAGGAAATAGGCATACACACACCTACATATACACATAGTTGAGGTATAGGCTCTCACTGACACATATGGGGGATATACATGTACATAGGAGACACACACATACGTAGCTGAGACGCACATATATATGCACACCTGAGATATACACTCACATAGGGGGCGGAGGCACACATGGATACGAGACACACACAAGAGATAGGAGTACAGTCGCATACCTGGAAGATGCACACACACACACATGTGAGGCATGTACACATGCTTACGTACACAGCCCTCACCCAACCCACCCAACCCCACCCCACCAACCTCCTCCAATGTACAGTTTCTACGCCAAATGTATATACACTCCTTTTCTGGACACTTTTGTATCACAAACAGTACTGTATTTGCAAATCTGATATGTCATAAATGTATAGATGTAGCAGTACTGTCTATCTGTATGTCATGTATGTCATATATGTTATGATGAATTGAAAATGGGGGACCCTGATGTAAACAAGATGAAAGTCTTTCTCTGGTCTGCATCCCCTTAACAATTGTATGTATTGAGATGTACTGTACTGTACCCATTCTGCAATCTGTTAATAAACTTTTCAATCAATCAATCAATCAATCAATTCAATCAATCAATCAATACACGTACCCACATACATATGTTGGAGACACACATGCATGCATGCTATCATGCACACCTACATGTGTCTGGGATGCTTTCTCTCACATGCAATATGGAGAAGGGTGGCATCCCGATAGAGGATGCAGCACATACCTGCTCGCAGGTAGATCGGTCTACATGCAAAGTATATATATCAGTGATGTATACGCACAATGTATAGTATAGTATTTTTCTTTTTTTCGTAAGTCTTTTTTATTTTCCATGTCAGTTGTACCCATTCTGCAATCTGTTAATAAACTTTTCAATCAATCAATCAATCAATTCAATCAATCAATCAATCAATACACGTACCCACATACATATGTTGGAGACACACATGCATGCATGCTATCATGCACACCTACATGTGTCTGGGACGCTTTCTCTCACATGCAATATGGAGAAGGGTGGCATCCCGATAGAGGATGCAGCACATACCTGCTCGCAGGTAGATCGGTCTACATGCAAAGTATATATATCAGGGATGTATACGCACAATGTATAGTATAGTATTTTTCTTTTTTTCGTAAGTCTTTTTTATTTTCCATGTCAGTTGTACCCATTCTGCAATCTGTTAATAAACTTTTCAATCAATCAATCAATCAATTCAATCAATCAATCAATCAATACACGTACCCACATACATATGTTGGAGACACACATGCATGCATGCTATCATGCACACCTACATGTGTCTGGGACGCTTACCGAACACTGTGACCTCATTTTCTTCTTCTAAATTCATGCTATATTATGTTATTATGTTATTTGATACTATCTTGTCTAGCACAGTCTCTGGAGCGTAACAGTAAGAAGCATTTTGTATGAAAGTATTCTGTACTTCTGTATGACAACTATTAAAGAACTTTAACTTGAGTTGTTAATGTATTTGTATGAGTCCTTTACATGTTTTGTATGTTCTTACAAAAAAGAAAAAGGCAAATCTTGGAAGTTGCATATGGTGATGTGGAAAGAGATGTTTTGAATATTGGAGAGATTTGTGCAAAAAATATCAAAAAAAAAAAAAAAATTAAATGCGGGTGGTCGTGCCCGCAAAGATGTGCATAATACAATAGTAATAACATATAATAGAATCCAATAGAACGACATTGTGCAATAAAACAAGTAAACAGAGTAGGGCATATCGGTATATGTACATAAGTTATTTACAGAGCATGGTAGGACATGCTAGGTCCTGTGGTAGTGCAATATTAGCTACGGATGAGGCACTGGGTCTTTATGTACATGCTATATTGGTGGTCAATGTCACTTCGGATTGCTACGACACATCTCTACTGCTTGTGACAGGCTGTGGTGCGTTCCAGACTTTACTCCTGTTGGGAAACTATAGCGATGGTCTGTGCTCACCACACTTTTCTTCGGCCTCCCCGCAGCGAGCCGTCGTCGACCCCCGAGCTTCATTTTACGACGGGCAACAGAGGTGGGTTGAGCCGCTATACTTGGCCCAGCACGGTTAGCGACTCGCCTGAGTGCGTGTGCACGTTTTGATGCATGGCTGATACCAGAGCGGCCGAAGGTGTGTAGCGCTGACAGCAGCTTGGAGGGATTCCCCTTCAGCTGATTGAAGGTCTTTATCATGGCTTTATCATCACCACCCTCTGTAGAGCCTCTTGCTCTGCCTTTGTGCAGCTGGAGAACCACACAGACTTCACACAGACTGTCTGTACAATACTGCTGTAGGCCTATAATACTTATGTAAATAAGTAAGGCAATTGAAATATATCTGCAGTACAGCTCAATACACACAATTGTTAAGGGGATGCAGACCAGAGAAAGACTTCCGTCTTGTTTACATCAGGGTCCCCCATTTTCAATTCATCATAAATGTACAGTTCCCTCCCCCTTGTATATATTTACTGTATGTCACAAATGTAACAGTACTGCATGGTCTGCATCCCCTTAACAATTGTGTGTATTGAGCTGTACTGCATTCTGCAATCTGTTAATAAAGTTTTCAATCAATCAATCAATCAATCAATCAATCAATCAATCAATCAATCAATCAATCGGTCACTGTACCCATTCTGCAATCTGTTAATAAAGTTTTCAATCAATCAATCAATCAATCAATCAATCAATCGGTCAGGTCACGTGTACCCATTCTACAATCTGTTAATAAAGTTTTCAATCAATCAATCAGGGCCTGTGGTCACGTGTACCCATTCGGCAATCTGTTAATAAAGTTTTCAATCAATCAATCAATCTGTTAATAAAGTTTTCAATCAATCAATCAATGAATCAATGAATCAATGAATCAATCAATCAATCAATCAATCAATCCCGCAGTGCAACGTGACCCAAATCATACGGCAATCTGTTAATAAAGTTTTCAATCAATCAATCAATCAATCCCGCAGTGCAACGTGACCCAAAATCACGTGACCAAAATCAGCCAATGGAAGCGAGGGGTTGCTATGTGCGGGCTTGTATGTGCGGGGCTTGTAAGCGCTGGTCTCCGGAGCTGCAGCTGGGTACTATTGCTGCAGTTGGCCTGCAGCTGAGGGGAAATGGGTACCGCCCCGCGCGCTGCGCAGACCCGGAAAAACAAACAGGCCATGTGGAAGAGAGGAGCAGCGTGAGGAGTCAAGACTCACAGGAGAGTTTATTAATGATGATTTAGTTATAATGAATAGGCATTTAAGTTGTCAATGAGTAGAGAGGCACAGTGCTAATCTCACTAAACCGACTGGTTCTGGATAATCAATAGATGAAACGTGGTGATTAGTTGATGGTGTGTGATCGACAGGTTTGATTTGATCAGTTTCCTGGTGACCGACTCTGGTCTCACATCTACACGTCGCCAACAGGTAAGTCCAGTTGTCTTGGTGCCAAGTGCAGCCAGAGACGCATCAACAACTTCCCAGGTTCGACGGTACACAGCGACAGCGTGCTTGTATCCATAGATATCTATGCTTGTATCCGTTCGGCAAGCAACAAGCTCTTCCGCGTTGCTCTGATTGGCCGAGCGCGCATGCACATGAGCCGCGACAAGCCACTCAGCCAGGCAGGAATACTAAACTCAGTTTAACACAATTTATACAAATGCAAGTATTGATTTCGCCGTAACGAATCATTAAAAAAAATACCGTTAACTGGAATATGTTGTTTCTTTACACTTATGTTGGATTATGTAATTGGTTTGTCCTAATGGACAGTCTCCTCCCCACCGTATGTATATATTTTCTGTTAGGATCTCTGGGTAACTACTGTATATTTGCATATCGTATATGTCACAAATGTAACAGTACTATATACCTGCTGTATGACATGACAAACGTCTTTCTCTGGTCTGCATGATGCATCCCCTTTGAGTCGTACTGTATTGTACCTATTCTGCAATCTGTTAAATAAAGTTTTCATTCATTCATTCATTCAGCCTACATCAAATAATAGATAGTAGACTATAGACTACATATCACTATATATATATATATATATATATATATATATATATATATATATATATATATATATATATATATATATATATATATATTGTACATATTTTATTAATGTTGTATTTTACTTTTTAATAATATTTTTTAGCAATATACTGTAGGCTGATGATAATATGTGTAATACATATTTATGTAAATACTATGTACTGCTGAGACAAGGTCCACAATAGAAATAAGTCTGACTTTGTTGTTCATTTTAGGATGCATGACTTGTAACATGTACTGTATTTGAATAATTGTCAAATAAAAGGGCGGCCGGGTAGCGCAGCGGACTAAGCGTCTGCCTACCACTGCAGAGACAGTGGGATCGGTCGTTGTAAACAGCGACTCCTACAGGTCGGTCGGGCGCCTGCTCAGCGAAAAATTTATATAAAATATATATATATATTTTTTTAATCAAAAAAATTTGGGCAGGCAAGAAATATGCTTGGCGGGTAGACTCTTCCCATCTACCCGCCACTGGCCGGTGAGTCAAAAAGTTAATTTCGCTCCCTGTATATATGTCCAAATCATGTTGTTTATCGAGTTATTGGCAATCGATCGCTATGTATTGTGTCGAGATCGAGTCCCGTGAGCCAAACAGAGTGCCCGGAAGTAATATGGTCGACCAGCACAACCTCCATAGCACTTCCTGTTTGGCGATTGCGCCGATCGGCCACCAGATGGCGCTCCTGAACCGCCAGAGAGCTCAGTGGGTCCTCCTGGTGGATCTCAGACCAGCGGAGGGGAAATATGAATCCGATCGCAGATTTTTGAAATATTGATATAAGGACACTGTACAGCGTCCTCCGGCAACTTGAGCATGGCCGGGAATGACGCTTTAAAGCGTTTTCCGGCAGTCAAAGTGTTAAACTAAAAATATAAATTTAGCGCTGACATGCATTGGAGCCAGATCTCAACTCTGAACCTATTGAATTCTTTCACCTCAGATTGATCATTTCATTGAATGAATGAACACTTTATTTAACAGATTGCAGAATGGGTACAATACAGTACGGCTCAATACACACAATTGTTAAGGGGATGCAGACCAGAGAAAGACGTTTGTCTTGTTTACATCAGGGTCCCCCATTTTCAATTCATAGTGGCATTGATGGTTTGATTGATCGATTGATTGATTGACTGACAGGCAGAGTGTTATGAGTTATGAGGTGTAGCCATGGACGAACCAGGAGGAAGAGGAGGAGGAAACGGGAGAGCAGTGTCCAATCAGGTATACGATCCCTTTATTGCTTTTGGTCAACTCCAGTGTTATGGACTACAACTAACAAAATGCCTCAGAAAATTCAGTGGTTAAGCATAAATTAAACTATTCACATATACTTTTTAAAAATATAATTAAAATGTGTACTTCTCTACTGTACTATAATTTTACAACCTGTATCATGTCTTCTACTATCACATGTACCTGTACCTCCCCTCCCCCATGCTACTATGATGCCTGAATTTCAATAAAGGAATATCTTATCTTATCTTATATATGAATGGCACCTCCTAGGGAGAGTGTAGACACCCCACAGCATTGTTTAAATACATTTTCATCATATGGCAACATGACAATCTGTGTTATGGATGTGACATGAAATAAACAGGCTTTTGTCACAGCTTACATACTTCCTGCAAACTCTGAGATTTTAAGTAAAATGTGAAAGAAATTATGTCTGTATGGCTTAATTTAGAACATATAATTATGAAAATGTTTATATTTTTCATTTCCATGCAGCTGATGGAAAACGTGTGTTATGGATGTGACATCCTGGACCCACATTCAAAACTGCTCATAAAGAGCACCTACGGGAGGCTGCAATTCGAAACTGGCCACCGTAAATGTCCAAACCCCCCCACCCCCTCCTAATGTACAGTCTCCTCCCCATCAAATGTATATATTTTCTGTTAGGATCTCTGGGTAACAGTACTGTATTTGCATATCGTATATGTCACAAATGTAACAGTACTATATACCTGTATGTCATGTATGTGCCTATGTCATAAATGTCATGATGTCTTGTATGTTGTGTATGTCATAAATGATTGAATTGAAAAAGGGGGACCCTGATGTAAACAAGACAAACGTCTCTCTCTCTCTTCCCCCTCTTTCCCCCCCCCAGTATCTCTCCACCATCAGTTCCAGTATGTGTCTTTAAGGAAGTGGCTTCACCAGCGAGGATTTGTCTCCGGTCTGCTTCAGCCCAAACACTTCCAAGGTACCTGTCTGTCTGTCTCTCTGTCTATCTACCTATCTAACTGTCTGTCTGACTGCCAAACTCTCTCTCTCTGTCATATTATATATCTAATTTATATGACAGGAACGTAACCTGCTGTTTGCTACCAAAGCTGCTTCAGTTGAGGTCATATTCTAAAACACTGACAAATAATTTGCAATAAAGATTCAATAATCATTAAATGTCAACAACCATGTAATACACCTCTTGAACCCAACCCACTAACCTCCATTTTTGGAGTAATACCAGGGGAAATTCATACTACAAATGTGCAAAGGAAAGCAATAGGATTCGGTAGCCTCATTGCACACAGAATCATTCTCATGGAATGGAAATCCAACAAACACCCCCCCCTCCTTCAGGAGATGTATACAGGAGGTTATATTCCGGATCCCCTATCTGTGTATGTATATATATATTAGTGCTGTCAATCGATACATTTTTTTTTTTACTAATTAATCTCACAATTTTCTGTAATTAATCTAGATTAAAAATAGCATTTTTCTACTTAAGACCGAAGCTTGTAACAGATATTTACTTGAGTAAAATCATGGAATTAATGTAAAATCAACACAAAGAAAGTATATTTCGATTCAAAGACTATTTGAATAGCTTTCTTTGAATAGTTTTTCTCCTGTGAAATACAAATGTTCAACAAAACCATCAACATTGACTCAGCTAGACCTCTTTCTTATATCCGCAGCGCTAATATTGAAGATTTTTCACTCCATAGATTAATCTAGATTAATTTATTTAAATTTTATATTTATTTATATTTAAATAATTATATATATATATATACACGCATGTGTATGTGTGTGTATATATATATATATATATATATACACGCATGTGTATGTGTGTGTATATATATGGATATGTACTTAAAAAAAATAAAAAATTTAACTAGTATGAATACTTGGTTTATTTTCTCCTATCTCCCTCTTTTCTTCTCTCTCTTTCCTCTTCTCTGAGTGTGCTCTTGATACCAGGGGTGGTAGGGAGGAATAAGGGGTGGGTATAGTGGGTCATCGTCCATGTGTCTTCAATGTACATTTTTGTCTCCGAATAATTTGAACAAGTATGTTAGTTTGAATAATTGAGTGTCTCTAATTTGTATGTATATATGTTTATTCCAATAATGGCTGTCTCTAATTTGACTATATGTATGTTTATTCAAATAATTAAAAGATCTTAATAAAGGTGTACATAAAAAATATATATTTAAAAAAATTCAACAACCATATAACAATGTCATCATAAGCCAACAACAGTTCAATTAAATTAATGACAAAACTGGACATATAAATCATCTAGAAAAGATAGATAATAATGAAAAGTAGGATGGAGATGATACATTTACATCTCGTTCCCTCCATCTGTCTCTTTCCCTCTGTCTCTCTCCAGATACAGGTAGAGGCCTGCAGGTCCAGCAGACAGTGAAGGTAAAACTGATAAAACACCACTAACCCTTCACCACTAGGTCAACAAGACTTTTTAAAACACCTCTAACCCTAAAACTAGGTCAACAAGACTTCATAAAACATATCTTACCCTAGGTCAACAAGATAAGATAAGATAGTTCTTTATTGTCTGTTGATACAGAAATTAGTTTTGTGTCAGAACACACAATACTGCAGTACAAAAAACTTCTTAAAACACCTCTAACCCTAACAAGACTTCTAAAAACACATATAATCTTAACAATAGGTTAACAAGACGTATTAAAACAGTAGGTTACAGGTTGTTACCGTTACTGAAAATGTTTTAGTATTTTCTACCAATTAACCAAGCCGGAGATACTGGTTTTTAGTCAAATTTGGAGCCTTTCATGGGTTTTTGTGTTCTAACACTAGGTCATCAAGGCTTCTCAAAACGCCTCTTTCTTTCTTCTCTATCTCTCTGTCTGGTTCACTCTCTCTCTCTTTCTCTCTCTCTCTCTCTCTCTCTCTCTCTCTCTCTCTCTCTCTCTCTCTCTCTCTCTCTCTCTCTCTCTCTCTCTCTCTCTCTCTCTCTCTCTCTCTCTCTCTCTCTCTCTCTCTCTCTCTCTCAGGGTGCTGGGAGTGAGATTGACGTGAGCGGAGGTGGTTGTGGAGCTTTCTTCTATATTTCTTCTATTTTTCCCCTTGTTTGGTTTCTTATTTTCCCGTTTCTTTTCTATGTGCACAGTGAGGTGTGGTTTTATGGGTTAATTTTTCTATCAGGGTGACTGGTGCAAGTGTACATTATTGGAGGAGAGTGTATTGTTTGGTGAGTGGAGGCGGCGCGCTGCGGGCCGGTGACATGGCCTCGCAGTCAGCAGGACCTGAGTCTGTGTCGCTCCGACACGGGGTGAGGTGTGTCCCCGAGGGGACTGCTACGGTGGAGGAGGTTTTGAAGGCTGTCGGCGAGCAGGTAGGATGCGAAAATCTCGCTTATGCATCGCGGATGAATAAGGCTGTGGTGGTTTTTTTGAAGAAAGAAAGTTTGGTAAGCAAAGTAATTGGGTCTGAGGAAGAGGCATTGGTATCTGGTGATGAGAGTGAGGATTTGGAAAAGGGGGAGATGTATACTGCAAGGGAGCTCACCCGGTTTCTTAGGGAAACCAAAAACAAGAAAATGTTTCCATTGGGACGTTTTTTCCCAGATAAAGAAAAGTTTTTAAGGTCTGTGATACATGCTAACAAGGTCACAGGTGGGGGATCAATGATGACACCCAGGAGGAAGTTCCGACTGAATAAGTGGGCTACTAATGTCAGGAAAAGAATGTCATCAAATACAGATGTATAATGTATAAACTGTATGGTACACATCTGCTGGTGGGTGTATTTTTCTGGTTCTTGTTCTCTGTTTTCTCCCTCTTTTTTCACATGGAAGTTCTTCGGATAGGCTCCCTTAATATTAATGGTGCTAGGGATGGTGTGAAAAGGGGTCTGTTTTTTAATTATGCAAAACAGAAAAATGTTAGTGGTATTTTTGTACAAGAGACCCATAGTGATGTGGGTAATGAGGTTGACTGGGGACTCAGTTGGAGGGGGGGTTTGGTGATGAGTCATGGCACTAATAATAGTGCAGGGGTGGCTGTCCTGTTCTCTCCTGGACTTGGGGTCAATATTACATCACAGAAGGAGGTTTACAAAGGAAGGCTGCTTGTGGTCAAGGCTACCATTAATAACAGGGAGTTTGCATTTATAAATATATATGCGTTTAATACGGGAAGGGAGAGGATATCCCTTTTTGGGTTGTTAAGACAGGAGCTGGCGGATATGAATCCTGACACAGTGTTAGTGATGGGGGGGGACTGGAACTGTACCTTAGATCCTACCCTGGATAGAAGCGGGGGGGAACCTCATGTTGGGTCTGCAGCGGTTTTAAAAGATGTCATTAGGACTTGCGATCTTGTGGATACATGGAGGCTGATGAATCCACAGGGGAAACAGTTCTCGTGGGTCAAGGTGTTGGGGGACAGGGTGTGTGCAGCTCGGCTTGACCGCATTTATATTGTGAGAAAACAGAGTAATAGGCTGGTGAAAGCTGAAATCTGCCCAGTCAGTTTCTCAGACCATCATTTTGTAATAGCACAGCTGGCCATATCATCAGGGCCTCGTCACTCCGCATATTGGAAATTCAATGTAAAGCTTTTACAAGATGCCACCTTTTGCTCGAGTTTCCAGGAGTTTTGGGAGAGGTGGAAGCAGAGAGAGGGAGAGTTTGAGTCTCTGAGGCAATGGTGGGATACCGGCAAAGCACACATAAGGCTTTTTTGTCAGCAGTACACTGCTTTCTCCTCAGCCGAGTACAGGAGGGCCCTGGAGGCTCTGGAGCAGAGCATACGGCAAGTGGAGGTTGAGCTAGTTGGGGGTGACAGTGGGGGGCTACGGGAGAATCTGTCAGAGCTACGCAGGGACTTGGGGGTTTTCCTCCAGGACAGAGCAAGGGGTGCGATTGTGAGAGCTAGGTTCACCATGCTGAGAGAGATGGATGCTCCTAGTTCTTTTTTCTTTGGCCTGGAAAGGAAAAAATGTGAGGAAAAACAAATGCACTGTCTGCGTCTACCCAATGGACACGTCACGTCTGTGATCGGGGAGATGCGGGCAGAGGCTGTGCGGTTTTATTCTGTGTTATATGGTGCTGAACAATGTGACCCTGTGTCTACGGACACATTACTGAGGGATCTCCCTCGTCTCTCTCAGGAACAGAGGACTGAACTGGATACTCCTTTAACGTTTGGGGAGCTGTCGAAGGCAGTCTCCCAGATGACTCCTGGTCGAGCCCCAGGGGTAGATGGTCTGCCTGTGGATTTTTACAAAGGTTTCTGGGACACTATTGGACAGGATCTTTTTCGTGTCTTGCGCGAATGTATTGAGGTGGGGGAGCTGCCGTTGAGCTGCCAGCGGGCAGTGCTGGCTCTACTGCCGAAGAAGGGGGACCTCAGTGAGCTCAAGAACTGGAGACCTGTGGCAATTCTTTCAGCGGATTACAAGTTGGTTGCAAAGTGCCTGGCCAACAGGCTTAACATGCACCTTGAGTCTGTGGTGCACCAGGACCAGTCATATGGTGTGCCTGGGCGTTCAATGACAGACAATTTGTTTTTAATAAGGGACATGTTGGACCTGTCAAGGCAACATAATATGAACTTTGGAGTCATCTCTATTGATCAAGAGAAGGCGTTTGACAGGGTGGACCATGGGTATCTGTATAATGTTCTTGCTGGGTTTGGGTTTGGGGAGAGTTTTATGTCAATTGTAAAAATTTTATACAATGGGGCCTCCTGTCTGATAAAAGTGGGTGGGGGCCTGAGCAGGCCAGTCCAGGTGGGGAGGGGGATCCGCCAGGGCTGCCCACTGTCAGGTCAGCTCTACACTTTGGCCATTGAGCCTTTTCTGTGTTTGTTGAGGAAGAGGTTGAAGGGTGTGGGTTCACCCGAGTTGGGGATCGATAGGCCAATATGTCTGTCTGCCTACGCGGATGACTTGACCATCTTTGTCAGGGATGGGGAGGACGTAAGAGCCATAGAGAATAGCCTAGAGGTGTATGCGAGAGCAGCTTCAGCGAGGGTGAACTGGGGTAAGAGTGAGGCGCTGCAGTGTGGGGCATGGAGGGGCCTGACATTACCACAGTTACCGGGGGGGCTACAGTGGGGTGTGAATGGGCTCAAGCTTTTAGGGGTATATCTGGGATCAGAGGGGTGGGTCAGTAAGAATTGGGAGGGAGTAGCACAGTCAATGGTGGCTAGGTTGTCAAGGTGGAAGTGGCTGCTAGCGCAGATATCCTATAGAGGGAGGGTGCTAATAGTGAATAACCTGGTGGCTTCATCCCTGTGGCATCGGCTGGCTGTTCTTAACCCCCCCAGAGGCTTCCTGGCGGACATCCAGAGGAAGCTGGTGGACTTTTTCTGGTCCGGACATCACTGGCTGAGGGCCGCAGTCCTTTATTTGCCGGTTCAGGAAGGAGGACAAGGCCTTATCGACCTAGAGAGCAGGATGAATGCTTTCAGGCTCCAGGCAGCACAGAAGCTGCAATACAGTACAGGAATATGCTGGAGGGGGCCAGCATGTGCACTGCTGCGGAAGGCTGGTGGTTTAGGGCTGGACCTGCAGTTGTTCCTGATGGAACTGGAGGAGTTGAACACTGTGGGGGTCTCGGTTTTCTACCTGTCGGTGCTGAGGGCTTGGCGGCTGCTGAGAAAGACTCGGGTGGAGGATGAGGCACAAGGACCGTGGGTATGGGAGGAGCCTCTTTTCTATAACACTTTGTTCCCCCTAGAGGCGGTGCGTTCTGTCACCCTGAGACAGCGGCTCATGAGAGGGGGCATCAGAAAACTTTCACATTTACTGTCGCCAGAGAGAGGGGAGTGGAAGACCCCGCAGGAGCTTTCGCTACAGACTGGAATAACATCTCTGAGACTGCTGGAAGGGTTTATCAGAGAAGTGCTGGGGGTTGTGCCGGACTATGTCAGAGACCGCACAGTGATGCCACAGGGAGGGCAGGCGCTGGAGTTCCCTGCATTGCAGGTATCGGCAGAGAATGGGGTCTGGCAGGAGGGGGGAGGGTTACTGTCTTTTTCCACCCCCAGCTTGGGGCAGTTTAGCCTGGCATGTGGCAAGGCTCTGTACATAGCATGCATGAAGGTCAGAAACATCAGGTCCCTGCAGGACGTCAGGCAGCATCAGTGGCAGGGGGTGCTGGGTGATGGCAGCACTGCTAGCTTTAGGTGGAGGGTTTTTTACAAACAGCCACTGCCTAAGAGGTCAGGGGACCTACAGTGGAGGATAGCGCATGGGGTGTTGGCAACAAATCGGTTCCTGGCTCGGGTGGATCCAGGGGTGGGTGATGGGTGCCCCTTTTGCGGAGTATCTGAGACTGTAACCCATGTTTTCCTAGAGTGTCAAAGGATTAATAGGGTGTTGGGGTTCCTAAAAGGGTTGTGTGTGAAGCTGGGGGTGATGTTCTGTGTGGAGAGTTTCATCCTTGGCCAAACATATTCATTAAGTAACAAGGTTGTGAGCGTTTTACTGAACTTTGTTTACGGGCAGGCTAAGTTAGCCATTTGGCTGACCCGTAGGAATAGGATCAAGGGCGTTGGTCCTACGGAATCGGTGCCTATGTTGAGGGGTATGATTTCTGCACGCCTTAGATTAGAGTTCATGTATTTCTCACTGAGACATAATGTTGATGCGTTCGTGAATGCTTGGGGATTGGGGAATGCAATGTGTACTGTGGGGGAGGAGGGGCTGAACATATGCATTTGAAGGTCAAGTGGGTTTTATGTGCTGAAGGAGTTTTTGGGGTGTGTGTGTGTGTGTGTGTGTGTGAGTGTGAGTGTGTGGGTGAGTGTGTGGGTGTGTGTGTTGTTTTTATGAAGATGCCGTGAGTTTTTTTGTGTCTCTACTGACTGTTTTTAGTTGACATGTTTTAATAAAGAACATCAAAAGTCGAAAGTCTCTCTCTCTCTCTCTCTCTCTCTCTCTCTCTCTCTCTCTCAATTCAATTCAATTGGGCTTTATTGACATGGGAAACATACGTTTACATTGCCAAAGCCAAACAAAACAAAACAATCAAACAGAGAAATCAAAAGAAATCAGTACATTACAGAAGGAATTTCTTGTACAGTCTTTATGGTGGTTGTATTCCTTTGGATGTCCTTTTCTTGTCACAGCAGCTCACAAATCTTGCTGCTGTGTTTGCACATTCTTGTATTTCTCCCAGTAGGTATGGAAGTTTTGAGTTATTGTCCATGTTTTCAAAGTCTCTTTGGGTGTTTGCAATTTGTGGGAAGTATATGTCTCTGATGTCTTGGTATAGTGGGCAGGTTGTTAATAAGTGGAGCTCGGTTTCCACCTCATCTTGTGTGCAGTGGGTGCATAGTCTGTCTTCTCTTGGGAGCCAGGGCCCCGTTCCCCGTACCTGGCTAACTGAGTTAGCCGGATAATTTCCAGCATAGCCTGACTTAAGCCGGACCTTTCTGTTCACCGACGCTCGATTGTCTAAATCACCATGACAACAGATCAAATTAATGCATTTGAGAATAAAGAGATAAAACTTCATTCAAAAGAAAAATATTAGAAACACGGGTCTCTTGTGCATTGATGGATACACAATGGATATATCCCGTCTGGCACAGTGGTGCAACGGCCAGTGTTCGCTCCTGGCAAGCGGGCGACCCGAGTTCGAGACCCCGCGTTTCCAATATAATTTTTTTGGAATATAATATTAATGATTATACGCAAAAGTTGCCTAGTTTTAAGTTAAAATATTATAAATCTACATGCATTGAGGATGTCATTCTTTATATAGCTCTCAACGTGCACCAAATTGAATTATTCCTACATTGCAAAAAGAAGAAAAAGACTAGAAGAAGTGGGATTCGAACGCGGGTTGTCTGCGTGAAAGTCAAAACGACCGACCGTCACACCACAGTGCAGATAAGTAAAACATCCACCATACACCAATCAATGGGTAAGAGAGCCGTATCCTTATTCTGAAACAGTTGAACTAATTATTTTCGCTAGCAAGATCTCATTTGATTATCCATTCCATAAACCTACTGCCAGCAGGCAAGTTTAAAGAAATATAATCTGATTGATTGGGGTAATGAGGGACTTAAAATTAGCCTATAGATTATGCATTTAACTTGTCGGCGAGGCTATTGAGCCGTACTGCAATCTGTTAATAAAGTTTTAAATCAATTAATCAATCAATGCCGTTAGAAAATCAGGATTTCTGCTATCGATACTTGCTGGCTTTTCAACTGAAGCGGCCGCGCGCACTTATCCTGGGTCTCAAGTCTGGTTCGAGTTAACGAGACTGAATCCACCTTCGAGGAACAGGAAAATCCCGGCTTCAAACATCGGGTTAATTGAATCTGGATAATGGGACTCTTGATCGACTTAGTTGAACCAGGTACGGGGAATAGGGCCCAGGTCTGCCTATGGCGGCCTTTCTCGATGGCTAGGCTGTGCTCGCTGAGTCTGTACCTAGCCAAGGATCTTCTTAGTTTTGGGTCAGTCACAGTGCTCAGGTATTCTGCCACTGTGTAGGGCCAAATAGCATTTCAATTTGCTCTGGTTTTGGGTTGATTCTTTCCAATGTGTCGGATAGTTTTCTTTTTGTTCTCTTATAATTCTCTCTCTCTCTTCTCTTTCTCTTTCTCTCTCTCTCTCTCTCTCTCTCTCTCTCTCTCTCTCTCTCAATTCAATTCAATTGGGCTTTATTGACATGGGAAACATACGTTTACATTGCCAAAGCAAAACAAAACAATCAAACAGAGAAATCAAAAGAAATCGGTACATTACAGAAGGAATTTCTTGTACAGTCTTTATGGTGGTTGTATTCCTTTGGATGTCCTTTTCTTGTCACAGCAGCTCACAAATCTTGCTGCTGTGTTTGCACATTCTTGTATTTCTCCCAGTAGGTATGGGAGTTTTGAGTTATTGTCCATGTTTTCAAAGTCTCTTTGGGTGTTTGCAATTTGTGGGAAGTATATGTCTCTGATGTCTTGGTATAGTGGGCAGGTTGTTAATAAGTGGAGCTCGGTTTCCACCTCATCTTGTGTGCAGTGGGTGCATAGTCTGTCTTCTCTTGGGAGCCAGGTCTGCCTATGGCGGCCTTTCTCGATGGCTAGGCTGTGCTCGCTGAGTCTGTACCTAGCCAAGGATCTTCTTAGTTTTGGGTCAGTCACAGTGCTCAGGTATTCTGCCACTGTGTAGGGCCAAATAGCATTTCAATTTGCTCTGGTTTTGGGTTGATTCTTTCCAATGTGTCGGATAGTTTTCTTTTTGTTTTCTTATAATTCTCTCTCTTTCTTTCTCTCTCTCTCTCTCTCTCTCTCTCTCTCTCTCTATCTCTCTCTCTTTCTCTCTCTCTCTCTCTCTCTCTCTCTCTCTCTCTCTCTCTCTCTCTCTCTCTCTCTCTCTCTCTCTCTCTCTCTCAGCCAGGGGACTTATTAATGTCTCTTCCAGAATCATGTCTCCTGACCACGGCTACAGTTCTGGACAGCGACCTGGGGCAATTCATCAAGAGGTGAAGACACTTTACTATAATTAATTGTAAAAATAAAAAAACAATTCAATTGTCAAGCATATATTATCTACATTGGATTGTTTTTACTAAATTGAATGTAATTAAAGTGTACATTGTGCAGCTGTGTTATCTAGGGAAATACACATATCAGATCAGGACTTGGTACAGTAGGCTTGATCCCTCTGATGTCGCTTTGGATGTCCCAATCCCAATCCAAGTAATTTTATATTAAAGGGGCACTTCACCGAAAAACAACATCAGTGATGATGTCATCAGAGGACACTGAATCCTTGTGTTGTGTTAATTATGGCTCTCTGAAATGATGTAGATAAAAATATAGCAATCTCTATTGCAATCATTATCTCTATTTTCTCTACATAATTTCATTGAGCTGTAATTAACACAACACAATGATTCAATGTCATCTGAAGACATCACTGGTGGCCATAATTAAACTCATTAAGTTTAAATAACTGTCAAACTAAATGTGCAAAATAAATATGCATTGTTTTTTTTGGTGAAGTGCCCCTTTAATATTAAATGACTCGGATCGGGATTGGGACGCGTGAATATTTTCCCTAACGGGGTTGCACTTCCGTGTTCGGTTTGCGCGATCTGATTGGCCACTGACGTTTCTGGTCATGTGAAATGTGCGCCAATCGTGTGACGCCTGTTTCTATCACCGGTTAAGCTTAGGCACTCTTTCGAAGTTGGTTAAGGTTAGAGTTTGTCTTAGAGCAGGGTGATAGAACACCAGCCCTGATTCCAAACTCTAACCTTAACCAACTTCGAAAGAGTCGCCTAAGCTTAACCAGTGATAAACTAGGCGTTAGGTAGTTTGCAGGCTGTTCGAGGTGGAAATAGGCGCAGAAACAGGCGTCACGCGATTGGCGCACATGTCGCATGACCAGAAACGTCAGTGGCCAATCAGATTGCGCAAACCGAACGCGGAAGTGCAACCCCGTTAGGGAAAATATTCACGTGATTGGGACATCTCTAGTGACATCAGAGAGATCAGGCCTACTTTAAGTACTGGATTCTTCTGCTCAACATGTCCTCTCTGATACATAAACCCCCACATACATAAATGCCACAGTAATGTGGTGTAAGGTATATCGGGCGGACGAGTTTCCGACCCAGAAGTAGCATGTGAATGGCCTACCAAGTTGGATAAATTATGTCGAAAGTCTGTAGGGTGCAGTAGAAAACAATATCACGGGCGGCTGGGTAGCGCAGTGGACTAAGCACTCGCCTACCACCATAGAGACTCTCGTAAACTGCGACTCCTACTGGTCGGTCGGGGCGCCTGTTCAGCAGGAAGGGGATCTAGGGGAAAATGCGTTACGTTCCCCCAGTGAAACTCCTGGCTGTCAGGTGAAAAGAAGCAGCTGGTGACTCCACATGTATCGGAGGAGGCATGTGGTAGTTCTACACCCTCCCCAGGCCGACAGTGGGGCAATGCGCGCAATGACCAGGAAGGGAATTGGCATAACAACAAAAAAAAATTGTAAAAAAAACTAAAACACTTTTACTATGTTATTCAATGTTTCTCTTGAATTTACCATGTAAACTAGCTAGCAGGTCGGATGACCTTCTGAGTTCCTGAGGACCATGTGAACATGGTCAAACAAAGCTGGCTTCTCAGCCAATAAGCTTTAGTCTGATTGTCTCCTCCCAGGTGGAAGCCCCGCCTCTCTCCCGTGTTGGCTCTCTGTGTTTTCCTGGTGTTTGAGCAACAGCGAGGAGAGGATTCTGATTGGTCCCCCTACATCAATGTCCTGCCCACTACCTACACATGCCCCACCTATTTCTCTGATGATGTCATGGCTGTTCTGCCAACCAGTGTGCGGAGGCGGGCTTTAGAGCAGAGGGAGGTGGTGCAAGATCTCCACTCCTCCAATCAGGACTTCTTCAAGTGAGTCTGACTGAATCTGATTGGCTATTCAAATACTTCAAATGCAAAAACCGGGTCTGCAACATTAACCCTCTAAAGCCTACAGTACATAGACTACAGGCGTGTTCGAGATGGGATAGGCGGACACAGATCTGCGCAGGTTTTACTACGGCCTCGCCAAGCGCGTTGCATGGCGGTTAGAATGTTGTCCGACTTGCTCTGAAAATCTGACGAGACGAGGCGCGGAACTCTCGCAGGAGCGAGCCACGCACAGCCTTCAGAGCGAGGTGCCACAGTACCTCTCACCCGGCTGCTCCCGGCTGGGAAGCGACTTGCTATGGTCGCGCAAAGCGCCTATTGGCTCAGAAAAGTTGTCAGTCACCAGCCACGTGACAGCCAGGGAGTTATGAGACGTTTGATTGATTGATTGATTGATTGAAAACTTTATTATGTTATGCGTTATCATCATATCATCATGATAAACTTCAAGCTGTTAGACACAGATACACACATGCGTCGTCTGTTTTGCCTCAATACTGTATATATAATTCTGTTTTGCCTCAATATACACAGTATACATATATATATTGATGCAAAACAGAATTATTCAGCAGTGTGTTGTGTGCGTGCGGCCAGGAGCGCGCAACAAGATGGTATACATTATGGTATGAATAGTATATTCCACTATAGCAGTATATGGTGTGCTGTACATTTGAATCTGATCTAATTTTGCACACGGCCATCGCATTATAATGAGCTGGACAGGTGTGTAATGTGTGTGTGGTGACGTGAAAGCGTATCTGCCATGCGAGACTAGGCGAGAGGCTCTCGTGAAATCGGAAGTGTCCGCCTTTTTAACTCCTCCCCCGGCTTCACTCGGCTACTCTCGTCTACTTTCGAGGCGAACCGAAATCCATCTCAAACACGCCTAATGGTTCGCCTGGACATAGTGCAGGGCTGTACACTGCGAGCATCTCGTCACAAATTGCCCCCTAATCTGGCCGGTGCGAGTGGAAAATATCATCTGGGGGCAAGCTTGCGAGTAGTGATTGCAACCCTTCATTTGCATTTCACTCCTAAATTAATCCATACAAATTGGATAAAACATTAGCCTATAACCAGGGCATAATGTTGCGGTTGTAATTTCATTAGACAGACCAGCGCGGACCTTTAATAACATGCAATTTGATTGACACGAGCAATGGGCTAACGTTAGCTGCTATCCACGGTACCATTAGGATTATGCTAAGCTAACTAGCGTTAGCTGCTGCTAACCCTGGACACCAGTCAAAGCGGACTCCACAACACTAGTTCCATTCGGGAGGAAAGGGGGTGGGTTATATTGACAACGCTTGACAACAGAAGTTTAAACATAACTTCATATTTATTGGTTATTCGTTTCTGTTACTGTATATCATCCACTTTCCATCTCCGTCTGTTAAACGCTTCCTGTTTACATTCGAGTGTGGCGTCATCACCTACGGCAGCTTAGACGATCAAACGCGAACCTAGAACAAAACCCGGGGGGGGCTGGCTCTCTTGTGCGTTCTCGCCCCCCCTCTCTCTCTCTCTCTCTCTCTCTCTCTCTCGCTCTGATTGATTGAAAACTTTATTAACAGATTGCAGAATGGGTACAATACAGTACAGCTCTCTCTACATTCAATGATTTAAAGTAGCCAAACGTTACAGACAGTATAAATACTAACTGGATAGTTGATGATATAAACATTTAATTTCATTATCTGAAATATTCTAAAATCATTAAGTCTGCTATAAGCCATTATCCCTTTGTGTGTGTGATTATTATTTTCTCACAGTAGTGTGTGTGTATATATATATATATATATGTGTGTGTGTTTGGCTAAAGTGGATAGAAAACACAGTACTGTGGAAAAAAAAGGCACCCAAAAGTGTTTATATAAATGGTCTTAGATGTAAATAAATTTTTTATTAGTGTGTCAGTAGACTACTCTTAGTACATTTTCATTAAATTATTTTTTAAAGCATCTTCATGGTTTAATAATGCAAACATATGTTGCAGGGACTTATTATAATCATCATATTGGCGTGACTGTATGCATCAAAGGGTTAAATCAAGCATTTTTAAGTGCTTTAGAGGAAATGTCAAAATATTGCGATATATATCGTGTATCGTGATATGGCCAAAAAATATCGCGATATCATTTAGAGGCCATATCGCCCAGCCCTACTATAATGGTAAAATAGTTATTTAAAAATTTGCCCCTAAAAAATATTCTTTGCCCCTAAATTTCTCATTTAGGGGCAAGTGTGCCCCTAGTGAAAAAGCTTAGCGTACAGCCCTGTAGTGTTATATTTTTGACAATTCTGAGCTTATTCTTTGAGTCAGTATCAGAGTCAGGGTTATACCTTTTATGATTCAGGGAGACCTACCTATTATTTCTGGTGCAGGGAAAAGTCACCATCATACATTACCTCTGTGTGAGCTACAATATCTTACATTAAAACAATTCCCAGTGAGAAAACATTGTGTTTGTTTAACAACTCTATAGTTTACCTGATAATTATGTTTTTTCAACATGTAAAGTTCTATTTAGGTGTTTTGAACCTCCATGTGACATTTGGTGAAAATACACCTTTTATTTACAGCCATTTATTTGGGTATTGTTCTGGGTGTTCTTTAGCAGACAATGTGAAAATTATACCAATTTTGGTGTTGCCCCCCCCCCCCCCGTCATATAGTTCTCCTCCTTTTCTGTTGTGTGCTCCTATCAATGTCCCTCTCCGTGCTTTCCCCGTCGGCTACCAACCCACAGCTGATTCCTATCACCCATTTATGCCATCAGCTGTGCCGTGGCGATTCACCTGTCACGTGAACCACCACAATACAACTGAGAACATTCAATTGCTATACAGATAATCATAACATTCCCATAAATCATATCCTTCCATTGGAAATAATAACAACAATAATAATAATAATAATAATAATAATAATAATACTAATAATAATAATAATAATCTATAACAAAAAACACTCGTTCGGCCTTTACACCGGCCCCTAATTGTGCCTACACAATTACAAAATATGGTCGGGCGAGTGTTCATTACAGCTGGCAATCCTCCTTTGACTCCAGTAGTAGGCCCTTGTTATCCGGAAAGGTTTCCAGGATCCGTCCAAGCGGCCAGGAATTCCTGGGCGCTGTGTCGTCCACTATGACCACCAAGTCACCAGGGGCAAAGTTCTCTTTGGCTATTTATGTTATCAGCTGTGCCGTGGCAGATTCACCTGTCACGTGAATCACCACAATACAACTGAGAACATTCCACGTCACAAAATAACAAATCATCAAGTGGATCCATAATCCACTTCACTCCAGAGTTTGCCATGGTGGTGCCTTGGCATGACGATGTGAATCAAACACCACTCATGTTCTTTCCACTTTCTTTCTTTTGTGATACACCCTGTGATGGGGTATGTACCAGACACAGCCATCTTGGCTTGGTTCTTGAAGAGGTACATTCTCTGTGGTTTTAGATATTCCATCCCCTTTCCTCTTCGATCTTACAGTCTTCTCTCTGCTCTTAGATCTTCCTGTTTTCCTTTGCAGGCTTATGGCTCGTTGTGTTGCCACCTGTCTGTACTCTGCATGGTACCCTTCTGGCTTCCTCTTCTTTTGCAGGTGCATGGCTCGTGTCGCCACCTGTCTGTTGTTGCGTGTCATCACATCTCCTTTCCGAAAGGAGAGTGGCAAGTTATACTGACCATCTTTTAAGTTTATCGAACTGTTGGTGATGGCTTTGGGTCTTCTTGTCACATCCACCACGTTGACGTTCAGTGGACCATATCTTCTTGTCACATCCACCGCGTTGACGTTCAGTGGACCATAGACCGCCCATCCCAAGAGTGACCTTACAGCATATGGTCCGTCATCCTGGCTGTTCACTATCTGCCGAGGCTCCATGGCTCTCGGAGTATTGACTCCAATCAGAAGCTCCACATCTGAGTCAATGTTAGTGATGTGAACATCCTTCAGGTAGGGCCATTTCTTCAGTTCCTCTTGAGTAAGGATGTTTTCTTTTGACACTGGGATTGCTGGTTGAGTGTATAGCGTAGGCAGTGCAATAAATGTGTCATCATTGATGTTGCCTACCTCCAGGCCTGAGATCTCATATGCTGGGACATGTTTCTCTTGTGCCATTGTCTTAAGGAGAATTGATGTTTTCCGGCCCTTAGTGTTCAGCTTCCTCATGAGGCTCTCTGTGCAAAAGGATGCCGAGCTGCCATGGTCCAAGAAGGCATATGTCGTTACATACCCACTTCCGTCAGCCTGTTTCACCTTTACTGGCACGATGGGTAAAGCACAGTCCTTACCGGCCCCATTATGTTCACCAAGCCTCACCAGAGCACTACCCACAGTCTTCTTGGTCAGGGGTGGTGTCCTCTCCTGTTGAGGTGATTTCCATTCCATTGACCCGACTGTTCCTTTTTGCTTGTCCGGTCCTTCTTGGTCGTTTGTTTCTATGTGTAGCAGAGTCAGGTGTTCTTTCTGGCAATGCTGACATCTCATCCGCTGGCTACAATGCCTACTGAGATGTCCCTTGGTGAGACAACCGAAACAAAGTCCTTTCACCTTTAAGAACTCTATTTTGTTCAGATGTTTCTGAGCTCTTATCCTCCTGCAGGCTTCAAGTGAGTGATCGCCTGCACAGTACAAGCAAGGAGTTCTAAAAGCTACAGAGCCATCTGCCTTGGATCCTACATTACCGATGGTTGACGGTATGTTTGCGACTGGTGTCACTGTCGTGACGAAGCTGCTTCTCTCTTTAACCGGTGCAGCCGCTGTTCCTGCTCTTGTTTGCCATACAGAGGCTGCAGTCTTGAGGTACCTTGGGGCAGCTCCGTCAGGACTGTAATCCTGAATATTGCCCCACAATGGGTCGGAGGCGATTTTGGCTTGTTTCTCCAGATACGCCACAAGATCCTTGAATTTGGCTCTTTGCCCAGTGCGCTCCTGGATGTCGTAGGCCGTTGACCCCCACCTTTCTCTGATCCTAAAGGGTATCTTGGATAAGATCAGTCGTAGGTTAGATGGATTGTCCAGCTCATCCATGTAGTGAAGCTCCTGCATTGCATTACTGCATCCTCTCAGGTAGGTGCGCAAAGCTTGACTATCCTCCGGTTTGATGCTGGACCAGTCCAAGGCCTTCTTTATATAAGCATTTGTTATTCTTATTTCATCACCGAAATTCTCTTTAAGTAGTCTTTTGGCTTCCACATATCCATCCTGTGGATGCATGTGTAGGCAGCTCCTCACGAGATCTTTAGGTTGCCCTGTGGTGTATTGTTCTAAAAAGTAGAGTCTATCTTGCTCGCTGGTGGTTCTATTTTCTATGCCGTACTCGAAGGCTCGCATGAATGACCTAAAGTTCATAGGATCTCCGTTAAACATGGGAATCTCCCTGGTTGGGAGTAGCGCCAGATTCTGCTGTGTGACAAGTATATCTGCAATGTCGTTCTGCCTTGCCATGACATTTGATAGAACCTGGTCTGTTTGGGTTTGACCCTGTTGTCCTGCAGTAGCTCCAGATGGTTGTAGCTGAAGCTGCACAGGGTTCTGATGCTGATATGGTGCATGTGGTTGTTGCCAAGGTTGTGGCTGAGGTAGCACATATGGTAGTGGTCGATACTGTACAGGTGGTAGTGGCTGTACATATGGCTGTTTGGGTCTCACTACTTGTGGAGGCCTCTGTTGTTGTTGTTGTTGCTGTTGTTGCTGTTGTTGTTGTTGCTGTTGTTGATGCTGTTGTGGTTGTTGCTGTTGCTGATGCTGTTGTGGTTGTTGCTGTTGTTGTTGTTGCTGTTGTTGCTGTTGTTGTTGCTGTTGTTGTTGTTGCTGTTGTTGTTGTTGTTGTTGTTGTTGTTGTTGTTGTTGTTGTTGTTGTTGTTGTTGTTGTTGTTGTTGTTGTTGTTGCTGTTGTTGATGCTGTTGTAGTTGTTGTTGTTGCTGATGTTGTTGTTGTTGTTGTTGTTGTGGTGTGTGCGCCCATGCATACTGGTCCAAGAGCTGTCTTTGCACAGGGGTTTTTGGAACAGTATTTATGGATGCATATTCTACCGGTGATTGCATTATCGGTAGTCCTTCTGAGGTGTCTAGAGCATGTGCTCGGTCAACATATTCATTCATACCATCTCTAGGTTGCATCTTGTACACATATCCGTCCTCTTGAGAGGGTGGCTGGTTAATTTGTGATGGATACCTCATGGTTCTAGATGAGTTGGTTTGTGATGATGTCTCATAATCATCCAGTATCTTGAGTTTGGCCGATGATACAGCCATGTCTGTGTCAAAGTCAAGTTTATCCTTCTCAGCCTTTAATTTAGCCCTGGCTTTAGCCTCCTGCAGACTTAATTCAGCTTGTACTTTAGCCTTTTTTAGATTTAATTCAGCCTCTAATTCAGCTTCCTTTAGGCTCATGGCTTGTCTGGCTGAAAGTGCAGCGGCTTTTGCCTGGATGATGGCCCTCTCAGTGTTAGCCCTTAGACGGGAGGCAGATAACCTGGATGCATGGCTTCCATCTGATGATTTTGATGATCTGGATGATTTTGATGATTTTGATGGGGCCCTGGAAATGCTATCCTCTGGGCCTATTGTAGCCTGAAGGTCCTTTTCCAGCTTATCTTGAGTCTCTACTGGAGACTCTTGGATCACAGACCCAGTTGGACTTTGGGCTGGAGTTTGCCTTTCCTTATTCCCTTCCATCAACCATTTTTCCATCACATTAATAAATGCATTGAATTCATCTATTCTTGGTTTATACCGTTGTGTTTCATCATCATCGTCATCCTGTAAATACGGCTGTACAGACTCAATTGCTATCTTAAAAGCACTGAGTGTCTTATTGAACAATGCCATGTCCGTTCTTACTCCTTGTTCATCATTTGATTTCATCATCAGAATAATCAAATTTTTCTTGCGGGTGCATGCTGCAAGCCTGGCTTTACGTGATGCCATTAATTGTTTCAGCTCAATTTCCGCTTGTGTCAAATCCATGTTATCCGTTTCAATATCTGACATCTTGTCTATATTTATCCACCAGTTCTTAAGACAGCTTTATAATTATCTTATATTCCACAGCGCCGTTTGCGCGCGCCACGTACGCAGTAGTGTCTATTCCATTCATACATTCTACTCACGCACGTTCCATTTGATGTCCTCGAGCCGGGAGGGAGGGTCCTCCCCTCTTGGCTGTGATGCTTTCGTTGATCGATCTTTCCTGCTGATCACAGGCAGCGATGTCCTCGGGCTGTGATCATTCACTGTGTGGTGGTGGTTGATCGATTCCTTCCTGCTGATCGATGATCGGTGATTGTCTCTCTCAACAATGCTGGATCCTTGTCAGTCCTCTTGCGAGTCCTCCTCGTCAGTTGTCCTTATTGACGCGCGCCTCTGCTTTGGGTCGCATCAATATCTGCGCGAGTCCTCTTTCACTTTATTGAAGCTCGCCTGGCTTCAATAAAAGCAATTTTCTTACTTAATGTAGCGGCAACATGCCTGTGTCCGCTTCCTGGTATAGACTGGGAGTGAATCCATACGCGCTCAACGTCCAAATAATAGTCTTCCACACATTAAGCTCCGTTATCAGACACCGATGTGGTGATCCGATTTAATTAGAAAAGGTAGGTTACATGGGAGGGTGATCAAAGCGATCCTAAGCGTCCTATAACCTGGTCTAATTGCTTAAAGTGTTTCCTAAATAAGACTAATCTAAAACGTTCCCGAAGCGTCCTGAAGCGGTAAGAAAATTATATGCTTTCCCCGTCGGCTACCAACCCACAGCTGATTCCTATCACCCATTTATGCCATCAGCTGTGCCGTGGCGATTCACCTGTCACGTGAACCACCACAATACAACTGAGAACATTCAATTGCTATACAGATAATCATAACATTCCCATAAATCATATCCTTCCATTGGAAATAATAACAACAATAATAATAATAATAATAATAATAATAATAATAATACTAATAATAATAATAATAATAATAATCTATAACAAAAAACACTCGTTCGGCCTTTACAGTTCTTTAGGCATAAATAGGAGAATTCAGATACAATTTAAAGCAAAGCTTTATCACAAACGGTTCATTTAAAGTTTTGTAAAAGTGTCGTGTGGGCGTGACACTCAGCTTTAGAGGGTTAAGGTGTGTGCAGCCAGTCCTCATCAACTCCTAAAGTCAGATATTCCCGAGTTCACCACCAGGAAGTTGCACTTGGTGGTAAATATCAGTGGTGAACTTGGGCAAGTTCCATGATACCCGAGTTGTGACGTATCACTGACCTTTCGCCTCTTGTGGTGCAAACATACCAGCAGAAACATGATATTGACATACTGGGATTCCTAAAAATGTATCAAACAACCTGCATCAAAATAGAAATGTTGAATTATCTGTCTGAATCTGTTGCAATAGACCTGTCTCAAACCCTGCCCCTTTTCTTGATCCTCCAATCACAGCTGTCGCTTACCTCTGACTTCCTCGTACAAACTTTGTTTGTACGAGGAAGTCAGAGGTAAGCGACAGCTGTGATTGGAGGATCAAGAAAAGAGGGCAGGGTTTTGAGACAGGTCCATTGGATCTGATTTAGCCTGACTTTCTTACCTAACTAGCACACCCGGACACTATCGCCTCATATATACGATTTGGTCATAATGATACATTTCCGAGTTGATGTTGAGGACCAACCGAACACACCATTACTCTAATCGCTTCTGTGTTCTGATTGGATGATACAGGTCCCTGCAGCCAATCCTGAGCCAGCCTACAGAGGAAGTGTTGACCTATGAGGCGCTGAGGTGAGGTCACACTCTCTCTTTCTCTCACACACGCGTCGCACACACAGGTAGAGTTGGGTTAGACTGTCAGCTACTAGGTATTAACGTACCCTAGCATGTCCAGATCTAAACCACATGGGAAAGAAGCACATAGAACGCAGTTGGACACAGTGAGAACAGACAGTAACCAGAACCCATAGAAGTTGTTTCCGGCCTATGATTCTTATTGTTTTGTAATTGTCCTAATTTTTTGCAATGATGTCGTGGCTCCGCTACAGAGCATCTTTAGCCACAGGCTCATTAGACGGACCAAGGAATGTTTCAGGTCTTCTCTTTTCTCTACAATGCCTTGTCTTATATATTAATTTATACTTTCCATGGGTTAGTTATGCCTTTAGGGGCCAGAACCAGTACCAGTAATAAGTGTCATGATGTTTCTTCTGCTGGAATGAAGATACTTCCTGCAGCTGACAGATAAAAATCTCTAAAATCCAATAATTAGTCAATAGAATAGGGATAATATATTACTAATATTACTGTCCTCTCTCTCTCTCTCTCTCTCTAGGTGGGCATGGTCTTGTGTCAACACGCGTTCGGTCTTCTTGTCCCGCCCACCTAGCGACTTCCTGTCTGGGCAGGATGTTTATGCTCTGGCTCCCTTCCTGGACCTGCTCAACCACCAGCCTACAGTACAGGTCTCTTTCTCTCTCTGTGTCTGTCTCTTTCTCCCTCCCTCTCCTTCTCACACACACATACATGTACTGGGGTTGGGTGATTAGACGTCATTTAACCCATTCTCCGCCAATCGCGTGTTAAGGCGTGTTTCTCCGCCATGCGTTGTCTGCCAATAACGGCGTAAGGCGTTTTTGATATCAATATTTCATATTTTCGTCATGGTATTCATATTTCACCCACGGAGTCTTGGCTGATGCTGTCTGAGCCAGCACAACTCTGCAACGCTTCAATACTGCCACCTGGTGGCCGATCGGCGAGTTGCCAAACCGGAAGTGCCCGTTGCAGCTCGGTCCGTCCCCTAATTTCGTCCGGCCACTCGTTTATTGTCCCAGGACTCAATACAGACACCGTGGATATGGATCTTTGCCATAACTCAATAATCTACATGATTTGGATGTGTATTAGTAATATACAAACCGGAAATGGATCGCATCGATCCCCACCACATAACTGGGATCTGTTTGCGCCAGTGTGATCGCCCAACGGTACGAGGAGACTGACGTGAGTTTCAGCCTGTTTGTTTACCATTTTCGATACAAACTGCTCTGATCAATATATCACCCATACTACATAAATCATTTAACGTCGGTCACGGAATTATAAACGACCCCCCCCCCCCCCTCCGTTCACCCGCAGATGATAAGTCATAACGTCTAGGACCATGTACAGTTGACAATTTTAATATAACGTTGATCGGTGTCAAACGGCATTTGATAATCTAATATATGCATTTATGTCTATATCTCACGTTCTAGGAAATACTGCAGAAAACGATAAAAACATATTTATACTCTAGACGGTATTTTTGTATGAATGTGTGAATGAAAAAGTATAACGTTCCTACATCCTGAACGATAGATAATCGATGTTGAATGGGCCATAGTAATGTCAATTTAGCAATACAATTTAAAAAGTTATAGCCCTGCAAAGAAGGTGAACATCTCCATAGACAAATAGCACTGGCAGAGGATGGTTTAGGATGATCAAAGTGTTGGCAGAGAATGGGTTAAAGAGTAATAAAACACTGAATTGCATTTCCCCCCATGAGCTGTAATGTGTTTTGTCTCCTATATGTTGAAACATTTCACTGTTTCAACATTTCAAATGTCACACAGCAGAAAATAAACGCAGAAAAGTGTCCTTATGCTGCCATCAAGCTTTTCATATTTTCACCTGGCTGAGGGCTCCCACCCCAATCTGTCATAGTGCCTCTTTGGAGGTGCTAGACCCTTTTTTCGCGAGCGTCATTAAAAGCAATACTCTGCTTCTGTCTCCAATCTGTATGCACGTTTCTTTAGTTTAAATTCTGACCCAGCTCTCAAAACGTGATATTGGCACATTTAGTGTTATCTCTATGGCTCTCATAGAGCTGGGTCAGGGTCTTTGGTGTTTAATGCCCTTACACACCTGGTTAGACTAGTATTGCACTCTGCTGTCTTTCTGTGGGAGAGACTCCAGGGACATTCTGGATGAAAGCATGTGACTCTGCAAAGGGAACCGAATATATGGACAAGTCGTCGGATGTCATGTGATTTCATCCAGAATGTTCCTGCAGTATTCTGAAGGTAAATTTGCATGTGCCTCTCAAAAACATCATCATTCCTTACAAAGAGTGAAAGGGTCTATTCTTGCAATGAGTGGAAAAAAACCTGATCCAAGGAGAAAATGTTAGACCCGCCCCAAATAAGTGATTGATTGGATCTGTGTTGCCATGTTCCACTTATTTAAGATGTGTACTACTCAGAGTCAGCTGTATTATTATTTCGCAATAAAAAAAAAACGTTTCCAGGTGTCAGCAGGTTTCAGTCATGGGACAGGATGTTATGAGATTCGGAGTGTTGCTGGGATACAGCGCTATCAGCAGGCCTTCATTAACTACGGTCCCCATGACAACCAGCGCCTGTTGCTAGAGTACGGCTTTGTCACCCCCGACAACCCCCACAGTGTGGTCAATATAAATACAGGTGAGAATCAGTCGATCTATTATCAATCGGATGATCAATCAGTCAATCTATAATCAATTAGTTGATCAGTCAATTTGTAATTAATCAGCTGATCAGAGAGACAGCCTGGTGTCTCTTTTTCTCACATTGGTCTGAATGACTTGACTTTCTCTTTTGTCCAATCAAGAGCCTCTGTGTGGTGAAACCCTGCCCACAATACTCTCTTTTAAGCTCTTTATGCTGACACCCCTCCCCCTCCTCTCTCTATCAGATTTGCTCTGTGATGTTCTTGGAGGTGACAGGAGCTTGGAGCAGAAGATCAACTTCCTCAAAGTGAACAGCTTCTCCCAGTAAGACCAAATAGACTCTCTCCTGTTAAAATGTAACCAACGGTCATCTGGTGACATGGAAACAGCTTCTGTAGTGGTGGTTGGACTGTTAGGGCTAAACAGCTGACTGGGTTAGGGCTAAACAGCTGACTGGGTTAGGGGGTTAAAGAGAACTGACTGGGTTAGGGTTAAACAACTGACTGGGTTAGGGGGTTAAAGAGAACTGGGTTAGGGTTAAACAACTGATTGGGTTAGGGGGTTAAAGAGAACTGACTGGGTTAGGGGGTTAAAGAGAACTGACTGGGTTAGGGTTAAACAACTGATTGGGTTAGGGGGTTAAAGAGAACTGACTGGGTTAGGGGGTTAAAGAGAACTGACTGGGTTAGGGTTAAACAGCTGACTGGGTTAGGGGGTTAAAGATAACTGACTGGGTTAGGGTTAAACAGCTGACTGGGTTAGCGTCATAGATGCAAGGTGATGCAGGCTTCAAAAGAGGTGCTGCCGTTTGTGTTGTACTGCCCATAGGGTATGGAGTTAATGTGTGAACAGGATTAACAAATAAAAAATGAATTAATGACTGCATACATTGTTCAGTATGGGTGGCCCCAGTGGTAATAAAAACCCTAAACCTGGCAGTGTTTAGTGCCAAGCTTAGTCTACCCACTGACCTAGCCAGGACCCCAAAGTGGAGTATGAAACCCTTGGTTATGTTATGGGAAGAATTTGTCTTTATTATTGAAAGGTTATCTCTCAACAGTGTCTCTCTTTCTTAGTGTCTCTCTCTCAGTAATCTAAGTGTCTCTCTTTCTTAGCTATCTAACTCTCAGTAATCTAAGTGTCTCTTTCTTAGCTATGAATGAATGAATGAATGAAAACTTTATTTAACAGATTGCAGAATGGGTACAATACAGTACGGCTCAATACATACAATTGTTAAGGGGATGCAGACCTGAGAAAGACGTTTGTCTTGTTTCCATCAGGGTCCCCCATTTTCAATTCATATAGACATATATGACATACATGACATACAGATAGTCAGTACTGCTACATCTATACATTTATGACCTACCAGATTTGCAAATACAGTACTGTTTGTGATACAGAAGGAGTCAAGAAAAGGGAGTATATACATTTGACGTAGAAACTGTACATTGGAGGTTGGGTGGGGGGGGTTGGGTACATTGGGATATTGACAACCATACTGGGTAATTTACATTGGAGGTGGTTGGGGGGGGGGGGGGGGGCGGGGGGCATACTGTATAAACAAGTAACACTGTACATTGAGGGGGGGGGGGGAGGAGACACTGTACAAACAAACACAATTGTACATTGAACTATTGTCAAAACCATACTAGGTAAATGACTGTACATTGGAGGGGGTTGGAATGATTGGGTTAGGATATTTACAGGGGCCAGTGTTGAATTGCAGTCTCCCGTAGGTGTCCCTTGAGAGAGGTTTTGAAAGTGGGTAGTGATCCACATTCCTTTACAGCTTTGGGTAGGGCGTTCCACATTGATGTGGCATAATTGCGAAACGTGTTTAGTCCCTTATTTGAGCCGAATCTGGGTTTGACATGATTTGTGGAGCTCCCTCTGGTGTTGTGATCGTGGTATTCACTGACCTTTGGGAAGTATTTTGACATGTACATGGGTACCTTGGTCGTGTAGTGTATCTTGTAGACCAGGCCCATTGCAAGTTGTTGTACTCTGTCGTCTACTCTAAGCCATCCTAGGTTGTCGAAGTGGGCAGGGGTGAGGTGGGTTCTAGGAGTAAGGTCAAGCAGTAGTCTGACCAGTTTGTTTTGAGATGTTTGTAATTTTGTTTTTAGCGCCTTTGAGGTGCTTTGGTACCATGAGGTGCAAGCATAGTCGTAGTACCCCTGAATGAGTGCTCCTGCCAGAGTCTTCAGGGTGTTCTTGTTTACCAGAGAGGAGATCCGGTACAAGAATCGAGTTCGTTGGTTGACTTTTTTTATTACATTGGATGCCATTTTGTCACAGGAGAGATTAGCCTCTAGGATGGACCCCAGGTAGGTAATTTCATCTTTCCTTGTGACAATATTGTCACCCACTGTAACTGAGAAGCCGTCGGTCTTGCTGAGTTTGTTATTTGAACCGAAGAGAATGGACTCTGTTTTGCCCATGTGTAATGATAGTTTGTTATCAGCGAGCCATATGCAGATTCTGCCTAGTTCCGAGCTGAGGGTTTTTTCAACCTGTAACTTGTTCTTGTCAGAGACCAGCAGGGCTGAGTCGTCCGCAAACAGGAACAAGTTGCAGTCACAAGCTGACGACATGTCATTTGCATAAATTAGGAACAGTAGCGGTCCTAGTATGCTTCCTTGTGGAACACCACAGCTCACTGTGAGGGGGGGGGATAGGGTACCGTTTACCTCCACCATCTGTTCCCTCCCCTCAAGGTAGGATTGCATCCAGCTCACTGATAGACTATCAAAACCAATTGCTTTTAGCTTGTCAATCAGAATGGAGTGATTGACCGTGTCAAAGGCCTTTTGTAGGTCCAGCATGACCATGCCGCAGTATTTGCCTGCGTCCACCTCTTGTTTGATGTGGTCATTCAAATAGAGAAGGCATGTGTCAGTGGAGTGGGATGTTCTGAAGCCAGATTGGAATTCGTAGATTAGATTTTTTTCCGCTAGGTACTTTTCGACCTGTTCGTAGACTATTTTTTCCATGACTTTCGAGATGGAGGTGAGAATAGAAACAGGGCGGTAGTTGCCTGGGTCTAATTTGCTGCCCTTTTTGTGCAGAGGGGTCACCCTCGCAATTTTGAAGTCCTTGGGGACGTGTCCCTGTTTTATGGAGAGGTTTATTATGTGTGTGATGATTGGTGTGATGGCGGCTGCTGAGTCTCTGAGGAATTTGGAGGGGATGTTGTCATGGCCAGTGGCCTTGTTAGGTTGGAGGGCGCTCAGTTTATTGAGTACCTCATCTGTTGTTACCGTTTCCAGCTTGAAGTCGTCCTTGCGGACCCCTAGGTTTTTGTAGAAAGCTACTATGTGTTCTACCCCATAAAGCCCTGAGTGGGAGGGTAGTTTGTTTACCAGTGTTGTGGCTATGTTTGTGAAGAAAATGTTTAAGTAATTGGCTACATCCAGCTTGTCTGTGATGAGCGTGTTGTCAGTTTTTATGTTTATGTTTGAGAATCTGGTTTTAAGTTTTTTACTGCATCCTAGTTGATTATTGAGTAATTTCCAAAGTTCACGTGGTTTGTTTTTGTTTTCCTCAGTTTTGTCATTGATGAAATTCTTTTTTGCAGTTTTGATCATGGAGTTTACGTCGTTTCTTAGTCTGTTTCTTTCTAGTTTGAGTTCAGTCACGTGGGCTTGGAGTTCACTGCTCGTGCTTTTAGTAAGCTTTGACTGACTTTTACGAAACTCAGAGCATTTTTTGTCTCTGGTTTTCATAGCGGCCAGTATTTCGGAGTGCATCCACGGCTCAGCGCGATTTTTTACCCTGGTGGTTCTTAGGGGGGCCATGTCGTTTAGTATTGCTGAGAATTTGGTTTTGAAACCAAGCCATGTTTCGTCAACCAGTGTACCATTGAGTTCTATCTGTGTGTCTCTCTCAGTAATCTAAGTGTCTCTTTCTTAGTTATCAGTGTCTCTTCTCTCAGTAATCTAAGTGTCTCTTTCTTAGCTATCTAAACTGTGCGTCTCTCTCTCTTAGTTATCTAACTGCGTGTCTCTTCTCTCTCAGTAATCTAACGGTCTCTAGCGAGGGGGTTGGCTGGAGATTGCGTCTCTCTCTCTTAGTTATCTAACTGCGTGTCTCTTCTCTCTCAGTAATCTAACGGTCTCTAGCGAGGGGGTTGGCTGGAGATTGATGACAGCTCTCAGACTGCTGGCCATGCCACAAACACTCTAGTAAGAGAGACACACACACTCACTCACAAGATAAACACCTGGGATAATCATTTATCCCAATACTTCTGCGTACTTGAAAGTGGGAGACTTGATTAATTGAATGGCATTTCTTTAATATAGTTCAACATGTTATACAGTGGGCGGCTGATTGGCGCAGTGGGCAAGGCGCTCGCCTCTAACGCAGGAGACGCTGGGTTCGAGCCCAGCTCTCTGCGTTGCTACCGGCTGGCTGGTCGTTCATACTAACACAATTGGCAAGTGTTAGAGGGTGGGAAAGCCGGTGGGTGGGATTTGGCGTTGTGGACAGCGACTCCTACAGGTCGGTTGGGTGACGCCGGTGCGACGGAAGCAGGAAGTGACGGGGGCAGCGTGAGCCTCCCACGCGTTACTCCTCGCCACTGAGAGCTCGAGCTGCTGCGGTGAAAAGATGCGACAGGCTGCCTCCTCGTGTACCGGAGGGGACATGTGATGCAAGGCTTCTGTCCTCACTACAACCCGGCCGACCTGTGGGAGGCATAGTCTAGCAACGTCAAGACAGGGGAGGGAAGAATTGGATACGTGAAATTGGGATGGGAGAAAAAGTGGATAAAAACAAAAACATATGTTATACAGTATATCTATGATCGCAAGCCACCTCTGATACACATCTCTAGTAAAACATTATCTGTGTGTTTGTGCGTGTAGCCCCCAATGGAAGGCAGTGTTGCTTGGCCAGCCAGTGAGCGAGGAGAGAGAACGCTGGTGTCTACAAACGGCCCAAACTGTCTGTCAGCGACGACTGCAACACACACATACTGCCCTGGACCAGGTACAGGCATACACACAAACACAGTGCAGGATCAGGTACACACACAAACTGCTCTGAGAACAGTGAGCAGCAACAATCTACTTTTCCAGACTGTTGTTGGAACAGGGATTTCTAATGCTGCTGATTTCTGTGTGTGTGTGTGTAGATCTTTCATCTCCTCCAGCAAAGTAATGAGCCAATCAGAGAGCAGCTGGCCATGGTCAGGTCACTCCGAGAAGAAGAGAAGTGCATCCTGGGAAACAGTCTAAAGGTGCTGCAAGGCATGCTGGGACAGCCTGATGACAGCGCTGAGTGCCCAACTATAATGTTATACAGTCCAGAGAAACTCCATTGACAAACCTTTAGGTCCAGAGATTGACGGTGCCATGTATAACCTCCAGAAATTTGATCACTTTTATGCAATTTTCCTGTGACATTTGACTGATGTAGCAACTGTAACCATGTGTGGGCAGAGCTTTGGATCAACCAATCGATGAAAGACATTTCTCATCATTTAACAGCCGTAATAATTATCCATAAAGCTAAAATAGGCCAGTGGATCTATTATAAAGCAATATTCAAGGTCTTTGCGGACATTGTACCTCACAGATGACGCTGATGTGGGGGGGGGGGCTGTTCCATATGGCTCCTCCTACTCTCATCCTCTTGAACTCCCAAAACCTGATAAGAGATGCCAAGTCTATGAAGGCTCAGTCCCTAAAGCCTTAGTATGACCTGGACTTTAGGATTCAGCCCAGGGGTGGACACGGCTGTTGCAGAGATCCAACCGGTGACCTTCTGGTTTGTCCCATAGATGCCTTCTGTTCGGTCTGACCTTGGCGCAGCAGGCACCACTTTACTTTATGTTTTATTTGATAACATATAAATGATGAAATGTATTTTTTTTTCTCAGTGTGATCCCGATGGGTGGGCAGATGGATGGGAGGGTTGGGGTGTATATATTGTATGTATGTATCGGTCTTGTTTTATTTGTTTGTGTAGACAAAAAAGAATGAAACGTTTTTTGGTAAATTTCATGGGTTTGTTTTTTAAGACACATTCTTAGAGGCAGTGGTGAATCAGCAGAACATTTTATATTGAAAATATTCAGTAAAAGATTATGAAAAAAGAAGGGTGCCTTGATTTTCTATATCGAGGCAAAAATGACTTTGTGGGTTACATGACAAAAAGACTGGTATGGTTGCATGTGTCTGACATGGAGGAGCATCCAGAGAGTGGTTTGTGGACTACCAATGATACCTTTTAGTAGGGGTGGGGGAACATTTTTATTCTTAGATGCATCGTGATACAGATGTGGACGATTCTGTATTTAGGCTCTGTACATGTCGATCGTTAGGCTGTGTCCCGCTCTCTAGTCTTCTAGAATAACTATGTTATCTAGTCTTCCTATAATGTCTATAGGTTATGTAGTCCTAGGGCCCAGTGAACTGTGGGTAATGTAGTCCACCCTCCAGCAAACATGTTAACTTATGGCGCATTCCATTGAAGTCGGAACTACGTAGGTAAATCCGACCTACTAAGAAAAACTAAATGAAACGGCCCTCAAAGTTGGAATTTCAAGTAGGAAACCCAGGCATGGTCTCTTAACACACCCAGCGCCAAAAACGCTGTACAATATTTCATTTTTTCGCCATGGCATCCATAATTCATCCAGCCAACCTCCGGTGCTCCAGCAGGACCCTGAATGAGACTGCAACGCCTCAATACCGCCGCCTGGTGGATGGTCGGGCAAGTTACTCTCAAAACCGGATGGTGTGATCGGTGCGTCGAGGAAATTCCTCCGGCAGTCACATCTTGTTACGTGGATCCAGACAAACACTATAGTGCATATGGATCGCTGCCATAACGCAATAATCGATATGATTTCGGCGTTTATTGCGCCATACAAACCGGAAATGGATGTAGGAGATCGGCCTCAAATAATTGGGATCTTTCTCATCGGCGCACGGTAAGAGGGCAGTAACGTTATTTTCAGCCCGATTGTTTATTCATTTCACGGCAAACCATCCGATCAACATATCAAGCCATAGTAAATAAAGCTGTTACTGACGATCAAGGAATTATAAACGACCCCCCCCCCCCCCCTTTCCTTCACGCATGATGAAGCATAATGTATACCGATCATATACATTTGAATTCTTTAATATAGAATGTATGGTATAGAAACGCCAATCGATAATCTACCGGTATATATGCTTCAGGGCCTATAACAACTGTTTTTGGAATTACAGCAAAAAAGATTAAAAACATACTTATATTCTCGACGCTAGTAACAACAATGTATGAATGAAAAAATATAACGTTCCCACATCCTGAACGATAGATAATCGATGTTGAATGGGCCATAGTAATGTCAATATAGCAATAAAATTTAAAAAGTTATAGCCCTGCAAAGAAGGCAAACATCTCCATAGGCTTTCAACAGTGGCAGACTGGGTACTTTGATGGGTACAATGGCTGGCAATCAATGTGTTATCTGATGTCATGTCAATATGGCAGCATAAACTGTAAACAACATTGTTTTAATCTTTTACATATCTATGGTTTCTCCCTCTGGTATTTCCGAGCTGGACATTGGAATGAAAACATTTAATAAAAATATTAAATCCTTATCGTCTATACTTGCAATGCCCTACAAGTTTACACTGGCCTTGTACACAATTGTAAATCGCTTTGGATATAAGCGTCAGGTAAATGACTAAATGGAATACACTGAGGTTGTAATTCCGATTTTTTCCCAAATGGGAGCTATCGACCTCCAAACTTTGAATGGAATGTTACAGACTGCCCAGTCAGGCCTGCAGGAAGCAAGCGGTGGGATCTGTAGAGGGGTTGAGCCCAGTGGATTATGGGTAATGTATTCTCAGAGTTGAATCACAGCCTTCCTTCTCTGGCCACGCTGGACCATCTCCATGGCGACTGTGGCTTCATAGAAAGGCACCGCCTCTTCAGGCCGGGGTCTGGAGACGACACACAAACGCACACAGTTTTAAATGGGGAAAATGTGTCATTCCAAAAGCTCCAGTTATGAGATGGATACGATCAAATTAAATCAGTAACATGTACTAATTGTCATTATTAATCTGTATAATATCCGTTATGGTAACATACTAATTCGCTCTTATAATTTCCATGTAAATAGGTAGGCAGCACCTAGTGGTTGTTGTTGGTGCTGAACCAAGCGTACAGCATCACCTGACCTCACATCTCAGAAACCTCTTGATGAAGGCAGGGGGGTGGAAATTAGTGGACTGTGGAAGACGCCATGAGGATACAGTCTTCAACTGCAGAATATTTGGTTACTTTGTTTGGTTTATGACAGGACAGTCACCCAAAGCAGCTCATAGTCTAGCTTAACAACTCAATACACCATTCTATCAACTAGGGATGTCCGATATTATCGGCCGACCGATATTATCGGCCGATATCGGCAGTAAAATGTGATATCGGAAAATATCGGTATCGGTTTAAAAACAAAAAAAAACAATAACAATATTTGTTATATATATATCCAGTGAAATTATTAGTTACCTGAAATTATTCATTTTTTTGGACGGGGAAACCCTGCATATATCGGTATCGGTTGATATCGGTATCGGAAATTAAGAGTTGGACAATATCGGAATATCGGTATCGGTAAAAAAGCCAATATCGAGCATCCCTACTATCAACCCATGGACCACCCAAACCATCATGGATCCTCAAACAGTGAGTAACTGTGCGTTTATCATGTCTAACGTTATGCCGTCTGTGGGCTATATACAGCTATTACTAAACTGTTATTATTTAGCTTAGAAGCTGCACAATTTGTTACTCACATTTCTACCCATTCACTCACACACCGACGGCGGAGGCAACCATGCAAGGTGCCAACCTGCTCATCGGGAGCAATTAGGGGTTAAGTGTCTTGCTCAAGGACACATCGACACGCTGCTCGGGAGGAGCGGGAATCGAACCGGGAACCTCTGGATTGCCAGACGACTGCTCTACCTCCTGAGCCACTGTCGCCCCAATAATGATTCTGTATAATATCATGTTGTTAATGTTACCGGAGTATTCCAGCAGACAGTTTCTCCACAATGTCCTTTAGAATATCTGATCACACGGTTAAGACCAAAACACACAGAGAATGTGAGTATTTAGTGTGTTTCATTGTGTTTTTATGTGCGTGTGTGTGTGAGAGAGAAGGATACGGAGGTAGCGTCCCTGCTGGCCTGTAGAGCAGCTCCAGACGTCTGGGTTCAGGAAGGACAGAGACACAGACTTCAGATACAACTGCCTGCTGTCTGGAGGGTCCAACTACACACACACACACACACACACACACACAGGTTAATAACTGTTAAGAAAAGTCAAGAGGATCCCTATTTGAATAATAGTATAGACTAGAGACTGCAGTGTTTACCTGCAGGTCAGTCTGCGATGTCACCCAGTGCCCCCCCACTCCTAGCATGCTGATGATGTCATGCTTGTGTGGGAGGAGTTTTCTCTCCTCTGGTTCCTCCTCTTCCTGGAGACGGACTGGAGACACACACACACACATATTAAACACATGCACTACCATCGTATCCTCCCACAGAATTCCCATTAGCTGATGACTGGCAGCTCTTGGATAGTTGTGTAAATCAGGTAGGTTTTAAAGAAGGAAGTGGAGTAACCTGACTCAACAGACAGACAGGCATACAGACAGGAATTTTACCTCCAGAGTCAATGACTATATCCAGGCCAAGTCCTCCCGTCTCCTCCAGACAGACAGACAGGAGGTCTGACGTACTGCCATAGACAGGAATCACCCTGGCTACACACACACACATATTAATACACACACACACATTAATACACACAAACACACTGACCCGATTGAAAGAAAGAAATACATATAGATAGATGGAAAGCTCACCTATAAGAGGCTCCTGGATGCCTAAAGAAAGAAGATGAAAGGAGAAAAAAAGGACAGGGAGAGAGAGAGATATATATATACATATATAGGGAGAAACAGATATATATATATATAGAGGGAGATGGAGAGAGGGGGATGCAGATATATATATACTGTATATAGGAGATGATTGTGGACTTCAGGAGGTCGGGGGTCAAGGACTACAGCCCCCTCAGCATCGACGGGGCACCGGTTGAGAGAGTCAACAGCTTTAAGTACCTCGGAGCCTACATATCCGAGGACTTGACATGGACCACACACATTGACAGTGTTGTGAAGAAGGCACGACAACGCCTCTACTTCCTCAGGCGCCTAAGGAAGTTCCAAGTCAGCCAGAAGATCCTTAAGAACTTCTACTCATGTACAATAGAGAGCATCTTGACCGGCAACATCACCTCCTGGTTTGGGAATAGCACTGCACAAGACCGAAGCAGACTACAAAGAGTGACACGTTCAGCCGAACGCACAATTGGAGGGGGGCTCCCCACCCTCCAGAACATTTACTACAAGCGTTGCAAGGGCAAGGCTAAGAGAATCATTAAAGACCCCAGTCACCCGAACAACTGCCTCTTTGAACTGCTGCGGTCAGGCAAGCGATACCGGAGTCTCAAGGCGAGCACAGAAAGACTCAGAAGAAGCTTCTATCCCCAGGCCATCAGGCTGCTAAACGAACAATGAATGAACACTACACAACAACAACCACCAAACGCACATAGCACACACATCCACACGCACACACTCACTTTAAACAAACACACTGTAGCACCCACTCCACACACTTTATAGCACACACCCACTTTAAACAAACACACTGTAGCACCCACTCCCCACACTTTATATTTATGGATGAAGGATTGCACTACAACTCGTACACCTTACTGTAAATTGTACCTAAAATTGTACCTCATCCCATTTCTGCTTTGCACTAGATAGTACTGTACATTAGTACACTGCATAGTATTGTGTATTGTATATTATATGGTAACTCAGAACATTGTACATATGTCTATACCGAACACTGTGACCTCATTTTCTTCTTCTAAATTCATGCTATATTATGTTATTATGTTATTTGATACTATCTTGTCTAGCACAGTCTCTGGAGCGTAACAGTAAGAAGCATTTTGTATGAAAGTATTCTGTACTTCTGTATGACAACTATTAAAGAACTTGAACTTGAACTATAGAGGGAGATACAGAAAGAAAGAGGGAGATGCAGAGAGGGATACTCCTCATTGATAATAACTACAGACACTCCTCATTGATAATAACTACAGACACTCTCCTCATTGATAATAACTATAGACACTCCTCATTGATAATAACTACAGACACTCTCCTCATTGATAATAACTACAGACACTCCTCATTGATAATAATAACTACAGACACCTCATTGATAATAACTACAGACACTCTCCTCATTGATAATAACTACAGACACTCTCCTCATTGATAATAATAACTACAGACACTCCTCATTGATAATAACTACAGACACTCCTCATTGATAATAATAACAACAGACACTCTCCTCATTGATAATAACTACAGACACTCCTCATTGATAATAATAACTACAGACACTCTCATTGATAATAATAACTACAGACACTCTCCTCATTGATAATAATAACTACAGACACTCTCCTCATTGATAATAACTACAGACACTCCTCATTGATAATAACTACAGACACTCTCCTCATTGATAATAACTACAGACACTCTCCTCATTGATAATAATAACTACAGACACTCCTCATTGATAATAATAACTACAGACACTCCTCATTGATAATAATAACTACAGACACTCCTCATTGATAATAATAACTACAGACACTCTCCTCATTGATAACAACTACAGACACTCTCCTCATTGATAATAACTACAGACACTCTCCTCATTGATAATAACTGAAAAAGGCTCAGTGGACAAAAGTCATGAGATGTTCTCAAAAGAACAATAAACCTCTGTTGATATTTGAATCCTATGGGTATGTGATAAGAAATGTGTGTGTGTGTGTGTGTGACAGACCAATGTTGGGGCGGAGCTGTTCCAGTAGTGTGTGTTGTTCAGGTGTGTGTGCCGTCGCCAGAACCTTGACTCCATGGTAACAGGCTAACTGGATACACAGCAAACCCAGAGACTGGAGAGAAAGAGAGAGACAGGTTAACACACACACACACTGCAGCAAGAGAGACAGGTTAACACACAGACTGCAGCAAGAGAGAGACAGGTTAACACACACACACAGACTGCAGCAAGAGAGAGACAGGTTAACACACACTGCAGCAAGAGAGAGACAGGTTAACACACACTGCAGCAAGAGAGAGACAGGTTAACACACACACACAGACTGCAGCAAGAGAGACAGGTTAACACACACACTGCAGCAAGCGAGAGACAGGTTAACACACACACTGCAGCAAGAGAGAGACAGGTTAACACACACACACTGCAGCAAGCGAGAGACAGGTTAACACACACACTGCAGCAAGAGAGAGACAGGTTAACACACACACTGCAGCAAGAGAGAGACAGGTTAACACACACACACTGCAGCAAGCGAGAGACAGGTTAACACACACACACTGCAGCAAGAGAGAGACAGGTTAACACACAAGACAGACTGCAGCAAGAGAGAGACAGGTTAACACACACACTGCAGCAAGAGAGACAGGTTAACACACACACACACACTGCAGCAAGAGAGACAGGTTAACACACACACACACACATACTGTAGCGAGAGAGACAGTTTAACTGCCGTGAGAAAGGTTAACACACACTGCAGTGTGTGTGAGAGAGAGAGAGAGAGAGAGAGAGAGAGGGAAAGAAAGGTTAACACACACACTGCAGTGAGAAAGAGAGACAGGTTAACACACACACTGCAGTGAGAGAGGCAGACAGGTTAACACACAGACACAGGTAAGACATGGCTGTGTTGATAGCTTAGTGTTCAGCGTAGGTTTATTTTGGTGAAGAAATTGATACCATGTTGATTTTATAGACCTAACCCTAACATAGTGCCTTTCTCAGCATCTCCTCAAATCATCACCTTGCACAGCACCGTCCACATTAACTCCCTCTATATCTCTCCCCCTCTCTTTATATCTATCCCCCTCTCGCTCTCTATCCCCCTCTCTATATATATTTATACCCCGGCCCCCCTCTCTATATATCGCCACCCCCCCTCCCTCTCTCTCTCTCTCTCTCTCTCTCTCTCTCTCTCTCTCTCTCTCTCTCTCTCTCTCTCTCTCTCTCTCTCTCTCTCTCCCTCTCTCTCCCCCTCTCTCCCCCTCTCTCCCCCTCTCTCCCCCTCTCTATATACAGTATATCTCTCCCCTCTCTCTTTCTGTATTTCTTTTTCAGGAGCCTCTTATACTTCACAGTAGGTGAGCTTTTAACGTAAGGTTGAAAAGAAAAGGTATTAAAGTTGTGCTAACTGCCGTGTGAATATCTATGAATGAAGAACCCCTAATATGAGGTCATACTTACGCTGGCTCCGTCCAGTACAAGGAGTGTGTGTCCAGCTGCCATGCGAGCATGTGTGTGTAGTGCTGTGTAGGCACACACTGCATCACGCAGTGCCCCTGCAACACACACCCAGTCTAACTTCTCTGGCTTCTGGACTGGACAAGAGACACACACACACACACAAATAATAAATAATAATAATGGATTGAATTTGTAATGCACTTTTTGTTCGCTGGGATCCCAAAGTGCTACACTACACGGTTAAAACATAGTTATTAGTAAAACAAATAAAATACAGAATAAAAATAGAACATAGTATAAACAGACAATTTAAAAAAACAACAGCACAAGAAAATAAAAAGCTAACAGTCAAAGGCCTTTTTGCACAGATAGGTTTACAGGCCTGCTTTAAAAGAGTCCGCGCACACGCAATTACATGTGTAACGCTGCTTCATAGTGGTTGGTGTGTGTGTTGTATTACCAAGATGGTGTTCATCAATGTCGATGACATCACAGAGTCCAGAACAGGAGGAGTCCAGAGGCAGAATACCTGATACACACACACACACACACACATACACACACTGGAATGAACATAACTCTCAGTATGACCACTTTTCAGGTGGAAATGACAGAGACAGACAGAGACAGAGACAGAGACAGAGAGAGAGAGACAGAGAGACAGAGACAGAGAGAGACAGAGAGAGAGACAGAGACAGGAGAGAGACAGACACAGAGACAGAGAGAGAGAGAGAGAGACAGAGAGACAGAGAGAGAGACAGAGAGAGAGAGACAGACAGAGAGAGAGACAGACAGAGAGAGAGAGACAGAGAGAGACAGAGACAGGAGAGAGACAGACAGGAGAGAGACAGACACAGAGACAGAGAGAGAGACAGAGAGACAGAGAGAGAGACAGACAGAGAGAGAGAGAGACAGAGACAGAGACAGAGAGAGAGAGAGAGAGAGAGAGAGAGAGAGAGAGAGACAGAGACAGACGGATAGAGAGAAAACAGATACAGAGAGACAGACAGCTCTGCTTCTTACCTACAACCTCATCGTCAGGCTGGAAGAACGACACCTTGGAGCCCACTGGAGACAGACAGACAGTTTCATGTAAATTGGGCTGAAGTTCTGCCCAAGTTCATTTGAAATGGTACCAATCAAAAGTCACATTGTTACTGTTGTTGCCGTTTTTATTGGTTCGGTTATGTTTCACATTGACAACCAACCAAACGTTCTAAACAAAGCCATGTGATCACTATCTTTATCTTGTGATCTCCACTTGCAGAAATGTTACTAGGCTATACATTTTCTATCTCACTGTTAGTGATTAATTATGCACTACTATCTAGGTATCTGTCACCTGAATTATACATGCAAGGTATTTGTTTAGTGTGAAGACATCATTTTGTCAATTTTTTTACTTACTAGCAGTGAAAATAATGACATTGGTGAAAAACATATCTACATGATGTATGTAGATACACAGGCAGCATGGTTGACTAATCAGATGGCCGGTGGATATATTCACCGTAGAGTATACAAATATATTCACAGTAAATTAGAGGTGTGAGTGAGTGAGTGAGTGAGTGAGTGAGTGAGTGAGTGAGTGAGTGAGTGAGTGAGTGAGTGAGTGACCTTGCAGGACAACTCCAGCCACTTCTCTGCCTACAGGAACCAAATCTCTTTGGATCCCCACCTCACCTAGCAACTAAAGACAGAGAGAGACAGAGAGACAGACAGAGAGAGAGAGAGAGAGAAAAAGAGAGACCGACAGAGACAGAGAGACATGTCAGGCACAGTGTCTGAAAATCCCCGATGTACAGTATTTTCATTACAGAGGTTAAATCTTAATAGCTTAGCTTACATCTTTGATGGTTGAGTAAGAGTTTTTTGGGGTATCCCTTCAGTAATCTTAAAATTGCCAGATGTCATCTGCCAGGTTGAGGGTGGGGCAAATGGTGGGGCAAAGCAGGGGCAAACAGGAAGAACAGCGAGATACCCCCCAGGTCATGAGTTAAAGGGGAACTATTTTACTATTTCTTTCACTATTTGGGCACTTTTACACAATTCCTGTGAGTCTATGGAACACCTCTGTACGGTTTTCTTTTCAAAAAAGAATCATTGTTTTGTATTTCTAATCAAGTACTCAAAAACAGCATTTTCTACCTCAAGATCTTAAGCCGTTTTGAGGCTGGGCTCCAACCACTGTGTGGCCTGGTGCCAACTGCCACACCAACTGCCACATTATTATGCAGCTGAGAAACCTCTGACATCACAGATCAGCACATTTTCAGATGACTCCGTTCAGTGAGGGTGAATATTGTGAGAGGAGAATTGGAAGAATGCGCCAATATGAGAATTAGAGACATAGATCCTATTAATATAAGTCCACATAGCTAGGAAAGTTAAGGAAACAATGCTAAACACTGAAAAAGGCCATTTATAAGATAGTTCCCCTTTATTGCTGGGCATTGTCCTTTAATGTTTGAGTTGAAGACGGAAAACTATAGTACGTGTAAAGACTGAAGGATTGTGGAGGAATATCAAGAGGAATACTTTGCCCCACCTGTGGGTTGGTGGACCTGGATAATTCGTTTTTTCTGTCTAAAGACTATGGAAGGAGGCCTGAAGGACCAGAGCCTGGCCTAAACCCCCCCACTAACCTTAACCGTGTCTGTTCTGCTTTTCTCTATTTAGGCCAGGTGAAGCCAGTACCCCGGACGGGAAGGATTTTAGTTGCGTTACTCCCCCATTCCCCTCACAATAAATATACTATTTTAATTTTTTTGCTTGGAAATGTAACTGTCTTCTTGTTTTTAATTGTTGGTTGAACTTGCCTCCAGCTAGGCCAGGTGCCCCACAGTACTGAGGGGTAGTACTGTCTGATTGTGTAGGTACTGTAGGGTAGTAGGGTTAGTGGCTCCTGTCTGATTATGTAGGTATTGAGGGTAGTAGGGTTAGTGGCTCCTGTCTGGTGATTATGTAGGTATTGAGGGTAGTAGGGTTAGTGGCTCCTGTCTGATTATGTAGGTATTGAGGGTAGTAGGGTTAGTGGCTCCTGTCTGATTATGTAGGTATTGAGGGTAGTAGGGTTAGTGGCTCCTGTCTGATTATGTAGGTATTGAGGGTAGTAGGGTTAGTGGCTCCTGTCTGATTATGTAGGTATTGAGGGTAGTAGGGTTAGTGGCTCCTGTCTGGTGATTATGTAGGTATTGAGGGTAGTAGGGTTAGTGGCTCCTGTCTGATTATGTAGGTATTGAGGGTAGTAGGGTTAGTGGCTCCTGTCTGATTATGTAGGTATTGAGGGTAGTAGGGTTAGTGGCTCCTGTCTGATTATGTAGGTATTGAGGGTAGTATGGTTAGTGGCTCCTGTCTGATTATGTAGGTATTGAGGGTAGTAGGGTTAGTGGCTCCTGTCTGATTATGTAGGTATTGAGGGTAGTAGGGTTAGTGGCTCCTGTCTGATTATGTAGGTATTGAGGGTAGTAGGGTTAGTGGCTCCTGTCTGATTGTATAGATTAGGTACTGAGTGGTAGTAGCTCCTAGGGGTGGGGGGGGAAATCGATACGTAGTATCGCGATACTTTGCGTGGCGATATTGTATCGATACAGGGACGCCAAGTATCGATATTTAATGATTCATAAAAAAAGAAAAGAAATTGTATAAGGAAGTTGCATTGTTCATTTCAATACCTGTAATAGTACAGTAGTCCACACACACACACACGTGCATTCAGTTAAGTTGGAATATGACTAATACAAACAGTTCAGTTTGTCGGGTACATGCAACACAGATTACAGTGTTTACATCTGTCTGCTTGAGAAAATACCATGTTCTGCAATAAAAATGATTGAAGTGAGATGAACAGACTGAACTTTATTTTATTAGATAAAACATGTTGACAAAGTTTTACTTTGCAGTTGTAAAAAAGTTATAAATTAAATTCGATTAAAAAAAAAAGGAATTTGTTTTGGCTGACTGACTGGCAACATTTCGGACCAGAATTCGATAGTCCGGTTTTTCGGGTTTGTGTGAATGCGCGTCGAACTCGGTTCGCGGACCAAACAGGCGAACTCTGGTCCGGCTGAAAACGTAGGTCTCGGTTCGGCTTCAGCGGACCAAACGCGAACCAAATATAGGAAGTGATTATTATTACCACTGCTCGCAGCATTCATTCACTGCAAAACAAGCACACTGCATCTATCTCTCTATCTATCTATCTATTATCTGTGCATCTTGGGAAGAAGGAAGAAAAAACGCGGCTTATTATATTATTAATAAAACAGCTACTTGTGGGCTCTCATAAAAACACAGTGGTCTACAAGTTGTTTAGCGAGAGGATGGTGGTAATGTGCTTCAATAGAACAATGGATCAATGCCATGTCAAAACTCGCTCCGCTGATCTGGAGGGCTCGCAGACAGTCCACACACAGACACACACACACACGGGCTCGCGCCACACACACATTTCCACTGTCCAATAGCCGAGCGCCCTTTTCGACCGTGTGACATTGTTCAGAAGGTCTCGGTCCGCCTCACAGATTTCTATGTGAACACAGGCGAACCAAATGAAGAATGCAACAATGTTGCAACTTCACCCCCAGAACCGCACCGAGTCCACCAAAACTATATGTGAAAGCGACCTAATATACAATATACTATATAGTGCAAAGCAGAAATGGGATGAGGTACAATTTAGGTACAATTTACAGTAAGGTGTGCTGAGGTATGGGTTGTAGTGCAAATTCTTTGCCAATAAATATAAAGTGTGTTTAGGTGTTCTAAAGTGTGTAAGTGGGTGCTGCATTGAGTTGTTTGTTTAAAGTGAGTGTGTGCGTGTGGATGTGTGTGCTGTGAGTGCATCTGATGGTTGTTGTATAGTGTTATTGTTCGTTGAGCAACCTGATGGCCTGGGGATAGAAGCTTCTTCTGAGTCTTTCTGTGCTTGCCATGAGACTCCGGTATCGCTTGCCTGACCGCAGCAGTTCAAAGAGGCAGTTGTTTGGGTGGCTGGAGTCTTTGATAATTCTCTTAGCCTTACCCATGCACTGCTTGTTGTAAATGTTCTGGAGAGTGGGAAGCCCCCCTCCAATTGTGCGTTTGGCTGAACGGGCCACTCTCTGTAGTCTGCTACGGTCTTGTGCGGTGCTATTCCCAAACCAGGAGGTGATATTGCCAGTCAGGATGCTCTCTATTGTACATGAGTAGAAGTTCTTAAGGATCTTCTGAACTTCCTTAGGCGCCTGAGGAAGTAGAGGCGTTGCCGTGCCTTCCTCACAACAATGTCAATGTGTGTGGTCCATGTCAAGTCCTCGGATATGTAGACTCCGAGGTACTTAAAACTGTTCACTCTCTCAACCGTTCATAATCAGTTCATTTTGGTAGGTCCTGTGCGCGGTAAACAGATCCAAAATCTTCTTATTGCAATCCCAAAAGCTTCGATAATCCAAATGTCCACGACTTCAAGTTGGTAGCCCGATTCAAATGTCCCAAGAGGCAGAGAGGGTTAGCCTTATTCTGCTTCCTTGACGAAAATATGCAATCCACTGATTAGATCCATTTCGAGTTGATTTGAGTATAGTCCGACAACCGGTACTGGGGGGTAGTAGCTTCCGTCTGATTGTGTAGGTACTGAGGCGTAGTAGCTCCTGTCTGATTGTGTACTGTATGTACTGAGGGGTAGTAGCTTGTCTGATTGAGTAGGTGCTGAGGGGTAGTAGCTTGTCTGATTGAGGGGTAGTAGCTTCTGTCTGATAGTGTAGGTACTGAGGGGTAGTAGCTTCTGTCTGATAGTGTAGGTACTGATGGTAGTAGCTTCTATCTGATAGTGTAGGTACTAGGGGTGGAACGGTTCACAACATTTACGGTTCGGTTCGTATCACGTTTTTTTTTAAATGTAACACTCCAAAAAATGTAAACATGCTTCTCATTTATATAAAAAAAAAAAGGTTTACAGCGGTGTGCCTTAAATAATGTTTGGCAGACAGAAATTACTGAAAATAGGCTACATTTGTCAAAGTATTAACTTAGTGCAAACAAACAAAATTATTAAACCTTTCTATTTTTGTGGCCACATTATAGACAAAGGCCATCAACATAAAGTATGCATATGCTCAACCAGCACTAGACTTTCCTTTCTTTAAAATAAACACAAAAAAACAATGTCAACAATGTTTAAATTCCCTGATTGTCAGTTCTTAACACATTCCCGGCCAACCACGGACATGTCCGTGTTTCGGATCCAACGGTTGACGGCCAACCACGGACATGTCCGTGGCAAGGTTGTTTTGGCTTTTATTCCATTGTAATATCCCACTCAATGTCACCCTGCGGCACTGCAGATTTACCCTACTCTTGGAATTCGGAAAAGTGCATTACCGGCCAGATCCTCGTAGGGGCGCTGTCTCGATAATGCAGTGTTCCCTGTGGCAGAACGGTGTTTTATTTTTTTTGACTTTGAATGGACTTTCCTGCTAGGCTGAATCTATGCGTGTAGCATGTAGCATGGAATACCTTTTGCGACGCCGAATTCAGTATGCAGTAAAGGAATATATCATCAGCCAATGGACATATGGATCTACCAGATGGCGATCGATAACTGGGAAATCCTTTTTGCAGTCCAACCGGCCCACGGTAAGATCTTTTTCACGTAAATTACACGCTGATCAGGCCTTGTTATCATAGCCAACCAGGCGATCAGCGAATGTGGCTACTGAGGCTAACGCCGTTATTGGTAAACAATAATCAGAAATGACGTCCCCCCCGTCCCCCCTTTCATGCATTCATGGTGGAACATGATATCGATCAAATGCATTTAGATTTTTAGCTCTAGCTTCTGTAGGGCCGAAACGCCATTCAATTTAACGTTATTAGCTTAGCAGCCTGTATCTCGTTTTGCAGGAAATATACCAGACCAATCCCATATAACGCTTATATTCAAGACGCTATCAAATGGGAACGTATTGATGAAAAAATTATTTCTTTAAGCCATTTTGAAGGGACGGTTTATAGTGTCAATTGACAATGAGAATGGATAGATAGCAATACTATAAAGTATAGATTTAGCTCTACAAACAGCCTCACGCACAATGAAAGTTTGTTTTGATTTGCTGGCCGTATAGAGTGGGATTAGACGGATCTGGGGGAACACTGTACAACTGTTCAAGCAAAATTGTACATTGGAATATTGACAACCATACTTGGTCATTTACTGTACATTGGAGGGGGTTGGGTTAGGACATTTACAGGGTCCAGTTTCGAATTGCAGTCTCCCTTAGGTGTTCTTTGAGAGTGGTTTTGAAAGTGGGTAGTGATTCACATTCCTTTACAGCTTTGGGTAGGGCGTTCTACATTGATGTGGCATAATTGCGAAACGTGTTTAGTCCCTTGTTATATACCCTTGTGTTGTGAAGGATCAGATTAAACCGAATATGTATATTTATTTATATATATATATTTAATTGTATTTGTATATCGTTTGATATCCCCTGTATATTCCTTGTACAATATGCATTGAATATCCCTGTTTCTACTGAACAGCCCATAATAGTTTCATTCTACCATTGGACGAGAACCTGGCGCCAGGTTGCCATACCCCCTAGGTCCAAGTTCAATCGTGCCGCCTAACATGTCGAGGCAACCCCCGGTTCCGCGCAGTAATATGCCGGGCGAAATACGAATGGTACTATTTGTTCATAGCGCATATATATATGGCGCTCGTAAAGTAGAACTTTCTTTTAGTCCAGTTCTTTACCCTCCAACAGAGTGACAGATGCAAAAGCCTCCCCACGACGCACGTGCGGTGTAGTAAGGCCTACTTGGCCCAGAATAGGCATTGAGATATCGTGTAGATTAATAGTTGAACAGTCATAGTTTGGCACTGTACCGTCGAGTTGGACGTATTCTATTAAGCTAATAATAGTCTATTTATGTATGGTGCATCGTTCGGTTAGAGTTCTACAGTTATCAGTACCCCCCATCGTTCCTGACGTTATCTGGACGCTTAACCAGGCTGGTCAGACCCCTAGTGGTGATTGCATCCGAGGAGCTCCGGGCCAAGAGCGACTGGACCTGTATATTGGATTACTCTACCCAGACGACGGCGAGCCTTCCACGGCTTGGATTATGCTTTGTGTGCTTTGATTATTCCATGGATAAAGGCCAACACTGCCGAGTGTTGGAATTACCCCCCGGAGAGGACTCCAGGTGAGACGGCGCTCTACACGTGAGGTCGCCTCACGTCTCTCCGTTGTGGACCGGCAGATACCGTTCCACAGAGGGTCCAGCTGTATTCGTCTGCGGCCCGAGGTTCTGTGGGCACCGTGTCCAAGACTTTGGATTCTCCCAAGACACCGTCGGCCAGATGGGATACCGCCAGCGGATTCTCTAACCCCCCCCTCCTACTGTCTTACAACCAGCGGGACCCCCCCCCCCCCTTAGTGTATCCAGCTATAATCATTTAAGTACCATCGCTATCGTTTCCTAAATATTCCAGGTTGTATACTTACTCCCTGCGCAACCAGAGATTGGACATTCAATGTTGATTTACCTACGAATACTCATTTGCCATAAAAGTGCATATTCCATATTTCAAATCATAAATGTAATTAAGTGATCGTTGTATACACCCTTTGCTGTATTAAACTTTCGATTTGGTACATTTGTGTTGGTTCGTTTCATCAGGTGGGAAAGTGTTCATCATACTTATATCTTGTACTGGGTGGCCAGAAGTTAAAGTACATGAGGTAGTGGTATTAAATATCATATCTAACAATACAGTCAGGGAATTGTACCCCTCAGTTACAATTGGTCCTTCGAGCCGGAGGGTAACTAGTGTAATATTAATATAGTGTTATTAATATCGAAATGGCCTATGATGAACACTCCACGAAACGATCCTCCTAACCTAGAACGCCCGCGGCGCAGACGACAGACACCTCAGTACTTAGAGGCTTACACTGTCAGTCAACTACCTAGCCTTCGACAAACGGTAAACGTGGTAAAAGTAGAAAGTAAAATTATGTCTGACCTTAACGACCAGGTTTCCCCGACCACAGAGGCCCTAGTAGGTCCTAATGTAACTGACCAAGCCCACGGTGGGGACCAGGAGGGAATTGACATGCCTTTACCCCCCGCCACTACTAAAGAAGTAGTCCCCGACAAGCCCCGGGAGGAAGACAACCCTACAGAGAGAGAACTCTGCACGGAGGAAGAGGAGGAGAGCGCCGAGGAACTAGAGCTCCAGGACTCCCCAACGAGTACCCCCAGGAGCGGCTCACGCAGGAGCGGCTCACCTCCACTACCGCCTTCCCCCAACGAAGCGGAGAGGACACTACAACAGGCGTTCCTCGTCAGCCTGACAGCCTCCGCCGAGCGCGATCGGCTCCAAGCACGGATGCTTAGCGAGCGCGAACACCTCCAAGCGCAGCAACGGAGCGAAGAACAGCGCACACGTCTGGAGATGAGACGTTTCCAGATGGAAGAGAATATGGCAAGAGACCGGGCCGACGCCCAGCGCGCCGCTGCCGGTGCCCAAAGAGAAGCAGAGCGCGCGCCGCTGCCGATGCCCAAAGAGACGCAGAGCGCGACAGGATACAAGCCGAGCGCGACAAGCAACAAGCGCAGCTAATGGAGCAGCTGATCAAAAGGACAACTCCCTCTCCCTCCGCCAGGGGCTCAAGGAACTCGTCGAGACAACAGTCAAGAGCAGCGTCACCGCAACGAGCAAGCAACCCTGAACTTGACCAACAGACCGAGTCTAGACCCCCCGCAGACCCCCTTCCCATACCGGTCCAAGCGAGACCCAGCTACAAGGAAGGAGCGGCCTACACTGCGGAGAAGCTAAATAAACGATTACAGGATCTGGAAGATTTGATAGAAGAAGAAGAGGGAGAAGAGGAGAACCAAGCCCGACGACAGCACAGTACTCCACCGGACCAGGAGGTCCCATACAGTCCAGGCTATACCCCCGCGGCGCTGCGCTACAGACCCCCGACTCTATTCACGGGTGAGCACGACGCACGACCAGCCCCGAGGAACAGTACCTGGACCAGCGGGCCATGGTACCCTGCCAGTACCAGCCCACAGCGAGGCGCAAGAGGGGACTCACCCAGGAGGTCTCTCCCCCAACGCTCGCCGATGTATCAGCCATCCACGGCGTCATACAACGCCACGCCGTCATTCCCAGACTTCGCCTATGAGAGTCGAGCACAGTACACGGAGCTCCGGATGTGCTTAGAGACAATGATGGTGGATGTCGCTGATGAACGCCACAAGTATGCAATATTATTGAAGCACCTGAAAGTACCGCGAGCGCACAATATAGCGCTAGCCTATGCTACCTCCTCGACCCCATACACAGCGGCCCTTGCAGCGCTGGATCAGAGATATGGACGTATATGGGATTACGTAATCCAGGAGATAAGGCATATTGACCGCCTACCCCCAGCCACAGACAATCGCTCACTAGACGACCTGTCAATCAAAGTGCAGTCCCTGGTGGGGATGCTGGGAGCTCAACGGGAGAAGGGCATGCATGAGCTGTACGCCAACTCTAACGTTGAGAGGATTTTGGAGAAGCTGCCACCCGCAAGACAGGAGCGCTTTCGGTGGCAGAGGGACTACCGAGATCCCGACGGCCCCGAGCCATCCCTCCTTGATCTGGCCGACTTCCTGGCGAGAGAGGTCAGCAGCTTACGACTGGACACCTTCGGGCGGAGCACGCCAAGCTCCAGAGAGGGACCCAGGAGAATAAGTGATGGAAGAAGATCGGTGACTGTCATGCACCAATCAGAGTCAGTACCGAGCAGTAAGAGTCACAGCACCCCCTCGAGAAAGGAGAAGTGGAAGATAGCGTGTCCCTACTGTGAGAAAGAACACTGGCTGTCACAATGTGACTCATTCACAAAGATGAATGCAGAAGAAGTGAGCCAATGGATAAAGTCCAACCGGCGCTGTTATCGATGTGCGCGGCCCCACATGGCAGCCGAATGCCGCCTAAAGAAAAGGTGCAGCCGGTGCGATGGAGCCCATCTAGATATACTACACGATAGTAACGGAAGACGGCCTATACCTGCACCACGGAGCGGCACCAAGGCAAGTGTCATGTACATTGACCCCGCCAGCAGCAACGGAGCTCAAGTGCTCTTAAAGGTAGTCCGTGTGACATTGAGCTACCAGGATAAAGTCATGGACACTTACGCCGTCCTTGATGACGGGTCAGAGAAGACCCTTCTGCTCGCCTCCGCTGCGACTCAGCTGGGACTGCGGGGGAGCAAGAACGAAATGACGATTCGGACAATAAGAAGAGATTTAAAGACGATAAAGGGCGAGAATGTCTCCTTCACTATCGCAGCCAACGGGCAGCCAGAGCGACGGTACAAGATCACAAATGCTTTCACCAGCCAAGAAATAGGACTATCGCAGTACACCTACCCTGTCACCAAGTTGATGGATAAATATGTGCACCTGCGTCAATTACCTATCCCGCTCATAGACGGCGCTACCCCGACCCTGTTGATAGGCTCCGACCATGCAGAACTCATAGTCCCGATTGACCGGGTCCATACAGGCCCCCGAGGCTGTCCTGCAGCAGTCGAGACCCGCCTAGGATGGACATTGCAAGGCCCCCTCGCTAAATCTCTCAACCGAACAGCAGCCACTAGCTGCTTCCACTCCAGAACGACAGAAGAAGACACCACTCTCCTGCAGCATGTCGAGAGGCTATGGACCCTAGAGACAATGCCCTTTAAGAACGAAAAGAAAGACATTCGCTCTAAAGAAGACATTTACGCCATCAACCTACTCGAGCAGGGGACAAAGAGAGTCACAGTCGGCGGAGTGATGAGATACGCAACTCCACTCCTGAGGCGAGAGGGAATGCCCACCTTTCACGCAAAGAAAGACGCCACGGAGCGCTATCTACTGAACACAGAGCGGCGCCTAGCAAAAGACCCCGTTCAAGAGAGTGTGTACCGAGCTGAGATTGAGAAGCTAATCACAGCGGGACACGTAACAAAGATTGACATTAAAGAGGCCGATCAGACGACCGAATCATGGTACGTGCCGCATCACAAGGTCCATCACAATGGCAAGGATCGCATTGTGTTTAACTGCAGCTACCAGATCGGATCCCAAAATCTGAATAAAGAGCTCTTGCCCGGCCCCACACTCGGCCCCTCCCTACTAGGCGTGCTACTGCGCTTCCGCCAGGACAAGGTGGCTATAAGCGGGGATATCAAAGGGATGTTCTTGCAGGTGAGACTAGTAGAGGAGGACAAGCCTCTGCTACGGTTCCTATGGAGAGAGAAGATCGGAGATGAGAACCCATCCATCTACCAGTGGGAAGTACTCCCCTTCGGAACCACATGCAGCCCGTGCTGTGCTACATTTGCACTACAGAAACACGTCACAGAGGACCCAGCAGCAGATGAAGAGGTCCAACACAGTGTGAAGAACAGTTTCTACGTGGACAACTGTTTACAAAGCGTCTCGACTCAAGAAGAAGCCGAGGCTCTCCTAATCAAGTTACGCGCCTCCCTAATCAAAGGAGGCTTTGATCTCAGGCAGTGGGCCAGCAGTGACCCGCACGTATTGCGCAGCCTCTCCTCCGCAGACAAGGCTGCCAGCAGCGAGACCTGGATGGCGACAATCCCAGGAGAAGCCCAAGAAATGACACTAGGATTAGTCTGGCGCTTCAAAACAGACTCGCTCCACTATAGACACAAACCCTTGGCTCCAGAGCAAGGAAGGTCGGCGGCGATACCGACCACCAGACGGAGTGTGTACAGAACACTCGCCAGACAATATGACCCGTTGGGATGTATTCTACCTTACACCACCAGGGCAAAGATGATTGTACGAGCACTATGGGACAAGGACCAGGGCTGGGACGACCCAATACCCGCACACCTTGCCTCAACATGGAGAGAGTGGGAGACGGAACTCCGCTCACTCCCAGGTGTCAATATACGCCGCAGCTACTTCCCATCCACAGTGAGGCCAGAGACATGCGAGATTGAGCTACACGTCTTCAGCGACGCCTCCGAAGTAGCCTACGGATCGGTTGCCTATTTGCGTGCCCAAGAGATGGGAGGAGAGATACACACTGCTTTCATACTGGCCCGCTCAAGAATAGCCCCACGTAAGCAACAATCTATCCCACGTCTAGAGCTCTGCGCAGCCCTCGCAGGAGCGCATCTAGCCACGTTAATCCAACGTGAACTCACCATTCCGGTGCATAGAACAATCTTGTGGTCAGATTCCACGACAGTACTCACATGGATTAAGTCTGATTCATGCAGATACAAAGTCTTCGTGGGAGTCAGAGTCACAGAGATTCAAGAATTAACAGAAGAAGCAAGCTGGAGGTATGTGGATACCAAACACAACCCAGCTGACGTCATCACCCGGGGAATGTCCCTGGATGACCTAACCCGTCGCAACATCTACAGTGACGGACCAGCATTCCTCCAGCTCCCGGAAGGAGATTGGCCTACGCCCACCCCGAGGGAAGCAAGTAACGAGGAGGCTGAGAACAAGAAGCCTATGTTCTGTGGACTGAGCACTGTCGCCTCCACAGACCCCAACATAGATGACTGCATTACCCTAGAGAGTGCGCAACAAAGAACATTCCTGCGGCACCACCCAGAGATTCAGTCCACCACTGACATGTCAGCAGCTGACTACGAAGAAGCAGAACTTCTTCTACTACAACGAGCCCAGAGAGACTCGTTCCCCGATGAGCTAGACTGTCTACAGGGAGGAAACCCTGTCCCATCAGACAGCAGACTGATTCACCTGGCACCAGAGAGTGACGCACATAATCTCATCAGAGTGGGTGGTCGCCTGCGGAGAGCCCCCGATCTACCAGATGACATTAAGCACCCGATCGTCTTGAACAGCCGACACAAGGTCACAGAGCTGATCATAAAGAAATACGACGAGGATGTACACCACGCAGGAGCAGAGAGAGTCTTCGCGGAGATCAGACGTCGTTATTGGATATTGCAAGGGAGAGAAGCAGTACGGCGCTTACAGCAAACCTGTCTAGACTGCCGTAAGTGGCGCGCGCAGCCCAGCATACCACGGATGGCTGACCTACCCCCCTGTCGCCTCCGAATCGGCGACAAGCCATTCCACTCCACAGGCATGGACTGTTTTGGCCCGTTGTATATAAAGAGAGGAAGAGGCACCGAGAAGCGGTGGGGTATTGTATTCAAATGCATGACCACCAGAGCGATACATATCGAGCTCCTTCCGACCATGAGCACAGACTCATTCCTTATGGCCTTCCGGAGATTCACATCACGGAAAGGAAAACAGTCTACATTGTTGTCTGATCACGGGACCAACTTCAAAGGCGGAGAAAGAGAGCTGAGAGAGAGCTTCCAAGCTATGGGCCCAGAACTTAAGACCCACCTCGCTCCAGCCCAGATTGACTTCCAGTTTAATCCCCCGAACGCACCCCACTTCGGTGGAACCTGGGAACGAGAAGTACGTTCTATAAAGACAGCCCTGTATGCCGTACTCGGAGCCCAGACTGTGGCAGAGGAAGTCCTAATGACAGTCCTCACGGAGATCGAGGGAGTATTGAACTCAAAGCCCCTCGGTTACGTCTCCAGTGATGTAGCAGATGTCGACCCAGTCACCCCCAACACACTCCTAATGGGGCGGCTGGACCCCGCGCTACCCCAGACAATGTACAGGCCCGAAGAAGCGAACGGCCGAAGAATGTGGAGGTACAGCCAAGTACTAGCTGACAAGTTTTGGAGCAGCTTCCTACTTCACTACCTACCGTCTCTACAGACCCGCCAGAAGTGGGTAAAAGAGAGAGACAATTTGACAGAAGGAACAGTCGTCATGATTATTGATCAGTCGCTACCCAGAGCTATGTGGCCGGCTGGCCGCGTAAGCAAAGTGATCACCGGTGCCGATGGCAAGGTCCGAGCAGCTGAAGTACTCGTCCAAGGGCGCACCTACACACGTCCCGTGGCGAGGCTCATAGAACTGCCCCGACTCCCAGATACTATCGATGATGACCATGACCCTATGACTTTGTGAGTTGACTGACCCTTACAGCGGACCTTGAGTGGAAGACAGTGCGGTTAATCTGTCTCTGCTTAGCTAATTAGGTGGGACTAATTAGGGGGCGGCTGTTGTGAAGGATCAGATTAAACCGAATATGTATATTTATTTATATATATATATTTAATTGTATTTGTATATCGTTTGATATCCCCTGTATATTCCTTGTACAATATGCATTGAATATCCCCGTTTCTACTGAACAGCCCATAATAGTTTCATTCTACCATTGGACGAGAACCTGGCGCCAGGTTGCCATACCCCCTAGGTCCAAGTTCAATCGTGCCGCCTAACATGTCGAGGCAACCCCCGGTTCCGCGCAGTAATATGCCGGGCGAAATACGAATGGTACTATTTGTTCATAGCGCATATATATATGGCGCTCGTAAAGTAGAACTTTCTTTTAGTCCAGTTCTTTACCCTCCAACAGAGTGACAGACGCAAAAGCCTCCCCACGACGCACGTGCGGTGTAGTAAGGCCTACTTGGCCCAGAATAGGCATTGAGATATCGTGTAGATTAATAGTTGAACAGTCATAGTTTGGCACTGTACCGTCGAGTTGGACGTATTCTATTAAGCTAATAATAGTCTATTTATGTATGGTGCATCGTTCGGTTAGAGTTCTACAGTTATCAGTACCCCCCATCGTTCCTGACGTTATCTGGACGCTTAACCAGGCTGGTCAGACCCCTAGTGGTGATTGCATCCGAGGAGCTCCGGGCCAAGAGCGACTGGACCTGTATATTGGATTACTCTACCCAGACGACGGCGAGCCTTCCACGGCTTGGATTATGCTTTGTGTGCTTTGATTATTCCATGGATAAAGGCCAACACTGCCGAGTGTTGGAATTACCCCCCGGAGAGGACTCCAGGTGAGACGGCGCTCTACACGTGAGGTCGCCTCACGTCTCTCCGTTGTGGACCGGCAGATACCGTTCCACAGAGGGTCCAGCTGTATTCGTCTGCGGCCCGAGGTTCTGTGGGCACCGTGTCCAAGACTTTGGATTCTCCCAAGACACCGTCGGCCAGATGGGATACCGCCAGCGGCTTCTCTAACCCCCCCCTCCTACTGTCTTACAACCAGCGGGACCCCCCCCCCCTTAGTGTATCCAGCTATAATCATTTAAGTACCATCGCTATCGTTTCCTAAATATTCCAGGTTGTATACTTACTCCCTGCGCAACCAGAGATTGGACATTCAATGTTGATTTACCTACGAATACTCATTTGCCATAAAAGTGCATATTCCATATTTCAAATCATAAATGTAATTAAGTGATCGTTGTATACACCCTTTGCTGTATTAAACTTTCGATTTGGTACATTTGTGTTGGTTCGTTTCATCAGGTGGGAAAGTGTTCATCATACTTATATCTTGTACTGGGTGGCCAGAAGTTAAAGTACATGAGGTAGTGGTATTAAATATCATATCTAACAATACAGTCAGGGAATTGTACCCCTCAGTTACACCTTGTGTAGGCCTATATAATGTTAATGGCTATGTTTTTAAAGTCGTAATGAAGATCGATTTATAATATATTGCGCTTGCCAATTCCACAAACTGACTAGCACCTGCTGCCAGCTGAGCAGCCAGCGCATCACCTCTCCCGGCTGCGTGTACCACTTCCGCAACGCATTTGATTTCCAGAGTTGGCCTGATTGGCCGAGACGGCCACGTGACGTGCGTGGCACGCCCCTGCGGCAGCCACAGCGGCAAGCGCGCTACTGCTGGAGTTCACTTCGCCTTTCACATCGCTGCCGTGAGATGATGAGAGAGCGTAGATTTCGCTGTGTATCATTTAATCATTTATCATTTAACATTTGAAAGGCATACATTGTTGTCATACAGAAGTACAGAATACTTTTATCCAAAATGCTTCTTACTGTTACACTGTTAGAGACTGTGCTAGACAAATGAATGACTAATTCGGTCAGAAATAACGTAACTAATAACGTTAGTAAGCACTGCTTATATGCTTATTATGTCTGCGGGGTACAGTAAACGTTTCTCCCGGTACATTCTGAAGAGCACACCGCTGTATGTTGGAGAACCAGCGGTCTTCCGCTCCTCCTCACTCGAGTGAGAACAAAGCCGTGCACAGCTCAGCCCTGTGTGAGACGCGAGCAGGAAGGAGGAGATGGGAGTCCTTCCAATCGGAATATGTTGTTTCTTTACACATATGTTGGATTATGAATATGTCTTTATAGCTACAAATGAATGACTAATTCGGTCAGAAAGCAGTAACACAACAGTTGCAATGTTGTGTTACTGCTTCTCGGCATAAGCCCCAATAAGACCGTCACCAGAGCTCAGCGATGCCGCTCGCGTGAGCATATTCTCCCCGCTGGTGATCGCAGCACGGAGGGTCGCGGACCAGCCTGGCAGCATAGCTATAAAGACATATTCATAATCCAACATATGTGTAAAGAAACAACATATTCCGATTGGAAGGACTCCCATCTCCTCCTTCCTGCTCGCGTCTCACACAGGGCTGAGCTGTGCGCGGCTTTGCTCTCACTCGAGTGAGGAGGAGCGGAAGACCGCTGGTTCTCCAACATACAGCGGTGTGCTCTTCAGAATGTACCGGGAGAAACGTTTACTGTACCCCGCAGACATAATAAGCATATAAGCAGTGCTTACTAACGTTATTAGTTACGTTATTTCTGACCGAATTAGTCATTCATTTGTCTAGCACAGTCTCTAACAGTGTAACAGTAAGAAGCATTTTGGATAAAAGTATTCTGTACTTCTGTATGACAACAATGTATGCCTTTCAAATGTTAAATGATAAATGATTAAATGATACACAGCGAAATCTACGCTCTCTCATCCTGCTTTCGCCAACGGCAGCGATGTGAAAGGCGAAGTGAACTCCAGCAGTAGCGCGCTTGCCGCTGCGGCTGCCGCGGGGGCGTGCCACGCGCGTCACGTGGCCGTCTCGGCCAATCAGGCCAACCCCGGAAATCAAATGCGTTGCGGAAGTGGTACACGCCTCCCGGCTCTATGCCAAATGAAGATTTAATTTTTTTGCTCATCCCGTGAACCGAATACACACACGCCCCGAACCGGGGAGGTCGTGCCGAACGGTGTACCGTTCGAATGCATACCGTTCCACCCCTAGTTGGTACTGAGGGGTAGTAGCTTCTGTCTGATTGTGTAGGTACTGAGGGCTGAGGGGTAGTAGCTCCTGTCTGGTAGTGTAGGTACTGAGGGGTAGTAGCTTGTCTGATTGTGTATATACTGAGGGGTAGTAGCTTGTCTGATTGTGTATGTACTGAGGGGTAGTAGCTTGTCTGATTGTGTATGTACTGAGGGGTAGTAGCTTGTCTGATTGTGTATGTACTGAGGGGTAGTAGCTTCTGTCTGATTGTGTATGTACTGAGGGGTAGTAGCTTCTGTCTGATAGTGTAGGTACTGAGGGGTAGTAGCTTGTCTGATTGTGTATGTACTGAGGTTTAGTAGCTTGTCTGATTGTGTATGTACTGAGGGGTAGTAGCTTGTCTGATTGTGTATGTACTGAGGGCTGAGGGGTAGTAGCTTGTCTGATTGTGTATGTACTGAGGGGTAGTAGCTTGTCTGATTGTGTATGTACTGAGGGCTGAGGGGTAGTAGCTTCTGTCTGATTGTTTATGTACTGAGGGTAGTAGCTTCTGTCTGATAGTGTATGTACTGAGGGTAGTAGCTTCTGTCTGATAGTGTAGGTACTGAGGGGTAGTAGCTTGTCTGATTGTGTAGCTACTGAGGGGTGAGAGGTAGTAGCTTCTGTCTGATTGTGTAGGTACTGAGGGCTGAGGGGTAGTAGTTTCTGTCTGATTGTGTAGCTACTGAGGGGTGAGAGGTAGTAGCTTCTGTCTGATTGTGTAGCTACTGAGGGGTGAGAGGTAGTAGCTTCTGTCTGATTGTGTAGGTACTGAGGGCTGAGGGGTAGTAGCTTCTGTCTGATAGTGTAGGTACTGATGATAGTAGCTTCTGTCTGATACTAGTGTAGGTACTGATGGGTAGTAGCTTGTCTGATTGTGTAGGCACTGAGGGCTGAGGGGTAGTAGCTTCTGTCTGATAGTGTAGGTACTGAGGGTAGTAGCTTCTGTCTGATTGTGTAGGTTCTGAGGGTAGTAGCTTCTGTCTGATTGTGTAGGTTCTGAGGGTAGTAGCTTCTGTCTGATTGTGTAGGTTCTGAGGGTAGTAGCTTCTGTCTGATTGTGTAGGTACTGAGGGGTAGTAGCTTCTGTCTGATTGTGTAAGTACTGTAGGGACAGGAAGTCATTCATCACCGTCAGCTCAGCTGTGCTACCAGGGACAGGAAGTCATTCATTGCTGTCAGCTGTTTTCTGAAGCAGCAGCTACAAAAACACAATGAGGCATTCCAACTAAATTAGCAGACGGTGGCTCAGAACATGTCTTCATGATGTCACAAGTTCAAATACCACTGACTCACCACCTGTATCTCTGCACGGCCCTGCCAGAAACCACATCCAATACACCTCTTTGCCCTAGCCTAGGAGTGTGTGCGAGTTTGTGTGTGTTGTTATTGGCGATCCAACGGACTCTTGTTTAGGGTGTGTGTGTGTGTGTGTGTTACCTTCAGGTCCACAGGACTCAGTCCACAGGCTTTCACTTGAACCCTGACTTGTTGACTGGACAACACTGTGGGCTGACCCTAAAGATACACATTAATGACATTAATAATACATTCAATTATAATAATCAAATGTTTTAGATTATATTATTATTACATAATAAATTGTAATTTAAATTACATTCCATCGATTCTTCCTTGTTAAATATAAGACCCCCGCAAAAACCACATCATGATCATTTTAATACGTTTTTTTTTTTTTTATGAAAAGGAAGATAATTAAGCAAAAATTATAATTCCCCCGAATATCATCAATCATATTGAGACCTATCTCAAACCCTGCCCTCTTTTCTTGATCCTCCAATCACAACTGTCGCTTACCACGACAAACTTTGTCCAAATTGTTATTATTATATAGCATGAAGTGCTTTGGCAATATTTGCCATGAGAGACAGACAGGCAGGCAGGCAGACAGACAGGCAGGCAGGCAAACAGACAGACACACACAGAACAGATTAGAAACGATATTGTCAAGACACAGAGGAACTAATGTGTTCATACGATGATGAATTGAAAATGGGGGACCCTGATGTAAACAAGACGAAAGTCTTTCTCTGGTCTGCATCCCCTTAACAATTGTATGTATTGAGCTGTACTGTACTGTACCCATTCTGCAATCTGTTAATAAACTTTTCAATCAATCAATCAATACAGACCGATACGTGACAATAATAACACAACCCGTCTTGCCATTGAGCAACACAATAAAACATGACAGACAGGTAGGTAGGTAGACAGGCTTACGGTCTCCTGGATGATGAATGAACTCTCAGCATCTCTTTCTGCTGGTCGACAGTACAGCCCTTTCATCCCAATAACCTAACAGCTAACGAGCTAACTAGATACTACTGGGTCTGGGTGAGGCGAACACTAAGCTACATGTGTTTGTTGCTAATTTGCTATCGGACTGTGAGCACTGATGTGAAATATTGCACCAGTTTAATATATATAAACTAAAGGAACAGTCGATCCAGGGTTAATGTTCCGAAAGACTAATTCAGATGACTGGATGCTAACCGAGCCACCTGCTGTCAGCTGACTTCTTCTTCATGTACTAATATATTTCGGGCAGGCTGGAATCCTTCGGACGGGACCTATGTCTACCCCCTGTTGTTTTCTGGCGGTATTACAGCCCTATGGACTCACCAGCTCACACAATAACTTTAATCAAGTGCTTAATCCTGTCTTATTATTGTACATTGTATTATTGAAAATGGGGGACCCCGATGTAAACAAACAAAAGTATTTTTCTGGTCTGCATCCTCTTAGCAGTGGTTTTATATTGAGCCGTACTGTATTGTACCCATTCTGCAATCTGTTAATAAAGTTTTCAATCAATCAAAGGCGACTAGTCGACACTTTCCAAGTAGGCTACACAGCACTTAATGGTTGATTTGTGGACTGTTTGGAAGTTCCCCCAGTCTAAATCCATTTACACCATGACTTGATCCATGTAGGCCTCCATATTCCAAATATTTAAGTCAAATCATGTTGACCTGGGGCGACTGGGTAGCGCAGTGGACTAAGCACTCGCCTACCACCGCAGAGACTCTCGAATCCAAAGACAAACGTCTTTCTCTGGTCTGCATCCCCTTAACAATTGTGTGTATTAGGGCGGCTAGGTGGTGTAGTGGGCAAGGCACTCGCCACCAGTGTGGAGACGCTAGGATTCGCGTGTTCGAATCCAGCTCTCCACATTGTTTTCAGTTTAGCTGGTCGTCCGCAGTAATACACATTGGCCGTATTACGGGGAGGGAAAACTGAAGGGTGGGGATCGAACGTTGTGAACAAGCGACTCCTACAAGTCGGTTGGTGCGCCTGCGCAGTAGAATCAGGAAGTGTCGGGGGCAGCGTGAGCCTCCCACGCGTTACTCCTCGACACTGAGAGATCGAGCTGCGCAGGTGAAAAGATGCGACTGCTGTTACCTCAAGTACCGGAGGGGACTTGTGCTATGTATGACTTAGTCCACATTGCAGCCGGCTTGTGGGAGGCAAGAAACAGCGTTCGTGACAGGGGAGGGTTGAATTGGATGATACGAAATTGGGATGGGAGAAAATATAGAAAATGGGAGAAAAAGTGGATAAAAAAAAAAACAATTGTGTGTATTGAGCCGTACTGTATTGTACCCATTCTGCAATCTGTTAAATAAAGTTTTCATTTATTCATAGTTTCGGGCATGCCGGCTAGCAAGCTACTAACATCATGTAAAAAACTAACGTTATAAACTATACACAATATGTACAACAAAACAATGATTTACATTAGTTAGTGATTTAATATGCAGCGAAATATCGTTATACGATTTAAAATATAAATACAAATATGGTAACGTGATTGTTGCTTTTAAAAATGGTGGTTGGCTTTAGAATGGTTATTACCACCAGAGATACTAGCCACAGATTCAGGGTCAGTTATTTTCCCATTGTACGAATTGTTAAGCTTATGGAATGTAAGGGAAATCTGATCCTAGGTCTGTGACTAAAGCCAGGCGTCTAAGCTGTGGTGACATCAGTCAGCAGCGCCAAATGGTAGTGTAGTTTCCCAGCAAACGAAAACATAAACGGTTATTTTGCTACCTTTACAATTAATTGCGAATATTTTCATGTTGAGCTATATATTGTGGATGAATACGCACAGAAAGGTACACCATGCCAACGTTAATGCTTTATTTCTCTAAAACGAGCCGATTTAGAAATGGTCAATGGGGAAATACATGGAGTGGAACAGAGGGTGGAACAGAAAAAAATGAAGATGACGTAACCACTACACCTCCCTATAGGCATAACGAGCTTGACGAGAAATTTACATTTTAAGTTCCATGTGGACAATCTTGCCTCTAAACTGCGACAGAAAGTTGGTTTCCTGTACAGAAACAGATCCAATTTTCCTCTATTTAGTAGAAAAAGGATAGTTGAATCAGTCTTATCAGTTTTGGATTATGGTGATGTAATTTATAGGCATGCTGCGGCATCAACTCTTTACCCTCTGGATTTTGCATATCACTCAGCTCTTAGGTTTATTACTGGTGATAGATATGATAGTTTCAAGTTCAAGTTTCTTTAATAGTTGTCATACAGAAGTACAGAATACTTTCATACAAAATGCTTCTTACTGTTACGCTCCAGAGACTGTGCTAGACAAGATAGTATCAAATAACATAGTATAGCATGTAAATTAGAAGTAGAAAATGAGGTTACAGTGTTCAGTATAGACATATGTACAATGTTCGATGCAGAATAGACGTAACTGAGTTACCATATAATATACAATACTATGCAGTGTACTAATGTACAATACTATATAGTGCAAAGCAGAAATGGGATGAGGTACAATTTAGGTACAATTTACAGTAAGGTGTACGAGTTGTAGTGCAATCCTTCATCAATAAATATAAAGTGTGGGGAGTGGGTGCTACAGTGTGTTTGTTTAAAGTGAGTGTGTGCTATAAAGTGTGGGGAGTGGGTGCTACAGTGTGTTTGTTTAAAGTGAGTGTGTGCGTGTGGATGTGTGTGCTATGTGCGTTTGATGGTTGTTGTTGTGTAGTGTTCATTGTTCGTTGAGCAGCCTGATGGCCTGGGGATAGAAGCTTCTTCTGAGTCTTTCTGTGCTCGCCTTGAGACTCCGGTATCGCTTGCCTGACCGCAGCAGTTCAAAGAGGCAGTTGTTCGGGTGACTGGAGTCTTTAATGATTCTCTTAGCCTTGCCCCTGCACCGCTTGTTGTAAATGTTCTGGAGGGTGGGGAGCCCCCCTCCAATTGTGCGTTCGGCTGAACGTGTCACTCTTTGTAGTCTGCTTCGGTCTTGTGCAGTGCTATTCCCAAACCAGGAGGTGATGTTGCCAGTCAGGATGCTCTCTATTGTACATGAGTAGAAGTTCTTAAGGATCTTCTGACTGACTTGGAACTTCCTTAGGCGCCTGAGGAAGTAGAGGCGTTGTCGTGCCTTCTTCACAACACTGTCAATGTGTGTGGTCCATGTCAAGTCCTCGGATATGTAGGCTCCGAGGTACTTAAAGCTGTTGACTCTCTCAACCGGTGCCCCGTCGATGCTGAGGGGGCTGTAGTCCTTGAATGAATTCCATTACTGAATGAATGAAAACTTTGTCAGATTGCAGAATGGGTACAATACAGTACAGCTCAATACACACAATTGTTAAGGGGATGCAGACCAGAGAAAGACGTTTGTCTTGTTTACATCAGGGTCCCCCATTTTCATACTCACCATTGTGTCCTGTATGATAGGGTGGGTTGGCCTTCTCTTACAGAAAGGCACAACAAACACTGGTATTTATTTATTTTTAAAGCCCTTATTGGTAAACAAACTGTTTATATCTCTTCACTGTTAGATTGGAACCTATTCAACTCGATCGAATGACTGGATGGTTCTTAGGGTCCCTCAAGTTTGTTCTGATCTAGGGAAGTCAGCTTTTTCCTTTGATGTCTCTAATTCATGGAATGTCCTCCAAATCTCTCTGAAATTGGAGGTTCTCCCTTCCCTCTGTATGTTTTTTTTTTTTTTATTATCTTTTTCCCCCTCCTTCTTTTTCCGATTTTTCTCCCATCCCAGATCCCACCCTTCCGGCTGGTTGTTTTGCACACTTTCCCCTACTGTTGGTCCGAGAGGCCGGAGACTGTCACATGCTTTCCTCCGACGCATGTGCAGCCTGCCGGCAGCCAGCCTGGCCGCGCAGATTCTCACTGGGAGAGTGTAACGTGTGGGAGGCCGCACTACCTCTCTCCAGATCCTACCCTCGCTGAGCAGGCGCCCCGACCGAACTGTAGGGGTCGCTGTCCACAACACCCAGGACCCACCCGCCAGCTTTCCCAGCCTCTAATACTGCCAATTGTATTAGTGTGAACGGCAAGCCAAGCTGGTGACAACGCCGGGAGCTGGATTCGAACACGCGAACCCAGCATCTCCGGCGTTGGTGACGAACGCAATCTCCGCTACGCCACCTGACCGCCCCCCTCGGTATGTTTAAACGTATCATTTCAGACCATTGTGTGACTACATGTAACTGTTTTAGCTGATCTTTTAAAATTATTTAAAAAGTTTAAAAATGTTACTGTTTAATTTTCTGTGAATATTGTTTGTATTATGTACTATTTACATTTGTACAATCGTCGTTTCTGTAAATGAGGAAAAGCTCAGAAGCTTATGATTTTAAATAAAGGTTGAAATGAAAATATAACGACCAAATTGAGATGGGTGAAAAAATACAGAAAAAGCCCAAAAATAAATAGAATATTAAAAAATATATATATCATGTTGGCCTAATAAATCACACGCATGTATCAAAACTAAAGCTTACAATTTAGCCTAATGGCAGATGTTGGATAATTTAAACTAGTCTGACAGCTGAGTATAGTTTCAGCTATGGTAGATAATTAAAAACATCAATAAACAACAGGACTTTAAATAACTTATTTATTTAAAATAAATTCATTTTGAATGGTTATTGATAAACCAGAACAGCTGTGTATGCCACTGTGCCCCTCACACAAGGTCACAGCTAAAATAAATAAATACTCCAGATTCAATCACTGAGCAAAGGAAACTCTTGTTAGCACACAGGACAATGCAAACAGTGGCATAATGTTTACACTACATTTGAAAGACAATTTAGTATCCAAGCCAAGTTTTCTATGACTGACAACTTAATTGACATGATCAGAACTGCCCTGTGGTAAACCCCAACCATCTGGTACGCTAAACAGGATAAAACAAACACTGACAATATTTACAGTAACCACATTGCAGATGACTTGTTTTGATTCCTCAGAAAAAAGTTTGATGGGGAAAAAGACATTACGAGTGAGATTCTAGACACAAACATCATTTGACACATCTGGTAAGAATGGAGATGAGAACATTATTTCACATTACAGACTGGAATGGAAGCTGGAATATACTGTTCATTTAAAGCTCCTACGTGTAGTACTTTTCAAACATCTATACATCTTTGTCAAACTTTGATAGCTTGATATAATTATCTTAAAAAAATGGAACCAGCCCCAAGGAAATCTGTAGTCTCCAAGGAGTAATTCAATATTGACAATGGTAGTGTTTCTCAAAATTAAGACATTTAACCATGAACCCATTGCTTTCTGTCAAGAGGATGTTGCCATAATTTTCCATTTGGCTGTGTGGACATGCGAGCCAAGAAGAGAGATAACAGAAGACGGATAGATAAAAACAAGTTTATCGATAACATAAACTACTCTGCAGTCTGAAAACCATGAAACAATCCAAAAGGATTCCTGTCAAATCCACAGCCATGGCAATGGCATCACATCAGGGTGTCCTTTGTAGTCCTTGTCCTCAGCCACAATGCACTTAACTAAACCTTGTTCCGTTTTAAATGTACTTGGTCATAAGGCTATAATGACACGTCACAGAAAAATTTGACTTCACTCGCAATATACATTTTCAACAAAGATAAACGTTTACTAATGTTCTGGACAAAACCTTTGACTTATGGGAACGGTTGTCTTGGCCAGAGTACATTCCGGACATATTACGATGCACTTCTAGAAACCTTATTTCTTTTTCACAAAAACGACCTGACTGTTCAATCTTATTATGTGCATTGTCCAGCTGTTATTTGGCGCTTGATCATGGATTGCGTTCTTTCAGTAGAAGGTTGAGCCAATATGGGGATCCATATCATAATGCTAGCCTCAATGATTGCTAACGAGCCATGAACTGAATAATTTTTCCAGGAAAACCATGTCCGACTTTCCCACAGTATCCCTCCACAGAAGTGGTGGTCAACTTTTTAAGGTTATTATATCAAGCTGTTAAGAATCTACACATAGCTGCTTTAACTTCACAAGCTTATTCTCCATCTACAGATTAAACTCTTAAATCACAATCCACATTGATATGGTCAAAGAATTCCGGATTGGGGCTTTAACATCACATTCACCGGATTTATGAGACAAAGGAATCATAAAGAAACAAAATAATGAGATTACGGAGTCAGGGTTAGCCCTAAATTAACCCCTAACCTTTACTGAGTTGGAGGATTCCAAGTGGGTTACAATAGACGACAGAAGTGATATTCTACGGGCGGCTAAGTGGCGCAGTAGGCAAGGCGCTCGCCACTAGTGCAGGAGATGCTGGGTTCGAGCCCAGCTCTCTGCATTGCTACCAGCTTGGCTGGTCGTTCATACTAACACAATTGGCAGTGTTAGGGGTGGGAAAGCTGGTGGGTGGGTCCTGGTCGTTGTAAACAGCGACTCCTACAGTTCAGTCGGGGTGCCTGCTCAGTGTGGAAAAGGATCTAAGGGGGGTAGTGTGATCCTTCCGTTACACCCTCTCAGTGAGAGTCCGCACTGCCAGGTGAAAAGAAGCGGTTGATTGGCTACACGTGTCGGAGGAAGCATGTGATAGCCTCCACTCTCCCAGACCGACCGTAGGGGCTAGGTGCGCAGCGACCAGGAAGGGGATTGGGAATTGGCATAACGACTAACATTGGGATGGGAAAAAAAACGGAGGAAAAAGGAGGGGGAAAAAAAGATTTAAAAAAATAATAATAATAAAGTGATATTCTACTAGTTCCACCCCCCGGTTCAAAATACCTTCAATGTAAGATAGTGCAAATGTGCCTCAGGGAATACCATTCTTCCTAGTTCCTACATTAACTATGTATTAATATGTTGTAAACAAATACACCGGCTACCGATAATGATAATTCTATATTCATTTAAGTCTGACATGAGGAAGTTCTACACTTTTTTTTGTCACCTTCAACTATGAACAGCTAACCGCTAACTAGGTACTCTTATTTTCAGTTGGAAATATTTGTAGTTAACACCACACTAAGCTCCAGCATATGCTGCATTCACATGGATTCAGGCAGACGGTTTGGCAGTAACGGCACTTTTAAGACGGCAAAGGAAAGAGAAAAGAATAATGAGACAAGGGAAAGGCAGGACGGCATGTTGCTATGGTGATGGTATTGTTTACCAGCAATCTAGCTAACGGTAACTTTGCTTAGAGCAGGCTTGGTTAATAATATAGCATAACAAACCTTCCAAAATATTTCCTGGTATTATGCCCAGCTCTGTCGTTGCCTTGTCAGCTTTCTAGCAAAATCTCAGTAAGATTTCAAGCTCTGGTCATATTATATACCTTCCAATTGTCCAGATAGAACACGTTTTCTTCCTGTACATTCTAGTCACGTAACATCCGGTTGTAAATTCAGAAAATATTTTAACTTTTGACGACAATGCCATCTACCATTACTGGTATTCTCTGACAGCCTCACCTCATTTCCCCGCCCTGCTCCTGTCCACTAACATGATATCCGGTCTGCCTGATTCCACGTGAACGCAGCATTAGCATGACGGCTGGCCACCTAGTGGTGACATATATGACACTGCAACATGGCTGCTGGTTGTAGCTTATAAATCAACTAAACTCCACTTGAGCGTTTCTTGGAAATACATGTAACCTATGCTTTTCATGTCTTGATAGTTAAAAGTAAACTCATTAATGCTGAAGATTTTTCAAGCTAATTAAGTGTTTACTGCAAAATATCATACAGTCTCCATAGTAAAGTATAGCAGGTTTTGAACCAGGGGGCAGGGCCAAATGGAATATTACTATCTATGTGTCTATTTGAACGAGCAAATTGGTTATCTGCTCCACTTCTGCTGTAACTGGACACTTCAGACAGACAAGTCACACTTTGCTGCACCTGTGATCTGATGAGCCAGACCACATCCCTAGGTGGCCAGACTGTAATTGGGATCAAAATCCTATTATTCTGGACACAATCCAGTCCCAATGGCCATATCATCAATGGGATAAAGATGGAGAGGAGTAGCAGGGAAAAAGGAATGAAGACACAGATGGAAATAAATCCTGCCACCAGGAAACGCAGAACGGACATTGTGGACACACAGCAAAGTGATCTCATAAGGTCACGTTGTTATGGTCAGATCTCGGAGAGCAACCACAATGCAAATCCACCAACATGTGTCTGTGTGTAAGGTCAGTCTGAGAGGGGTGTGTGTGTGGGAGGGGGGGTTCAGCCGTGGGTGCGTTTGCGAGGTGGTTTAGGTCGTCGGGCCTTGAGGATGAGGTAGCGTCCGTAGGCAGTGTGCTGCTCCGTCAGGAAGGGCAGGTAGAAAGCTCTAAAGAACGCAGACGACCTGAAACAGCAAACACACAACAGTCAAAGTGGTGCAGCTTGTTAAAGGTTTGAGAGGTTCTAGAAGATTCCCCGCTGGGTTTGGGTTAAACTGCGCTCACATATGAGCCAATGTCTTTTTCCATCTCTCATTCACCGCTGTACAAAATCACACAAAGTTGTGGCACACCATTCGCCTCCTGTTGCAAAGGAAGTCTGGTTCGCTCACTTGGTCAAAAGTTGAAATTAGTCAAAATTGTACCTGTGAAGTAGCTTGACAGTCTATGCTCAACCAATATGCGAGCAGCTGAGAGGATTTTGGCTGATGAGCAGTGAATGTGATTGATTGAACACCAAGCAGTTTTATGTCCAGTTCAGCCCACATTCCCAAAATGCAAGATTTTGTCATGGATGAAGGCTTTACCAGCACTGTGATTCCATTAATGACATGGAAAAAGAACGGGAAGATGTTCATTATTACAAAGCAGTGGTTAGTGGGTGGGGGTTTGTAGTTAGGGGATTAGTGGCTAAGGGTTAGGTTAGTGGTTAGGGGGTTAGAGGTTAGAGGTTAGAAGTTAGGAGTGGTTAGGGGTGTACCTGGATGACAGCAGGAAACGTTTGGAAGCCACGATGCTCCAGTCATCTTTGTTGGTAGAATAGCGAGGTTCTAATGACGTCTCATTCTCTATGTCCAAGTCAACCAGGTAGTGGCACTGCCGTAAATCCACCTTAAACACACAGACACACCATAATCATAAAACAATTACAAAATATCCAGCTTAAGCATACACACACAACGTAATATACAACAGTGAAGAATTCAGCTCAGGATTTTTCCTAACATCTACTCTTGTGAAAGAACACAACATCTGTCAATAACGACATTTCATTTTATTTGCATAAAATCTAATAATCATTACCTTTGCCTACTGACCACACTAATACACCATGTAGTATAACTAACCACAGTGGAGTATTCAGTGTACTACAACATGGAGTATTCAGTCTAGTACAATAGTAATATAGATGTTTTGGGGGCATGGTCAAACTCACGTATCTGCTGGTCTCTTCCTGGTTCTGATCGTTCATGTTGGGTGGGATCATCCGAGTAGCCAATGGGCCAGCAGCATACGGCTGAGGCAGTTGCCCCCTGAATTCTGATTGGATGAACTGCAGCTGCCAACTAGAAAACAGGAATATAGTTACATATAAATGGTAAATGGTACATTTATATAGCGCTTTTATCCAAAGCTCTTTACAATTTTGATCCTCACTTTCACCCATTCACTCTGACGGCAGAGGCAACCATGCAAGGTGCCAACCTACTCATCGGGAGCAATTAGGCGTTAAGAGTCTTGCTCAAGAACACTTCGACACGCTGCCCGGGAGGAGTGGGAATCGAACCGTGAACCTTCCGATTACCAGATGACTGCTCTATCTCCTGAGCCACTGTCCCCCCAATAATAATACATATCGACACCATCCGTAGGATATCAGAAATGGGCAACACATTTCAAATGTCATCACAATTGGAGAGTGAGGGGCTTCCGGTATCATGGAGTGAAGACGCACATCGCACCTGCTCCCCCAACTTTTGTTAATTTTGTCACTTTTGTACCCTCACTCATCTCCAAACATTTGAATAATGATTTTTTTTTTTTTTTAACTTCAATTTTTAGCGTTTATCGCTTTTCTGATCAAGCATGACCGACAGTTGTAGGGTGAAACGGGAGAGAGAGCAGGGGAAGACATTCGGCAAATGGCGGCGAGTCCGGGAATCGAACTCGGAGTCAACCAGATCCGTGACGCAGCACGGTATTCCGCGACGCAGCGCGGTACATGGTGTGCTACTGGAGCACTTGAAAAATTATTACCACGTTTTGGGACTTTTGTTGATGAGATATGGTGGAAAAACAACCAACTAGGAGCGGCACGTCGTCTTCAAAATCCAAGAAGCTACATCTCCAAATGGCGGCTATCAAAGTGATCCTCGCTAAAGTTTTCGAAACTCACTTCGGATCCTACCTCAAAGCCGTGTCCACAGAGATAACAGCAGCTATGGAAACCATGGATAAAAAGGTGGAAATTATCCATACAAAAGCCATGGGCAATACCCAAGGAAATAATTCGCTCACGGAGAGGGCTAGCCGGCAAGAACAACGACTACATCAACTCGAGGTGGTCCAACCTAGCTAAAGCTTAAGTTAGCTAAAATTGTCCGGATCCATGGATTCCAGCTGGAGGAGATGATCATCCGCGAGACTCGAGCTAAAGAGGGCAGGCTCTGTGCGTAGGCCATCACGTCGCTTTCTGTGAGGACTGTCCACCGGAGGTCATGGCTCAACATAAAGAATACAGGGAGGCCATGTCGGAGCTGCGGAAACTGGGCAACTCTACTCTTCCCGGTCACTCATCGTGGCGGGGGGCGAGGGGGAGGCCCATGTCGGTGGCCGAGGCCGATATCCCTTCAATCAGAACCCAACATGGGGGGGTTAACAACAGACTCAAAGATTAACAACACCTTTAGATCATTTTATTCCAATTTATACAGTTCAGAAGTAACTTTTAAATTCGAGGCATTTACCAGCAGATTGGATCTACCGAGAATATTGGAAGAGAAAGCTAAGGAGTTGGGGGGGCCCATCACTCTGGTAGAACGCAGAGACGCAATTGCAGAGATGCAGAGGGGCAAGGCACCCAGTTTGGATAGAATTCCATCTGAACTATACCTAGCTTTTTTGGACCCACTAGGTCCATTATTACATGAGATGATTAAACACTCCATGAAAAAGGGGGATTCTCGAGGGACGTAAATATGAGTCTTATTTCTCTACTCCTTAAGAGGGACAAAGACCCAAATGACTGCAGTAGTTATAGGCCCTTAAGTCTCCTTGGCGCTGACCTCAAAATATTTGCCAAAGTCCTGGCCCGTCGTCTACAAAAAACATATGACTGAGCTCGAATATCATGCAGTATCTGTCTCTAATCCTTTCAATCTCACCATTGTTACACTCTATCGCCCTCCAGGTCCCCTCGATCACTTCATAGATGAGCTGGACATGCTTCTAAGCTCCTTACCGGAAGATGGTACCCCGCTCCTTCTATTGGGCGACTTCAACCTGCCTGACTCATCTCAGTCGGTCCCAGTGGTCTCCCTCCTACAACAATTTGACCTGACTCCCACTGCCATGCCTCCCACCCACAAAGCAGGCAACTCCCTGGATCTCATATTTTCCCGTAACTCCAGCATCATTAACACCACGGTAACTCCCCTACATGTATCTGACCATTCCTTCATATCCTTCTCACTAACTCTCATGCTTAACCGAAAGGTCTTCACCCCAACTCAAACCGTCTCACTCAGACGCAACCTGCCCTCCCTATCCCCCTCCACCCTCTCCTCTGACATAATATCCGCTCTACCTTTGAGTGACACCTTCTCTGCTCTCCCCACAGAGATGGCAACCTCCACCCTCCTCTCAGCCCTTGCAACCTCCTTCGACAAGCTCTGTCCCCTCGTTGAGAAACCTGCCCTCCGTTCCCCACCCAGTCCATGGCTGACGGATGCAGTGAGAGAACAAAGACAGGTCCTGAGAGCGGCTGAGAGGAAGTATAGAAAGTCACGGCTCACTGCTGACATCGACACATATCACAACCTCTTGTTAACATTCTCCAAAACCATTACTAATGACAAAGCTTCTTTCTTTCACCATAGGATTGAGGCCTCTGCCAAGAATCTTCGCAAACTGCATGCTACCATGTCTTCCCTCCTCCCTCATCTTTTTCTGCCGAAGACTTTGCGATCTTCTTTGAGGAAAAAGTGGAGAACATCCGCAGCTCCTTCTCCCAACCCCCACCCATTCCAAACGCTGAATCGAGAACCTCATCCTTCACTCTGTCATCTTTCTCTCCCATTACAGAAGCCGAGACCCTGACACTGGTAACGTCGAACCGTCCGACTACATGCCAGCTGGACCAGCTACCCTCCCCACTCCTCCAGACCATAGCACTGGACATCCTCCCATTCCTAACTGCAACCATCAACTCCTCACTCAACTCGGGGGTGGTCCCCACGTCCCTAAAACAAGCCAGAGTCACGCCCCTCATAAAAAAACCAACCCTGAACCCCACCGTCATAGCCAACTATCGTCCTGTCTCTCTTCTCTCCTTCCTTTCTAAAACACTTGAACGTGCTGTATCCAACCAACTTACTGCTTATCTCTTACAGAATGACCTCCTAGACCCCAATCAGTCTGGCTTCTGGACTGGCCACTCCACAGAAACGGCCCTCATTGCGGTCACAGAGGCACTTCACTTAGCAAAAGCGAAAGGACTCTCCTCTGTCCTGATTCTCCTAGATCTATCTGCAGCCTTCGACACAGTCAACCATCAGATCCTCCTCGCGGCCCTCGCAGGAATGGGAGTGGCTGGATCTGCGCTGACATGGCTGACATCATACCTCAACGACCGCTGCTACCAAGTGTCATGGAGAGGGACTCTGTCGGCCACCCGCCCCCTCCGGACGGGTGTCCCCCAGGGCTCGGTCCTAGGACCTTCTCTTCTCCCTCTACACTAAATCACTGGGTAACATTATCACGTCTCATGGCTTCTCATATCATTGTTATGCCGATGATACTCAACTCTTCCTCTCCTTCCCTCCCTCAGATATCCACGTCTCTGAGCGGATCTCGGCCTGTCTGTCCGACATCTCCGCCTGGATGACGACCAACCACCTCAAACTGAACCTAAGCAAAACAAAATTGCTCCACCTGCCGGCCAAATCCTCCCCCCTGACCGACCTCTCCATCACAGTTGAGAATGCAGCTGTGACCGCGTCCCCGACCGCCAAGAACCTTGGTGTCGTCCTCGACGACCAGTTGAACTTCTCTGCTCACATCGCAGCGACAACCAGAACCTGCAGATTCCTCCTGAGCAACGTCAGAAGGATATGCCCCTTCCTGACAAAAGAAGCCACCCAACTCCTCGTCCAATCAACGGTCATCTCCCGCCTCGACTACTGCAATGCACTGCTAGCTGGCCTCCCGGCCACTGCCACCAAGCCTCTTCAACTCATTCAAAACGCAGCGGCCCGCCTGATCTCAAACCTACCGAAGTCGGCCCATGTCACCCCACTTCTTAGGGACCTGCACTGGCTCCCCATTGCTGCACGTATCCGCTTCAAGGCCCTCGACCTAGCAAAGGGAACCGCTCCCGCCTACCTCCGGTCAATGGTCTCTAACTACACACCCTCAAGACCCCTACGCTCTGCATCTTCTGGCCGCCTCAGACCTACTCCTATCCAAGCTCCCGGAGGGTCATCAAAGAGAAGCCGCCTATTCTCAGTCCTTGCCCCACAATGGTGGAATGAACTACCCATCCCAGTTAGGACAGCCGAATCCCGTCCAATCTTTCGCCGTCGACTAAAGACTCACTTCTTCAACCATTATCTGAAATGATTTATAAAAAAAATAAAAATCTAACCCTGACTAACCTTACTGTCATGCACTTATCCTAATAAACTAACCTACACTGTAACACGCAACACTTTGATGAACATTGTTACTCAGCTGATAGAGTTGTACCCTTCTTGCTGTCTTGTCGTACAGAACTTGTAAGTCGCTTTGGATAAAAGCGTCAGCTAAATGACTAAATGTAAATGTAAATGTAGTACACTGCAACCAAACAGGTTTTATCCGGGGACGATTAGCTGCAGACAACCTCAGGAAGGGCACAAGTCTATCAGCTGAGTAACAATGTTCATCAAAGTGTTGAGTGCTACAGTGTAGGTTAGTTTATTAGGACAAGTGCATGACAGTAAGGTTAGTTAGGGTTAGATTATTATTATTATTATATATTTTTTTTTTATTCAGATAATGGTTGAAGAAGTGCGTCTTTAGTCGACAGTGAAAGATTGGACGGGTTTCGGCTGTCCTAACTGGGGTGGGTAGTTCATTCCACCATTGTGGGGCAAGGACTGAGAATAGGCGACTTCTCTTTGATGACCCTCCCGGAGCTTGGATAGGAGTAGGTCTGAGGCGGCCAGAAGATGCAGAGCGTAGGGGTCTTGAGGGTGTGTAGTTAGAGACCATTGACCGGAGGTAGGCGGGAGCGGTTCCCTTTGCCGCACGGTATGCCAGGTCAAGGGCCTTGAAGCGGATTCGTGCAGCAATGGGGAGCCAGTGCAGGTCCCTAAGAAGTGGGGTGACATGGGCTGACTTCAGTAGGTTTGAGAATGAGATCAGGCGGGCCGCTGCGTTTTGAATGAGTTGAAGAGGCTTGGTGGCAGTGGCCGGGAGGCCAGCAAGTTGCAGTAGTCGAGGCAGGAGATGACTGTTGATTGGACGAGGAGTTGGGTGGCTTCTTTTGTCAGGAAGGGGCGGATCCTTCTGACGTTGCTCAGGGGGAATCTGCAGGTTCTGGTTGTCGCTGCGATGTGAGCAGAGAAGTTCAACTGGTTGTCGAGGACAACACGAAGGTTCTTGGCAGTCGGGGACGTGGTCACAGCTGCATTCTCGACTGTGATGGAAAGGTCGGTCAGGGGGGAGGATTTGGCCGGCAGGTGGAGCAATTCTGTTTTGCTTAGGTTCAGTTTGAGGTGGTTGGTCGTCATCAAGGCGGAGATGTCGGACAGGCCGAGATCCGCTCAGAGACGTGGATATCTGAGGGAGGGAAGGAGAGGAAGAGTTGAGTATCATCAGCATAACAATGATACGAGAAGCCATGAGACGTGATAATGTTACCCAGTGATTTAGTGTAGAGGGAGAAGAGAAGGGGTCCTAGGACCGAGCCCTGGGGGACACCCGTACGCAGGGGGCGGTTGGCCGACAGGGTCCCTCTCCATGACACTTGGTAGGAGCGGTCATTGAGGTATGATGGGCCGTTTCTGTGGAGTGGCCAGTCCGGAAGCCAGACTGATTAGGGTCTAGGAGGTCATTCTGTAAGAAGGGCCAGAGCCGACTCTACTTCCTCAGAAGGCTGAGATCCTTCAACTTCTGTACAAGGATGTTGAGGATGTTCTACGAGTTGGTGGTGGTGGGCGCCTTCTTGTACACTGTGACCTGCTGGGGCAGCAGACTGAGAGCGGGGGACGCAAACAGGCTGGATAAGATGGTCAGGAAGGCCAGTAAAGTGGTAGGGGTGGAGCTGGACTCTCCAGCGGTGGTGGCGGAGAGGAGGAGCCTTGCTAATCTCCATCTCATCAGGGACAATCCTTCCCACCCACTATACACAGACTTGGCTGACAGAAGGAGCACGTTCAGTGCTAGACTAAGACTCCTGTTAGATCCTGATCAAACTGGCCAGTATCACGTCTTCATCTGTTTTGGCTCTCCATCCAATTCCTCTGCGTTGTGTCATTTTAATGGTCCTGACGTCTCCGATACCGGCAGATAAGATCCTTATCTCACCCCGTTAGTACAATCCGCAAACCATAATAATTCTCCACCTCCGTAAGAATTCGACACTTCGACACTGTGAAATACCTTATGAGGAAAAACGTTGTTTTATTGCTATAAACAGAACCTCATAATCAGATGTTATCAGATGTTATCAAATTGTATCGTCCTTGAAGAGTCTATTCTAATGATCTTTCGGTGTGTTCGTCTATCGTCCTTTTGTTATTCAGTCCAATAGTGTTCAGGCCTGGTCTTTAGCCTAACCCTCCTCGCGTTAGCCGAAGCTAATGATGATGTGGCATTCATCCTCCCCCCCCCCCCCCCCCCCCCCTCTCAATGAGAGGAGAGAGTGTCTTCTGTGTGATCTCAGTCCTACTCGCTCTTGGTCAGATTCTAGTCTGCCTTACACCCGGAAACACCGTTCGACTTATAGATGTTCGTCGTCGCAACGACGGCCCCGCCTTCTGGTTGTCATGCGACGTGTTGTCATGACAACTGCGTTAATAACCTTTACACACATTTCACGTTTCATTAAGATGAACCTCTCCCTCCTGCTCTGGGAGACACTCGCTCTTATCTCAGATGTTCTTACAAGGAATGTCAACAAACATTCGGCTGGCTGCTAAACATTCTGCTGGCTACTGCCTCTGAACCGCTTCTTCTATCACCGTCTTCCATGCACATTTCGATCACCGTTTTAGCTGTGATCCTCTCCCCCCAATCTATACATCACATACATTGAAAAAGCACCCCAAATCCTTCACTCCCAAGATGTAGCACTGAACAGCACAGGCAGTCCTTCATTCCGACAGCCCTCAGACTTTATAATGCATCACTGTGCCTCACTAAGCACAGAGTGACAGTACCATCTTCCTGGACTTTTAAACCAACATTGTACAATATTACACTTTACTGTACACTTACTGTATATTTTTACTGTATATTTTATATTAGAATGTATATACATAATATAGGAAATGTATATCCCGGACGCGTGAATATTTTAGGCAACCAACTTGTGTTTAGCGTTTCTCTGATTGGCCAATACGCCCATGTGACCACGGCAGCGCGAGAGAGCGGCAGCGCGGAAATAGGCTGTCTATTTACTCGCGCTGCAGCGCGGAAATAGGCTGTCTATTGCCATTCTCTAAGTCAAACTCTAACCTTAACCAGCTCCTTAACAGCGCCTAAACTTAACCCTTCTAACCTTAAGCAACTCCGAAACAATGCCTAACCTTAACCAACTCCGAAACAATGCCTAAACTTAACCGGCGAAATGAATGCACGTTAAAAGATATTGCCATTCTCTAAGTCAAACTCTAACCTTAACCAGCTCCTTAACAGCGCCTAAACTTAACCCTTCTAACCTTAAGCAACTCCGAAACAATGCCTAACCTTAACCAACTCCGAAACAATGCTTAAAGTTATGCCTAAACTTAACGACGAAAGAATGCGAATGCACGTTAAAAAAAAAAAAAAATAAAAAATTGAAGGGAATCGAACTAGCCAGCAACGAGCCGTAGGATCCACAGCCATGCAGCGTTGCCAATTGAGCTATTTCTGGATACTGAATAAGGGGCGGTTACTGGCATATAATGCTGCCGCGACGGAGCTCCGCGACCGAGCTACGCTCTGCCGCTACGCTCCGCGGCAGAGCGGAGCTGCCGCTCCGCTCTGCTGCTGCCGCGTCGCCGCGGGGGCGTGGCTAGACGCAAGTTGGGCGTGGTTAGACACAAGTTGGTTGCCTTTAATATTTAGGCATCCCGGACCGTATTTTATTCTTAGGCTATATTTTATTCTTATTCGTGACTTCGTTTTTGTCTACCTAAATGTGTACTGTTTACTGTGAGGGATTTGTAGTGCCAAATTTCCCTCGGGATGAATAAAGTATTTCTATTCTATTCTATACGTTCTTTGACAATACCACTATCCGCAACGCAGATACTCCTGAATGATGTCTCCCAGCTGCCGGCTCCTATACAGCAAAAAAAACTCATTTTGGCTGGATTTACAGCAGCCAAAAAACTGATAGCTGTAAGATGGAAACAACCTGACAAGCTTACAATAATTAACTGGGCCTTAACATTCTTAGATGTAATTTATTTAGAGATCTCCACAGCTCGGGTAATTGGAGTCAAGGAATCAAACATTAGTCTGTGGGCATCGGCAGCTGGGAGAGTAAAGTCCATGATCTAGCGGCAGAGCGTGTTCGGTCCTGAGAGTTCCTGGGGTGGGGGGTGAGATTGGGGGAAGAAATGTCTTTTAGCAATATAATTTTATTATTATAAAAAAAAAAGTATATGTTCTCCCTGTCTTGTGATCCCAATGTCATTGTTTTTTTTATGTATTTTATTATAATTTATCTGATTTAATTTAATTCGTTATGTCTTATTTTATTTGTTGTCATTATTGTTATTGTATCGTGTTGGGTCTGTTACATGTTAACATTTTGGGCGCTAGCCGGTCTAGCCATCTTTGTACTCAGTGTGCCAGCGCTATAAAGGATAGGGATTTTCACTGTGCGTTGCGGTGTTTGCAGGGCTATATCTATATTCTATCTATATTATAGCTATGGAGACAATACTATGGCTCATTTGACATTAACTATCCATCGTTCAACATGTGAAAAAGAATGAATTTTTTCATGTATATGTTCGCGTGTTATACCGTGGTGAATATTGTATAGTTTCAGAGTAGGGGTGTAACGATGCGGCCTCACAACAATTAATTTCGATTACGATTATTCAGGCAACGATTCAATGCATCATGAAATCTCTTCATTTGACCACGTTTCGATTCGATTAATTTTCTATACATTTTCTATCAGTTAATTCCCCCCAAAAAAATGCATACACAAATGTGGCTGGGGGAACTGATTCACTCAGCATGAATGGACTATAGGTCAATAAAAACAATACCAATTTTTCTTTTTTCTTTTGATTAATTGCGATTATAATCGATTATAACCATTTCAAATCGATGATGAATCATTACATTAGAATCGATGCATTTCGATTAATCGATGCATCGTTACACCCCTATTTCAGAGTGATCCTGGCTAATTCCTGGTAACTGTTATGGAGCAATATGTGAATTTTACTAAAAGCGTTCGCGTTGCTCGCCTGGACACGCTACTATTTCCAATTCAAAGGTATATAATAGGTATTATGTTTCATCATGAATGCATGAAAGGGGGGGGGGTCGTTTTTTGATGCTTTGATCGTCAGCAACAGCATACGTTTTGGAGTACGTTACATTATAATCATTGTTGGATCAAAGTAGGCTTGATGTCATATAGTCCTTACCTTTACTAGGAGCAGGTATCCCAAAAAGGATATTCCAATTGTCTGATCGCGATTTCCAGTATTGATGTCGATCGGGTCCCTGACATGAAGTGGCACAAGATATGCCTCAAGTGTGCTGAAGGCGTTTCGAAGTGGTCGGATGAAGCGATTCACTTGGCTTGGTCTAAATTCTCCACCCGGACCATATACAATGTAACACACAGTGTGAAATAAGGTTTCAAAGGGTGGGCGATACTGCCACCTAGCAGGATGCGGCCGGTATTGCACTTTTGGGATCTCAGAATGATTTCCTATGGTAACACAAGAGGTCCGTGAACCTGTAATGAATTAAATAAAAATCGAATAAAAGAAAATACGACCAAAACCCGAGAAATCTCAGGTCTGGCACCCAATGTGTTAAATAAAGAAAATTGTATCACAAAAAAAAATAAAACGTCATCACAATTGAACAAGCTGTTGAGCATATATCTTTTTAGTTTTAGTTGTAAGTTGATCCAATAAATGAACACCACCAGTTGCACTGGCAGCTCCAGACTAGTATACAGACTGGTAGGTGATTAGAATACCAACTTTTGTGTGACTTAAATCATGCATTGTTAGGTCATTAAATCCTCAATGAACTTGAATATGTTCAGAACTCCGCTGCCCGCCTGCTCACCTCTACCCGTCGCCGAGGATACAGAATTGATTTCAAAATATTACTCACCACCTACAAAACCCTAAACAACCTACCCCTCCCTACCTCGCTGACCTCCTCCACCGCCACAACCCTACCAGTCACCTTTCCAGTTGCCACACCCTCCCCATCTGTCAATCAACCACCCTCCCCTCCTTCAAACAGGCCCTCAAGACCCACCTGATCGTCATCATCCTCCCTCCATCTCAAGACTCAAGTTTTATATTTTGAATAATTTACATTTTGTTGTTGATATTTCTTTGTTATGTTTTACTCTATTCTGTATTTATTAAATTATTTTAGTGTGTGTGTGTGTGTGTGTGTGTGTGTGTGTGTGTGTGTGTGTGTGTGTGTGTGTGTGTGTGTGTGTGTGTTATTATTATTTAGTATACCGACTTGTTAGGGAGTAGAAAACTGCTGGGAAAGCGATACCACTCCTTGCCAACACAGACGCTGACAGGTCGGCCCTCAGGCACCCCATGGAGAGCCGGGTTCTTGGCAATCCGGTGGAACTCTGGATATAAATCCAGTGGGGCGTGGTAACCTAGAGAGACAGAGATGGGCAGACAGAAAATAAATAAATAAATAACACAATCAGATACTCTATAATGAGGAAACCAAGCACTGCAGGAACACACATGTTAGCATTGTTAGCGTTTTTTCGACCCCAACAGTCTCCCAAAACTTTTTTTACTTTGACTTAACTCTCAAAATCTGAAAGGCTCAATAGAGCTACTATGAAAAGTGCTGTGGAGCGAGACAGACAGACAGACACCTCTGAACAGTGCTGTGTAGCGAGACAGACAGACAGGTACCTTTGAACAGTGCTGTGGAGCGAGACAGACAGACAGGTACCTTTGAACAGTGCTGTGGAGCGAGACAGATAGACAGGTACCTCTGAACAGTGCTGTGGAGCGAGACAGATAGACAGGTACCTCTGAACAGTGCTATGGAGCGAGACATGGACAGGGTGGTGAACACGGTCAGCGAGGCGATGGCCAGCCAGCTGGAGGAGACTGTGTAGTGCTCCAGACGATAGCGCTGGAACAGGAAGTGGTAGCATTTCTGAAAAGGGAAATTAGTTCACATGACACAAAGGAATGTCACTCAACAGAAAGTGTTTCATATTTATTATTTATTTATTTAACCTTCATTTAAATCTCTGCAAACACGCTGAGGGCAGAACCCTCTTCTTCAACAGTGCAGAGTTACAAGTGAAAGAAAACAAAAAGAACTACATTCAAATTAGACTTTGTGCAGTAGTCTGTGATACTGGTGTTACTCTGTGTTCAGGCATCCACCAACTACTGTACATTACTTGTCCACAGCCCCACACCGGTGTATGCTTTTTTTTTATAGAAATAAAACCCAATTAGTTCATTTTCATCAATACCCACGTTCATCAAATAAAATGCTTTCTTAATTTGTAAAATACTAAGCGTGTTATCAATACTTAGTCAGACAATATTATAAAGTGAAAGTGTCTGCGCCGGACAGCAAATCTATTTTATAGGTCTGTGCAGCAGACTACAGAGTAGTTTCACTTTCACTTTTGTGCTCATTTTATGCCTATGTCTTTTTTGAGTTGCAATTCTTGTATGAAAGGTGCTATACAAATAAAGTTTATTAACTTAATATTATTATTATAGTAGATTTAACTTCACGTAAAGGAGAGAAAAGGCTCTAGAGACGAGACGACGGTTACACAACAATGGCGGAGGATTTGGAAAATGTTCTGATTTAAACCCTGCAGTAGCTTGAGGAGAGAAGCTCAGAGGATCAGTCCAGACCAGCAAAAGTAAGTTTGCACGATGCTCTAAATAACAGCTACATTGATCCGTCAATGAACTGATCGAAAATTGATGGATGATATTATTCATCAGATATTGAACATAATTTTGTAAAATATCTGGTGTCACCGGTAATACCAGTGTTGTAGAGTTAATTATTCATGGGAAATTGCACATCACAGCGACAACCCTAATTCAAATTCAACCAAATTCACAATGAAATACTTAAAATGTTACAATGTTACAAAAGTGTTCTATTTTAAGTCTTTCCTATGTCAGAACTAACGCCAAAAATATCTGGAGCTCAATCCATTTCACTGAGTGGCTATTAAAGGGGAACTCCAACATTTTGGGAAATTAGCTTATTTAACATCTTCCCTGGAGTTAGACAAGAAGATACATACCTTTTTTGTCTCTGTGCGTGCATTTAGCTTTGGGAACAGACGCTCCGTTAGCATAGCTTAGCTTCATCACTGGAAGTGAGGCAGATCCGGAGCCTTACAGTGCCTTACAGTGTATAGTTTGATTGATTGATTGAAAAGTTTATTAACAGATTGCAGAATACACTGCAAATACAACTCCAAAACGCTCATGTAAACATGTTGTGACCTGTGTATTCACCACGTGGAGAAATAAAAAATAATTGAATTAGACAATTACGTTTTATAAGCAAATATACTCTGAACTATTTTTTTGACCAACCACTACTCTATGAGCGCAGCCAGTGATTTCAACGTGATGCCGTGTGTGTTTACATTCTCATTCATTCAAAAGATCCAAAACGATTGAAGTTTATGGATACCATGACTTGAAATCCTCTTACCTTGACGATTAAAAGCCTCCCCAATTTAGAAAACAGTAATCCAATGGCTGGTATTGTTATATACCTGACGCTCTGAGCTAACCGGAGCTAACACAGACCAGGATCGCAAAGCATATATAATGACTTCCTTTCTGGGGTTGTCAAAATAAAAGTGCGACGTTTATAGCAGCGGAAAACGTTTATTTTGTACATTATCTAACGTTAACACGAACCTAAACTAACGTTACAACTAACCTAAAGTTAGTTTAGGTTTGTGTTAACGTTAGATAATGTACAAAATAAACGTTTTCCGCTGCTATAAACGTCGCACTTTTATTTTGACAACCCCAGAAAGGAAGTCATTATATATGCTTTGCGATCCTGGTCTTAGCTCCGGTTAGCTCAGAGCGTCCGGTATATAACAATACCAGCCATTGGATTACTGTTTTCTAAATTGGGGAGGCTTTTAATCGTCAAGGTAAGAGGATTTCAAGTCATGGTATCCATAAACTTCAATCGGTTTGGATCTTTTGAATGAATGAGAATGTAAACACACACGGCGTCACGTTGAAATCACTGGCTGCGCTCATAGAGTAGTGGTTGGTCAAAAAAATAGTTCAGAGTATATTTGCTTATAAAACGTAATTGTCTAATTCAATTATTTTTTATTTCTCCATGTGGTGAATACACAGGTCACAACATGTTTACATGAACGTTTTGGAGTTGTATTTGGAGTGTATTCTGCAATCTGTTAATAAACTTTTCAATCAATCAATCAAACTATACACTGTAAGGCACTGTAAGGCTCCGGATCTGCCTCACTTCCAGTGATGAAGCTAAGCTATGCTAACGGAGCGTCTGTTCCCAAAGCTAAATGCACGCACAGAGACAAAAAAGGTATGTATCTTCTTGTCTAACTCCAGGGAAGATGTTAAATAAGCTAATTTCCCAAAATGTTGGAGTTCCCCTTTAAAAGAGCCAAGGTATTGTATAGCATTGGTTCTCAAAGTGGGGTCAAGCTATGCTTCTGAATAAGGCTTGTTCATTTGAAAATGTCCACCCTGGCCAAAACGTCAAGGAGTAACTATATAAGTTACATTTCAGACTGCTAAATCCATACAAAGAGAGGCATAATATATACCCTTTAACTTTGGAACTCATCATTATTATTGATATATTATTATTTTAGTTTGTTTTCTATTCTTAATCTGCCTCGTCATTTCTGCATGAAAAGCTTTATACCTCTGTGAGAAAATTACTACAGACATCGTTTTCTATTATTATAATTATAGGGAGGTGTAGTGGTTACGTTATTGCTGTTTCCGGCCGGTCCACCATCTTGAAAACGCAATGTAATTCCCCATTAACCATTTCTAAATCGTCTCGTTTAAAACAAATAAAGCATTAACATTTGCATGGTGTACCTTTCTGTGTGTAATGTGTATTCATCCACAATCTATAGCTCAACATGAAAATATTCACAATGATATTCACAACCAAAAATGCTTAAACAATAATGTTAGTGATAGAAGGGAACTCATTTTGTGCAAACATGGAAAGCTTTTCAATATTCATGAGGCAGAATTGTTACAATAGCCGATAATCCATTTTCCCAATGATAAATCCCTATACGGGTGGACCTCGCGGGCGGTCCAAAGCGACGTCAGACTACACCTCCCTATTGTGGTCACCTGCAGGGAGGAGAGGGCCATGGCTCTGTTGCCATTTATTGTTGTTAACACCATTATTTATCATCATCAGTAGTATAGTAGTAGTTAGAGGTGGGACAAGAACAATCCACACTGCAAATATGTTTTTGCTTGACAATCCCATTTTACTGCAATAATCGGAATGAGGTGAACAGAATGAAAACGTCATCTTATTAGATAAAACAGATTATATATATATATATATATATATATATATATATATATATCAGTATATATATTCTTATTGCAGATGGTAAGTCTCCAATTGGAGACATAATTAATAGCAATGAAGCTGTGGTGATCAGTGTGTGTTAATGGGGCACTATGCAATTTGGACAATTTGTGATGCACACTAAAGATTCTGATAGCTGGGGCGCTTCGGTGGCGCACCATGTTAATACGCATGCTGCGTAATCGCAACGTCCTGGGTTCGAATCCACCACCCCTGCATCTCTCTCCCGATTTCTCTCTGACTGTCCTATCAATAAAGCACTAAAATGCCCTTAAAAATATCTTTAATTAATTAATTAATTAATCTGATAAGCTTGAAATGAATGCTGTGAATAAATACATAATTACTGCTTTTTGCTGTAATTTTTTCTTCTTCAGTCACACAGATATTGTGATGCATTGTAGATACATTTTCTTATATAATATACACGATTATCGTGTATCGTGATATTATTGTTATTGAGGGCCAAATTCACCACATTATCGTATCGTGAGTTATAGTAGTAGTGATAGTAGCAGTATGAATAATATCGTGGTCACCTGCAGAGAGGACAGCGCCACAGCTCCGTTCAGACACACCAGGGGATAAACAGGAAACAGGAAGCGCTCCTCTTTATGCGGCCGAGTAAAAAACACCAACATCCAAACATACATCGGAGACAGACTCAGCCAGTATGGGCGACCAAGATTCTGGACTGGAGAGAGTGAAAGATACACAGTGAAAGATACACATTCACCCCCCCCCCACACACACACACTCCAACACACCCACACAAAGACACATTCACCCACACAATGGAGTCCATTTATGGAATACATCAGAGTGAAATTAGACCTACCATCTTTCTATATGTAGCTCCAGAGGATATACAGTAAGTAGCGCTTGTTAATTGTTTGTATGTTATGTCTGTAGCCTAACACTGGAAGATAGGTGTTATTGGTGTAGCTGCCTGTAAATATGTCTTTCTTATGTTTGTATGTATTGCTGTATGGTTGTCTTACGTTTTTGTTAAAGAAATACACACAAAACAAACTTAATATTTTCTCAGTCACATGACTGAACAGCTTAGGGATTATGGAAGGATGGTTGATGGATATATGATGCATATGTGGATGGAGGGATAGATGTTATTGCAAAACTGGTTGCCAATTTTTGGGGGAGAAGAATCAAGTTGAATATTGACACACACACACACACACACACACACACACACACACACACACACACACACACAGTTGGCTGACCATTGAATTGGCGTAGCAGCGTCTCCATCAGGGCAGTGAGCGGCAGGGAGAGCAGCGCCAGAAGGAACACCAGGTTGAAGTTCAGAAACCCATTGATGAAGTAGAAATACCAGGGCGCTGTACCTAAAACACACAGCATGTCATCCCACACTGAGCACTAAAGCAGCAGCAGTAGCAGTGGCTATCTCAGAGACATTCTTTTTTTTTTATCCACTTTTCCTCCCATTTTCTATATTTTTCTCCCATCCCAATTTCGTATCATCCAATTCAACCCTCCCCTGTCACGAACGCTGTTTCTTGCCTCCCACAAGCCGGCTGCAATGTGGACTAAGTCATACATAGCACAAGGCCCCTCCGGTACTTGAGGTAACAGCAGTCGCATCTTTTCACCTGAGCAGCTCGATCTCTCAGTGGGAGGCTCACGCTGCCCCCGACACTTCCTGATTCTACTGCGCAGGCGCACCAACCGACCTGTAGGAGTCGCTGTCCACAACGCCCGATCCCCACCCTTCAGTTTCCCTCCCCGTAATACGGCCAATGTGTATTACTGTGGACGACCAGCTAAACTGAAAGCAATGTGGAGCGCTGGGATCGAACAGGCGATCCCAGCGTCTCCGCATTCATGGCGAGCGCCTTGCCCACTACGCAACATAGCCGCCCCCATCTCAGAGACATTCTATATACTGCAGTAGTTTTTAATGGAGAAATCTATCAAACAAACACATTTTAAAAAGATTATTAAATGTGATGTGACTTTACGTAGAGTAACGTCATTTACTGCATTTTGAGGTGAAATGTGAGTTTTAAATATGTTTTAAATTAATCACAATCTCTGGTTGCCATGGTAATTAAGAACTCTGTGGCAGAAACCGCTGGATGGTGCATGCATAGAAGCTGGTCTAAGTGGTGAAATTGCATTCTGTGTCTTTCCAGCGACTCCTGCCAAGTCTAGCAGCGCGGCTACATTCAATTAATTAATTTCAATGTAGAGGAGCGTATGCAGCCATGAGGTACACACAAGATACTGCATACGCTCCTCTACATTGAAATTAATTAATTGAATGTAGCCGCAGTGCTAGACGTGGCTGGAATCGGTGGAAAGGTGCCGTAACAGTAGTAGCAGTAATAGTAGCCAGGGACATGGTGTTGTAACAGTAACAGTAGCAGCAGTAATAGTAGCCAGGGACATGGTGTTGTAACAGTAACAGTAACAGTAGCAGCAGTAATAGTAGCCAGGGACATGGTGTTGTAACAGTAACAGTAACAGTAGCAGCAGTAATAGTAGCCAGGGACATGGTGTTGTAACAGTAACAGCAGCAGCAGTAATAGTAGCCAGGGACATGGTGTTGTAACAGTAACAGTAGCAGCAGTAATAGTAGCCAGGGACATGGTGTTGTAACAGTAACAGTAGTAACAGTAGCAGCAGTAATAGTAGCCAGGGACATGATGTTGTAACAGTAACAGTAGCAGCAGTAATAGTAGCCAGGGACATGATGTTGTAACAGTAACAGTAGTAGCAGCAGTAATAGTAGCCAGGGACATGTTGTAACAGTAACAGTAACAGTAGCAGCAGTAATAGTAGCCAGGGATATGATGTTGTAACAGTAACAGTAGCAGCAGTAATAGTAGCCAGGGACATGGTGTTGTAACAGTAGCAGCAGTAATAGTAGCCAGGGACATGATGTTGTAACAGTAACAGTAGCAGCAGTAATAGTAGCCGGGGACATGGTGTTGTAACAGTAACAGTAGTAGCAGTAATAGTAGCCGGGGACATGGTGTTGTAACAGTAACAGTAGCAGCAGTAATAGTAGCCAGGGATATGATGTTGTAACAGTAACAGCAGTAATAGTAGCCAGGGATATGATGTTGTAGTAGTAACAGTAGCAGCAGTAATAGTAGCCAGGGATATGATGTTGTAACAGTAACAGTAGTAGCAGTAGCAGCAGTAATAGTAGCCAGGGACATGGTGTTGTAACAGTAACAGTAGCAGCAGTAATAGTAGCCAGGGACATGATGTTGTAACAGTAACAGTAGCAGTAGCAGCAGTAATAGTAGCCAGGGACATGGTGTTGTAACAGTAACAGTAACAGTAGCAGCAGTAATAGTAGCCAGGGATATGATGTTGTAACAGTAACAGTAGTAGCAGTATCAGCAGTAATAGTAGCCGGGGACATGGTGTTGTAACAGTAACAGTAGCAGCAGTAATAGTAGCCAGGGACATGGTGTTATAACAGTAACAGTAGCAGCAGTAATAGTAGCCAGGGACATGATGTTGTAACAGTAACAGTAGCAGCAGTAATAGTAGCCAGGGACATGATGTTGTAACAGTAACAGTAGCAGCAGTAATAGTAGCCAGGGACATGGTGTTGTAACAGTAACAGTAGCAGCAGTAATAGTAGCCAGGGACATGATGTTGTAACAGTAACAGTAGCAGCAGTAATAGTAGCCGGGGACATGGTGTTGTAACAGTAACAGTAGTAGCAGTAATAGTAGCCGGGGACATGGTGTTGTAACAGTAACAGTAGCAGCAGTAATAGTAGCCAGGGACATGGTGTTGTAACAGTAGCAGCAGTAATAGTAGCCAGGGACATGGTGTTGTAACAGTAATAGTAGCAGCAGTAATAGTGGCCAGGGACATGATGTTGTAACAGTAGCAGCAGTAGCAGCAGTAATAGTAGCCAGGGACATGATGTTGTAACAGTAACAGTAGCAGCAGTAGCAGCAGTAATAGTAGCCAGGGATATGATGTTGTAAGAGTAGCAGTAGTAGCAGTAGCAGCAGTAATAGTAGCCAGGGATATGATGTTGTAACAGTAGCAGTAGCAGCAGTAGCAGCAGTAATAGTAGCCAGGGATATGATGTTGTAAGAGTAACAGACATTATGTTGTAAGAGTAGTAATAATAGTAGCAATAGCAGCAGAAATAGGAGCCATGGACATGATGTTGTTACCATAGAGGTCGGGGCCATGCGGCGTGAAGACGTTGTAGAGCAGGATGTTGAGAGGAGCGATGACCAGTTTACCGTAGAAGAATGAGTCCACGCAGACCAGCGGGACCTCAACAAACACAAAGACAGGAGAGGATTTTAACATCAGTATATCATTGTCAATAACAGTAGTGCTGTAGACTAACCATAACTAACCCTAACCCTATAAACCCAGGTTGGATATGGTACAGAGCTACCTACAAGACTTCTACAGCACACTGGGGAGATTGTTGCCCTATTTAATGAGGCCTTTACAATCTGCAATACCTTATTAGAATACTTTTGTTTTAAATATCTTTAAAAGGTCTCGTCAGTATTGCATCTAAACATATTTAATGTTTTGTTTGACATTTTGAAGGAGGCCTCCCTTATCCATTCCACTGTTAGGATGGAAGACAGTACACTAACATAGTAGTGGGGGGCGACAGTGGCTCAGGAGGTAGAGCAGTCATCTGGTAATCCAGAAGTTTCCGGTTCGCTCCTCCCGGGCAGCGTGTCGAAGTGTTCTTGAGCAAGACACATTAAACCCCTAATTGCTCCTGATGAGCAGGTTGGCACCTTGCATGGTTGCCTCTGCTGTCCGTGTGTGAATGTGTGAGTTACCATTCATAGTAACTAACACAGTACAATAACATGGTTATTTTCGTTTTACACAGTAATCTTGGAGAAATACTGTTGCCTTTCAGTACAGTATGTCTATGTATAGACGGATATAAGCATGTATTCTCTGAGAATTTCAATCAGTCACAACTACTACGTCTACGACAACTACTACAAAAAGTATTACTAATGATCCTAAAAGTATTCTCACCAGCAATATGACCAGTGCCAAAACACTCCACTTGATAAAACTTTTCCATTGCCTCTTCAGCAGCAGCAGGTCAAAGGCGATCGGCAGCCTAACAACAACGTCACAACAACACAACACAGTTCATATCTGCATCAATACTTTCACCTCAAAAGACTCAACTAGTATGTTGCAGCACAATTCCGGTGTCTAATCTTCTAAGGCTAAAGCCATAGACAATATCACGCTGGGCCCAGAGAGGGTGGGGTGACTGAGCTCAGCTGTATAAGATACTATTGTATTTCTTTTTTTAAATCATACCCAATGAGCGCGGAGAAAGGCCATCCTATGATAGCGCCAGCAGCCACGCCCCCCACAGCCAGCGGCACAGAATCCTGAAACCAGCCAGTCATCGCAACCAGACAGGTATACATACAGAAGGACGATGGGAGGAAGGCTAGAGACAGACAAACACACAGAGAAGGAAGGACAGACAGAGACAGACCGACAGAGGTTATTAGTACTCACCATTGTATCCTATATAATAATGTAATTGTTTTTAAATGATTACCTCCGTTTAAATCTTTTTTAAATGTATTTTAAAATGTGCTCTTAATTATTCTGATTGTCTGATGTCTTTATATTTATGAACGCACTGTGACACTTGTGAATGTAACATCTCGACGGCACTGTAAATGAGTTTAACAACTCAGTGTATTTATCGAGTATAAATAAAGATCGAATTAGGGTTGACTGCTGACCTGTCCTAGAAACCTGCACTTTTTTAATTATCTTTTTCCTCCTTTATTTTTTCCGTTTTTCTCCCCTCCCAATGTTAGTCATTATGCCAATTCCCAATCCCCTTCCTGGTCGTTGCGCACTCTACCCCCTACCGTCGGTCCGGGAGGGCGGAGACTATCACATGCTTCCTCCGACACATGTGTACCCAGCCCACCGCTTCTTTTTCACCTGGCAGCGCGGACTCTCACTGGGAGAGTGTAACGTGTGGAAGGTCACACTACCTTTCCTAGATCCTTCCCTTGCTGTGCAGGCGCCCCGACCAAACTGTAAAGAAACTCACTCACTCACTCACTGCCTGCCTCTTCTAGATGTATAAACCAGGGACAGTCACAGGAGTATGGCTGATTACCATCCCAGGCAACACAATTCAGTGATATCAAACGATTGTACTTTCTTTGATCTTGACGGCTCAGAACTCAAAATATCCAGGGACTTTTGTAGAATATCCGCCTACAACTAGAAGTCTATTTTTAATAAAAATGCGTGGAAGTCTTGTGAACCAACCTGCAGAGGAGCAGAACATGCCAGAGCTCAGGACCAGGAAGGCTAGCGTCAGACGACCCACGTGAAGACCAAACTTCTTACACACAGCCCTGAGGTACACACAAACACAACACGTAGCAATTAGTAGTGATATTTTTGTGATAATATATAAATCATAATTAAATGACCTTCTTAAAAAAAAGGCATTTATTTTATTGTCGTGGTTTTGAGAATCATTATACTAAACTTGGTATCTGGTGTAATGTGACTTACTTGTAGAAGTAGAGTTCACAGACGCAGCAGGAGAAAGCCAAAACACAACGCACAAAATAAAACACCAACACCTGGAAGACAAAAAAATTAAAATAATTATTAGACACTGGAGGTAGAGCAGTCGTCTGGTAATTCGGAGATTCCTGGTTCGATTCCCGCTCCTCCCGGGCAGCGTGTCAAAGTGTCCTTGAGCAAGACACTTAACCTCTAACTGCTCCCGATGAGCAGGATGGCACCTTGCATGATTGCCTCTGCCGTCGGTGTGTGAATGTGTGAGTGAAAGGGTCAAATGTGAGGAACAAATCGTAAAGCACTTTGGATAAAAGCGCTATATACTGTAAAATGCACCATTTATTAGACACAATACACACAATACTACAAACCTTAGTGAGCTGGAAAGCATTGTACATTTTACAGTTTGATGCTGTACATGAGAGGGAGAGGCTGCCCCTTCATAAACGATTAGTCAAATAATTAGTTGATTGTCATTTTTGCCAATAATTTGTTAGTTGATTAGTTGCTTTTCCGTGCTGCAAGAGTTATTTCCTGAAAAATGACAAGCACATATCTGGTAAGCACAAGATATAGAGTTCTTTCTGTGTTATTGCATGTGGAAAACTCAGATTTTACAGATTTGTAGATTAAATCGATAAAACCTATGACTATTAGTCAACTGAGAATTAAGTATGTAGTATGTAACTAGTAGCAATACTAATAGCAGTAGTAGTAGTGTAGCAATACATAAATGTGAGTGTTGCTTTAAGAGAGCTGTTCAGGGGGGTGAGTGTTGGGGTCTCACAGATGAGAATGCTGGAGAGTTTTTAGTTTAGTTTTTGGCAGAGTTCTGGAGTAACAGAAGAGAGAAGGAGAGCCAATTTCCAACATTTAAGTTTTGTACCAAAGTATCCCAGCAGATGTTAAGGAAGTATATCATTACCCTGGCTGCCTACATCAAAGTTATAATGGATCTCCCATTGGCTTTCTTGTAGCTCAGCTAAGCAAATCAAGGAGTAGATAACAATGAGTGTGGTTATAGTAGTAGTAGTAGTAGTAGTAGTAGTAGTAGTAATATTAGTAGTAGCAGTATTATTGAGTGGTTGTACCTTGTTAGTCTGAAGGACATGTGCGTGCAGACAGGCTGGTAGAGCATGGAGCCACAGGTAGGCATAGGACCTGATGGCGTAGAGTGGAGAATACTCCCACGTCTGCATCCCCGAACCGTAGAGCAGGTAGTGCATCTGCCAGACAGGATATGACATGATGAGGACAACAGGATATTGTATCAGAACAACAACAAACTACCCAATCATGACGTGATTTTGTTCAACTATTCATCCCTAGTATTAACACATTAATTGCCAAAAACGAAGATTCAGGTTTCTGTGCCCCAACCGTTCAGTGCCAAAAAACGAAGATTCTCGTTTCTGGGTCGTTTTTCCTTTTTTTCGATTTTAAAATGTGTGTTGGCTGAAAAATGCATAGTGGGAATCCAAAGGTGTAGTACCGGCCGTATCCTACCAGGTGGCAGTATCAAGCTACATTTCTAACATTGTATCCTAGGAATGACCCCATGTCTCGGATTTCATTTTTTGTTCTCGGCGAAGCGCACAGTTCAGCCGGTTACATCGAAGCCCGTCAACTATGCTTGATCCGTATGTTATGGTCGTTTATAACGTCGAGCAAATGGGGATTGGATCTACCAGATGGCGATCAAGAAATTGGAATATTCTTTTTGGATTTCTTTTGGCCAAAGGTAAGAGCGATTTGACGTCAATTCTAGCTTGATCCTGCAATGCTTTCATAGCGATCTGGCTGGTAACCGTTTCTGGTGTTAAATGCGAATGCCGTTATCGACGCTCGAATAATCAGAAACTACCCCCCCACCTCCCCCCGCCACCCCTTTCATGCATTCATGATGGAACATAATACCGATAATGTGGACTTGAATCCGGAACGCTAGCGGCTACAATGTAATCAACGTGTAGTACTATAACTCAGCATTTCATGGATTACGATAGACCGCTCTAAAACCATACTTATATTCACCACGGTATAACACGGAAACGTATGGATGGAAAAATTATTTCTTTTTTGCATCTTGACTGGAAGAAACCCAGTGTCAAATGACTATAGTACTGTATCCATAGCTATAATATAGAATATGGTTATAGCTCTACAAACAAGCTGACCGTTTACATGGGGTTAATGGGTGGCATGAGGTGCGCCAATGAGGAGTAAGAGGCGTGGCACTGGAAGTGTTAAACATGCACATGTTGCTAGGCAACAAGGATTTGGGCCGTTGTAATATAATGAGGGTGTCACTTTATCTAGAGAATTGTTATGAAAATAATAATAATCACAATAATAATAACACCCCCAAAGGCTCTGGTATCTTTGTCACTAAATTCAGTGACAGAAAGACTCAAATGTGGGAGTAAAGTGGGTAGACCAGTGCAGGTGAACAGAAGGCCTGGTTCTTTAAAGATCCATGGAAACTGTATTCATGACATTGCGAGCTTCCACAATTTGATGTAACGTATTTCTGAATGCAACAGGTCTTTGGGTGGGAGGGGGTGGTCGATTTGATTGACCTTTGATTGGAATCCTAAAAGTACAGTAGCTGCGCATTGGAGGGTGTGGTTCAAAATTGAATTGGGAAATTTTTTGGTGTTCGCCCTCAAGTGTCAAATGTGATGCAACTCACAGATTAGATACTTTTTCCAGGAAAAGAAAACAATGAATAAAAAAATTATAATAATAAATATATTTTTTTGTCACAGTGATAAATAGATGAACTAGGTGCAGACAAAGGAGTGTGTCACCTTGTTTGTAGAGCTATATCTATATTATAGCTATGGATACAATACTATGGTCATTTGACAGTAACCATCTTCTGTCCAAGATGCAAAAAAGAATAATTTTTCATGCATACATTCGCGCGTTATCCTGTGGTGAATATAAGTATAGTTTCAGAATGATCCGGGCTAATTCCTGGGAAACAGAGTTATAGGGCTCTACGTGAATTATACTATAAGCATTGGCGTTTCATCCCTGGACATACTATTTCCAAATCAACTGTATATAATAGGTATTATGTTTCATCATGAATGCATGAAAGGGGGGGGTCGTTTCTGATGCTTTGATTGCCAGTAACGGCATTCGTTATGAACACCACACACGCCGATCAGCTGGATCATAGGGCTGTTGCGGTATGACATTTTCTCACGCGGTTGTGTGTGTGGCTAATCACCGCGGGATGCGGTGGTACCGCACTTCTATTAAATATATATGTTTTTTTATTAAGACATGCGAGTTTACCCGCGATCGTGATTAGAAAAAAGTCTAAGGTCATAGGATTCCCGAAACCCTTTTAAACATGTTTGATAATCTATCCATTTGTCCCTCAACATTCTGAAATGTGATAAAAGTAGATTAGGGTGTTGCCTGCTCCTTTAAAGGGGAACTCCAACATTTTGGGAAATTAGCTTATTTAACATCTTCCCTGGAGTTAGACAAGAAGATACATACCTTTTTTGTCTCTGTGCGTGCATTTTAGCTTTGGGAATAGACGCTCCGTTAGCATAGCTTAGCTTCATCACTGGAAGTGAGGCAGGACAGTAGCCTTACAGTGCCTTACAGTGTATTGCAAGGTCTGACATTGACCAAACTTGATATGCATGACCTTGGTGGGCTCTAGGTCAACCCCTGAAAAGGGGGTCAATGTCAGACTTTGCAATCAAAAGTTAGGGGGCTAATAACCCTTGCCATAATTTCAGTGCGCCCCCTAACTTTTGATTGCAAGGTCTGACATTGACCCCCTTTTCAGGAGTTGACCTAGAGCCCACCAAGGTCATGCATATCAAATTTGGTCAATGTCAGACCTTGCAATACACTGTAAGGCACTGTAAGGCTACTGTCCTGCCTCACTTCCAGTTATGAAGCTAAGCTATGCTAACGGAGGGTCTATTCCCAAAGCTAAAATGCACGCACAGAGACAAAAAAGGTATGTATCTTCTTGTCTAACTCCAGGGAAGATGTTAAATAAGCTAATTTCCCAAAATGTTGGAGTTCCCCTTTAAGAGTGATGCGTTGTCTGGGCGGCTAGGTGGTGTAGTGGGCAAGGCGCTCGCCACCAATGCCGGAGATACTGGGTTCGAGCCCAGCTCTCCGCATTGCTATCAGCTTGGCTGGTCGTTCATACTAACACAATTGGCAGTGTTAGGGGTGGGAAAGCTGATGGGTGGGGATCGGACGTTGTGGACAGCGACTCCTACGGGTCGGTTGGTGCGCCTGCGCAGCAGAATCAGGAAGCGACGGGGGCGGCGTGTCCCTCCCACGCAGACCCCCGCCGCTGAGAGATCGCGCTGTGCAGGTGAAAAGATGCGATGGCTGCTTCCTCGAGTACTGGAGGGGACACGTGATGTACAGTAAGGCTTCGTCCACATTGCAGCCGGCTTGTGGGAGGCATGGCCTAACAGCGTTCGAGACAGGGGAGGGTAGAATTGGACGATACGAAATTGGGATGGGAGAAAAATAGAAAATGGGAGAAAAAAGTAGATAAAAAAAATAAAAAGAGTGGGGGAGCTCCCGTAGCTCACCGCATATCTCGGCGCTATTTCTGCGTTGGGGAAAACCGTGCTCGTCACGGATCTGGGGGACACGAGTTCGATTCCCGGACCCACCGTCATTTCTCAGAATGTCTTCCCCTGCTCTACATCCCATTTCAACCTGTTTCTGTCGGTCATGCTTGACCAGAAAAGCGATAAACACTTAAAAAAAAAAAAAAAAAAATAGTGATGCGTTGTGGGATATATACTGTAGGTCTACGCAAGCAGCATAGTCAGTCACACATCCCTTCTCAAACTTAAAACTTAACGTTATTTGAGCGAACATTTAACGTTATTATAACACTATTTTAACGTTAGTGAATTTTAATGCACATACATAGCTAGTTAAATATCACAACTTGTGTCATTGTTCATCATTGGGGGAAACTAGCCAATTAGCTAACGTTATAGATAGCGAACGTTAACTAACATTTGTAAACAAAGCTAACGTTATCCAGTTGACATTACAGATATAATAGCTATGATAACGTTAACGAAATGAGTGTGGATTAGGGAAACGTTGATGTAGTCAGAGTGTAGCGGGAACGGTAGAGAGGCAGCACTTAATTTGTGTGTAACGTTAGTCAATAACAATATCACAACTTGTGTCATTGTTCATGGGGGGAAAACTAGCTAACATTATAGATAGCGAACGTTAACTAATGTTTGCAAACAAAGCTAACGTTATCCAGTTGACATTACAGATCCTAATAGCTATGATGATGATAACGTTAACTAACGTTAAGTGAGAGTAGGCAAACATTAATAACAGAGTGTAGCGGGGACGGTAGAGAGAGGCAGCACTTAATTTGTGTGTAACGTTAGTCAATAACATTAAGAATAGAGAGCTGCAAACAGAAATTAATGCCCAGTCCTTGAGAGAACGGTTTTCTGGTCTACTGTCACCACCTTACAGAGGGAATTACCCCGAAGTCCGGCTAGTTATAAGAAGCAAGTTACATGACCGGCACTTCTGCCCGGGAGTGTTAGGAGAACGCTCCCCTGTACTCTACTACGGTTCAGATTAATATGGGAAAAGGTATAAATTGGGGGCTCGAGTCCGGGATATGAAAATAAATCCTGATTTCATCTGTGAGTTGTAAACTGTTTGGAAACGTGAAGGTAGCTCATGCTACTGGAAAACGGACGCACGAGGCAATCTTGTCATTAAATGAACCGAGTTAAAAATGATGACGCCCCATTTGGTATTTACCACGGTTGTCGCGGTTGTCTGTTCTCCATCCGCGGGTGCCTTGACACACCGCGGTATTGCGGTTATTGCAACATCCCTACTGGATCGGAATGAAAACATTGTACGATCAAGCTGGAATTGATGTCAGATAGTCCTTACCTGTGGTGGTCGGGGGTATTCCAAAAACAATATTCCAATTGTTTGATCGCCATCTGATGTCCATCTGGTCCACGACATAATACAGCACAACACATGCATCGAGGGGCCTGGTCCTGTTTCAATGCGACCGAGTGAATCTCTAGGCTTCCCTGTAGTAAAAAACTGCGCCTGGAGCGGTTTAAACATAACACCCGGTCTGGAACAGGGTTTACTGCACTCTCGATATTGCCACCTGGCAGGATCTGGCCGGTACTGCACCCTCGGGATCCCAGTATGCCTTCTAACGGCAATATACAGGTCTGTGACATTGAATATAATATTAAAATCGATAAAAAGGAAAAACTATCAAATAACGAGTATACTCGTTGTTGGCATTCAACGGATGGCGGCCAATAACGAGTATAATCGTTGTTGGCGGGGAATGAGTTAAAGGTAGAATCTGTAACAGCCCCAAACAGTGACCTCTAGGCCAAAGAGCCGCTCTTGGTACTGCGCTTTGTTTACATTTGTTTGTTTTGATGTGTGGATTAATTTGAGTGGGTATACGGGAAAGGTTCTTATTGCTGAACGCACCACAGCAATACAAACAGATCCCCTAAACACACTCAAAATCCAACTTGCACATCAAACCAAAACAAAGAAATGTAAACAAATTGCAGTACCAAGAGGGGCTCTTTTGCTTAGAGGTCGCTGTTTGATGGCATTACAGATTCTACCTTTAATGATGTCATCAGTACGTACAGGCTCCCAGTAGTTGAAGGTCTCATCACAGTCGGAGATGTTGCTTAGCAACGCTGCACAGAAGCGCGCAGACAGCAGACATTTAAAAGCAGTAGAAGCCTCTGGTGCCCACACATGTCCTCCACGACTCACCGTCCTGTACACACACACACACACAACTGCATGTAACCATTGGGAGCCTCTTTCAAAAGAAAATGCCTAATTTCTGTGCAGTGTTAAGAGTAGGTAAAACACTGGGAAAGCATATTACTTTTCCATCAAATTATTATTTTCTCATTTATCTAGGGATGTTCGATATTGGCTTTTTTACCGATATACCGATATTGTCCAACTCTTAACACATTTGACGCCAGAGGGCGCTATGGTCATTGGGCCGTTGTGTGCCAGCGCTTTGTTCAATGAGGAGAATGCCGTGTTTGCAGTGCTGAAAACTATATTAAATATTATAGCTATGGATCTAATAACGTTGTCGATTGTCAGTGAGTTTCTTCAAGTCAACATGCAAAAAACAGATAATTTTTCCATCCGTACATTTCCGTTTTATACCGTGGTGAATATGAGTATAGTTTGGGTGATTCCGAGTAATCCCAGGAAAAGACGCAAAAATAGCCCTTTAGTGAAATCCACTTATCACGTTGTAATTTTTCGCCTGATTATCGAATCATCCTGAAATCAACGCTAGATTATCGGTATTATCTTTCCTCATGCAAGCATAAAATGTGGTTTAGAGCGGGGCGCCCATCCGTGCGGTGATGTGACCCAACGGGACACAGCACACACACATTCCACACAGACAGGCTTCGATCGCGGGATAAAAATATCGGATCAACGCAAGCTTGGTAATATATAGTCCTTACCTTGTCTCTGATGTGATGCAAAAAAAAGAATCCAATTATCTGATCGCCATTCCAGCCTAGTTGATGCAAGTTTCAAGTTTCTTTATTAGTTGTCATACAGAATACAGAATACTTTGCATGAAATGTTTCTTTCTGTGTTGCTCCTGAGAGTGTGCTGGATAATAACAAGAATAGTATCAAATAAGTATGAAATAGAAAGTCAAGAAGTCAAGTACGTAAACAAGTGTAAACAAAATTGTAAACAACAAAATTGTTCAGTGTATCTATAGTCTATACAGTATGTACAGCTGTTACAAAAATGGTGAGGTATAGCTTAGCTTGTGGTGCCACCTTGTAGTGGTGAGGTGCAATAAGGAATGAGAATGATGTGCAATTTCCTTACCAATAATATAAATATAAATATAAAGTGTAAAGTGTGTCTAAAGTGGTAAAGTGGGTGCTACAGTGTGTTGTTTATTTAAAGTGAGTGAATGTGTGCTCAGCTGTGGGTGTGTTGATGGTTTGCTTATTGTTCATTGTGCATCCTGATGGCCTGGGGATAGAAGCTCCTTCTGAGTCTCTCTGTACTGGCTGTTGTAGCCAATTTAATGATTTTCTGCCTTTATGTTACTGTATGAAGGCACCGTGTCCTCATGAAAGTGTTGACCAATTAGCAGGCAGTGGGCTCAGGAGGCGGGGCTCATGTGCGCTTAGGTGCAGTCTATATGTATGGGTTCACAGGTGTGCAGCGGCAGGGAATTTGGGTAATTATCACAGGGAAGCCACACTATCTTTTTACCATGCTCGTTTGTTTGTTTTCAGTTACATTGAGTCACTTTTTGAGTTTATTTTGTATGCTTATATTTGTCCACACCGCAAGTAGTAATAAAACACTCTCAACAGTAACCAAGGAGAAGACATAATTTTATTATCAACAAGCATCACGCGTAGGAAAGAGCTTCACCCAGTATTCCCTCACTGGCAACATTTCTTGTTAGGTTGCCCTTACACAAGTAAAAAGATAAGCTTCTAAACAAGATTGTTTTCGAAGACGGACAGATACGGAAGGAGTCAAGGAACAGCGCCACTTTTCATTGACGTTTCTGCCGATTCAACCACGATATCAACAACGCGGAACAGCACATCAAAGAAGTTACGGTGAGACGGATTCATGAATGAATGGAATAAAGTTGTGGAAGGAGTGGCCTCGCGCAAATGGACAAAGGCAAATCCTACCAAGAATTCTATATAAAACCTCCGCCTATTGCTTGACATTGTAGATATGAGTAGCGTGGGGAATCAGGAAATTAACGTTGAAATGGAGGCAGCTGTCAATCAAGATGAAACAGACAATGAACTTGGCAAAAGGCTTTCTAAGCCCACATTTAAAGCTTTGGAAACAAAGATTATGTTGTTGTATAAAGAAAGGAACTTTGGACTGAAACAATTGTGTAAAATAGCTAAAGAGTTGGATCAAATGATGTGCTCAAATGAAAATATTTCCGTCATGCAAATTAAGCACGACACACTGTGGAAGTTGGTTGGTGAAACTACACGGGTACATGAATCACTAAAACCTCTATTACCCGACGACGAAATGTCTAAACAAACAGAATGGTTTCAAGGTCACCTGCACAATGTTAATCAAATCATTGACAAAACGGAGAAATGGGTGTGTGCTAATAGGGAGCAGTGCATGCCCACACAAGTTGATGACAATGATTACGAATTCAATGATGTGCCCAATGCAACTGAGGGTGTGGTTGACACAAAGAACAATGCTGTTTCGAGTACAAATGAGGTTCTGAATAACAACGGTTCAAATAACAATGCTGTGTCCTATACAAACGAGGGTCTTGATAATGATGGTTCAAATTTCAACTTTGTGTCAAATGAAAACGAGGAGGTGAATAGTATTGGGCCAAATGACAGTGTTTCCAATACGGGTAAATCAAGGGTGTCACGTGGTAGTTCTACCCGACACTCAATGTCATCAAACATTTCTGCATCCATCTTGGCACAGGCCGAGGTGGCGGCACTCGTGGTATTGGAAATGCCGTTAAAAGAAAGTCATGAAATGGAAGCTCAGGAGGTACAATTAAAAGCACAAATGGAAGCCCAGGAGGCACAAATAAGAAAAAAAAGACAATTGCTTCAAATACAAAGTCAAATTGCTGCTCAGACAGCTAAGGTAAATGTTCTCAGGAACAGAGGGTCTGACATTGAAAGCAGAGTTACAGATGGAATGAACTCTTATGCATCAAAAGAAAAGGCTGTTCTCAACCCCTCTGCTGTACAATTCATTCCATCAATGTCGGATTGTCACGTCAGCTATCCACCAACAGGAGGGAGTGGCCCTGCAATGGCAATTGATGCACAGCCAATGGATTCAACACAGCAATACAGATTTCCACCAACAGGAGGCAGCAAACCTGCAAGACCAACTCAATCACACCAAAAGCTATACAAGCAGCCCAGTACTGTAGCCACTCGGCACAAGGAAATCAGTTCTCACGGAACCAAAACAAAACCAAGTGCCTTCACTGCAAGCATGCCACAACGATCTCAACACCTACCTCCTGCTGTATGTTCACCGCAGCAACCCATTCAAAGCAGTGAGGATCAAGGCAATATCTTCACGATCATGCAGAAGCAAAATGACATTACAGCATTACTTGTGCAACATCAAGTTTCCTTATCACTACCCCCCAGGGATATACCAATCTTTGATGGAAACCCTTTTGAATAAAACACATTCATTAGAGCCTTTGAACATGGAGTGGAAGGAAAGGCTGTTAATAGCGTGGACTGCTTGTATTACCTGGAGCAGTACACTAGAGGGCAACCTAAAGAGCTGGTAAAGAGCTGTCAACATATGCCATCCGACAGGGGGTATCACAAGGCAAGAACTCTTCTGCATGAACGTTTTGGAAATGAGCAGAAAATAGCCACTGCATATATGGAGAGAGCGTTTGGATGGGTACCTATAAAATCAGAGGATATCCAGGCTTTGCAAGCATTTTCGTTGTTTCTACGCATCTGCTGTAATGCCATGGAAGACATCAGCTATATGTCTGAGATGAACATGCCATCAAACCTACGGGCAATAATTATGAAGCTACCTTACAAACTCAGGGACAGATGGAGAAACATTGCTTTTGAATACCAGGAGAAACACCATCGTCAAGCAGGTTTCAGTGAAATTGTCACCTTCATTGAAAGACAAGTGTCTATCGCATCTGACCCACTGTACGGGGACATTCTAGACACTGTTGTCTCAATGTCAAAGTTAAAGATTGGAAACAAATCTTCACAAGGACGCCTGCAGGAGAGAGGAAGCAGTTTTGCTACCTTTGTGGCACCCGTTGAGCTTGACAATCAAGAGGAGAGAGACAAACCAATAAGAGAATCCTGCCTGCTATGTGAAGAGGGTCACAGTGTGGAAACATGTTCTAAAATGGAGAAGAAGCGGCATGGTGAAAAAATAGACTTTCTAAAAAGAAAGGGCGCTTGCTTTGGATGCTTACATGTCGGGCACATAAGTTCACAGTGCCATAGTAGGTTGTTTTGTAAAATATGTAACCTAAGACATCCTACCATTCTCCATATTCATGAAAGGGAATGGAAAGAACTAAGATCACGACAAGATGGCACACGAGATGAAAACAGAATGAGTCAAGTCACCACTCCCAAAACTTGTGGCCACATAGGGGCCGGAGCACAAAATTGCGTCTTGTCTATGTACCTGTCAAGATCAAGGCAAAGAAAGGCAACACAGTCTTAGAAACCTATGCATTCTTAGACCCCGGCAGTTCATCCACTTTCTGCTCTGAGCAACTCATGAGGAAGCTCAACTTGACAGGAAGGAGCACTAGATTCCTGATGAAAACAATGAACCAAGAAAACTTCGTCAACAGTCAAGTCATTTCAGGACTAGAGGTTGCAGCACTAAACAGTGACACCTACATTGAATTGCCTGATGTGTACACCCAACACAAGATGCCTGTGACTCGATATAACATCCCGCGACAGAAGGACTTGTATGCTTGGCCATATTTAAACACTGTGGAAATTCCTGCTATTGACGCTGACGTGGAGTTGTTGATAGGAACTAACACTCCAGACGCAATGGAGCCATGGGAAGTGATAAACAGCAGGGGTAAAGGACCTTACGCTGTTAAAACCCTGTTGGGATGGGTTGTTAACGGACCGTTGAGAGAAGGCGGTGACAGTGGGATCGGCTGCCCCACGGTCACAGCCAACCGCATTTCCATTGCTCAGATAGAGGAATTGTTGGTTGAACAATACAACCATGACTTCAATGAGAAATCAACAGCAGACAAGCCAGAAATGTCCATAGAAGACCTCAAGTTCATGCAGATTGTCAATACTTCAGCCGAACTAAAGAATGGACATTACTGCTTGCCATTGCCTTTTAGAGAGGACAACGTTGTCATGCCCAACAACCGCCACCTTGCTGAGCAAAGAATCCACGGCCCGGAGTTCCTTTCCAAAAGTGAGGAAGAGTGGCCTGTTAACATTATGGATACAAGTTCCATCAACAGTGATGACCCAGAGGTCAGAGGAGAGGCCTCAGTTAATGCTGTCATCATCAACGACGCACCACAAGCAACAAATCAGCTGATAACTTATTTCTCCTCATGGAAGTTCAAGTTTCAAGTTCAAGTTTCAAGTTTCTTTAATAGTTGTCATACAGAAGTACAGAATACTTTTGTACAAAATGCTTCTTACTGTTGCGCTCCAGAGACTGTGCATGACAAGATAAGTATGAAATAAAAACATAGTAAAAATTAGAAGAAAAAAAAAGAGGTCACAGTGTTCAGTTTAGACATATGTACAATGTTCGTAGACGTAGTTACCATACAATATACAATACTGTGCAGTGTACTAATATACAATACTATATAGTGCAAGGCATAAATGGACGAGGTGCAGTTTAGGTACAATTCACAGTAGGTGTACGAGTTGTAGTGCAAATCCTTTATCAATAAATATAAAGTGTAAGTGTGTTTGTGTGATCTAAAGTGTGGAGAGTGGGTGCTGCAGTGTGTTGTTTGTTTGAGTGAGTGTGTGTGTGCGTGTGGGTGTGTGTGCTGTGTGCATTTGATGGTTGTTGCATAGTGATTATTGTTCGTTTAGCGATTATTGTTCGTTTAGCAGCCTGATGGCCTGGGGATAGAAGCTCCTTCTGAGTCTTTCTGTGCTCGCCATAAGACTCCGGTATCGCTTGCCTGACGGCAGCAGTTCAAAGAGGCAGTTGTTCGGGTGGCTCGAGTCCTTAATAATTCTCTTAGCCTTCCCCTTGCACCGCTTGTTGTAAATGTTCTGGAGGGTGGGAAGCCCCCCTCTAATTGTGCGTTCGGCTGAACGTGTCACTCTTTGTAGTCTGCTACGGTCTTGTGCAGTGCTATTCCCAAACCAGGAGGTGATGTTGCCGGTCAGGATGCTCTCTATTGTACATGAGTAGAAGTTCCTAAGGATCTTCTGACTGACTTGGAACTTCCTTAGGCGCCTGAGGAAGTAGAGGCGTTGTCGTGCCTTCTTCACAACACTGTCAATGTGTGTGGTCCATGTCAAGTCCTCGGATATGTGGGCTCCGAGGTACTTGAAACTGTTCACTCTCTCAACTGGTGCCCCGTCGATGCTGAGGGGGCTGTAGTCCTTGACCCCCGACCTCCTGAAGTCCACAATCATCTCTTTTGTTTTGCTGACGTTCAGGGAGAGGCAGTTCTCCTGACACCACTGTGACAGGTTCTCTACCTCTTCCAGGTAGGCCCTTTCGTCGTTGGCAGAGATCAGGCCCACCACTACTGTGTCATCAGCAAATTTGATGATGGTGTTGTTGTTCCGCTGTGCTACGCAGTCATGTGTGTACAGGGAGTAGAGGAGGGGGCTCAGAACACAGCCCTGGGGGGCCCCTATGTTGAGCGTGATGGATGAGGAGGTGCAGTTGCCGGCTCTTACCACCTGGGGTCTGCCCGTCAGGAAGTCCAGGACCCACTGGCACAGGTCATAGTTCAAGCCCAGGTCCCTGAGCTTGGCTATGAGTTTGGAGGGGACTATGGTATTGAATGCTGAGCTGTAGTCGATGAACAGCATTCTCACATAGTTCCCCTTCCTCTTGTCCAGATGTGATGCTGCTGTGTGCAGCACATGGGCTATGGCGTCCTCCGTGGACCTGTTGGGGCGATATGCAAATTGCAGAGGGTCCAGGTTGATGGGGAGGGAGGAACAGATGTAGCCCTTCACTAGCTTCTCAAAGCACTTCATGGCTATGGAGGTGAGGGCTACAGGGCGGTAGTCGTTGAGGCAAGCGGGCGTAGATTTTTTGGGTACAGGGATGATGGTGGACTTCTTCAGACAGGTGGGGATGACGGCCTGTTCCAAGGACAGGTTGAAGATGTCAGTGTCAGTGTCAGTGAACAGACTTAAGACCTCAGTTGCGTGGTTTCTTCAGCTAAGGAAGACGCTGCAGGTGCTGCTTCAAAGGAGAAAAGAACTACAAGCTGCTCTGTGCAGCACCGAGTTTGACATAACTCACAAGAACAAAGTGGAAGAGGACATGAAGAGTTTCAGAGCCACAATGGGTGGTCACACCTTATGTCCTGAAGACATTGACACTGCGGAAAGAGCCATCATTCAATACTGTCAAATGGACAAGTTTAGTGATGAAATCACTGCTTTAAAAGAAGGAACATCTGGAGTAGAGAAAGGCAGCCACATTTGCAGACTTGATCCAGTACTGGATCACGGACTTTTGAGAGTGGGAGGAAGACTTAGCAAAGGAGCAATGTCCGATGATATAAAACATCCAGTCATTCTTGCTAAAGGTCAACACATCACCACTCTCATCTTACGCCACATGCATGAACAGCTGGGACACTGTGGAAGGAACCACCTGTTTTCGGGACTTCGCAGACGGTACTGGATCACCAAAGCAAATGCGGCTGCCAGAAAAGTACTCAACTCCTGCGTTGTCTGTCGACGAAACAGAGGAAAGCTGGGCGAGCAAAAGATGGCAGATTTACCAAAGGAAAGGTTGTAAGCCGACTTTCCACCGTTCACAAATGTCGGCATAGAATATTTTGGACCATTTGAGGTGAAGAGAGGCCGTAGCCTCATCAAACGATACAGAGTTATTTTCACATGTATGGCCAGCCGGGCAGTCCATTTGGAAATGGCCTACTCATTGGACACCAGTTCTTGCATTAACGCCATACGCAGATTCGTTTCTAGAAGAGGCCAAGTGTCACACATTAAGTCCGACAACGGCACCAATTTTGTTGGGGCAGAACGTGAGCTGAGAGAAGCTTTAACTCACCTAAACCAAGGGAAAATATCAAACTCACTACTTCATCTTGGAGTAAAGTGGAGTTTCAACACTCCAGCTGCATCTCATCATGGAGGAGTGTGGGAAAGGGTCATTCGCATGGTCAGGAAGGTGCTGACTTCTGTTCTTCATCACCAACATCTAGACGACGAAGGATTACAAACATTCCTGTGTGAAGTAGAGGCCATATTGAACGACCGTCCCATTACGAACGCCTCAGAGGATCCAAATGACCTTGAACCTTTGACCCCGAATCACATTCTTCTGTTAAAGGGCAAACCTTCCCTACCACCAGGGCTCTTCAGCAAAATTGACTCTTATTCTAAACGTCGATGGAGGCAAGTTCAATTCCTCTCCAACCTCTTTTGGCACAGGTGCGTTCGAGAATATGTACCACTGTTGCAGGAGAGACAACGATGGACAAAGGACAAGAGGAACTTTGCCACAGGGGACATCATCATGATTGCGGACTCTAATGCCCCTCGTGGATCCTGGCTGTTGGGCAAGGTACTGCAGACCTTTCCTGACAGACATGGACTTGTGCGATCCGTGAAAGTTCAAACCAAATATAACATTCTGGAGTGACCGATCGCCAAGATCTGTCTTCTTTTGGAAGCTGATTAGATTAATAACCATTTTTTCCCTTTGGACATAGGAGAAGTTTCCATGATCATAAAGATCTACTTTGTATACCTACAATGAAAATTCAAGCCTTTTTACTTATTATTATAATTTTATTAAAATTTTTAGTTTTTTGGTTGGTTTCTTTTTTCTATTAATTTCTTATTTGTTTGCTGTTATTATTGTTGTTGTTGTTTGTTGTTTTTCTTGTGTGTGTGTGGGGACGGGTAGGGATGGATGTTGGATGTGTGCCGGTCCGGGATCTATGCTGGTGCTCGCCCCTTTGTTTGTGTTTTCGTCTCCTGTTTTTTGTATGGGTGATGGGTAAAAAAAAAAAAAAAAAAAAAAGTGTCAAGATTTGGAATATGCGTATGTACATTTGTGTGGGTATGTACGTATGTAGGTATGAACAGGTGCAGTTGTGTATGTGTATGTGGGTACACTTACTATACCTAAATGTAAAATGTTTTTGTTTGACACAATAAAGTATAAAAAAAAAATAAAGATCTACTTTCTATTAGACACTGAGTAGACTGAAGCCAATTTTCTATTACTGGGGTTACTAACCCTACTGGAGTACACAAACTTTATGAACTACATGACTTTTGAACTATCGCCAAGATCTGTCTTCTTTTGGAAGCTAATTATATTATTATCTGTTTTTTCCTTCGGACTGCATGAACTTTGAGCACTACGAGTTAAATATCAATGCGGACTACGCACTTGGCTACAACCACTTGCATGCATTGAATTGTTACATGTTTATATAGTATCAATTGGGGCCCGGAGTGTTGTAGCCAATTTAATGATTTTCTGCCTTTATGTTACTGTATGAAGGCACCGTGTCCTCATGAAAGTGTTGACCAATTAGCAGGCAGTGGGCTCAGGAGGCGGGGCTCATGTGCGCTTAGGTGCAGTGTATGGGTTCACAGGTGTGCAGCGGCAGGGAATTTGGGTAATTATCACAGGGAAGCCACACTATCTTTTTACCGTGCTCGTTTGTTTGTTTTCAGTTACATTGAGTCACTTTTTGAGTTTATTTTGTATGCTTATATTTGTCCACACCGCAAGTAGTAATAAAACACTCTCAACAGTAACCAAGGAGAAGACATCATTTTATTATCAACAAGCATCACGCGTAGGAAAGAGCTTCACCCAGTATTCCCTCACTGGCAACATTTCTTGTTAGGTTGCCCTTACACTGGCCATGAGACTCCGGTATCGCTTGCCACAGCAGTTCAAAGAGGCAGTTGTTTGGGTGGCTGGAGTCTTTGATTATTCTCTTAGCCATGCCCATGCACCGCTTGTTGTAAATGTCTTGGAGTGGGAAGCCCCCCTCCAATTGTGCGTTCGGCTGAATGGGCCACTCTCTGTAGTCTGCTGCGGTCTTGTGCAGTGATATTCCCAAACCAGGAGGTGATATTGCCAGTCAGAATGCTCTCTATTGTGCATGAATAGAAGTTCTTGAGGATCTTCTGACTCACGTTGAACTTCCTTAAGCGCCTAAGGAAGTAGAGGCGTTGTCGTGCCTTCTTGATAACACTGTCAATGTGTGTGGTCCATGTCAAGTCCTCGGATATGTGGACTCTAGGGCTGACCTTCGAAGCTTTTTTTGGCAATCGAAGCTTATTTTTATTTTATATCTTATGTTGTGGGACTTGTACAGCACTTTGGTAAACTTTTGTTTTTAAATGTGCTCTATAAATAAAGTGGATTGGATTAATGAATTAAGTAGCCCCTTTCGTGACTGTGACGCAGCCAACAAGGTTTCACTCGGCTGCGCTGCCTGGGTGCAGTGGGGCTGCTCTCACAGCCAACGACATGACATTACATAATTATGTTGCAACCTTCGTCTATCAAGCAAACAATTATATTGTATTTAATTTATAATTTATAATTATATCAGACAATGCACCTACAAAAGCAGATGATTACAACTAAATTAGCCAACTTGGTAACACATTAGTTAGCACATTAGTTAGCATAGGCATAGCCTTATTAATGTTTTGTGTGGCGTCGCCGTCGTGTACAACTAGGGCTGCAACTAATGACTAATTTGGTAGTCGACTAATCTGTCGATTATTTTTTCGATTAGTTGACTAATCGAAAACCAATTATGTAAACAAAAACAAACAAAAAAACAAAAAAAGATATAATTTTTTTTTTTTTTTTTTTTAACTACCTATCTTTGTGAAAGTGGCTTCTCAGCTCTGGTCCAGCTGAAGACAGAGCAGAGGAACAGATTGGACATTGAGCATGACCTCAGAGTTGCTCGTCTACCATCACCCCAGACTTTGAGACTCTTGTCAGGACCAAACAACAACATCATAACATGATGATCCCATAGCAAATTAAAATAATGACTCATGAAACATTTGAATTTGGATCTTAAGCCACTTTAAATGAAAATGTATTTGAAGAACAATACAGCAATCACTCATAACAAGATAAATAAATTAAATAATACAAATTAAAGTGGAAGTGTACTTTAAATAACTAAAAAAATAATAATAAAAAAGAAATAACTAGCAGCATCTGCCCCCAGCACCGCGGCTGATGGGGCTGTAACTTGGTCCAGGACCAGGAGGGTGACGTGGAACAGCTGTAAGGGGAGAGGGGGATGAGTCAGATCAGACAGACTTCTAGGTCTTTTGTTTGCTGTGTGTGAGAGGAGTCCGTGTGTGTGTGTATGTGTGTGTGTCTTACTCTGATCGCTGTGTGAGTGAGAGGAGTGTGTGTACCGTGTAATTTGTGTGTGTGTCTTACTCTGATCGCTGTGTGAGTGAGAGGTGTGTACTGTGTAATTTGTGTATGTGTGTGTGTCTTACTCTGATCGCTGTGTGTGAGTGAGAGGAGTGTGAATGTGTGTGTGTCTTACTCTGATCGCTGTGTGTGAGAGAGAGGAGTGTGAATGTGTGTGTGTCTTACTCTGATCGCTGTGTGTGAGTGAGAGGAGTGTGTATGTGTGTGTGTCTTACTCTGATCGCTGTGTGTGAGTGAGAGGAGTGTGTATGTGTGTGTCTTACTCTGATCGCTGTGTGTGAGTGAGAGGAGTGCGTGTGTAATGTATTGTGTGTCTAGTCTGATCATCATCTCCTGCAGGGGAACAATGTTTTCAATGTCCAAAATTTGCTATGGGATCATCATGTTATGATGTTGTCTGGAACCCTGAGAAGCCACTCTCACAAAGATAGGTAGTGCACAAAAAAAAGAAAGAAAAAAAAAAAAGTTTTTTTTAATGACTACGGTAATCGACGCAACAATGTCTCGTCGACGATTTTTTATAATCGACATCGTCGATTATGTCGACTAATCGTTGCAGCCCTATGTACAACGATACTTACGTTTTTTAGGTGTTTTGACAAAGCTGTTGTAGAGTTGTGATATGCCATTTTCTTCTGGCATATCTGGCACTCGGCTTTTTGGGCATTGTCTTTGCATATTTTAAAGTGTAACCACACGTCTGATGACTTCTTCGTCGACATGTCTGCTGCACATGTCCTTGTTGTTTTCAACACAGATAATCTCCATGTGCTTGTTGTAGAGAGGTGGAGTCGAGGCGCCGCTTACTTTCGTTCCCCCCCCCCCCCCCCCCCCTTCTCTCTGAGTGCCCGTCTCCTGGCGCTGACTAAGGTGATGGATGCCTCGGGGTCTTGGCCAAGATTGTAGTGACTGCTCTACATGCACCTCCGAGGCCTTGGATCAGTTATTCACCGCCGTCTGTCCGTGGTCCTGTCAACTGATTAACAGTATTAACAGACTGTTAACAGATTAACAGTCAATGCGGTTTCATTGCTGGGTTAAGTACTTCCATTTCTATTCACATAATACGCCTACTTCATATATCTACTCCATTCACATATATGCCTACCACTTGTATCTATTGCTATGTCCGCCTACTACAATCTCATGAGCTGTCTAACGCCTGTCCCGTCTCCCTGTCTCCCTATGACTTGCTGTCCTGGAGTGTTGACCGGAGTGTTGGACGTCCCGTGACGAAGGCCGGGAGGTTGCGACCCCCTCTGCGTGCCCCCCTGTCTCCGGAGGTCTCGTAGTGGTGACCGGAGTGCCGGATGTCCCGCGATGATGTCGGGGAGTTCGTGACCCTCTCTGCGCCGCCCCCTATCTCCCTGTCTCCGGCTGTCCCTGAGCAACGACCGGAGTGTTAAATGTCCCTTGACTAAGACGGGGAGGACGTGTCCCTCTTTGCGCCGCCCCTGTGCCTCAAATAGATTGCTATCAGCTCTATCTTTAATCTTTCAAAATGTTCAGTTGCTATTGCTATTAGCTCTATCTTTAATTTTTCAAAATGTACAGTTGCTATTGCATGCACTCATCTGTGTTCCACTACACACATGGGTGCATGCAGGGAGCGAAATTAACTTTTTGACTCACCGGCCAGTGGCGGGTAGATGGGAAGAGTCTACCCGCCAAGCATATTTCTTACCTGCCAATATATATTTTATATATATAATTTTTTTTAAATAAAATATATATTATATAATCATACTTGTAGTTGTATTATCTGCGAGACATCGCCACCACGCAATAAGTCAAAATGCTTGCTATCTGCAAACAGCTCCACTGTCTGTTTTGGCTGTGTTTCTCTTCTAGAAAAATAATCCTTTCAGGGTTGCCTATTGAAATACTGTACACTTTCCTACTGTACACTTTCCTGATTAATTGAAATGGGGGACCCTGATGTAAACAAGACGAAAGTCTTTCTCTGGTCTGCATCCCCTTAACAATTGTGTGTATTGAGCTGTACTGTATTGTACCCATTCTGCAATCTGTTAATAAAGTTTTCAATCAATCAATCAATCACACCTCCAGTACAGAAACATTGTTTGAGTTTGCGTGTCAGGTAGACCATTGATTGACAGTCGAGTAGGGCTGGGCGATATGGCCTAAATATGATATCACGATATTTTCTGACCTTTCGGCGATACACGATACGCATCACGATGTTTTTCTTTTTTTCCCCAAAATTCATTATGAGGCTTACCAAGACAGTATTTGAGTTTGCAAGCTAACATTAAAGACAAAATAAAATACCCATGCATTTAGCATTTTTATATTATATATTAGATTTAGATTATTGGATTATTAGATTATATATTGCATATATTTAGCAATGAGATATTATATGATTTAGATATGAAATATGATGAATTGAAAATGGGGGACCCTGATGTAAACAAGACGAAAGTCTTTCTCTGGTCTGCATCCTCCAGTCCGCTGTTGACTGTTGTTGTATTGAGCTGTACTGTATTGTTTGTACCCCTGCTGCAATCTTTTAATAACGTTCTCATTCATTCAGTCGGCAAACAGAATCATTTTGATTGACAGTCGCGTCTGCCAATTACGTCACATCGCTTGCACCCGCCCTGCTGTTCTTAGCACCAATCGGAAAGCGCGTATTCATTTTTTACTTCCGCCGTTGGAGAGCTCAATGACAATAACAATGGCAGCTCGCCGCGGCCGACGTTTAGCTTTTAGCTCCGCAGAAGGACTAAACGACTGGAGGCATAATGATTTTACTGAAACGGATGTTATAATAAAAGCCTTTCCATACATCTGTCTGATTGAAAACTTTATTAACAGACCGCAGAATGGGCACAACTGAGTCAGCACGGGCTGAGATATGAACGAGCTTGCTATATCTAGGTCGACCTCGGTCGGCACTATGTAAATACGCTGATGTTATTGAAAGTGTAACTATATAGAGACCTCTGAACAGGTCCTGCATTATTATTATTATAACGTTAATGCCACAAAACGAATGCCTTTGTTATCATAAGTAGTCACTTTTGATGCAGTAGTGTGTGTGTGGGGCGGCGCTGTTCAAAAGTGTCAACGTGTGGACCAGATTGACGCGACACAAGCCTCTTGGGCAAAACATCACGATATCCACGATACGTTTAAAAAGTGTATCGTTAATGAACTGTACCCGATATTTATATAATATCGTCATATCGCCCAGCCCTACAGTCGAGTCTGCCAATTACATCACATCGCTTGCACTCCGGTGCTGCAGCTGGACCCATTGCCCACCTCTGCTGTTGATAACGCTAGCCAAGTTATTATACACACAGATACACAGTGGGCCAGTGACTTTGGTGTAGGGGTGTAACAATGCATCGATCCTAAGGGGGAAATTCAACTGCATCGATTTGAAAATGTTAGAATAGATTATCGCAATTTTAATGTGTACACGTTATGTTATTGTCATGTCCGTTACAGCCAACACACCGACATACGCTACTGCATCAACGTTATGATTAACAAAGCAAGGCATTCGTTTTGTTGCATTAACGTTATATTACTATTGCTATCGATAAATCTAGGTGTTCTAAAATCTATTGCTATTGGTAAGAGAGACTATAATAAGTTGGTGTCTCGGAAAACGAGAGCCCTGATCGCGGAGTTTCAGGAAGTAAACAAGAAAAATGAGAGCTTCCGATTGGTCATTTGCTTTATTTCCCATGAAACCAGTCACTTCACTCTACTGTGATTGGACCGTTGGCTTGAGTGCAATGTGGGACTTGTAGTTTTTTAACGATCTCGCAGCGGAGGAAAAAAGAGACGAGAGAGGCTATAATCTGTATTCGCACAGCGTGCGCGTAATTGATTTTTACCGTTCGCATACAAATATTTTTAGGGGCCTGCTTATGAACTACACGTCTACACGCCACACGGCGGGCAGCCCTCTAAGTGTCATGCGCCAAAGGTAAAAACAGACCGCCCCTGGCGGGCGGCGGGCTTTAGTTTCGGTCCCTGGGTGCATGCTTACCAACTGTCCGTCTGCAACACTACTATCACCAACATCTAAGAAGGGAGATCCCCCCTTGAATGGCCCTTCTAAGGTTTCTCTCCTCCACACTGCCTGTGGAGCTTTTTTCCCTATTGTTAGGTTTTAGTGAGTTTTTCCTTACCTTCGCGTGGGGTATGTCTGGGAGTGCTTGCATTCTTTCATTTATTTGCATCCATCTAAAAATGTTTGCACCTTATGGTGTTCTTGTTCTGTTCTTGACTTATTGTTATGTTTTCTTCTTGACTTGTTTAAAGAAGATCTGTACGGCCCATGGGGACATTAACGTGTGTTGTCGGGCCCTATAAATAAATTTGATTTGATTTGAATGGAGGCGCAAGATTTTGGAGGCAAAAAATAAAATAAATAAAAAAACGTTTTTTTCTTTTTTAGACTTCGATTTTTTTTTTATGTTCGAAGCTTGTGCCATCGAATGAAGCTTCGAAGCTTCGAAGTATTTAAGACAGCCCTAGTGGACTCCGAGGTACTTAAAACTGCTCACTCTCTCAACCGGTGCCCCGTCGATGCAGGGGGCTGTAGTCCCTGACCTCCTAAAGTCCATAATCATCTCCTTTGTTTTGCTGACGTTTAGGGAGAGGCTGTTCTCTTGACACCATCCCACTAGAACCGTTACCTCTTCCAGGTAGGCCCTCTCGTCGTTTGCAGAGATCAGGCCCACCACTACTGTGTCGTCAGCAAATTTGATGATTGTGTTGTTGTTCCGCTGTGCCAGACAGTCATGTGTGTACAGGGAGTAGAGGAGGGGACTCAGGACACAGCCCTGGGCCTATGTTGAGAGTGATGGATGAGGAGGTGCAGTTGCCTGCTCTCACCACCTGGGGTCTGCCCATCAGGAAGTCCAAGATCCACTGGCAGAGGTCATAGTTCAAGCCCAGGTCCCTGAGCTTGGCTATGAGTTTGGAGGAGACTATGGTATTGAATGCTGAGCTGTAGTCGATGAATAGCATTCTCACATAGTTCCCCTGCCTCTTGTCCAGGTGTGATGCTGCTGTGTGCAGCACATGGGCTATGGCATCCTCCGTGGACCTGTTGGGGCGGTATGCAAATTGCAGGGGGTCCAGGTTGATGGGGAGGGAGGAACAGATGTAGCCCCTCACTAGCTTCTCAAAGCACTTCATGGCTATGGAGGTGAGAGCTACAGGGCGGTAGTTGTTGAGGCAAGCAGGCTTGGATTTTTTGGGTACAGGGATAATGGTGGACTTCTTCAGACAGGTGGGGATGACAGCCTGTTCTAAGGACAGGTTAAATATGTCAGTGAATACCGGGGCCAGTTGGTCGGCACATCGTGCATCGTTGTAAGCGCTTGTCTTGCCAGAGTATTTAAACCCCGCCCGCACGGCTCAGCCCAGAAAACAAACTCCATCGTTTCAAATGGAGTGCAATAGCGTCCGCAAGGTGTTAGGCGGCGGTATTGACCGTCTGCGATCTCAGACACTCAGAACAGCCTGCATGAATTATGAATGGCAATAGCGAATAAAATAAATAACAATCATAACAACGAGTTAACTCGGGCAGCTACGTGGCGTAGTGGGCAAGGCGCTCGCCACGAAATCTGGAGACGCTGGGCTCGGCTGTTCGAGCCCAGCGCTCCACATTTGCTTTCAGTTTAGCTGGTCGTCCGTACTAATACACATTGGCCGTATTAGGGGGTGGGAAACTGATGGGTGGGGATCGGGCGTTGTGGACAGCGACTCCTACAGGTCGGTTGGTGCGCCTGCGCAGTAGAATCAGGAAGTGTCGGGGGCAGCGTGAGCCTCCCACGCGTTACTCCTCGCCACTGAGAGATCGAGCTGCGCAGGTGAAAAGATGCGACTGCTGTTACCTCAAGTACCGGAGGGGACTTGTGCTATGTATGACTTAGTCCACATTGCAGCCGGCTTGTGGGAGGCAAGAAACAGCGTTCGTGACAGGGGAGGGTTGAATTGGATGATACGAAATTGGGATGGGAGAAAAATATAGAAAAATGGGAGAAAAAGTGGATAAAAAAAACAACAACAAGTTAACTCGTTGTTGGCGCTCAACGATTGGCAGGCTAACACGAGTTAACTCGTTGTTGGCACAAAGGGTTAATTTCCGATACCGATATCAACCGATACCGATATATGCAGGGTTTAACTTCAATCAAACTGTGTGCTAATGTATATAACTTGACTTCAGTCAATATAACCTCAGTTCAACTGTATGCTAATGTATATAACTAGCATGTCTCATAGCTCAATCCCAATCACATGATGGAGGCCATTTACATTTAGCCATTTAGCTGACACTTTTATCCAAAGTGACTTACAAACTGTGTACAACAAGTCAGCAGGAGGTGTACACCTCTGGCGGCTAAGGGTAAGTGGTATTGTTCGTCTAGCAGTGCCAAGCTTGAGTGCCTAGTAGTTAGGGGTGGTGGAAAAAATCGATACATAGTAGTATCGCGATACTTTGCGTGGCGATACTGTATCGATACAGGGACGCCAAGTATCGATATTTAATTATTCATAAAAAAAAGATATATATATATTTTTTTTTTGTATAAGGAAGTTGCATTGTTCATTTCAATACCTGTAACAGCGTTTCCGTTAGCCGGTAATTACTGAAAATAATTCCCTGAGTCTAAGCACAATTTGATTATTTGAATTGTATTAAAATAGGCTAAAATTAAATAGCCTATGCGATGAACGAAACAATCATTACATTTGTTTCATCGTTGCTTCTAATAATGACAACGACGTTGTCAGCGAGAGCTTAGTGCTGGGTGTGCAAACTTTTGTGAAGCTGCAGAGCCGGAGCAGCAGCAGCACAGTGCAGTACTCCAGCAGTACTCCAATTCAGCCATTGGCAATTCAATGTTGGGTGGGGGGCGCTGCTGTGCGGTCCCCAGAAAAGAGCCAATAACAGCTGAATCTGCTGCTCTGCATCGACATACTCTCGCAAATAAGTCATTGGGAGGTGGAGAGAGAGAGAGTCGTCACGCAAACCCACGATAATGTTGCCGTCTCTCTCTGCCAAATTTCTCAGTTCTTTGCTTGATATAATTAATACAAATGTCCAATATAACGGAATTCGTTAGCTCATAAAAATGTGATTATAACAGACTGTTGTTTATTAACACTTTGGGTGCCGGAAAACGCTTTCCAGCGTCATTCCCGGCCATGCTCAAGTTGCCGAAGGACGCTTTACAGCGTTTTTAATGTCAATATTTCAAAAATCTGTGATCAGATTCATATTTCCCCTCCGCTGGCCTGAGATCCACCAGGAGGACCCACTGAGCTCTCTGGCGGTTCAGGAGCGCCATCTGGTGGCCGATCGGCGCAATCGCCAAACAGGAAGTGCTGTGGAGGTTGTGCTGGTCGGCCATATTACTTCCGGGCACTCGGTTTGGCTCCCGGCACTCTGGCTCGTCACAATATATAGCAATCCATTGCCAATAACTCGATAAACAACATGATTTGGACGTATATACCATTATACAACCTGGAAATGGACCGGGTAAATCGACATCCCATAATGGTAAAATGTCTACTCTACGCTGATCGCCTAACGGCGCGAGGAGACTGGGGTGAGTTTTAGCGTGTAAAATTACCGTCTTCGATACTAACTGCTATGATCAACATTTGACCCACATTAGATGATTGGTATAACGCTGCCCACGGAATTATAAACGCCCCCTAGCCCATCCGGTCAACATCAGATGACGTGTAGTAACTTCTAGAAGTACGTCTAGTTGGAATTTTTTATATCGCGCCGATTGCCATAAAACTGTATTGCATCATCAATATAATGCATTTGGGGCTATATATCACGTTCTGGAGAAAGCTGCAGAAAGAGATGAAAACATACTTATACATTAGACCAGGGGTCGGAAACCTGCGGCCTTGAGGCCGCATGCGGCTCTTTAGCCAATCAGCTGCGGCTCCCTGGCCCAAAAAAAAAAAAAAAAAAAATTTAAACTTTTTTATTTATTTTTTTTTCTTATTTTGGAGATCGATGTCATACTGTGACACTGCAATTAAAAAATATTTCATCAACTAAGATATTTAGTCAACAAAAGGCTTACCTGTATGCCTGATATGTGGTGCGAAATTTGCGAACAATGAAAAATTTATTTTTATTTGATAGATTTTCCACAAATAAGGGAAGGACTCTAATAGAGCTGCATAGTTCAGGGTTTTATTTCAAAGTAGGTCTACAGATGCCAGTGTTTTTTCTCCTTTTCTGTGTTTCATTTCAAAGTAGGTCTACACATGGTATTCTTTTTTCAAAGTAGACTACTTTCTATTTTATAAATGTTCCACAAATAAGGGAAGGACTCAAATATACCTGAATAGTTCAGGGTTTTATTTCAAAGTCGGTCTACAGACACCAGTGTTTTGTCTCCTCTTCTGTGTTTTATTAAAAAATAGGTCTACACAGCCAGTATTTTTTCTCCTCTTCATAAGAGTTTGAGGTTTCCCTTTGTTATAACAGGTAAAAACAGCAATTAAAAAGTCAAATCTTTTCTTTTTGTTGCTTTATAATCCCATTAATGCAACAAACTGTGTGCTATAAGTATAAAGTATAATAAATCGCAAATTACTTTGGGTATGCAATTGTCAGGCGTTTTATGCTAAATGTGGGGTATGCTTGGGGATATATAAAACGTTATACACTGTGTTATCTTCATTTTAAGGGTAAATAGGTTGTGCGGCTCCCTGAGCATTTTATTTTGTGGGACGGGGGAAAAGTGGCTCTTTTGATAGTAAAGGTTGCTGACCCCTGCATTAGACCATACTTTAGTATGAATATGTGAATGAAAAAGTTTAACGTTGCTACACAATGAACAATACATATAGAACTTTGAATGGGCCCTAATAATGGCAATGTAGCAATAGAATTTAAAAAGTTATAGCCATGCAAAGAAGGGGTACTTCTCCATAGACAAATAGAGCTGGCAATCTATGGTATATCATGAATTTAACCCATGGCACCCAAAGTGTTAATGTCGGGCGACTGCCCACAGACACCTATTTGATTTAATGTCGGCAGCAGCACAGAGTCTCGGGACTTAATTTATTTGGAATATAATGACTTTATACGCAAAAGTAGCCTAGTTTTAAGTAAAAATATTATAAATCTACATGCCTTGATGATGTCATTCTTTTGTTTTGTTGTCATTCTTTTGCCTATCAATTGTTTTTAAGCTCAATAAACTCTGACCGGAATTTCTCTCATTTGACCGGTAGATTGAAATCTACCGGACACTGAGGCCGGCAACAATTTTTTCTAACGGAAACCCTGACCTGTAATAGTACAGTAGTCCACATGTGCATTCAGTTAAGTTGGAATATGACTAATACAAACAGTTCAGTTTGTCAGGTACATGCAACACAGATTACAGTGTTTACATCTGTCTGCTTGAGAAAATACCATGTTCGGCAATAAAAATTATTGAAGTGAGATGAACAGACTGAACTTTATTTTATTAGATAAAACATGTTGACTTTGTTTTACTTTGCAGTTGAAAAAAGGTAATAAATTAAATTTGATAAAAAAAAAGATAAAAATTCTGCAATACTCAGCGTATCGCGATATATTTAGTATCGCCATACTATCGTATCGTGACGCAAGTATCGCGATAGTATCGTATCGTGAGGTCTCTGGCTATTCCCACCCCTAATTGCTAGTTATTTTGTATTTTATTTACTTGTATGCATGTACATAACCTTGTTTTTGTTACAGCCTCCCATCCCCCCTTCCCACAAAAGGCCTTTGATTTTTGGACAGGCTGCTTTTGTATATAAGAATTTGTTCTTAATTGCTTGCCTGGATAAATAAAGGTTAAATAAAAATAAAATAAATAAAATATTTGCGAATTGCGAGTGCATGCTCTCGTGACTGAGAGGATGGCCAGTGCGGCGGACATTTTTATTAAACATTCTGATACTTTGATGTAAGGGATGGGAAGGGGGGATCCCCCCTCAAAGCCTATTTATTTATTCATAAAAAATAAATTTGATCTACTTTTTCTCCTCATTTTTCTGTGATTTTTCTCCCATCCCAATTTACCTCTCGTGCCAATTCTCCCTGTCCTGTCCTGATCGTTGCTCGCATGTGCCCCCCACTGGCCGGTCGTAGGGAGGATAGAAGCCCATCACATGTCCCCTCCGATACATGTGGAGGCAGCCAGTCACATCTTTTCACCTGCCAGCGCGGACTCTCATTGGCGAGGTGTAACGTGTGGGAGACTCACACTGCCCCCGCCATTTCCTGTCTTTGCTGTGCAGGCGCCCTGACCGACCTGTAGAAGTCGCTGTTTACAACGATCAGACGAACACCCATCGACTCCCCTCCCTCCCGCTGGCCCTGCCAATTTAGTCAGTCTGACGGCCGGCCCAAGCCGGAGGCAACGCTGACAGCCATATTCGATACCGGTGTCTCTTGCGTTGGTGACGAGTGCAATGTCCGCTGCGCCACCCAGCCGCCATACCTATTTATTTATTTAATATTTTATTTATTCATTTTATTATTATTATTTTATTTATTGCCATGCCTAAAATAATAGTCAAGCATAGGGCTAAAACATTTTCTTAAACAATAATATAATTTTGTTATATGAAAGAATGTTATAATAAAAGCTTTTCTATACATTTGTCTGATTGATTGATGAAAACGTTATTAACAGATTGCTGAATGGGTACAATACAGTACAGCTCAATACAACAACTGCTAAGACTGGAGGATGAAGACCAGGAAAATACTTTCGGCTTGTTTACATGATAAGAGAGTCCTCCATTTTCAATTCATCAAAACATTTAGAGACATACAAATATACAGTACTTTAATTTTAAAAATTGGGTTGTTATTTAAAAAAAGTGCCCCTAAAAAGATTGTGCCCCTAAATTTTTCTAGTGAAAAAGCTTAGCGTACAGCCCTGCCAACCCCCTCCAATGTACAGTTTCTTCCCCCTCAAATGTATAAATTCTCTTTTAGAAACTGTCTGTAAATAAACAGTATTGTATATTTGTATATTGTATGTCATAAATGTCTGGATGTAACAGCAGTACTGTATCTGTATCGTGTTACTTACGTGTATGTCAAATGTTATGAAGAATTGAAAATGGGGGACCCTGATGTAAACAAGACTAAAGTCTTTATCTGGTCTGCATCCTCTTAACAATTGTGTGTATTGAGCTGTACTGTATTGTACCCATTCTGCAATCTGTTAATACAATTTTGAATCAATCAACTGTCTGATGGGAACTTCAACGTGGAGGGGGCGGGTCTTATAGCCAGCGGGATATACAGTACAGTCCAGTTCAAAACATCATAGTAGATTGTCTTACTCTTCCATGTCAACATCTATTTGTCAATGTGCGTGGTCTGCCAAGCTGGTAGTCACGTCAACTATTAAATGCTGTATCTGATGTCAGTAGACAGTGACATTTTCAGATTTAATAATAACACACAAACAGAAAAACTGCGAGCGTCGCTATGCCGCTTAGCACCCGGATGTTCCGTGTGGGGTTTGTCTCGGTGCGTCTGTCAACATTCCGCCGGCGGATTGTCTGTCCTGGTTGGTACTTACTCCTGTCGAGTGTCCGGTGCTTTATTGTCCTCGCTGCCGTTGTCCTCTCTGCTTGTCCGAGCTTCTCCAGGGACGCTGTTTCCATCTTGTCGGCTCCCGCGCCTAGTCCGCTGCCGAAGTCCCTTCGCCGCCATGTTGGGGGTTACTCTCTTCTTCGTCGTGAAGATTCGGCAGTTAGTTCCCTCGCCTAAAGACGCACCACTGCCCCCTATCGGTCACAACTGTAATGTTTCTATTCTGGCTGTCACTCTTAGTGTCTAATCAGAAAGAACTGAATGTCCACACAATGACATTATAGCTCAAGGTTTGTTTACTTCCATTTGGGGGTTGCATACATGAACTGACAGGTACCGTATCTGACGTCATTATCAAGAGTCTGGGCTAAACCAACTTATGGGTGAAACCATTACGTCAGGATACCACATTTCCCTTCTTTCAAAATAAGTGCATTTAATTATAACACCATATAATTATACCACCATATAACACCATAAGTGCAAATCACATCTATCACAAACCAAAAAAATAATCTTTTCTTTTCTTTTAACAACATCAGTGTAATAATAGTCACAGGTCTAGAATGTCTCTCGGCTTAACTAAGCGGCCTGACCTGGTAGTAATGCCTTGTGGTGGCACAGTTGGGGAATTTTCAACAGTCTGCTGTACAGTCTCAGTGGCCTGAGGCTCGACCTGTTGACCATCCGTTGCCACTCCGTGACGTGTATCTCCCTCGGTGGTCTGTAGGAGGTGACGCCGATTGCGCCGGAGCGTGTGGCCCTCATCCGTGATGATGTTGTAGGATCGCTGGGTCCCTGCTGGTCCGACGACTGTGGCGGGTTTCCACGACCCTGTTGGTTGCTGGAAGCGGATCGTGGCTCCTACTGGCAGTGCAGGCTGTGGTTTGGCATTTCTGTCGTAGTATTGCCTTTGACGTTTTTGGCACAGTTCTCGTCTGCCTAGAACTGCACTGCGACAGGCAAGTTCTGGTCGCAGCTGTTTCTCAGTGGTTGGAAGGCTTGAGCGCAAACATCGGCTCATCAGCAGCTGTGCTGGTGACTTGAATCCGTCCACTGGTGTGTTTCGGTATTCCAACAGGCTGAGATATGGATCTGACCTCTGTGCATGTGCTTTGTCCATGATGGCTTTAGCTGTTTGCACAGTTTTCTCAGCCAGCCCGTTGCTCTGCGGGTACAGGGGGCTGCTTGTGATGTGCTCAAAATCCCATGTATTCGCAAAGTTCTTGAACTCTTGCGAGCTATAGCACGGTCCATTGTCGCTGAGCAATTTCTCACAAATCCCGAACCTGGAAAACATGGCCTTGAGTTTCTGAATCACAGCGGTGGATGTGAGGCTAGTGATTTTTTCTACCTCGAAATACCTACTATAATAGTCAACTGCAACTATATAGTCAGTGTTGTTCCATTTGAACAGATCAGTGGCTATCACCTGCCAAGGTCGCTCTGGAATGGGGTGTGACAGCATTGGCTCTTTGGGGATGGAGTTGCGTCGTTCGAGGCAAATGCTACAAGATCCAACTAGTGTCTCTATTTGTTTGCACATCCCTGGCCAGAATAGAACATCTCTTGCACGCTGCTTACACTTCTCCATGCCGAAGTGGCCTGTGTGTATGCGTGACAGCATGTCACCTCTGAGTGAGTGTGGCACAATGATTTTCTCACCTTTAAGCAGAATGCCATTCGATTCTGTTATTTCATCCCGGTGGTTCCAATATTCAGTGATGGCAGAGGGGCATTGTCTTGCAGTGTCTGGCCACCCTGATTGGATGATCTTCTTCAAGGCTGAGAGCTGCTCGTCTTTGGCTGTAGCAGTTCTGATGTCTTCCATTTTCCGGTCGCTCACAGGCGCACTGCTTACAACTGAGTGTATTTGCGAGTCCATGCCCTCACTCAGTGAGTCATCACAGCACGCTAGCGGCTCCCTAGATAGTGTGTCTGCCACTGGAATCTGCTTTCCAGGCTTATGAACAATGTTAATGCTATATCTTTGCAACTGAAGTATCATGCGTTGGAGCCTCGGCGGTGCAGCTGCAAGGGGTTTGCGCATTATTGTCTCCAGTGGCTTGCGGTCTGACTCGACGATCACCTGGCGTCCGTACAGGTATTGGTGGAATCGCTTACATCCAAAGAGCACGGCGTACAGCTCCTTTTCGATCTGAGCATAATTGACTTCAGTCTCATTCAGTGCTCTGGACGCGTATGCGACTGGTTTCTCTTGCTGCAGTAGGACTGCTCCCAATCCATATTTGGAGGCATCAACCTGCAGTTTCACATCCTTTGTGTGGTCAAAGTAGGCAAGTACTGGACCTGGCTCTTGTGTTAAAATGCTTTTCACTTGCTGGAAAGCAACATCATGGTTCGAGTCCCATACAAATTCACTGCTCTCTTTCAACAGTTGACGGAGCGGGGCCGTTGCCTCTGAGAGTCTGGGGGCAAATTTTGACAAGTACGTGATCATGCCCAATATTGTCTCCAGCTCTGCTTTACTCTGTGGCGCGGCCATGTCCTTGATCGCCGAAACCTTGTTGGGGTCAGGTCTGACACCTTCTCGTGTCAGTGTGTGTCCAAAGTAGTTCACCTCTGTCACACAGATGGTGCTCTTGTCTTTGTTCAGTTTTATTCCTATCTGTCTGGTTCTCTCCAGCATGCCACGTAGGTTGGCATCGTGCTCCTCTTTCGTGCGGCCATACACAATGATGTCATCGACAATGGCGGCGACGCCCGGGAGTCCCTCGTAGGCCTCATCCACTCGTCTCTGAAACTCATCTTGTGCAGATATGATTCCGAATGGGAGTCTATTGAACCTATATCTGCCATAGATGGTGTTGAACGTGGTGAGAACGGATGACTCATGGCTGAGTTTTATATTCCAGTACCCAGACCTGGCGTCTAGCACACTGAAATACTGTGCACCCGCTAATTTGGGGGTAATGTCATCTAGAACAGGGAGCGGGTAGTAGGGTCTCAGGATGGCTTTGTTCAGGGGGCGGGGATCTAGACAAATCCTAAGCTTTTTCCTTTTGGGTTTTTCTACAACCACCAGTGCATTGACCCAGTCTGTTGGCTCAGTGACCTTCTGGATTATGTCCATTTTCTCCATTTCATCCAGCTCACTTTTGAGCCGACTACGTAGGGCGTATGGTATGCGGCGAGGTGGGCACACCACTGGTGTTACGTCAGGTCTGAGGTGAATGGTACACTCACCGGGAAACAGTCCAATGCCTTCAAACACATCTGCATATTCATCCATGATGTTCATGTGTGGTTTGGGCTGTGCATTGACTGTATGGATTATTTTGACCAAATTCAGGTCTATACATGCTCTCATGCCCAACACAGGTGGAGCATGGGCATCAATTATATCAAAGTCAAGCATGACTGTCTTCTCTTTATATCTGCATGTTAGCCTGCAGGCCCCTTTTACAGTAAGCACATGCCCACCATAGCCTGAGAGCTTGCTGGCCTGCGGGCTTAATACTACATTTCCAAATAGCTCATGGAATGTGTTGGCTGGTATCACATTAGCCTGAGCACCTGTGTCAATTTTAAATTTGAGCTTGTGCCTCTGTTTTCCAATTTGTAATTCTGCAAAGGCTTGTTCTTTGTCTGTGTTTGCATGCTGTTTTGTTATAGTGTCAATGTACAGTTCATCATCATCACTTTGCTGCTCACCAGTGTCAGATATAGCATGCATCCTCTTTGCCTGTGGCTTTATCTGACGTCGCTGTGGTGCTGACCTGCACATCCTAGCAAAGTGATTGAATTTGTTGCAGTTGTTACATTGACGTCCCTTAGCTGGACATTCCTGAGCACGGCTGTGCTCTCTCCCGCATCATGCTCCACATTCCTCCTGCATGACGTCAGCCCTGCTCACTGTTTTGCGACCATAACGTGATTGGTCCGGTTTGAATGGTCTCCTGCTGCTAACTGCGTGCACAGACTGAGTAGCTCCACTCACAGTCGCACATCCCATTGTTTTTAGTTGTTGCTGGGAAATGTCATGTGATCTTGCGATGTCAATAGTCTTCTCCAGCGTTAAATCTGGACCGTAGCAGAGCAGCTTCTCCCTCACTCTTGCTGAGTTAGTGGCAACCACGATTCTGTCTCGGACCATTTCGTCACTTTTGTCGTAATTACAGTCCTTCACTAGCAGCTTAAGCTCTGTTACAAACTGATCAAAGTTCTCACTGTCGCCTTGTATCCGTTCGTGGAACGTATTATCGTATAACGTGCAAAAATGGGGTTAGCTTTGGGTATAACATAGGCTTCAAAACCTGCATAGTACGTATTCAGTACCTTCCTTTCGTCTACCGTTAGAGTCCACGTATTGAAGACATATCTGCCCTTCTCTCCTATCCACAGGAGTAGGTAGCTGAATTTCGCCTCTTCTGTTCTTGCAGACAAAGGTCCCGAAAACATTAACTTGTCTCCACATGCTGGCGAAACTTCCTCCATGCATCGGGTAGATTGGACGAGTCCCAGTCCATTCTCGGCATTGGAACGCCCGAACTGTCCATTCCAAACATTTCCAAAATAAGCTTAAAATTCTGACACCATGTAATGTTTCTATTCTGGCTGTCACTCTTAGTGTCTAGCAGAAAGAACTGAATGTCCACACAATGACATTATAGCTCAAGGTTTGTTTACTTCCATTTGGGGGTTGCATACATGAACTGACAGGTACCGTATCTGACGTCATTATCAAGAGTCTGGGCTAAACCAACTTATGGGTGAAACCATTACGTCAGGATACCACAACAACAATGTATTGATTGATTGAACATTTTATTAACAGGTTGCAGAATGGGTACAGTACAGCTCAATACACACAATTGTTAAGGGGATGCAGACCAGAGAAAGACTTTCGTCTTGTTTACATCAGGGTCCCCCATTTTCAATTCATCATAACATATTATGACATGACATACAGGTAGACAGTACTGTTGCATATAGACATTTATGACATACCAGATCTACAAATATACAGTACTGTTTATGTGTACAAAAGTAGTCTGAAAAGAGAGTATACATTTGAGGGGGAAGAAACTGTACATTGGAGGAGGTTGGGTAGGTCATACATGACATACAGACAGTACTGCTACATCCAGTGGTGCGTTATTGAAATCATCTGGGGTTGCACGCACCTAATGGCGCCACATGCACGCGCGCCGCGTGCGCGCGCTCCCACGAATGCGCATTTAATGTCCCCTCGCTTGAGCACAGACTAAAGACAGTGCCTAATTTCCTCTACGAATGGAATGTAACACATGTCATTCACAACAAGTTAGGTGTGATTCACCAAGCCACATCGTTTCAAATGGAGTGCAATAGCGGCCGCAAGGTGTTAGGCGGCCGTATTGGACTTTTGAGATCTCAGACCCATCCCCAGTGATAACACAGGCTGCCGGCATGTCTTTATGAATGGAAATATCGAATAAAAGAAACAACGATGAAAACCCGACTATACTCTGGTTTTCGGGGGTCCTGGCGCTCAACGTTCGGCGAGTTAACTCTAGATCTTAGATCCTAATATGAAAAACGATGTGATTTAATGTTCTGTCTTACCTTGACTTTGTCTATTTTACTGCTATCTATTTTATGCTTTATGTCTGCACTTTATGCATTGCTCTTGATCTGCCAATGTTGTGCTCATTTTATGCCTGTCTTTTTGTACTGCTGTGAAGCACTTTGAGCTGCAATTCTTGTATGAAAGGTGCTATGCAAACAGTGTATTATTATTATTATTATAAATTATTATAGTTTGCTTAATTAATTAAAGGGTGTGAATTTAAGTGTTCTCTAGTGCCTTTTGTCCGCTTTAAAGTGGTGGTATAAGTTAAAGGTTGTGGTGTCCAAGTAAAAGAAATCTATCTGGGCTAAGCCCCGGATCTCCTACAATCCTAAATCCGCCCCTGTGCACTGCGTGCAACCCCGTCCCATGAAGAACGCATCACTGCTTGTGTTTATTGTCTTTCTAAACCTTGGGAAGGGGGGCACGTAATTGAATTTTTCTGTATGTCTTGTGTAGCCGGTCTGATCTTGTCTGCGTTGTGTTTTAAAGTCGATTCGACCCCTGTTAAGGGATCGCCCTGAGTGGGAGTTGAACCCCGGACGCCGGCGTCGCGGGCGGCATCACAGACCACTAAGCAAGAAGTGAATTCACTTCTTGCTTCCGGGTCTGGATGCCTCTGGGGAGTGAGTTTACTTGCAGTACCGCTTACCATCCACAGCCACGTCACTACTTGTACCCGTGACTGTGGATATACTGCGGTACCTCCGTTACACTTGCACAAATTGGAAAATGACAAAGTTTACTTTGACTTTTAACATGTGTCTATAGTGTCAGACACTAATGTTAAAAACGGATACTGCTGTAATATAAAGTGAAATTATACCATGCCTCAATGTATCAACTTTAAACATACACTAAATGTTAATGTTAGAAATGTTCATTTCCATTATTTCCACCATGTGCAACATTTCCTAAGAACAGCAATGTCCATTCGATCAACTCCAAATCTGTGCTGTGAGCTCAATTCTCCCGGTGCATGCAGAAGTAGAATTGCTGTCTTGTTTTGGATGAATGAGTTATTTTATGCAATACAACATTATCTCATTATAATATATACATGTCTGTGCAATACGACATTACCTCACTATAATATATACATGTCTGTGCAATACGACATTACCTCACTATAATATATACATGTCTGTGAAATACCACATGACCTCACTATAATATATACATGTCTGTGCAATACGACATTACCTCACTATAATATATACATGTCTGTGCAATACGACATTACCTCACTATAATATATACATGTCTGTGCAATACGACATTACCTCACTATAATATATACATGTCTGTGCAATACGACATTACCTCACTATAATATATACATGTCTGTGCAATACGACATGACCTCACTATAATATATACATGTCTGTGCAATACGACATTACCTCACTATAATATATACATGTCTGTGCAATACGACATTACCTCACTATAATATATACATGTCTGTGAAATACCACATGACCTCACTATAATATATACATGTCTGTGCAATACGACATTACCTCACTATAATATATACATGTCTGTGCAATACGACATTACCTCACTATAATATATACATGTCTGTGCAATACGACATTACCTCACTATAATATATACATGTCTGTGCAATACGACATTACCTCACTATAATATATACATGTCTGTGCAATACCACAGATGTTTGGGACATGTGCAATAATGTCATTGACTACTAAGGTGCAATATCTTTTTCTCTACTGTACGATACAATTATATAGTATATAAAAGTATAATATAGAATAATACATGATTAATATAGTAATACATACAGTATATAGATAAATGTGTGTGTATAAATGAATGAACCTCAGTAAATATGCAATTTAACTGACAGATACACAAAAGTTATTCATTTATGTTAATGTAATTGTGTTGATGTTTTCATTTCTGCAAAATAAGTATGTACATTTTGTTTGGTTTGGTAAACATCGCGGTATGAACAGTCTATCAGTGTACTGTATGTGTGTAGGGGCAGGTACAATACGAGTTTTCTTCTTCCTGTTCCTTTCGGTCATGGAATTTAGTGGATCATATTAAGTGAACTATATGTACTGAAGACACTGTTGGACTGTAACAATTCCATGTATGAATGATAATAATAATAAAAAAAAATTGCAATGCTGTTTAAAAATTATGTTCTTGTGAATAAGTACATGTGTAGCAGTGTATGGGTACATGAATGTGGTATGGTAGTGAGTGTATGTGTACACTAATGTATGTATGGTAGTGTGTGTATGGGTACACTAATGTATGTATGTTAGTGTGTGTATGGGTACTAGGGCTGACCTTCGATTTTTTTTTGAAGCGTCGAATTAAAAAAAAAATTTAATTCATTTTTTTTATATAATTTTTTTGTTTTTGTTTTTTTATCTTATGTTGTGGGACTTGTACAGCACTTTGGTAAACTTTGTTGTTTTTAAATGTGCTCTATAAATAAAGTGGATTGGATTAATGAATTAAGTAGCCCCTTTCGTGACTGTGACGCAGCCAACACGGCTGTGTGATTTAATTCAAGGTGGATCGCTGTTGTCATTTGAACAACTTCAGATTTCATGGGAACTACCAATCCCCCAAATCAAGAATGTTTAAGATGAATGAAGTAAGATTTTGATTATTTGAAATATGGCCTGTGTAGACTAAACTATGCACAGAATTATGTCAGTCTACAAGGTCCGGATTCTACATGGTCCGGCAATGTAGACCTTGTAGACTCCACTACAGACCAATTATCAGTGAATGTTCATGCATTTTTAAGAAGGGCTACTTCCACAAAAAAACAAAGAACTCACCAAAACATCTCAGTAGCACCTTATCTAAATGTTCTATTTCATATATGGAGATTCATATTTATTTATGTATTGCATGCATTTCTACATTTTATTTCCTATTTTGTTTATTCATCCCAGTATCTTTCTTTCTTATGTGTGGAATTCTACAAGGCATTTACATTCACATTTACATTTAGTCATTTAGCTGACACTTTTATCCAAAGCGACTTACAAGTTCTGTACGACAGGTCATCGGGAAGGATACAACTCTATCAGCTGAGTAACAATATTCATCAAAGTGTTGCGTGTTACAGTGTAGGTTAGTTTATTAGGAGAAGTGCATGACAGTAAGGTTAGTTAGGGTTAGATTTATTTTATTTTATTTATTTTATTTTATTTCAGATAATGGTTGAAGAAGTGTGTCTTTAGTCGACGGCAAAAGATTGGATGGGATTCGGCTGTCCTAACTGGGGTGGGTAGTTCATTCCACCATTGTGGGGCAAGGACTGAGAATAGGCGTGTAGGTGGTGTATGTGTTTGAGGATGATATCCTTCAAACAGGCAATAGTGATGATATAATTTGGGCAGTGCTGAGCTGGGTTCCTTTCCTCCAGTGTATTTGTCCCCCGGCCCCACCCAATGGCCCCATGCACACACACACACAAAGTAAAAATAAAAATAAAAAAATTTTTGAAAAAAAAAGATTTTTTTTTTTAACTTTGATTTTTTTTTATGTTCGAAGCTTGTGCCATCGAACGAAGCTTCGAAGCTTCGAAGTATTTAAGACAGCCCTAATGGGTACACTAATGTATGTATGTTAGTGCGTGTATGGGTAGTGGTACACTAATGTATGTATGGTAGTGAGTGTATGTGTACACTAATGTATGTATGGTAGTGAGTGTATGTGTACACTAATGTATGTATGTTAGTGAGTGTATGTGTACACTAATGTATGTATGTTAGTGTGTGTATGGGTACACTAATGTATGTATGTTAGTGTGTGTATGGGTACACTAATGTATGTATTGTATGGTAGTGTGTGTATGTGTACACTAATGTATGTATGGTAGTGTGTGTATGTGTACACTAATGTATGTATGGTAGTGAGTGTATGGGTACACTAATGTATGTATGTTAGTGAGTGTATGGGTACATGGAATGTGTTGTGTGGTAGTGTGTGTATAATTTGTTAGGTGCTGCATAAACACTTTTCGTTGTACTGTGTTACAGTGCAACGACAATAAAGCTTTCTACTTCTACTCTACTACACAGGGAATGGAACCCCTAACCACAGGGAATGGCACCCCTAACCACAGGGAATGGCACCCCTAACCACAGGGAATGGAGGCAGCCATAATATGCACTTTGTCCATCAGTAGTTTGAGCTCAGAGCTTCTAGAGAATCAGATTCAGTATCAGTTAGTATAATGAACGTGGTTTGTAAGGTTCTGATTCTGACATATTAGGAGCCATTCTTTAATGTTGCTTTAGAGATTAATTACTTTAATTCTTAAACAATCAAACATCCAACTATCACCAAACATAAGAGAACATGAATAGAAACATTTTAAGAAAAGGGTCACAAAAAAAAGAAGATCACCATATACTGAAAACACAAAATTAGGTATATAAAGAGAATTGGTCCTGTTGAATGTGGTGTGGTAGTGAGTGTGGGTACACTAATGTATGTAGCACCTCTAGCTCCCTGACCTCCTCCTCCTCCACACCCCTACCCGTCACGTCAGGTCTGCTGACACCAACCCCTTACTTCCCATCAGGACCAAGCTCCAGACCTGGGGCAACAGGGCCTTTGCAGCAGCTGCCCCCTCCCTCTGGAATGCCCTCCCCTCACATCAGCAACACCCCACCGTCCTTTAAATCAGCCTAAAAAACAAACCCTGCCAACACCCTACAGAACAAAATCAGTCTCCCTTCCACTGTCCGTGGAGCAGCTCCAGACTTTATACCTGATGACGTCACAAGTTGAGTCTTACTTCTCTGGTTTCTGGCTTTGGGGGAGAGTAGCACATGTTCACAAATATTGATTGAACTTTCCTAGAAATAACATATTGGAATTCTTGATTTGGGTGACGTTCCCCTTTCAATCACCTGTTGCCCTCAACAACCTGCCACCTCTACCTCTCTGACCTCCTCCTCCATCACCTCTACCTCTCTGACCTCCTCCTCCATCACCTCTACCTCTCTGACCTCCTCCTCCATCACCTCTACCTCTCTGACCTCCTCCTCCATCACCTCTACCTCTCTGACCTCCTCCTCCATCACCTCTACCTCTCTGACCTCCTCCTCCATCACCTCTACCTCTCTGACCTCCTCCTCCATCACCTCCACCTCTCTGACCTCCTCCTCCATCACCTCTACCTCTCTGACCTCCTCCTCCATCACCTCTACCTCTCTGACCTCCTCCTCCATCACCTCCACCTCTCTGACCTCCTCCTCCTCTACCTCTCTGACCTCCTCCTCCATCACCTCCACCTCTCTGACCTCCTCCTCCTCTACGACCTCCTCCTCCATCACCTCCACCTCTCTGACCTCCTCCTCCTCTACCTCTCTGACCTCCTCCTCCATCACCTCCACCTCTCTGACCTCCTCCTCCATCACCTCCACCTCTCTGACCTCCTCCTCCATCACCTCTACCTCTCTGACCTCCTCCTCCATCACCTCCACCTCTCTGACCTCCTCCTCCTCTACCTCTCTGACCTCCACCTCTCTGACCTCGTCCTCCACCTCTGACCTCCTCCTCCTCTACCTCTCTGACCTCCATCACCTTCACCTCTCTGACCTCCTCCTCCACCTCTCTGACCTCCTCCTCCACCTCTCTGACCTCCTCCTCCACCTCTCTGACCTCCTCCTCCACCTCTGACCTCCTCCTCCTCTACCTCTCTGACCTCCATCACCTCTACCTCTCTGACCTCCTCCTCCTCTGACCTCCTCCTCCACCTCTGACCTCCTCCTCCACCTCTGACCTCCTCCACCTCTACCTCTCTGACCTCCTCCACTACCTCAGCCTCAAAACCCAACTGCCAACACCCTAATGTTCTTTAAATCAGCCTCAAATCGACATTTTCACAAATTTAGCTTTTGACCCAGTTGTAGTATCCCATTCTGTAAAGCGTCTTTGAGCACTGTGAAAAGCACAAATCGAATGTATTATTAATAATCATATCAATATTATTATTATTAATGCTATTGTTGATGTTATTATTATTAGTAATATAGATACGATTATTAATAATAACACATATTCATACATTATTAATAATAATAATAATCATTATGTTACCACCCCCTGTCTTCACTTCCTCTTTCTCTCCTACTGCTTCCTCCCCCGTCTTTCATTGTCCAGGTCATACAGTCCAACTTACACCATACTCCCCTCACTCCGCCGCCAACCATCTGCCTTGTTGTCAAATCACTGCTTCAGTCGGTCTGACTGACTCGGCGGAGGGTCAGCGGCTTCCCGTCTGCGTTGCAGAAGAACGGATACAGTTTCTCATAGAATGGGCAGCGACTGAAGCTGTATATGTTGGCTCCAGTGTCTGCGTTGTAAAAGGAGACATCTCTGGCCTCATAATCCACAAACACCCCTAGTGTCTGAAGCGTCTCTGTCAGGGAGAGGGTGACAGGAGGGTAAGCACGAGCTTTATACACACCTCTGTACAATCTCACAGACCAGACCCCGCTGTCAGGATTCAACAGGACGCTGCTCTTCTTCCTCTCAATGGACTCTGTGGCGACGCCTATCCTCCACCAGACGTTTCCCGTCACCTCGACCTCATAGTAAAATCTCCCAGAGACGAACCCTTCCTTCCCCAGGACACACAGCTTGTACTCAAATCTTTTGGGATTACGGGAGAGAGCCTGTTGGGCGTCTCCCCATCTCACTTGTCTGCGGTCCTCAGAGAGAAGGAGTTGAGGATGAGCAGTGTCCGGGTCCAGAGACACGTCCACAGCATACTGTCTCACTGTGATCACTCCCATCTCCTCTAGTGTCTCAGAGAGCGTCTTCTGCATATTTTCCACAGCTCTCCTCACGGCCTCCATGGGGCCTCGGTCAAACTGGACCTTCATTCCAGGCAAGGTCTGGGTTGTTGTGGGGAGGGTGCAGAGGGATGCAGAGCTCTCGAGGAGGTGGAGTTGGTCCTCGGTGTGCGAGAGTATCTTCAGCTCTGAGCTCCTGCTCAGTAACATGTTGATCTCCTCCTCGAGCTCTTTGATGATTTCGTCAGCCTGTTTCTCTAAAGCCTTCTGGGTCTTTTCAGCTGCCTTAATGATTTCAGATGTGCTTCTCTCACCAAGGTCGACAGAGTTCCTGATCTTCTGAACCCTCTGCTGTCGCTCCCGGATCATGTGTTGTACTTGTGACTCTGTGTTTCCCAGTTCTACCTTCCTCTCGTCACACTCGTCCTCAATGGGTACAGTCGTGTGGGTCTTGTGGTCGGATAAAATGCACAGTAAACACACGCACATCTTGTCGTTCTTACAGAACAGTTCCAGAGGCCTTTTGTGCTTCTTACAGGCCCTGTCCTCCAGGTTCTCCACAGGATCAATCAGGTTGTGTCTCTTGAAGGAAGCCAGGATCTGGTGAGGCTGCAGGTGGCTCTCACAGAAAGAGGCCAGACACACCAGGCAGGACTTCAGAGCCTTGACCCCTTTCTCAGTACAAACATCACAAGGAACATCTCCAGACTCAACAAGATGACTTCGCTCCGGAGGCTTAATTTCATCTTCAACTGAAGCCAGTTTATTAACCTGAGCGGCCATTTCAGAGATTAAAGTGTTGACTTTGAGATCCGGTCGCCTCTCGAAGGCATTCTTACACATGGGACACAGGCAGCGGTCACTGCTATCCCAGTAGCCCGTGATACAGGTCTTACAGAAGTTGTGTCCACAGGGGGTGGTGACCCGGTCAGTGAACACATCTAGACAGATGGAACACTGGAACTGATCCTCTGACAGACTGGAACTGAGACTGGAACTGGCCATAACTGTGAACAAAGAAAAACAAATGATAAATACACTATAGCTGCCAGCAACCATTCACTGTGTCCAAACACATAGGGCTCTATTTTAGTGAAGCGCAAGGCATGCGCTGGCTGTTTGGGCACAAGGTAACATGGTGGTTCGAAGGGAACAGCTTTTCTGTAAGTATTATTTGTGAATGTGTGAAGACTGTCTGTATTACACACAGAGGGAACTGTCTGACCACTTTCAAACTAAGTACAGGATGAAAAATTCTTCCAAATAAACTTTCATGATTATGAATATGTAGGCTACATGTCAAAAGGGCAATACATTTTGTTAATGTAATCTACTTGCACATATGTATGTTATATAGCCTAGTACTATTATTACTGGATTAAACATTAAAGTAAATCCTTCAACTGAATGCAGCCTTTTAATCGTATAATCACAACAAGCTATTTCACTTTTACACTTGTGGTTATTGAATCCGTGCATGGATCAGCATCGTGAAAACATCATGGAAATCATCATCTATGAGCACAATACACTAGAAGAGAGAGGCACTTGTGAGGACAGTGACTACAATAAATACCTCTCGTTCTAGTGGAAATCTGATTGAGAGTAGTAGGCCTATATATTGATTGATTGTTTGAAAACTTTATTAACAGATTGCAGAATGGGTACAAATTAAATAACTGCTAAGAGGATGCAGACCAGAAAAACCATGACACTCCCCTGACTAAACGTATAATGGGGCTCTATGGCGAAACCATGACACTCCCCTGACTAAAAGTATAATGGGGCTCTATGGAGAAACCATGACACTCCCCTGACTAAAAGTATAATGGGGCTCTATGGAGAAACCATGACACTCCCCTGACTAAAAGTATAATGGGGCTCTATGGAGAAACCATGACACTCCCCTGACTAAAAGTATAATGGGGCTCTATGGAGAAACCATGACACTCACCTGACTAAAGGTATAATGGGGCTCTATGGAGAAACCATGACACTCCCCTGACTAAAAGTATAATGGGGCTCTATGGAGAAACCATGACACTCCCCTGACTAAAAGTATAATGGGGCTCTATGGAGAAACCATGACACTCCCCTGACTATAAGTATAATGGAGCTCTATGGAGAAACCATGACACTCCCCTGACTAAAAGTATAATGGGGCTCTATGGAGAAACCATGGCACTCCCCTGACTAAAAGTATAATGGGGCTCTATGGAGAAACCATGACACTCCCCTGACTAAAAGTATAATGGGGCTCTATGGAGAAACCATGACACACTCCCCTGACTAAAAGTATAATGGGGCTCTATGGAGAAACCATGACACTCCCCTGACTAAAAGTATAATGGGGCTCTATGGAGAAACCATGACACACTCCCCTGACTAAAAGTATAATGGGGCTCTATGGAGAAACCATGACACTCACCTGACTAAAAGTATAATGGGGCTCTATGGAGAAACCATGACACTCCCCTGACTAAAAGTATAATGGGGCTCTATGGAGAAACCATGACACTCCCCTGACTAAAAGTATAATGGGGCTCTATGGAGAAACCATGACACTCCCCTGACTAAAAGTATAATGGGGCTCTATGGAGAAACCATGACACTCGCCTGACTAAAAGTATAATGGGGCTCTATGGAGAAACCATGACACTCCCCTGACTAAAAGTATAATGGGGCTCTATGGAGAAACCATGACACTCCCCTGACTAAAAGTACAATGGGGCTCTATGGAGAAACCATGACACTCCCCTGACTAAAAGTACAATGGGGCTCTATGGAGAAACCATGACACTCCCTTGACTATAAGTATAATGGAGCTCTATGGAGAAACCATGACACTCCCCTGACTAAAAGTATAATGGGGCTCTATGGAGAAACCATGACACACTCCCCTGACTAAAAGTATAATGGGGCTCTATGGAGAAACCATGACGCTTTCTCACTAAAAGTTGTTTCAAACGAAAACGGCTGGATGTCATTTTGCCAAACCAGCATGGCTGTGAGAGTCTTTAAGCGTTTACATATCTAGCTTTGGCATGGATTGATTGTTTAGGGATAAACCGGATGAAGAAAAATGAGGGATTTCAATAGGTGTAGGGTCTATATGGAACACATACAGGAAAACACATGATCTATTCATTCATAAATGGATGACGTGGCTTAATATTGGATGTCTTTGTCCTCGGTGGAAGTTATTCCAGGGTTCGAAATTAACGGGGGCTTGGGGCATAATGCCCTTGAAAATGGACAAAATGCCCTCGAAAATCAGTTAAGGGGGGCACAAAATGCCCCCGACAGTTTACTAATTATATATATATATTTATCCGGTAATGACGCGTCTGTGTATCGTACGGTTCAGATGACACGCAAATAAAAAAAAATCATTTGGCGGAGGTGAGCACTGGCTGCTGCAGCAGCACTGCAGCTGAGCCAGGTGCTAGTCAGTTTGTGTACAAATGGCACGCACAATCTAAATCAATCTTCATTACGACTTCAAAAACATAGCCATTAACATTACATAGGCATACACACATCTTGCGATAGCGTTAGCAGTTTGTAAACACAACGCACGTTTTAACTATAGAATCAGCCCGCGAGGTAATACAGTCAACGAAATGTTACCGTAGCTACTAGCTAGCAGAGGAGGAAATGGGAGTCTGAGAGGCGGGGTGTTTAAAGACAATGATAGGCGTTTATTCAACATCCAAGAAGGCTAACATACAACTGTGTTTTACTAACTCCAACCGGGACTATTGCCGCTTTCCCACTGCATGCCATCACCTCCTAACGTTACCGTAATGTATCAGTACTAAATACCTATATGTCCCTATGCCATAAATGTCATGTATGTTGTGTATGTCATAAATGTCTATGAATTGAAAATGGGGGACCCTGATGGAAACAAGACAAACGTCTTTCTCAGGTCTGCATCCCCTTAACAATTGTATGTATTGAGCCGTACTGTATTGTACCCATTCTGCAATCTGTTAAATAAAGTTTTCATTCATTCATTCATTCATTCATTCATTCATTCATTCATTCATTTCACCGGAGCTACCGGAGCTGATAATAACATTGCCTGAGCTGAAGGTGCGTGACACTAAAATGTCCGTGGGGACCCGGCGCCAACCCATAGATAGTTCCAACTCACCGAATTACGTAATCCACCACAGTTGCACTCAATATTTAAATAATGTTAGTCTAAATAAATGTAGACAGATACATAATAATTTCAAGCAGAACACGAATCTTTCCATTAAGAACTGACAATCAGGGAATTTAAACATGGATGACATTGTTTTTTTTGTGTTTATATTAAAGAAAGGAAAGTCTAGTGCTGGCTGAGCATATTGTTTGTTTGCACTAAGTTAATACTACAAATGTAGCCTATATTTTTCAGTCAGTTCGGTCTTTGTGTGCCAAACATTATTTAAGGCTGTAAACACTGTAACACTGTAAACTTTTTTATTTTTTTTTAATAAATGAGAAGCATGTTTAGATTTGAGTGTTACATTTTTTTTTATAAAAATGTACGTATATCGAACCGAACTGAAAACCGTGACCCCAAAACCGTGATACGAACCGAACCGTCCATTTTGTGAACCGTCCCACCCCTACCGTTTATCATAAAAATTCAGTGCCCCCGAAATACAAAAAAAAGCCCCCGAAAATCAATTAATGGGGGCAAAAAAAGCCCTTGAAAAAAAATGTTAATTTCTAACCCTGAGTTATTCCTATATACCAGGCGCATGTTGTTCTGATTGGCCATAATGACGTCAGGCACCGCTCCCTGTAATCATGTCTCCCTCCTGCTCCATAATGACGTCAGGCACCACTCCCTGTAATCATGTCTCCCTCCTGCTCCATAATGACGTCAGGCACCACTCCCTGTAATCATGTCTCCCTCCTGCTCCATAATGACGTCAGGCACCACTCCCTGTAATCATGTCTCCCTCCTGCTCCATAATGACGTCAGGCACCACTCCCTGTAATCATGTCTCCCTCCTGCTCCAGCCCCACAGAGGCGCTTGTCTCACCAAATAGTTACAATAAGTTGGACACAGTGCAAATAAAGTTAAACGTAAACTTATGAGGTCAAAATGAACAAGAATACACTCATTCCTGCTAGTATGGTACCATCAAAGTGTATGCCATTAAATATAATATAATCAGGCGTGCGTTCCAGAAATCAACAGGGGTTGCACGCACCTAATGGCGCCACGTGCACGCGCGCTCCCGCGAATGCGCATAAATGTCCCCTCGCTTGAGCACAGACTACAGACAGTGCCTAATTGCCTCTATGAATGGAATGTAACACATGTCATTCACAACAAGTTAGGTGTGAATGTATCTGAGAACGTATTTAACACACCTGACGACCGGCGCTATATTGATATGCAAAGTAGCCCAGGTGGGTACTTATAGCCCAGGTGGGTACCTCTCACAGTGAGCTGTGGTGTTCCACAAGGAAGCATACTAGGACCGCTACTGTTCCTAATTTATGCAAATGACATGTCGTCAGCTTGTGACTGCAACTTGTTCCTGTTTGCGGACGACTCAGCCCTGCTGGTCTCTGACAAGAACAAGTTACAGGTTGAAAAAACCCTCAGCTCGGAACTAGGCAGAATCTGCATATGGCTCGCTGATAACAAACTATCATTACACATGGGCAAAACAGAGTCCATTCTCTTCGGTTCAAATAACAAACTCAGCAAGACCGACGGCTTCTCAGTTACAGTGGGTGACAATATTGTCACAAGGAAAGATGAAATTACCTACCTGGGTTCCATCCTAGAGGCTAATCTCTCCTGTGACAAAATGGCATCCAATGTAATAAAAAAAGTCAACCAACGAACTCGATTCTTGTACCGGATCTCCTCTCTGGTAAACAAGAATACCCTGAAGACTCTGGCAGGAGCACTCATTCAGGGGTACTACGACTATGCTTGCACCTCATGGTACCAAAGCACCTCAAAGGCGCTAAAAACAAAATTACAAACATCTCAAAACAAACTGGTCAGACTACTGCTTGACCTTACTCCTAGAACCCACCTCACCCCTGCCCACTTTGACAACCTAGGATGGCTTAGAGTAGATGACAGAGTACAGCAACTTGCAATGGGCCTGGTCTACAAGATACACTACACGACCAAGGTACCCATGTACATGGCAAAATACTTCCCAAAGGTCAGTGAATACCACGATCACAACACCAGAGGGAGCTCCACAAATCATGTTAAACCCAGATTCGGCTCAAATAAGGGACTAAACACGTTTCGCAATTATGCCACATCAATGTGGAACGCCCTACCCAAAGCTGTAAAGGAATGTGGATCACTACCCACTTTCAAAACCTCTCTCAAGAGACACCTACGGGAGACTGCAATTCAACACTGGCCCCTGTAAATATCCTAACCCAACCCCCTCCAATGTACAGTCATTTACCTAGTATGGTTGTCAATAGTCCAATGTACAATTTTGTTTGTTTGTACAGAGTCTCCCCCCCCTCAATGTACAGTTTTGCTTGTTTATACAGTGTGCCCCCCCCCCCCCCCCCCCCCAACCACCTCCAATGTAAATTACCCAGTATGGTTGTCAATATCCCAGTGTACCCAACCCCCCCCACCCAACCTCCTCCAATGTACAGTTTCTACGTCAAATGTATATACTCCCTTTTCTTGACTCCTTCTGTATCACAAACAGTACTGTATTTGCAAATCTGGTATGTCATAAATGTATAGATGTAGCAGTACTGACTATCTGTATGTCATGTATGTCATATATGTCCTGATGAATTGAAAATGGGGGACCCTGGTGGAAACAAGACGAAAGTCTTTCTCTGGTCTGCATCCCCTTAACAATTGTGTGTATTGAGCTGTACTGTATTGTACCCATTCTGCAATCTGTTAATAAAGTTTTCAATCAATCAATCAATCAATAGCGAGTACTTATCTGACCCTGCACGGAGTGCAACCCCGTCCCATGACGAACGCATGCCTGAATATAATGGACAGAGGTTTGGTTTGGGTGTGTTACTGTAAATTGACTAAATTCGTGTAAAAACCGATTCTATTCTTATGACATTTTTGTATTTCCTTCTTATTAAAATCAAATCCTACTCACCTTTAAATGGCTCTATTGTTCACACTGTAAACAGGCCCCTGGACAGTTTGGTGAAACTCTCTTTGTAAAGATTTCTGCTGCGTGTTCCTGGAACTTCCTGCCGTTCAGCTTGTTCACTTTCATTTCTGCAAAGTGACGTCACTAAGCCCCGCCCTCCCCACAGTTGTTTGCCCAATGATTGGAGTATTCACACAACCTGCCCTAAATGTTCAGTTCAATGAAAAGCGTATTTTTAAACCTTGTTGCATATTTTAACAGAAGGTATGTTGATGTAAAATTACCCAAAATGTTAGACCTGCTGTTGTTGTGAAAATGATAACTAAAACCCTTTAATCTCTATCCCCCTGTGCAGTTTAAACAAGAGTAATGAATATATATAATGTTTAAACAGTTAGAAGTTAAATGCAGTTTAAACAGTTAAATGGTGCTTTTTATATAGCGCTTTTATCTGAAGTGCTTTACAATTTTGCTCCTCACATTCACCCATTTACTCACACATGACAGAGGCAACCATGCAAGGTGCCAACCGGCAAATGGGTAGCAATTAGGGGTTAAGTGTCTTGCTCAAGGACACTTCGACATGCTGCCCGGGAGGAGCGGGAATCGAACCAGGAACCTTCCGACTACCAAATTACCGTTCTACCTCCTGAGCCACTGTCGCCCCATTTAGTAGTTATATATGTTTTTTCAACAGAGTTAAATATGCAACAGTTAAGTTTAGTCAATTATTTGGAATGAAGACCATGTACAATCAATCACAAATACAGTACATGGAATAAGCATGTGATGTGATTGATTGATTGGACATTTTCATTAACAGATTGCAGAATGGGTACCTACAGTATACAGTACGGCTCAGTCAATACACACAATTGCAGACCAGAGAAAGACTTTCGTCTTGTTTACATCAGGGTCCCCCATTTTCAATTCATAATGTAATGGTTTAGTCTGCATGCATGACATAAAAATGCTCTCTATTCAAGATATCATTGTGACTTAAAGACACCTGTAAACATGTATTGTGATGTATGTATTGTAATATATGTATTGTGATGTATGTACTGTGATGTTTGTATTGTGATGTAAAAAAGAAAAAAAAATCTAACCCTGACTAACCTTACTGTCATGCACTTGTCCTAATAAACGAACCTACACTGTAACACGCAACACTTTGATGAACATTGTTACTCAGACAATAGAGTTGTACCCTTCTTGCTGTCTTGTCGTACAGAACTTGTAAGTCGCTTTGGATAAAAGCGTCAGCTAAATTACTAAATGTAAATGTAAATATGATGTATGTAGGCTATCATTTGTGTTCAATAGTGGTCTGGTTAAAGCTCCCTTTGTCTTTTGTGAATTAATGAATGAATGAAAACTTTATTTAACAGATTGCAGAATGGGTACAATACAGTACGGCTCAATACACACAATTGTTAAGGGGATGCAGACCAGAGAAAGACGTTTGTCTTGTTTACATCAGGGTCCCCCATTTTCAATTCATATCGACATTTATGACATACACAACATGACATTTATGGCATAGGGACATACAGGTATTTAGTACTGATACATTTGTGACATAAACGGTATTCAAATATACAGCACTGTTACCCATAGATCCTGACATATGATGGGGAGGGGACTGTACATTAGGAGGGGGTGGGTGGGTGGGAGAGAAATATACATACGGTGGGGAGACTGTACATTTGGAGGGGGTGGGTGGGTGGGTGGGAGAAATATACATACGGCGGGGAGAGAATATATACATGCAGTGGGGAGGAGACTGTCTATTAGGAGGTGGTGGGGGGTTTGGGCATTTACGGTGGCCAGTTTCGAATTGCAGCCTCCCGTAGGTGCTCTTTAAGAGCGGTTTTGAATGTGGGTAGGGATTCACATTCCTTTACAGCTTTGGGTAGGGCGTTCCACATTGATGTGGTATAATTGCTAAACGTGTTTAGTCCCTTGTTTGAGCCGAATCTGGGTTTAACATGATTTGTTGAGCTTCCTCTGGTGTTGTGGTTGTGATATTCACTGACCTTTGGGAAGTATTTCGACATGTACATGGGTACCTTAGTCATATAGTGTATCTTGTAGACCAGGCCCATTGCAAGTTGCTGTACTCTGTCGTCTACTCTAAGCCATCCTAGGTGGTCAAAGTGGGCAGGGGTGAGGTGGGTTCTGGGGGTAAGGTCAAGTAGTAGTCTGACCAGTTTGTTTTGTGATGTTTGTAATCTTGTTTTTAGCGCCTTTGAGGTGCTTCGGTACCATGAGGTGCAAGCATAGTCGTAGTACCCTTGAATGAGTGCTCCTGCCAGAGTCTTCAGGGTATTCTTGTTTACCAGAGGAGATCCGGTACAAGAATCTAGTTCGTTGGTTGACTTTTTTTATTACATTGGATGCCATTTTGTCACAGGAAAGATTTGCCTCTAGGATGTCACAAATTTGTCACAAATTTGTTCTTAAGGCGAGACACCCCAGGTGAATAGTCAAATATACTTTTTTTGTTGATTTTGAGATTTTGTTATATTTTGCTTCCTAAACATGTCTTCTATGAAACTAGTGACAATAAAACGTCAATAACACACATTTAGTTGTTTATTTTACTTCATTTTGCCTTATTGCAACCATAAATGTGCACATATTTAATGGGGAAGTGCCTCATTTGCATATATAAACATACATTTCAGAAAACTTGCAATATATTTTTTCTTAGTTTATATGTACATAACAAACGGAAAGTTTCATAGTGATATCTATTCAAATATGTTTTGCCTATTAATTTAGGGGGTACTACACTGTACTACACTGTTTGTAGCCTGTGTGTAGTTCTGTTCAGTTCAATAACATCATTATTATTATTATTCAGTTATCGGGCATGTGTTTAGGTTGTCTATTACTAATGGTTTGATTAGGTATTGTGTTTGTAAATATCTGTTTAAAAAAAAAAGTATGGCATTTTACAATACAGAACTTTGAAGGCGTTTTCCCAAAAATGAGTTTTAAGAGTTTTTCCTCATACTCTGAGCCAGAAATCTCCACTTCAGTAGCACTCACATACACCAAACCTTCCAGTTCTATTCATATCTATGTTCTGAAGGTATTTACAGAAGGGTTTGTTGATATCGCATTCATACCCTGATTTATATCACATTTTATTCCTAAAAACATGGCGAAATATGGAATTTTACCATAAAAATGGACTGAATGGAGTATTTTCTGATTTATGGAGTGATAAAAAGAGATATCCAAAATCCCTTCTGTAATAACCTTTGGCTCTAATATGTCAACAAAATGAAACTATAATTTTGAAAATGGCTTTATCCAATGTTCAGATTTCTGTCCTGGAATTATATGCAAATTAGTGCATATTTAAGTAGATCATGCCTCATTTGCATATTTAAACATACAATACAACTTATAATACAAAAAAGTCTTGTCTTAATATAAGTAATCAACTGGGGAAGTTTCATTGTGATATCTATTAGTTAATTTTTTTTACCCTATTCACCTGCAGTGTCTCCCCTTAATTGACCTGCCTGGTTAAATGAAATAAAACAATAAACATTTCTCATGATGATAAATAGAAGGTGGTGATCTTCCTCTCATCTCTGTGTTTAGCTCAACAGCACTAGAACCGATCTGGCAGAATCTACTGTGGCTGTAATTCACTGAAAAGCCACAAGATGGAGGTCTAAGCTTGGAAACAGACATGTCGTTCTGATCCGCGTGATCTTTTTCGTAGCCTCTGTTTGCGAAGACTGATTGATTGAAAACTTTATTAACAGATTGCAGAATGGGTACAGTGTACAGCTCAATACATACAATTGTTAAGGGGATGCAGACCAGAGAAAGACTTTCGTCTTGTTTACATCAGGGTCCCCCATTTTCAATTCATCATATGACATACATGACATACAGATAGACAGTACTGCTACATCCAGTGGTGCGTTATTGAAATCATCTGGGGTTGCACGCACCTAATGGCGCCACGTGCACGCGCGCCGCGTGCGCTCCCACGAATGCGCATTTAATGTCCCCTCGCTTGAGCACAGACTAAAAACAGTGCCTAATTTCCTCTACGAATGGAATGTAACACATGTCATTCACAACAAGTTAGGTGTGATTCACCAAGCCAAATTGTTTCAAATGGAGTGCAATAGCGGCCGCAAGGTGTTAGGCGGCCGTATTGGACTTTTGAGATCTCAGACCCATCCCCAGTGATAACACAGGCTGCCGGCATGTCTTTATGAATGGAAATATCGAATAAAAGAAACAACGATGAAAACCCGACTATACTCTGGTTTTCGGGGGTCCTGGCGCTCAACGTTCGGCGAGTTAACTCTAGATCTTAGATCCTAATATGAAAAACGATGTGATTTAATGTTCTATGTCTTACCTTGACTTTGTCTATTTTACTGCTATCTGTTTTATGCTTTATGTCTGCACTTTATGCATTGCTCTTGATCTGCCAATGTTGTGCTCATTTTATGCCTGTCTTTTTGTACTGCTGTGAAGCACTTTGAGCTGCAATTCTTGTATGAAAGGTGCTATACAAACAGTGTATTATTATTATTATAAATTATTATAGTTTGCTTAATTAATTAAAGGGTGTGAATTTAAGTGTTCTCTAGTGCCTTTTGTCTGCTTTAAAGTGGTGGTATAAGTTAAAGGTTGTGGTGTCCAAGTAAAAAAATCTATCTGGGCTAAGCCCCGGATCTCCTACAATCCTAAATCCGCCCCTGTGCACTGCGTGCAACCCCCTCCCATGAAGAACGCATCACTGCTTGTGTTTATTGTCTTTCCAAACCTTGGGAAGGGGGGCACGTAATTTAATTTTTCTGTATGTCTTGCACAAATTGGAAAATGACAAAGTTTACTTTGACTTTTAACATGTGTCTATAGTGTCAGACACTAATGTTAAAAACGGATACTGCTGTAATATAAAGTGAAATTATACCATGCCTCAATGTATCAACTTTAAACATACACTAAATGTTAATGTCAGAAATGTTCATTTCCATTATTTCCACCATGTGCAACATTTCCTAAGAACAGCAATGTCCATTCGATCAACTCCAAATCTGTGCTGTGAGCTCAATTCTCCCGGTGCATGCAGAAGTAGAATTGCGGTCTTGTTTTGGATGAATGAGTTATTTTATGCAATACAACATTATCTCACTATAATATATACATGTCTGTGTAATACGACATTACCTCACTGTAATATATACATGTCTGTGTAATACTACATTACCTCACTGTAATATATACATGTCTGTGCAATACTACATCACCTCACTATAATATATACATGTCTGTGTAATACCACATCACCTCACTATAATATATACATGTCTGTGTAATACCACATTACCTCACTGTAATATATACATGTCTGTGTAATACTACATTACCTCACTGTAATATATACATGTCTGTGTAATACTACATTACCTCACTGTAATATATACATGTCTGTGTAATACTACATTACCTCACTATAATATATACATGTCTGTGTAATACTACATTACCTCACTGTAATATATACATGTCTGTGTAATACCACATTACCTCACTGTAATATATACATGTCTGTGTGATACTACATTACCTCACTGTAATATATACATGTCTGTGTAATACTACATTACCTCACTATAATATATACATGTCTGTGTAATACTACATTACCTCACTGTAATATATACATGTGCAATACCACAGATGTTTGGGACATGTGCAATAATGTCATTGACTACTAAGGTGCAATATCTTTTTCTCTACTGTATGATACAATTATATAGTATATAGAAGTATAATATAGAATAATACATGATTAATATAGTAATACATACAGTATATAGATAAATGTGTGTGTATAAATGAATGAACCTCAGTAAATATGCAATTTAACTGACAGATACACAAAAGTTATTCATTTATGTTAATGTAATTGTGTTGATGTTTTCATTTCTGCAAAATAAGTATGTACATTTTGTTTGGTTTGGTAAACATCGCGCTATGAACAGTCTATCAGTGTACTGTATGTGTGTAGGGGCAGGTACAATACGAGTTTTCTTCTTCCTGTTCCTTTCGGTCATGGAATTTAGTGGATCATATTAAGTGAACTATATGTACTGAAGACACTGTTGGACTGTAACAATTCCATGTATGAATGATAATAATAAAAAAAAAATTGCAATGCTGTTTAAAAAAAAAAAATTATGTTCTTGTGAATAAGTGCATGTGTAGCAGAGTATGGGTACATGAATGTGGTGTGGTAGTGAGTGAATGGGTACACTAATGTATGTGTGGTAGTGTGAGTGTATGGGTACACTAATGTATGTATGGTAGTGAGTGTATGGGTACATGGAATGTGTTGTGTGGTAGTGTGTGTATAATTTGTTAGGTGCTGCATAAACACTTTTCGTTGTACTGTGTTACAGTGCAACGACAATAAAGCTTTCTACTTCTACTCTACTACACAGGGAATGGCACCCCTAACCACAGGGAATGGCACCCCTAACCACAGGGAATGGAACCCCTAACCACAGGGAATGGCACCCCTAACCACAGGGAATGGAACCCCTAACCACAGGGAATGGCACCCCTAACCACAGGGAATGGAGGCAGCCATCTTTATGCACTTTGTCTCAGTTAGTATAATCAACGTGGTTTGTAAGGTTCTGATTCTGACATATTAGGAGCCATTCTTTAATGTTGCTTTAGAGATGAATTACTTTAATTCTTAAACAATCAAACATCCAACTATCACCAAACATAAGAGAACATGAATAGAAACATTTTAAGAAAAGGGTCACACAAAAAAAAGATCACCATATACTGAAAACACAAAATTAGGTATATAAAGAGAATTGGTCCTGTTGAATGTGGTGTGGTAGTGAGTGTACACTGGTACATACATTAGTATGTAGCACCTCTAGCTCCCTGACCTCCTCCTCCTCCACACCCCTACCTGTCACGTCAGGTCTGATGACACCAACCCCTTACTTCCCATCAGGACCAAGCTCCAGACCTGGGGCAACAAGGCCTTTGCAGCAGCTGCCCCCTCCCTCTGGAATGCCCTCCCCTCACATCAGCAACACCCTACCGTCCTTTAAATCAGCCTAAAAAACAAACCCTGCCAACACCCTACAGAACAAAATCAGTCTCCCTTCCACCGTCTGTGGAGCAGCTCCAGACTTTATACCTGATGACGTCACAAGTTGAGTCTTACTTCTCTGGTTTCTGGCTTTGGGGGAGAGTAGCACAATAGCACATGTTCACAAATATTGATTGCACTTTCCTAGAAATAACATATTGGAATTCTTGATTTGGGTGACGTTCCCCCATCAATCACCTGTTCCCAAACAATGTGATGTATGTAAATACTTCACCTTCAAAGCCCTCAACAACCTGCCACCTCTACCTCTCTGACCTCCTCCTCCATCACCTCTACCTCTCTGACCTCCTCCTCCATCACCTCTACCTCTCTGACCTCCTCCTCCATCACCTCTACCTCTCTGACCTCCTCCTCCATCACCTCTACCTCTCTGACCTCCTCCTCCATCACCTCTACCTCCTGCTCCACCTCTACCTCTCTGACCTCCTCCTCCATCACCTCTGACCTCCTGCTCCACCTCTCTGACCTCATCCTCCACCTCTACCTCTCTGACCTCCTCCTCCATCACCTCCACCTCTCTGACCTCCTCCTCCACCACCTCTACCTCTCTGACCTCCTCCACCTCCTCTACCTCTCTGACCTCCTCCTCCTCCTCCTCCTCTACCTCTGACCTCCTCCACTACCTCTCTGACCTCCTCCACCACCTCTACCTCTCTGACCTCCTCCTCTACCTCTCTGACCTCCTCCACCACCTCTACCTCTCTGACCTCCTCCACCTCTCTGACCTCCTCCACCTCCTCCACCTCTCTGACCTCCTCCTCCTCCTCCACCTCTCTGACCTCCTCCACCTCCTCCACCTCTCTGACCTCCTCCTCCACCTCCTCTAAGTTGCTGCCAACACCCTACTGTTCTTTAAATCAGCCTCAAATCGACATTTTCAAAAATTTTGTAAAGCGTCTTTGAGCACTGTGAAAAGCACAAATCGAATGTATTATTAATAATCATATCAATATTATTATTATTAATGCTATTGTTGATGTTATTATTATTAGTAATATAGATACGATTATTAATAACACATATTCATACATTATTAATAATAATAATAATCATTATGTTACCACCCCCTGTCTTCACTTCCTCTTTCTCTCCTACTGCTTCCTCCCCCGTCTTTCATTGTCCAGGTCATACAGTCCAACTTACACCATACTCCCCTCACTCCGCCGCCAACCATCTGCCTTGTTGTCAAATCACTGCTTCAGTCGGTCTGACTGACTCGGCGGAGGGTCAGCGGCTTCCCGTCTGCGTTGCAGAAGAACGGATACAGTTTCTCATAGAATGGGCAGCGACTGAAGCTGTAGATGTTGGCTCCAGTGTCTGCGTTGTAAAAGGAGACATCTCTGGCCTCATAATCCACAAACACCCCTAGTGTCTGAAGCGTCTCTGTCAGGGAGAGGGTGACATCAGGGTCAGCATTAGCTTCATACACACCTCTGTACCATCTCACAGACCAGACCCCGTCGTCAGGATTAAACTGGATGGCGCTCTTCCTTTTAATGGACTCTGTGGCGACGCCTATCCTCCAGGCGTTTCCCGTCACCTCGACCTCATAGTAAAATCTCCCAGAGACAAACCCTTCCTTCCCCAGGACACACGCGTAGCACTCAAATCTTTTGGGATTACGGGAGAGAGCCTGTTGGGCGTCTCCCAATCTCACTTGTCTGCGGTCCTCAGAGAGAAGGAGTTGAGGATGAGCAGTGTCTGGGTCCAGAGACACGTCCACAGCATACTGTCTCACTGTGATCACTCCCATCTCCTCTAGTGTCTCAGAGAGCGTCTTCTGCATATTTTCCACAGCTCTCCTCACGGCCTCCATGGGGCCTCGGTCAAACTGGACCTTCATTCCAGGCAAGGTCTGGGTTGTTGTGGGGAGGGTGCAGAGGGATGCAGAGCTCTCGAGGAGGTGGAGTTGGTCCTCTGTGTGCGAGAGTATCTTCAGCTCTGAGCTCCTGCTCAGTAACATGTTGATCTCCTCCTCGAGCTCTTTGATGATTTCGTCAGCCTGTTTCTCTAAAGCCTTCTGGGTCTTTTCAGCTGCCTTAATGATTTCAGATGTGCTTCTCTCACCAAGGTCGACAGAGTTCCTGATCTTCTGAACCCTCTGCTGTCGCTCCCGGATCATGTGTTGTACTTGTGACTGTGTTTCCCAGTTCTACCTTCCTCTCTTCACACTCGTCCTCAATGGGTACAGTCGTGTGGGTCTTGTGGTCGGATAAAATGCACAGTAAACACACGCACATCTTGTCGTTCTTACAGAACAGTTCCAGAGGCCTTTTGTGCCTCTTACAGGCCCTGTCCTCCAGGTTCTCCACAGGATCAATCAGGTTGTGTCTCTTGAAGGAAGCCAGGATCTGGTGAGGCTGCAGGTGGCTCTCACAGAAAGAGGCCAGACACACCAGGCAGGACTTCAGAGCCTTGACCCCTTTCTCAGTACAAACATCACAAGGAACATCTCCAGACTCAACAAGATGACTTCGCTCCGGAGGCTTGGTTTCATCTTCAACTGAAGCCAGTTTATTAACCTGAGCGGCCATTTCAGAGATTAAAGTGTTGACTTTGAGATCCGGTCGCCTCTCGAAGGCATTCTTACACATGGGACACAGGCAGCGGTCACTGCTATCCCAGTAGCCCGTGATACAGGTCTTACAGAAGTTGTGTCCACAGGGGGTGGTGACCGGGTCAGTGAACACATCTAGACAGATGGAACAATGGAACTGATCCTCTGACAGACTGGAACTGAGACTGGAACTGGCCATAACTGTGAACAAAGAAAAACAAATGATAAATACAGTATAGCTGCCAGAAACCATTCACTGTGTCCAAACACATAGGGCTCTATTTTAGTGAAGCGCAAGGCATGCGCTGGCTGTTTGGGCCCAAGGTAACATGGTGGTTCGAAGGGAACAGCTTTTCTGTAAGTGTTATTTGTGAATGTGTGAAGACTGTCTGTATTACACACAAAGGGAACTGTCTGACCACTTTCAAACTAAGTACAGAATAAAAAATACTTCCAAATAAACTTTCATGATTATGAATATGTAGGCTACATGTCAAAAGGGCAATACATTTTGTTAATGTAATCTACTTGCACATATGTATGTTATATAGCCTAGTACTATTCTTACTGGATTAAACATTAAAGTAAATCCTTCAACTGAATGCAGCCTTTTAATCGTATAATCACAACAAGCTATTTCACTTTTACACTTGTGGTTATTGAATTCGTGCATGGATCAGCATCGTGAAAACATCATGGAAATCATCATCTATGAGCACAATACACTAGAAGAGAGAGGCACTTGTGAGGACAGTGACTACAATAAATACCTCTCGTTCTAGTGGAAATCTGATTGAGAGTAGTAGGCCTATATATTGATTGATTGTTTGAAAACTTTATTAACAGATTGCAGAATGGGTACAATACAAAATAACTGCTAAGAGGATGCAGACCAGAAAAATCATGACACTCCCCTGACTAAAAGTATAATGGGGCTCTATGGAGAAACCATGACACTCCCCTGACTAAAACTATAATGGGGCTCTATGGAGAAACCATGACACTCCCCTGACTAAAAGTATAATGGGGCTCTATGGAGAAACCATGACACTCCCCTGACTAAACGTATAATGGGGCTCTATGGAGAAACCATGACACTCCCCTGACTAAAAGTACAATGGGGCTCTATGGAGAAACCATGACACTCCCCTGACTAAAAGTATAATGGGGCTCTATGGAGAAACCATGACACTCCCCTGACTAAAAGTATAATGGGGCTCTATGGAGAAACCATGACACTCCCCTGACTAAACGTATAATGGGGCTCTATGGAGAAACCATGACACTCCCCTGACTAAGCGTATAATGGGGCTCTATGGCGAAACCATGACACTCCCCTGACTAAAAGTATAATGGGGCTCTATGGAGAAACCATGACACTCCCCTGACTAAAAGTATAATGGGGCTCTATGGAGAAACCATGACACTCCCCTGACTAAAAGTATAATGGGGCTCTATGGAGAAACCATGACACTCCCCTGACTAAAAGTATAATGGGGCTCTATGGAGAAACCATGACACTCCCCTGACTAAAAGTATAATGGGGCTCTATGGAGAAACCATGACACTCCCCTGACTAAAAGTATAATGGGGCTCTATGGAGAAACCATGACACTCCCCTGACTAAAAGTATAATGGGGCTCTATGGAGAAACCATGACACTCCCCTGACTAAAAGTATAATGGGGCTCTATGGAGAAACCATGACACTCCCCTGACTATAAGTATAATGGAGCTCTATGGAGAAACCATGATACTCCCCTGACTATAAGTATAATGGGGCTCTATGGAGAAACCATGACACACTCCCCTGACTAAAAGTATAATGGGGCTCTATGGAGAAACCATGACACACTCCCCTGACTAAAAGTATAATGGGGCTCTATGGAGAAACCATGACGCTTTCTGACTAAAAGTTGTTTCAAACGAAAACGGCTGGATGTCATTTTGCCAAACCAGCATGGCTGCGAGAGCCTTTAAACGTTTACATATCTAGCTTTGGCATGGATTGATTGTTTAGGGATAAACCGGATGAAGAAAAATGAGGGATTTCAATAGGTGTAGGGTCTATATGGAACACATACAGGAAAACACATGATCTATTCATTCATAAATGAATGACGTGGCTTAATATTGGATGTCTTTGTCCTCGGTGGAAGTTATTCCTATATACCAGGCGCATGTTGTTCTGATTGGCCATAATGACGTCAGGCACCACTCCCTGTAATCATGTCTCCCTCCTGCTCCATAATGACGTCAGGCACCACTCCCTGTAATCATGTCTCCCTCCTGCTCCATAATGACGTCAGGCACCACTCCCTGTAATCATGTCTCCCTCCTGCTCCAGCCCCACAGAGGCGCTTGTCTCACCAAATAGTTACAATAAGTTGGACACAGTGCAAATAAAGTTAAACGTAAACTTATGAGGTCAAAATGAACAAGAATACACTCATTCCTGCTAGTATGGTACCATCAAAGTGTATGCCATTAAATATAATATAATCAGGTGTGCGTTCCAGAAATCAACAGGGGTTGCACGCACCTAATGGCGCCACGTGCACGCGCGCTCCCGCGAATGCGCATAAATATCCCCTCGCTTGAGCACAGACTACAGACAGTGCCTAATTGCCTCTACGAATGGAATGTAACACATGTCATTCACAACAAGTTAGGTGTGAATGTATCTGAGAACGTATTTAACACACCTGACGACCGGCGCTATATTGATATGCAAAGTAGCCCAGGTGGGTAATTATAGCGAGTACTTATCTGACCCTGCACGGAGTGCAACCCCGTCCCATGACGAACGCATGCCTGAATATAATGGACAGAGGTTTGGTTTGGGTGTGTTACTGTAAATTGACTAAATTCGTGTAAAAACCGATTCTATTCTTATGACATTTTTGTATTTCCTTCTTATTAAAATCAAATCCTACTCACCTTTAAATGGCTCTATTGTTCACACGTGTAAACAGGCCCCTGGACAGTTTGGTGAAACTCTCTTTGTAAAGATTTCTGCTGCGTGTTCCTGGAACTTCCTGCCGTTCAGCTTGTTCACTTTCATTTCTGCAAAGTGACGTCACTAAGCCCCGCCCTCCCCACAGTTGTTTGCCCAATGATTGGAGTATTCACAGAACCTGCCCTAAATGTTCAGTTCAATGAAAAGCGTATTTTTCAACCTTGTTGCATATTTTAACAGAAGGTATGTTGATGTAAAAATTACCCAAAATGTTAGACCTGCTGTTGTTGTGAAAATGATAACTAAAACCCTTTAATCTCTATCCCCCTGTGCAGTTTAAACAAGAGTAATGAATATATATAATGTTTAAACAGTTAGAAGTTAAATGCAGTTTAAACAGTTAAATGGTGCTTTTTATATAGCGCTTTTATCTGAAGTGCTTTACAATTTTGCTCCTCACATTCACCCATTCACTCACACATGACAGAGGCAACCATGCAAGGTGCCAACCGGCAAATGGGGAGCAATTAGGGGTTAAGTGTCTTGCTCAAGGACACTTCGACATGCTGCCCGGGAGGAGCGGGAATCGAACCAGGAACCTTCCGACTACCAAATTACCGTTCTACCTCCTGAGCCACTGTCGCCCCATTTAGTAGTTATATATGTTTTTTCAACAGAGTTAAATATGCAACAGTTAAGTTTAGTCAATTATTTGGAATGAAGACCATGTACAATCAATCACAAATACAGTACATGGAATAAGCATGTGATGTGATTGATTGATTGGACATTTTCATTAACAGATTGCAGAATGGGTACCTACAGTATACAGTACGGCTCAGTCAATACACACAATTGCAGACCAGAGAAAGACTTTCGTCTTGTTTACATCAGGGTCCCCCATTTTCAATTCATAATGTAATGGTTTAGTCTGCATGCATGACATAAAAATGCTCTCTATTCAAGATATCATTGTGACTTAAAGACACCTGTAAACATGTATTGTGATGTATGTATTGTGATATATGTATTGTGATGTATGTACTGTGATGTTTGTATTGTGATGTAAAAAAGAAAAAAAAATCTAACCCTGACTAACCTTACTGTCATGCACTTGTCCTAATAAACGAACCTACACTGTAACACGCAACACTTTGATGAACATTGTTACTCAGACAATAGAGTTGTACCCTTCTTGCTGTCTTGTCGTACAGAACTTGTAAATCGCTTTGGATAAAAGAGTCAGCTAAATTACTAAATGTAAATGTAAATATGATGTATGTAGGCTATCATTTGTGTTCAATAGTGGTCTGGTTAAAGCTCCCTTTGTCTTTTGTGAATTAATGAATGAATGAAAACTTTATTTAACAGATTGCAGAATGGGTACAATACAGTACGGCTCAATACACACAATTGTTAAGGGGATGCAGACCAGAGAAAGACGTTTGTCTTGGATACATCAGGGTCCCCCATTTTCAATTCATATCGACATTTATGACATACACAACATGACATTTATGGCATAGGGACATACAGGTATTTAGTACTGATACATATGTGACATAAACGGTATTCAAATATACAGCACTGTTACCCATAGATCCTGACATATGATGGGGAGGGGACTGTACATTAGGAGGGGGTGGGTGGGTGGGAGAGAAATATACATACGGTGGGGAGACTGTACATTTGGAGGGGGTGGGTGGGTGGGTGGGTGGGAGAAATATACATACGGCGGGGAGAGAATATATACATGCAGTGGGGAGGAGACTGTCTATTAGGAGGTGGTGGGGGGTTTGGGCATTTACGGTGGCCAGTTTCGAATTGCAGCCTCCCGTAGGTGCTCTTTAAGAGTGGTTTTGAATGTGGGTAGGGATTCACATTCCTTTACAGCTTTGGGTAGGGCGTTCCACATTGATGTGGTATAATTGCGAAACGTGTTTAGTCCCTTGTTTGAGCCGAATCTGGGTTTAACATGATTTGTTGAGCTTCCTCTGGTGTAGTGGTTGTGATATTCACTGACCTTTGGGAAGTATTTCGACATGTACATGGGTACCTTAGTCATATAGTGTATCTTGTAGACCAGGCCCATTGCAAGTTGCTGTACTCTGTCGTCTACTCTAAGCCATCCTAGGTGGTCAAAGTGGGCAGGGGTGAGGTGGGTTCTGGGGGTAAGGTCAAGTAGTAGTCTGACCAGTTTGTTTTGTGATGTTTGTAATCTTGTTTTTAGCGCCTTTGAGGTGCTTTGGTACCATGAGGTGCAAGCATAGTCGTAGTACCCTTGAATGAGTGCTCCTGCCAGAGTCTTCAGGGTATTCTTGTTTACCAGAGAGGAGATCCGGTACAAGAATCTAGTTCGTTGGTTGACTTTTTTTATTACATTGGATGCCATTTTGTCACAGGAAAGATTTGCCTCTAGGATGTCACAAATTTGTTCTTAATTGACCTGCCTGGTTAAATGAAATAAAACAATAAACATTTCTCATGATGATAAATAGAAGGTGGTGATCTTCCTCTCACTAGAACCGATCTGGCAGAATCTACTGTGGCTGTAATTCACTGAAAAGCCACAAGATGGAGCTCTAAGCTTGGAAACAGACATGTCGTTCTGATCCGCGTGATTTTTTTCGTAGCCTCTGTTTGCGAAGACTGATTGATTGAAAACTTTATTAACAGATTGCAGAATGGGTACAGTGTACAGCTCAATACATACAATTGTTAAGGGGATGCAGACCAGAGAAAGACTTTCGTCTTGTTTACATCAGGGTCCCCCATTTTCAATTCATCATATGACATACATGACATACAGATAGACAGTACTGCTACATCCAGTGGTGCGTTATTGAAATCATCTGGGGTTGCACGCACCTAATGGCGCCACGTGCACGCGCGCCGCGTGCGCGCGCTCCCACGAATGCGCATTTAATGTCCCCTCGCTTGAGCACAGACTAAAGACAGTGCCTAATTTCCTCTACGAATGGAATGTAACACATGTCATTCACAACAAGTTAGGTGTGATTCACCAAGCCACATCGTTTCAAATGGAGTGCAATAGCGGCCGCAAGGTGTTAGGCGGCCGTATTGGACTTTTGAGATCTCAGACCCATCCCCAGTGATAACACAGGCTGCCGGCATGTCTTTATGAATGGAAATATCGAATAAAAGAAACAACGATGAAAACCCGACTATACTCTGGTTTTCGGGGGTCCTGGCGCTCAACGTTCGGCGAGTTAACTCTAGATCTTAGATCCTAATATGAAAAACGATGTGATCTAATGTTCTATGTCTTACCTTGACTTTGTCTATTTTACTGCTATCTATTTTATGCTTTATGTCTGCACTTTATGCATTGCTCTTGATCTGCCAATGTTGTGCTCATTTTATGCCTGTCTTTTTGTACTGCTGTGAAGCACTTTGAGCTGCAATTCTTGTATGAAAGGTGCTATACAAACAGTGTATTATTATTATTATTATTATTATTATTATTATTATTATTATAAATTATTATAGTTTGCTTAATTAATTAAAGGGTGTGAATTTAAGCGTTCTCTAGTGCCTTTTGTCCGCTTTAAAGTGGTGGTATAAGTTAAAGGTTGTGGTGTCCAAGTAAAAAAAATCTATCTGGGCTAAGCCCCGGATCTCCTACAATCCTAAATCCGCCCCTGTGCACTGTGTGCAACCCCGTCCCATGAAGAACGCATCACTGCTTGTGTTTATTGTCTTTCTAAACCTTGGGAAGGGGGGCACGTAATTGAATTTTTCTGTATGTCTTGCACAAATTGGAAAATGACAAAGTTTACTTTGACTTTTAACATGTGTCTATAGTGTCAGACACTAATGTTAAAAACGGATACTGCTGTAATATAAAGTGAAATTATACCATGCCTCAATGTATCAACTTTAAACATACACTAAATGTTAATGTTAGAAATGTTAATTTCCATTATTTCCACCATGTGCAACATTTCCTAAGAACAGCAATGTCCATTCGATCAACTCCAAATCTGTGCTGTGAGCTCAATTCTCCCAGTGCATGCAGAAGTAGAATTGCTGTCTTGTTTTGGATGAATGAGTTATTTTATGCAATACAACATTATCTCACTATAATATATACATGTCTGTGCAATACGACATTACCTCACTATAATATATACATGTCTGTGCAATACCACATGACCTCACTATAATATATACATGTCTGTGCAATACGACATTACCTCACTATAATATATACATGTCTGTGCAATACCACATGACCTCACTATAATATATACATGTCTGTGCAATACGACATTACCTCACTATAATATATACATGTCTGTGCAATACCACATGACCTCACTATAATATATACATGTCTGTGCAATACGACAGATGTTTGGGACATGTGCAATAATGTCATTGACTACTAAGGTGCAATATCTTTTTCTCTACTGTATGATACAATTATATAGTATATAGAAGTATAATATAGAATAATACATGATTAATATAGTAATACATACAGTATATAGATAAATGTGTGTGTATAAATGAATGAACCTCAGTAAATATGCAATTTAACTGACAGATACACAAAAGTTATTCATTTATGTTAATGTAATTGTGTTGATGTTTTCATTTCTGCAAAATAAGTATGTACATTTTGTTTGGTTTGGTAAACATCGCGGTATGAACAGTCTATCAGTGTACTGTATGTGTGTAGGGGCAGGTACAATACGAGTTTTCTTCTTCCTGTTCCTTTCGGTCATGGAATTTAGTGGATCATATTAAGTGAACTATATGTACTGAAGACACTGTTGGACTGTAACAATTCCATGTATGAATGATAATAATAATAAAAAAAAAAATTGCAATGCTGTTTAAAAAAATATATTATGTTCTTGAATAAGTGCATGTGTAGCAGTGTATGGGTACATGAATGTGGTATGGTAGTGAGTGTATGTGTACACTAATGTATGTATGGTAGTGTGTGTATGGGTACACTAATGTATGTATGTTAGTGTGTGTATGGGTACTAGGGCTGACCTTCGATTTTTTTTGGCAATCGAAGCTTCGGGGCCGAGCTTCGATTTTAATTCGAAGCTTCGAATTAAAAAAAAATGTAATTAATTTCTTTTTTATATAATTTTTTTTGTTTGTTTTTTTTGTTTTTTTATCTTATGTTGTGGGACTTGTACAGCACTTTGGTAAACTTTGTTGTTTTTAAATGTGCTCTATAAATAAAGTGGATTGGATTAATGAATTAAGTAGCCCCTTTCGTGACTGTGACGCAGCCAACACGGCTGTGTGATTTAATTCAAGGTGGATCGCTGTTGTCATTTGAACAACTTCAGATTTCATGGGAACTACCAATCCCCCAAATCAAGAATGTTTAAGATGAATGAAGTAAGATTTTGATTATTTGAAATATGGCCTGTGTAGTCTAAACTATGCACAGAATTATGTCAGTCTACAAGGTCCGGATTCTACATGGTCCGGCAATGTAGACCTTGTAGACTCCACTACAGACCAATTATCAGTGAATGTTCATGCATTTTTAAGAAGGGCTACTTCCACAAAAAAACAAAGAACTCACCAAAACATCTCAGTAGCACCTTATCTAAATGTTCTATTTCATATATGGAGATTCATATTTATTTATGTATTGCATGCATTTCTACATTTTATTTCCTATTTTGTTTATTCATCCCAGTATCTTTCTTTCTTATGTGTGGAATTCTACAAGGCATTTACATTCACATTTACATTTAGTCATTTAGCTGACACTTTTATCCAAAGCGACTTACAAGTTCTGTACGACAGGTCATCAGGAAGGATACAACTCTATCAGCTGAGTAACAATATTCATCAAAGTGTTGCGTGTTACAGTGTAGGTTAGTTTATTAGGACAAGTGCATGACAGTAAGGTTAGTTAGGGTTAGAATTATTTTATTTAATTTTTTTTTATTTTATTTCAGATAATGGTTGAAGAAGTGTGTCTTTAGTCGACGGCAAAAGATTGGATGGGATTCGGCTGTCCTAACTGGGGTGGGTAGTTCATTCCACCATTGTGGGGCAAGGACTGAGAATAGGCGTGTAGGTGGTGTATGTGTTTGAGGATGATATCCTTCAAACAGGCAATAGTGATGATATAATTTGGGCAGTGCTGAGCTGGGTTCCTTTCCTCCAGTGTATTTGTCCCCCGGCCCCACCCAATGGCCCCATGCACACACACACACACACAAAGGAGATGATTGTGGACTTCAGGAGGTCGGGGGTCAAGGACTACAGCCCCCTCAGCATCGACGGGGCACCGGTTGAGAGAGTCAACAGCTTTAAGTACCTCGGAGCCTACATATCCGAGGACTTGACATGGACCACACACATTGACAGTGTTGTGAAGAAGGCACGACAACGCCTCTACTTCCTCAGGCGCTTAAGGAAGTTCCAAGTCAGCCAGAAGATCCTTAAGAACTTCTACTCATGTACAATAGAGAGCATCTTGACCGGCAACATCACCTCCTGGTTTGGGAATAGCACTGCACAAGACCGAAGCAGACTACAAAGAGTGACACGTTCAGCCGAACGCACAATTGGAGGGGGGCTCCCCACCCTCCAGAACATTTACAACAAGCGTTGCACGGGCAAGGCTAAGAGAATCATTAAAGACTCCAGTCACCCGAACAACTGCCTCTTTGAACTGCTGCGGTCAGGCAAGCGATACCGGAGTCTCAAGGCGAGCACAGAAAGACTCAGAAGAAGCTTCTATCCCCAGGCCATCAGGCTGCTAAACGAACAATGAATGAACACTACACAACAACAACCACCAAACGCACATAGCACACACATCCACACGCACACACTCACTTTAAACAAACACACTGTAGCACCCACTCCACACACTTTATAGCACACACCCACTTTAAACAAACACACTGTAGCACCCACTCCCCACACTTTATATTTATGGATGAAGGATTGCACTACAACCTGTACACCTTACTGTAAATTGTACCTAAATTTGTACCTCATCCCATTTCTGCTTTGCACTAGATAGTACTGTACATTAGTACACTGCATAGTATTGTGTATTGTATATTATATGGTAACTCAGAACATTGTACATATGTCTATACCGAACACTGTGACCTCATTTTTCTTCTTCTAAATTCATGCTATATTATGTTATTATGTTATTTGATACTATCTTGTCTAGCACAGTCTCTGGAGCGTAACAGTAAGAAGCATTTTGTATGAAAGTATTCTGTACTTCTGTATGACAACTATTAAAGAACTAACTAACTAACAAAGTAAAAATAAAAATAAAAAAAGATTTTTTTTTTTTTTTACTTTGATTTTTTTTTTAATGTTCGAAGCTTGTGCCATCGAACGAAGCTTCGAAGCTTCGAAGTATTTAAGACAGCCCTAATGGGTACACTAATGTATGTATGTTAGTGTGTGTATGGGTACACTAATGTATGTATGTTAGTGTGTGTATGGGTACACTAATGTATGTATTGTATGGTAGTGTGTGTATGGGTACACTAATGTATGTATGGTAGTGTGTGTATGGGTACACTAATGTATGTATGTTAGTGAGTGTATGGGTACACTAATGTATGTATGTTAGTGTGTGTATGGGTACATGGAATGTGTTGTGTGGTAGTGTGTGTATAATTTGTTAGGTGCTGCATAAACACTTTTCGTTGTACTGTGTTACAGTGCAACAACAATAAAGCTTTCTACTGTCGTAAATTAATTGAATAAAAAATGTACAATAGTGCTAAGTAATGAAATTTAAGAAGACAGCATCTCTATAGTGGATAGGAATCAGCATGTCAGCAGTTGGGTTAATAATAGGCTTAAGGGGTGAGGGGCAGACATTCTTGCTAAAAGGTCATAAAATGGGTCCCTCCACTATATGCTAATGGTAAAACGGAAGATGCAACCCCCCGGTGACACTTTAAGACAGTAAGACAGTTGGTGGTTCAGATTGAGTAGGAGATAGACTCTTAGGAGGAGGAAATAACATGCAGCTGGTCCAAACAAATTACAAATGCAGAAAGTTGAAACTCTAAATAAGCAAGTTATTAATCAACAGATAACTATAGGAGACACATCAAGAAAAAGCAAGCACAACGACACTAAAAAGTAGACTGATTGACCACTGAGAAATGGAGTAACCAGACTCACTGATAAAAGGAAAAAGCCATACATAGGATTAAACATATCATTGTCAAGGAAATAAGATTCTAGTTAATGTAGTTAAAGACCATTACCAGCGAGAGACTAAATTAAATAACACAGGATTTAGAACTTAAAATAAGTAAAACAACAGTATGGCCTTTTCTCCTAAACACATTGCTTATGAAATAAAAGAGATATGGAGTTTTGCATCAAACATTATACAGGTTGTTATAAGAAAACTGTGGCCGCAATGATCTAAATCTGAATTATACTATAGGATTTAGATAGTCTAGCACAATCTGGAATGTAACAGTAAAGAGCATTTAGTAAAGTAGTGTGTGTTCATTTAGTAAGAAAAAGGTTAAAACTAGGAAATTGAAAATGAGCGACCCTGATATAAACTTTCCAAAAAGGGTTTTTGCTAATCTAAATCCCTTTGGCAAAGTTGTGTGTATTGTGCTGTGCTGTACCCATTCTGCAATCTGTGAGCAAATTATTCATTCATTTATTCAATCAAATAATAAAGGTTTAGTCCGTTTCAGTAGAAGGAAGAAAACGGTTGAAATAGATGTCATTTCCTTATTTGGTCAGAGAAACTCAGTTTGATCGTGTTAAACCAATGAGAATAGGGATCGGAGTCTCCTTCTGTGACATCACGGAGCGGAAACTCGACCACTGGGGCGTGGGTTGGGGAATTCCTATATATTCTACCACAGGTTGAGAAGGAGAGAAGCGCGCACGGAGACCAGCCCTCATGCATCAACGTGGACGTAGAACTTGACCTACTTCCACACGTAAGCACGGAATGTAGAACTAGCGCACGCACAGGGAAGTCGGCATTCATCACACGTGCGTACGCAGGCTCTATGGTCCTCCGTGTTGATGAATACCACTTTGTTCTACCGTCAATGCTCGTGCATGATTATCCATATATGGTCATGAAAATGAGGAAACACCCCCCATGGGATGTGAAATAATGGACGGACCCGAGCGGGACACTGAGAAACTCCACGGAGAATTCACTGCTGTCGAACCAAGAAGACACTATCGCGTATTGTGGGATAAATAAAAGGCGGACTTGTAAACGGTGATGTCAGATATCAACGGCTCCCTAAGACCATTGCTGCAATTCTGCCTGGACAGCTCAAAATACTAATAAAGACCGTTCGTTGACCACTGTTTGGCGTTGGTTGTGTGTCATTATAACCGTGCTGTAATATGAATGCCTTTATTAGTTGTGTTCGATTGGCTATATGATTTTTAGATGCATCTATTTTGTTGTCGGCTAATAAAGACCGCGCTGGAATATGACTGCCTTTTCCCGTGTTGTTTGATTAATACCCCAGGGATTAAAGTTCTCCTCAATTTGATTCCAAATCGCGATGGATCCCCCGTCAATCTTCTACCTGCTGCATATGATTTCTAGAGGCATACTACAATCTATTTTGATGTCAGTATTGGGTAGCCTATATAAACAATATAATACGAGAGCATATACAAGAACAATGAATCTCACTGCATGTATGATAGCCTGCCTTTCAATACATGAACTTGAATTCCATCATGTTTGTGTGCGGGACTCACAAGGCTGTTGTCGCAATGGGTGGTACCGGTGTACAGTAATAATAACAGTCCACACAATATCACGATCCATGCCATAGCCTATGTTCTATTAGGACATGATCTGTGACGACAAATGTTCTAGAATGTTTGATTAAGATATCATACTCTGACAGCATGCCTATGAGCAACAAAAACGCGAACTTGAATCCCATCATATACATAGTCTGTCCACTATAGTGTCATTGCAATGCGTTGTCTATTCTTTCTTATACAGTAAAAAGGGGGAAGAACACTATATTCATATGACTTGTATTCTGCTTACAGCTTCGAAGTTCCACTTGTTTCGTTTAACGTAAAGCCTTTTAAATATAATCAAAACGTTCCCGTGTTTCTGCGGTCTGCGCAGAATAATAACGAGTTGAGCTTTATGATTTATGATGAATTGGAAATGGGGGACCCTGATGTAAACATGACGGAAGTTGGTCTGCATCCCCAATTAACAATTGTATGTACTGAGCTGTACTGTACTGTACCCATTCTGCAATCTGTTAATAAACTTTTCAATCAATCAATCAATCAAGCTACGCGGAGCGCAGTCAGTCAGTAGCCTACACCCCGTATATTCCGATAACGCTATATAAACCATGCTGCATTCATTCTGAGAGAAAGATCTATTATTCCAAATGCTATTTATAGGGTTTTGACCATAATTACACTACTGTTGCTATTTTACAATGAACTATAATGAACTACGGTTCGTACAGAACGTGCCAGTGTTATTATGCACAGAAGCTCATTTCCTTGTTGTAATAATATATTCTACCACTGGGCGCGAGGTACGCCAGGTCTGACCTGTGCGTAGATGTACGCACGAAGTCAAGTTCAAGTTGAAGTTGATGAATCCCACTCTTTGCTTAGAAATGATCGTACGCACAGGGTAAGCACAGATCTGTGCGTAGAACACGTTGATGCATGAGGGCCCAGGAGACCACGTCAAGGCACGGAGAACATCATCTTGAGACGACCCCCAAACCTGCGCTGAAAACTATCCAATCGAGACGTGCTGCAGACGCTGTTTTAGACATAGAGAAATTGGCCAGAACTTTAAGCTGTTTGGATCTTCCAATAAACAACGGCGAGACTGTCTTTGTACCGTAGCGCCTGGCTCCGACTCCAAATCATTTATAAGACATTTGAACAAAACGTGTGAGTACAATAGCAGAGATACGGTAGCGATCCACTATACGATCCTGAGACTTTAGTAAATAGAATCATTGAAGATACACGTTACTACTTCTACTCTACTACACAGGGAATGGCACCCCTAACCACAGGGCATGGCACCCCTAACCACAGGGAATGGAGGCAGCCATCTTTATGCACTTTGTCCATCAGTAGTTTGAGCTCAGAGCTTCTAGAGAATCAGATTCAGTATCAGTTAGTATAATGAACGTGGTTTGTAAGGTTCTGATTCTGACATATTAGGAGCCATTCTTTAATGTTGCTTTAGAGATGAATTACTTTAATTCTTAAACAATCAAACATCCAACTATCACCAAACATAAGAGAACATGAATAGAAACATTTTAAGAAAAGGGTCACAAAAAAAAAGATCACCATATACTGAAAACACAAAATTAGGTATATAAAGAGAATTGGTCCTGTTGAATGTGGTGTGGTAGTGAGTGTGGGTACACTAATGTATGTAGCACCTCTAGCTCCCTGACCTCCTCCTCCTCCACACCCCTACCCGTCACGTCAGGTCTGCTGACACCAACCCCTTACTTCCCATCAGGACCAAGCTCCAGACCTGGGGCAACAGGGCCTTTGCAGCAGCTGCCCCCTCCCTCTGGAATGCCCTCCCCTCACATCAGCAACACCCCGCCGTCCTTTAAATCAGCCTAAAAAACAAACCCTGCCAACACCCTACAGAACAAAATCAGTCTCCCTTCCACTGTCTGTGGAGCAGCTCCAGACTTTATACCTGATGACGTCACAAGTTGAGTCTTACTTCTCTGGTTTCTGGCTTTGGGGGAGAGTAGCACATGTTCACAAATATTGATTGAACTTTCCTAGAAATAACATATTGGAATTCTTGATTTGGGTGACGTTCCCCCATCAATCACCTGTTCCCAAACAATGTGATGTATGTAAATACTTCACCTTCAAAGCCCTCAACAACCTGCCACCTCTACCTCTCTGACCTCCTCCTCCATCACCTCTACCTCTCTGACCTCCTCCTCCATCACCTCTACCTCTCTGACCTCCTCCACCTCCTCTACCTCTCTGACCTCCTCCTCCTCTACCTCCTCCTCCACCTCTCTAACCTCCTCCTCCTCCACCTCCACCTCTCTGACCTCCTCCTCCTCCACCTCTACCTCTCTGACCTCCTCCACTACCTCAGCCTCAAAACCCACCTGCCAACACCCTAATGTTCTTTAAATCAACCTAAAAGAAACCTGCTGTTACGAAGGATCAGATTAAACCGAATATATATATTTATTACTTGATATATATTGCATAGTATTTGTATATCGTCTGATATCCCTTGTGTATTCTTTGTACATATACACGGAATATCCCTTTTACCTAGTACAGACCATAATATTTCGTTCTCCTATTGGATAGCGATCCACTAGGCGCCACTGCCATACCCCCAAGGTCTAGTTCAAAGTCACCGCCAAAGACATGCCTGGACATGACCGGCTCTGCGCAAGAATACGAGACAGAAATAAGGCTGGTACTAGTTTGTTCACCTAACGTATAAATACCAAAGGATGCCCAGTCGCGGTTCAGACCCGACTGGGGTGGACGCTCCAGGGCCCCCTCTACGGACTTGACAGTCAACCCACGTCTACACGCTGCCTACACACAAAGGTGAGCGACACCGGCCACTCTCTCGTACAGCCCGTTGAGAGGCTATTGACATTAAGCGAGAGGCCTGTGAGAGAACCGTGGGCACAAGAGGGAGTTCGGAACTCCACCCCCCTCAGCTGCGCTCCAGACGTAGCTGACATCGAACCCAGCATCCCAAGCGACTCCTTGATGGGGCGGCCGGAACCGGCCCCTCCTCAGACGGGGTACAGAGCAAACAAGAGAAACAGACGGAGGAGGTGGAGGCGCAGCCAAGCACAGATCAAAGCAGTCTCAGGCCCGCTTCCTCCTAACCCCCCTACCATCCCTTCCAGCCCGTCAGAAGCGGGTCAAGGACGGGGACAACTTAAAAGTGGACACAGTCGTCGTGATCATAGACCAGTCACTACCCCGAGCTGCGTGGCCGGCCGGCCGCGTAAGCAAAGTGATCACTGGTGCCGACGGAAAGGTCAGAGCGGCAGAAGTGCTCGTCCAGGGGCGGACATACACCCGACCCGTGGCGAGGCTGATAGAGTTGCCAAGGCTCCCCGACTCTCCTAATGACGACCATGACCCACTGACTTTGTGAATTGCCCTACCCTCACAACGGACATTGAGTAGTGGACAGTGCGGTTAATCTGTCTCTGCTTATCTAATTAGGTGCGGACTAATTAGGAGGCGGCTGTTACGAAGGATCAGATTAAACCGAATATATATATTTATTACTTGATATATATTGCATAGTATTTGTATATCGTCTGATATCCCTTGTGTATTCTTTGTACATATACACGGAATATCCCTTTTACCTAGTACAGACCATAATATTTCGTTCTCCTATTGGATAGCGATCCACTAGGCGCCACTGCCATACCCCCAAGGTCTAGTTCAAAGTCACCGCCAAAGACATGCCTGGACATGACCGGCTCTGCGCAAGAATACGAGACGGAAATAAGGCTGGTACTAGTTTGTTCACCTAACGTATAAATACGGCGCAGGTGAATACAGAAGTACTGTTACCCAATAAGTTGAAGCCTCACACCACGATACAACGTGCTGTGAAGTGGGCCCGTTTTGCCCCAAATTAGAGCCTTGAGACCGCGTGCGAATTGATAGCTGAAGTATCAGAGTTTAACGCTGTACCGTCGAGTTCGACCTATTCTATTATTTCAGTAATAGTCTATTTATGTATAGTGTATCGTGCGGCTACCGTTCTACAGTGACCAGCATTACCAACGCTTCCTCGTACCAGCTAGTGTGCTTATCCAGGCTGGGCGGCTTAACCTGGTGCCGTCATCCGAGGAGCCCTAGACGAGGACCGTGTGGATATGTACACTGGATAACCTACCCGACGACTACAGAGCCCTTTTCGGCTGGATTATATTTGCTTTGGTCCTGTATCTGATGGAGCGGAGAATCGTCTACACCCACAACTGTGTGGGATTTACCCTGTGAGGAGCATCGTCGAGCCCGCCTCTAGGACGCCTGAGGCTGGCTAGCTTTCTTCCATGCTGCACCGCATACCGGAGAATAGCTGCTGCTTTTGTCTGCCGATCAAGGGAGTAATGTACCGTCTCCCGTAGCTGGAGCTTATTGATTCCCCGGTGATCCAGACTTTGCATTCGAACATTCCTCCCCCTGCTGGCCTACAACCGGAGGGACCCTACTAGTATCTCCCGCTGCCCTACTAGTGTACCATAGATATAATTCCTACGATACAGGTGGTATTCATTATCCCCTGCGTAATATTCTAATGGACTTACGCTCTTGACCTATTCATGCACATTCTTCGCCTTACAAGCGCGACTCTAAGTAAAGTAATGTAATATAATCTTATTGCTGCTAATAAATATTCTTCTAAACGAGTACTTGTGTGAAACCGTGTTATTGTGGATGTGTTCATCTCATATACCTGTGTACTGTATGGCCAGTAGTAATGTACATAAGACAGTAGTGGTTTAATGATACCATACTTATTCAATACAGTCAGGGAATTGTACCCCTCAGTTACACCTGCCAACACCCTAATGTTCTTTAAAACAGCCTCAAAATCGACATTTTCACAAATTTAGCTTTTGACCCAGTTGTAGTATCCCATTCTGTAAAGCGTCTTTGAGCACTGTGAAAAGCACAAATCGAATGTATTATTAATAATCATATCAATATTATTATTATTAATGCTATTGTTGATGTTATTATTATTAGTAATATAGATACGATTATTAATAATAATACACATATTCATACATTATTATTAATAATAATTATTATTATTATGTTACCACCCCCTATCTTCACTTCCTCTTTCTCTCCTACTGCTTCCTCCCCCGTCTTTCATTGTCCAGGTCATACAGTCCAACTTACACCATACTCCCCTCACTCCGCCGCCAACCATCTGCCTTGTTGTCAAATCACTGCTTCAGTCGGTCTGACTGACTCGGCGGAGGGTCAGCGGCTTCCCGTCTGTGTTCAAGAAGAACGGATACAGTTTCTCATAGAATGGGCAGCGACTGAAGCTGTAGATGTTGGCTCCAGTGTCTGCGTTGTAAAAGGAGACATCTCTGGCCTCATAATCCACAAACACCCCTAGTGTCTGAAGCGTCTCTGTCAGGGAGAGGGTGACAGGAGGGTCAGCACAAGCTTCATACACACCTCTGTACAATCTCACAGACCAGACCCCATTGTCAGGATTCAACGGGACGCTGCTCTTCCTTTTAATGGACTCTGTGGCGACGCCTATCATCCACCAGACGTTTCCCGTCACCTCGACCTCATAGTAAAATCTCCCAGAGACGAACCCTTCCTTCCCCAGGACACACGCGAAGCGCTCAAATCTTTTGGGATTACAGGAGAGAGCCTGTTGGGCGTCTCCCCATCTCACTTGTCTGCGGTCCTCAGAGAGAAGGAGTCGAGGATGAGCAGTGTCTGGGTCCAGAGACACGTCCACAGCATACTGTCTCACTGTGTTCACTCCCATCGCCTCTAGCGTCTCAGAGAGCGTCTTCTGCATATTTTCCACAGCTCTCCTCACGGCCTCCATGGGGCCTCGGTCAAACTGGAGCTTCCTTCCAGGCAAGGTCTGGGTTGTTGTGGGGAGGGTGCAGAGGGCTGCAGAGCTCTCGAGGAGGTGGAGTTGGTCCTCGGTGTGCGAGAGTATCTTCAGCTCTGAACTCCTGCTCAGTAACATGTTGATCTCCTCCTTGAGCTATTTGATGATTTCGTCAGCCTGTTTCTCTAAAGCCTTCTGGGTCTTTTCAGCTGCCTTAATTATTTCAGATGTGCTTCTCTCACCAAGGTCGACAGAGTTCCTGATCTTCTGAACCCTCTGCTGTCGCTCCCGGATCATGTGTTGTACTTGTGACTCTGTGTTTCCCAGTTCTACCTTCCTCTCTTCACACTCGTCCTCAATGGGTACAGTCGTGTGGGTCTTGTGGTCAGAGAAAATGCACAGTAAACACACGCACATCTTGTCGTTCTTACAGAACAGTTCCAGAGGCCTTTTGTGCTTCTTACAGACCCTGTCCTCCAGGTTCTCCACAGGATCAATCAGGTTGTGTCTCTTGAAGGAAGCCAGGATCTGGTGAGGCTGCAGGTGGCTCTCACAGAAAGAGGCCAGACACACCAGGCAGGACTTCAGAGCCTTGACCCCTTTCTCAGTACAAACATCACAAGGAACATCTCCAGACTCAACAAGATGACTTCGCTCCGGAGGCTTGGTTTCATCTTCAACTGAAGCCAGTTTATTAACCCGAGCGGCCATTTCAGAGAATAAAGTGTTGACTTTGAGATCCGGTCGCCTCTCGAAGGCATTCTTACACATGGGACACAGGCAGCGGTCACTGCTATCCCAGTAGCCTGTGATACAGGTCTTACAGAAGTTGTGTCCACAGGGGGTGGTGACCGGGTCAGTGAACACATCTAGACAGATGGAACACTGGAACTGATCCTCTGACAGACTGGAACTGAGACTGGAACTGGCCATAACTGTGAACAAAGAAAAACAAATGATAGATACAGTATAGCTGCCAGCAACCATTCACTGTGTCCAAACACATAGGGCTCTATTTTAGTGAAGCGCAAGGCATGCGCTGGCTGTTTGGGCCCAAGGTAACATGGTGGTTCGAAGGGAACAGCTTTTCTGTAAGTGTTATTTGTGTGAATGTGTGAAGACTGTCTGTATTACACACAGAGGGAACTGTCTGACCACTTTCAAACTAAGTACAGAATACAAATTACTTCCAAATAAACGTTCATGATTATGAATATGTAGGCTACATGTCAAAAGGGCAATACATTTAGTTAATGTAATCTACTTGCACATATGTATGTTATATAGCCTAGTACTATTCTTACTGGATTAAACATTAAAGTAAATCCTTCAACTGAATGCAGCCTTTTAATCGTATAATCACAACAAGCTATTTCACTTTTACACTTGTGGTTATTGAATCCGTGCATGGATCAGCATCGTGAAAACATCATGGAAATCATCATCTATGAGCACAATACACTAGAAGAGAGAGGCACTTGTGAGGACAGTGACTACAATAAATACCTCTCATTCTAGTGGAAATCTGATTGAGAGTAGTAGGCCTATATATTGATTGATTGTTTGAAAACTTTATTAACAGATTGCAGAATGGGTATGTCGTATATTTCTAAATGAAAACATGAACATAGCCAACTGAAATGTACAAGGTAATGATTAGAAAGACAAAATGCTGATTGACAGAAGGGCCATTTAGATATCCCCATGTGAGTTATTTTTGTGACCCTAGGCTTGAGAGGGAGATCACCCCGCACTCAGCCAAATGGAGGACAATCTGGAGGGCAAAAGACTGTTTATGATGTTAATGCACATTCCACTGGTTAGCAGCTGTGGTTTAGGCCACCTCCAACTGAAAAGCGAGGAGATCATTATCGTTGAAACAGGAACTAAAAACTCAGAATAACAGTTGAGATCAAAAAGGTCATATTTACCCTACGGAAGGAACTTCAGGTTACAACACGGCTGCTGCTGACTAACCCAGAGGTCAGAAAGGTGACACAGGCTATTTGGAAATCTCCCCTTACACAGAGAACTGCCACTAGTTGAAAAAACAATGCAAAGCAATGATATACTAAAAGATTTAGCAATTTCATAGGTTACATGTAGGCATAAACTCTTAGAAACTATTAGAATAACTTAGTCACAATAAAGAATAAAAACTCTTAAAACTAGAAGGTAAAACTATACAGTATTGGTCAACTGTTCATCAGGAAAATAAAGTGTTCTATTAAAGGACGGGGATATATGGTTTGTTGTCAGGACACAAAGTAGTCTGTTTCTTAACTAGACTATGTAAACATTTTGTCACAAGCATGAGGATGTATTATTCAGTGAAACGGATCCCCTCTTCAAGTAAAGTGTCAGCAGATTCAAACTGTGAAAACCGTTGTCAGAAGACCCAAACGGTGGTGTCAGCGAAACATGTTGTCACCAGACCCGCAGACAAGTTTCTGCTGGAATGTGACCAAAATAAGGCAGGCAGGGACTCGCTCTCTCTCCCCCCCTCTCTCTCTCTCTCTCTCTCTCTCTCTCTCTCTCTCTCTCTCTCTCTCTCTCTGATAAAAAGGGCTGATGGCGACGGACAGACACACACACACCCGGTGACGGGAGGAGGAGACCAGAAGGAAACCTGGAGACTGGAGACAGACACACCAGAAAGGACCTGGAGAGACACACAGAACTCGAGAGCAGAGCCTTGACACAGCGAGAGGGAGACACAGACGATGACAGAGATCGCATCGCAGCTGGAGCGCTGAAAACCTCCACCGACAGAGGGAGACTCGCCAAGCCGGCTACGGCTGAGCCGATGACACAGAGAGCGATTGACACCAGATGACAGAAAACGATCGCCTCGCAGCAGGGGAGCCAGACTCCACCGAGGGTAGACGAAACAAGCGCTCCCAAAACCCCAGAGGACCCGGAGGCCAGGTTGCCTTAACAACCAGACCAGCAAACCACTAAGAGAGGACGCGTTGTTGCCATGGACAACCTGAGACAGCGAACAGCACCGAGAGACGATTAGATTGAATGAAAGAGACAATTAGATTGAACCAAAGAGACGATGTACTTGTTGATTCCTAAGCTATGGTATTAATAAAACACCGCAGTTGTATTTTGACCACGTTGTCCGTCTCCCCTCACTTGAACCGAACATCTGAGAAATACCTAAAACCAATGCAGAGGAAAAGGGTAATAGAAAACTATACGATCACAAATAGAGATAAATGAAGCAAAGAAAGATACTTCAATTGGTCCGTGACCCGTGCTGCATTCGGCCAGTACCGGTTGAAGACGACAGCAGCCACTTCTCAAGGACACGGAGAGGTTCTCTCCCCCTCATCGAAGCTCTCTACGACTGAAAACTGAAGGATCGTCACCATTTCGACCGAGGCCAGTGGGAATAGGTAAGTAGTACTAATGTGTTTAAGATTGGTAATGGGCGAAGCAGTCTCGCATTTTGGGGTTGCTATTGCATTAGGTAGAAATGAGATGGATCAGGTTATGTTGGTGTTGGAGGAGTACCGGGGTCCAGGGTTCACAACCTGGCTCTGGTCTCAGCCACACGCCGGCGCTGCACTTAGGAAGAGTAGGGGTTAGGGGATGTTCAGTTAGGATGCCTATAGTTGGTACAAGGCCAAGTGAGGAGAGGAAATAGATGTCTGTATTTAGTTATATCAGCTTAGGGGATAGGCTAGGGATTAGGTAAAATATTTGAGGGGACCGGCGTAGGAGCAGTAGAACGGAGATTGGTCACAGATAGCGGGAAGTGGGACTGTGCGTGACGTAGTGGTTCATTAGAGGGTAAAGCGGAGTAATCAGATTTTAAAGAGTAGAATAAGATAACCGTGGTGAAGTTCAGGGGTAGCCTGGTTCCGCGAAGAGAGACAGAGAACAGGGAGATGAGAAGAGGATAGGGGTTCGGGCTAGGATGCTGTAGAAACCACACTTAGAATCGGTGCGACGGAGTAATGGACTTTGGAAGACGTTCCATAAGCGAATTACCACTTCTAGTCCGACGTCATTTAGGCTCAGATTGGCTAAGGTCGATATCTGAAGAACATCAGCCGCGTGGAGGAATGAGGATTAAAACTCTTCACGGGCCACTATACATGAATGGAGTGGGTTTCTCAGGGGTATAGCAAGTCGGACTCAGTAGATATATGAAGCACTTTGGAAGTAGATACTGCACAGGGGATTAGAACATAGGAGGATATTGTGTGAAATGGGCAGCAAATGGGTGCTAATGGATGGTATGCTTATGAATGAGACATTGTTTTGCTGAGTATATGTGTTTGAATGGATGATCATTGGGAGCTCTGAGTGAATGCCAAGGTATTTTTTGTATTATTATGAACCAGGTGGCCAAGGCTGCAGCGGGGAGAAACCACACCCCTGTCCTGCCAGCATTAGCTGAGCGCGACGGGACTAGCGTGTGGTCGCTGTGTTGCGTTGTCGAGTGAATTGAATGAATGGCATGTGTGATGGAACCTAGATGATGTGAAGTGTGCGTTAAAATTTTTCATAACGGTGGTGTGGAAGTCTAAAAGTAATGTAGTAAAGATCAAAGAAAAGATTTTAGAGCTGGTGACGTCATTGGGAGCGTCGGAGCTGGGGGTGCGTTTGATATACTGTGTATTTCGGTCAGGCGGGGCCAATCGGGCGAGCGTGCTAGAATAAGGATAATGATATATGTTCTGTGAACGGGGGCTAAATAGGATTAAAGTTGTGATACGGGGTATAGCTGGGGTTGTGTAAACGTCGCAATGTGTTGTGCCGCTCGGATCAACAGGAGACTGGGCCGTTTAGGAGGAGTGATGTTGGATACTAAGCTAAGCTAATAGGAGCTAGCTGTGCTGAGCTAACGAAGCTAAGATGCTAAGCTACCTGTGCTAACAATATAGCATGATTGAACTCTCGGGGAATCTCGCGTGTTGCTACTGTTGCTGGCAGCGGGATCTTAGAGAGGCGGAGGACAGGGACTTCCGGTGTAGAGGGTTCTGGGAATTGTAGTTTTGTGGTTGAGATAGAACGTCAAGTTGTCGTCTTGGTATGGTACGGCGTGATGACGCACTTGCGGGGGAGGCGTGGGCGCCTCCTGCAGGACGTGGTGAGTGCTGTAGTGCAGTGGTGGTGATGGACAAGACGTTCCAGCGGAGGGCGCTGTTGCCTCTTTTATAGTTTCACCTTTACAGGTGGAACGAGGTGCAGTAAACAATAGAGAACAGTTGTGATTATTATAGGTTTTGAAGCGCGGCAATCTGTGGGGATTTGTAAATTCTTTATATTCGGTTTGTTCAGTTGTTGATGATGAATGGGTATACTTGTTTGATTATAAATCTGTATTTGTTATGGGCCAAGTATGGTTGGAGTGGGAGCAGCGGCGTTTTGTGATGGGATTTGGCGTGAACCCCCCCCCCCCCCCCCTTTTTCCTCTGTCTCTTCCTCCCCTCGTCCCCACTCTCTCCCTCCCTCCCTCCCTCCTTCCCTCCCTCCCTCCCTCCCTCCTCCCTCCCTCCTCCCTCCCTCTCCTCCCTCCCCCTCCCTCTCCCTCCCTCCCCCCCCCCCCCCCCCCCCCCCCCCTCCGCTCCATCCCTATCTCCCAGCTTGACTTTATGGGATGACAGGTGCACAAAGGGAGTTTTGTTTAGGATGGATTGCCTGATTGATTGATTGATTGAACATTTTTATTAAACAGATTGTAGAATGGGTACAATACGGTACAGCTCAGTACACACAATTGTTAAGGGGATGCAGACCAGAGAAAGACTTTCGTCTTGTTTACATCAGGGTCCCCCATTTTCAATTCATCATGGGCGTGGAGTATTGGTTATATTAAAATTGGTTATATTGGTTATATTAGAATAGTGTTACTTGCTAAATTATTGCGTAAGGGTAAATAGAATATTCATGGTCATTCTTTTGGTCTGATTAAAGTTAAGGTTGATTTAGACGGTTTTGGTAATAGTTAATGTTGCATTGTGTGCCCCCCCCCCCTTTCCTCCCCTTAGTCCCTGTATCCCTGTATCCCTCCCTCCTTTTTTCTTTTTCCCTTCCCTGTCTCTCCTTTGTGTCTCTCCTTGTATTTCGCCATCCCTAGATTGCGGCGTATGTTGTGGGTTATTGGTTTGTAGGTTTATTTGTACTGCGTTGTTATTGTGTATGTGAAGTAGGTACCGGATGGGCGTTGGCCTGTCTAGGTGCTGGTGGTGGTAGGATGATTTGTGATATTCCTTGGTGGGAAGCTTGGGGTGTTTTCGTTCGGATTCGCGACTGGAGGAAAACGCTTTGGGCTGAAGACGGACGGTTCTTTGTGTATTCAAGGATCTGAAGGATATTGCGGTGGCATGGTGCGGGTGTCCGTGAATTTATTAACGTGGCCAGCTGTACTATGTGTCGGTCAGGGTTTTAGTGATCTAAGTTGCTAAAAGTTTATTGTTTTCCCTGATTGGTGGTTGGTAGCAGTAACAACACTGATTGATTTTTATTAAGTGTTGTGAGGGGGTATGGTTGTGTGTAAGGATGAATGAAATTGATGTGGTATGAGGAGTATGTGAAGCAAAAGCAAATAATACATTTAGTCGATACGCTAATCGGGCATTTAAAAGTAAGAAATAAGGTTAGGATGAACAGATTCATCAAGCAAAGAGAGGTTAGAATCAGATGAAGGACCAGGTTTACAAAGGATTATTAGACAATGGATAGGAAGGGGATTAATGATTATATTTCCCAGGAAATCAGGTGGAGAGAGCACACAGGGGATTGGAAACCTCCAGTGTTCCTGTTGAAGGAACGGACAAAAAACAAGATAAGCTGTGTCGTTATTATTCAAACAAATCACACTGTGTCTCTCTAAATATTTTAGTATAGTGTTGCCCGACATTTCCAATGCATAACGAAGAGTGGAAATAATAAGGGAAATGCCACTGTATTAAGTCTGGATGTTTCTGCTTTCTTTCTGTACAGGTGCTCGGCCGGACAGGAGCTCTAACGATTTCCATAGCCAACTAGGAAAACGGCTGAAATGAGCCTTGGTATAAGTATGAATGATAAGCCAGTTATCAATCCTTGTCTGCACAGTAAAATTTTGACAGTGTGAGTGTTTTAACTCAAGTAAGTGGTAATAGTGAAAGACAGAGGAACTTGTTTTTTCAAACAGTGTTACAGGAGTGTTTGAAAGAGTGGAGTGAATGACAGTAACATAGGAAGTTCACCTTAGTGGAACATTGATAGGAATAACTGAAGCGTTAGATGCAATAACAATAGAATAACAACAACAACAATATGGAGAAGGGCCTTAGTGATCGGGCCATTGGGGGGAGAAGGCCGAGAGCCTCTGCAGACATTTCCCAGATAGACTTTACCAGTGATGATCTGATTAATTGGGACTTCTCTCATGTGACCAGTACGACAGAAGGACTTGAAATGTTGACTTTGGTTCCGATACAGGGGAGTGAACCAGTGACAACGGTGTTACTCCAACCAGAACCGATTCAAGCTGGAGTGTCCATTGCAGGCGACTGCGGTTTAACCAAGGGGCAGAAAAAGAGACTGAGGTTACAGCAGTCCCACGAAGTCCACTCTGGCCGGATGGCTGGAACTGAGACCGACAGCAGGTATGGAATACACGAACAGTTTCTACAGCCCACCCGTTTCCCATGTCCACCCTGCCCTCAGCACCAAAGCCAAGATGAGAGGCGGAGCCCAACGATGGGAAGTCAAACCGCCGGTGCTGAGATGGGGGAGGAGGCAGCATCCTATAGACGACGGAGAGCGTTTGTGACAGCGTTCGAACAACACGAGGCAGTTCATCGAGATCTGATGAAGACACAGCTGGAGATCGGTCAAGCCGCACACGAGACTCAGAGATTGGAACGAGAACTGGCAAGAAAGGCTGCGCTGCTAGAAGCGACAGCTGTTGAGATCATGCTTCGGGCGTCTGACCTAGGCCGCTGTGATCAAAGAATGCCCTGTGCTCCGTTGCCCGGACAGGGAACTGGGCCGCGACAGGGTGAACAGAACCGCAGGAGGGGTGAGTTTCCAGGCCCCTCCCAACAAGAGAAGGCCCGAGGAGAGGCAGCAGAAAAGGACAGGTATGCCCCTCTCTCCTCCAGGCAACAGGACATGCGACCAGAGGACAGGAGAGGGGTGGACCTGGCGAGGACGGTGGGAGGCCAGCCGAGAGACTGTGGGAGTCGTGGTAAACTGGGTAAACTGGAACCCCTGGGATGGCCGGCGTCGGCTGTGTGCTGGAATTGTGGGGAGGTTGGCCATTTCGCTCGGTCATGTTACAAAGGGTGGCGGACTCAGCGAACGTCCAGTAAGAAGCGAGAGTCCAAACAGGGTTGCTGGGAATGTGGAGAGTTGGGACATTTTCAGAGGAGGTGTCTGCATAGGTCATAGGTTAATTAAGAGCAAAGCGGAAATGCACAAACAAAGCCTTTTGGGTGCTCGAGTAGATAGAGTTATTGATAGATTAAAATGGAAAATGAGACTGATTAGAATGAGGATAGAGATGAGGATACATAGATAAGGTTTGATTAGGTGTGCAAGTTACTAAAATGGTTTGGAAGACTAACCAGGGTAAGTTGGGGCTGTTGATGGGATGAAGTAACTGGGAAAATTGCATGGATTAATCTAAACTAACAAAATTTATGGTTTTAGACAGGAACAATGGAACATATAATATTAGACAGAGTTAGAAACAAAGGACTGTTTATAGTAGTGATTACAATACTTGATCAAAGGGTGGTCAAAGTTGAATTAAGGAATTAAAAAAAAAATATATATATATATATATATATATATATATATATATATATAAAAAACCACAATTATTATTTCATTACTTATTTTATTTCTTTTTGGATTTCTAATTTTGCTGTCTTAGTTTTGCGGGGGTATTTATGCCTCTAGATGATTGTTAAGTTCTGTTTGATGGGTGTGTAGCATGTAGGCACTCACAATTTTTTTGTTAATTTGTTTGTTTTTGTTTGGTACTCTAATAGTTATAGGAACTGGCTGGCTGGGGGAGTTCTCTCGCCGGTCAGGGATAGCAGGTGGTGGTGACACAGCGGGACTGGTAGGAAGTCTGATATAATGAGCTGGGAACTGAGAATGGACGGGAGCTGGTTCATGGTTTGTTTTCCGCTCATTAAGACTCCAGATGTAGAATCTGGAGGGTTGTGTCATTTTTTGGGTTATGATAAGTGTTGGGGAAACATATCTCTCTGTCTATAGAAAGCTCTGTAGGTTTTTGGTCGCAAATTGGCCAGACAGTGTTCATGTAGAGTGCAGACATGTGAATTTGATGATTGACTTATGGAAGACTCTGCACCGGCTTGTTGAAAGCTGGCAGAGAGTGTGTGATGTGTGTTTAAAGGGACTGTGGTTTGTTGGCCATGCACATAGGTTCTGTTGGTGATTGGCCTCATCTAGAGCTGACTGTCCGGACCGAGGGGCTGTCGGGAAACAAGGTATTTGAAAGTGAAATAATGGATATTCCACTGTCAAGGGTGGAGGTAGTTGTGTTGATCTTGAGATATTGAATCTAGTAAAACAGTACAGCACAAAAAGAAATGAGACAAAGATGATTTGATTGAATGCTAACGTAAGAAGCTGTGAAATACATAGATAATTAATTGGAGAAAAAATGTATTGTCAAAATGCAGAACAGTAAAGATGTATCTGCGAAAATAAAAGTTTCCAATCTATTGTGTGTTTTGTGAATAATAATCCAAAATGCAAAAAGGACAGAGGGAAAATCGTTTCCTTCTGTGGAAAATCGGAGCAGTACCAGAGACCTGCATACAACGAAGAAGAGGCGGTGATTAGCACAAGATACAACAAGAAGAAAACGGTCAAAAACGAGTTAGCAGTAAAGGCCTCAGGAGGTTTAAACAGGGATAACTGACAGGGATGAAAGCGAAGAAAATTGAGGCCTCAGTGGTCTTTTCAAGGAGAAGAAATCATTTATGTTGCTTGTTTGAATTTCCCTCAAATGTTTAGAGAGTTAATCTTTTAGTGGTGTGATGTATTAATCTTTTCTTGCAGAGTCCATTACACAAAATAGACATTTAAGCTAATTACACGGATAAAAAATAGTCTAAACAACAAAGCTATTATTGAAAGAGTGTTTCTTGTAAAAACAGGAACAGCTTTCTTAGACTGGATGTCATAATAATAACTGATAATGTGTATAAACTGTGAAAGGAGGAAAAGGTAGGTGAAATGATGATTTTGTAACTGTACAGATGGAAAGGGGTTTTGTAATTTTTTTGAAATTTTGAAAAATATTAGCAAAAATTATGATTATGATTTTTAACATGTTTAATTTAGAAAATTAATGTTGTATAGTGGGTTATTAAACCCCCTAAGGGTGGATTGTCGTATATTTCTAAATGAAAACATGAACATAGCCAACTGAAATGTACAAGGTAATGATTAGAAAGACAAAATGCTGATTGACAGAAGGGCCATTTAGATATCCCCATGTGAGTTATTTTTGTGACCCTAGGCTTGAGAGGGAGATCACCCCGCACTCAGCCAAATGGAGGACAATCTGGAGGGCAAAAGACTGTTTATGATGTTAATGCACATTCCACTGGTTAGCAGCTGTGGTTTAGGCCACCTCCAACTGAAAAGCGAGGAGATCATTATCGTTGAAACAGGAACTAAAAACTCAGAATAACAGTTGAGATCAAAAAGGTCATATTTACCCTACGGAAGGAACTTCAGGTTACAACACGGCTGCTGCTGACTAACCCAGAGGTCAGAAAGGTGACACAGGCTATTTGGAAATCTCCCCTTACACAGAGAACTGCCACTAGTTGAAAAAACAATGCAAAGCAATGATATACTAAAAGATTTAGCAATTTCATAGGTTACATGTAGGCATAAACTCTTAGAAACTATTAGAATAACTTAGTCACAATAAAGAATAAAAACTCTTAAAACTAGAAGGTAAAACTATACAGTATTGGTCAACTGTTCATCAGGAAAATAAAGTGTTCTATTAAAGGACGGGGATATATGGTTTGTTGTCAGGACACAAAGTAGTCTGTTTCTTAACTAGACTATGTAAACATTTTGTCACAAGCATGAGGATGTATTATTCAGTGAAACGGATCCCCTCTTCAAGTAAAGTGTCAGCAGATTCAAACTGTGAAAACCGTTGTCAGAAGACCCAAACGGTGGTGTCAGCGAAACATGTTGTCACCAGACCCGCAGACAAGTTTCTGCTGGAATGTGACCAAAATAAGGCAGGCAGGGACTCGCTCTCTCTCCCCCCCTCTCTCTCTCTCTCTCTCTCTCTCTCTCTCTCTCTCTCTCTCTGATAAAAAGGGCTGATGGCGACGGACAGACACACACACACCCGGTGACGGGAGGAGGAGACCAGAAGGAAACCTGGAGACTGGAGACAGACACACCAGAAAGGACCTGGAGAGACACACAGAACTCGAGAGCAGAGCCTTGACACAGCGAGAGGGAGACACAGACGATGACAGAGATCGCATCGCAGCTGGAGCGCTGAAAACCTCCACCGACAGAGGGAGACTCGGCAAGCCGGCTACGGCTGAGCCGATGACACAGAGAGCGATTGACACCAGATGACAGAAAACGATCGCCTCGCAGCAGGGGAGCCAGACTCCACCGAGGGTAGACGAAACAAGCGCTCCCAAAACCCCAGAGGACCCGGAGGCCAGGTTGCCTTAACAACCAGACCAGCAAACCACTAAGAGAGGACGCGTTGTTGCCATGGACAACCTGAGACAGCGAACAGCACCGAGAGACGATTAGATTGAATGAAAGAGACAATTAGATTGAACCAAAGAGACGATGTACTTGTTGATTCCTAAGCTATGGTATTAATAAAACACCGCAGTTGTATTTTGACCACGTTGTCCGTCTCCCCTCACTTGAACCGAACATCTGAGAAATACCTAAAACCAATGCAGAGGAAAAGGGTAATAGAAAACTATACGATCACAAATAGAGATAAATGAAGCAAAGAAAGATACTTCAGGTACAATACAAAATAACTGCTAAGAGGATGCAGACCAGAAAAACCATGACACTCCCCTGACTAAACGTATAATGGGGCTCTATGGCGAAACCATGACACTCCCTGACTAAAAGTATAATGGGGCTCTATGGAGAAACCATGACACTCCCCTGACTAAAAGTATAATGGGGCTCTATGGCAAAACCATGACACTCGCCTGACTAAAAGTATAATGGGGCTCTATGGAGAAACCATGACACTCCCCTGACTAAAAGTATAATGGGGCTCTATGACGAAACCATGACACTCCCCTGACTAAAAGTATAATGGGGCTCTATGGCGAAACCATGACACTCCCCTGACTAAAAGTATAATGGAGCTCTATGAAGAAACCATGACACTCCCCTGACTAAAAGTATAATGGGGCTCCATGGAGAAACCATGACACTCTCCTAACTAAAAGTATAATGGGGCTCTATGGAGAAACCATGACACTCCCCTGACTAAAAGTATAATGGGGCTCTATGGAGAAACCATGGCACTCCCCTGACTAAAAGTATAATGGGGCTCTATGGAGAAACCATGGCACTCCCCTGACTAAAAGTATAATGGGGCTCTATGGAGAAACCATGACACTCCCCTGACTAAAAGTATAATGGGGCTCTATGGAGAAACCATGACACTCCCCTGACTAAAAGTATAATGGGGCTCTATGGAGAAACCATGACACACTCCCCTGACTAAAAGTATAATGGGGCTCTATGGAGAAACCATGACGCTTTCTGACTAAAAGTTGTTTCAAACGAAAACGGCTGGATGTTATTTTGCCAAACCAGCATGGCTGTGAGAGTCTTTAAGCGTTTACATATCTAGCTTTGGCATGGATTGATTGTTTAGGGATAAACCGGATGAAGACAAATTAGGGATTTCAATAGGTGTAGGGTCTATATGGAACACATACAGGAAAACACATGATCTATTCATTCATAAACGGATGACGTGGCTTAATATTGGATGTCTTTGTCCTCGGTGGAAGTTATTCCTATATACCAGGCGCATGTTGTTCTGATTGGCCATAATGACGTCAGGCACCACTCCCTGTAATCATGTCTCCCTCCTGCTCCATAATGACGTCAGGCACCACTCCCTGTAATCATGTCTCCCTCCTGCTCCATAATGACGTCAGGCACCACTCCCTGTAATCATGTCTCCCTCCTGCTCCATAATGACGTCAGGCACCACTCCCTGTAATCATGTCTCCCTCCTGCTCCAGCCCCACAGAGGCGCTTGTCTCACCAAATAGTTACAATAAGTTGGACACAGTGCAAATAAAGTTAAACGTAAACTTATGAGGTCAAAATGAACAAGAATACACTCATTCCTGCTAGTATGGTACCATCAAAGTGTATGCCATTAAATATAATATAATCAGGCGTGCGTTCCAGAAATCAACTGGGGGTGCACGCACCTAATGGCGCCACGTGCACGCGCGCTCCCGCGAATGCGCATAAATGTCCCCTCGCTTGAGCACAGACTACAGTCAGACAGTGCCTAATTGCCTCTACGAATGGAATGTAACACATGTCATTCACAACAAGTTAGGTGTGAATGTATCTGAGAACGTATTTAACCAGTGGTGCAGTGCTGGTATAACGCGGTATAACGGCGTTGTACCTCGGTCACTGAGGCTGAAGTACGCGCAATCGCGCACGGATATGTTCCCGCGTGTACGCGCAGTCACGCACACAAAAACGTTACACGCTACTTTCGGGAGAAAGAGTCTAGACTAGAAGATCTGCGAGGAGAAAAAAAAACTCACCGTAAAAAACCCACTATGATTGGTTGGTTTGTTTAGATATGAGTGACGACTCACGATTGGGTATGGTAGGCCAAAACTTTACGGGTAGGCCAATCAGAGGCAGGATAGGGCGGGACTCCAGGCCACAAACCAGGAAGTGAAAATCGAAACGCAGACCACTGAATGAGAATGAATGGATCATGCAATTTACAATAACAGAACCAGTCAGCGCGAATTTGATGTTTCCACTGATGGCATTGATGAAGATGATGTCAACAACAATAACAACACTGCATCTCCATGGCCCTACCTGGACACGTTTATGAGTTTGACTGAAAAAACGCCTAAAACATATGTGTTTAGGTGTTTATTGTGTCAACCAAAAACGAAGCTGCTCTCGACGTCCCACACGTCCAATACTAACTTGAGAACACTAACACATATCCAGGTGAGCTGATGAAAACCCTTACTGTCTTTACATAAACATTGTCAACTGTTCCCAAACAGCACACAAGTCAGTGCACTTTTTATCAACAGCTTTAACTAACAGTCTGAGATAGGCTAGCTGCTATGAACAATATTATTGATTGATTGATTGATTGATTGATTGATTGATTGATTGATTGAAAAGTGTATTAACAGATTGCAGAATGGGTACAGTACAGTACAGCTCAATACATACAATTGTTAAGGGGATGCAGACCAGAGAAAGACTTTCGTCTTGTTTACATCAGGGTCCCCCATTTTCAATTCATCATAACATATATATGACATACATGACATATAGACAGTACTGCTACATCTATACATTTATGACATATCAGATTTGCAAATACAGTACTGTTTGTGATACAAAAAGTGTCCAGAAAAAGAGTGTATATACATTTGACGTAGAAACTGTACATTGGAGGAGGTTGGGTGGGTGGGGGGCTGTACATTGGGGGGGGGGGGGGCACACTGTACATTGGAATACTGACAAAGCCATACTTGGTCATTTATTGTACAACTGGGTTTTGAGTGTTTTTGAATAGTGATTCACATTCCTTTACAGCTTTGGGTAGGGCGTTTTACATTGAATCCCTGCCCCTCATCAGGTTTGGTGTGAACGATGGGCTGTGTCTGTCATTGCCATGGAATGTTAACTTGCATCCCATCCATAGAGGCAATTAGTGTCATTGTCTTTCATACGCTGGGAATGTGTTTTGATGTTCTCTGCACAGTAGAGAACTTGCTCTTAATATGCTGGTTAAATCTGCTGTAATATATGTTCTAATGTTATCTGGTTTGTTTTTGTGTGTAAAACAATTTCTTTAATTGAATTAACTTAAACTAAAAGTAAATACAAACTAAATTAACAATGTAACTTACATTGTTAATTTAGTTTGTATTTACTTTTCTAGTTTAAGTTGATTCAATTAAAGAAATTGTATCAATACATTTAAAACATTGTTTGTTTTTCAACCATATCTGTTGACAATATAGGCAACATCCTGCTACCTTTTTCAGCTTCTCTATTTCAAGGCAAAAAAAATAAAAAATAAAAAAATCTGTGCCAAAAAAAACTGTGCATGCGCGCGTGGAGCGTTTGACCTACTGTCAATTTGCCACTGCACCACTGGGTAGGTGGGGTGGGAAACTGTACATTGGAGGTGGTTGGGCGGGGGGGGGGGGGGGGTTGGGTAGGTGGGGTGGGGGAAACTGTACATTGGAGGGGGTTGGGTTTAGACATTTACAGGGGCCAGTTTCAAATTGCAGTCTCCCGTAGGTGCTCTTTGAGAGTGGTTTTGGAAGTGGGTAATGATTCACATTCCTTTACAGCTGTGGCTAAGGCGTTCCACATTGATGTGGCATAACTGCTAAACGTGTTTAGTCCCTTGTTTGAGCCGAATCTGGGTTTAACATGATTTGTGGAGCTCCCTCTGGTGTTGTGATCGTGGTATTCACTGACCTTTGGGAAGTATTTTGACATGTACATGGGTACCTTGGTCGCGTAGTGTATCTTGTAGACCAGGCGCATTGCAAGTTGCTGTACTCTGTCGTCTACTCTAAGCCATCCTAGGTTGTCAAAGTGGGCCGGGGTGAGGTGGGTTCTAGGAGTCAGGTCAAGCAGTAGTCTGACCAGTTTGTTTTGAGATGTTTGTAATTTGTTTTTTAGTGCCTTTGAGGTGCTTTGGTACCATGAGGTGCAAGCATAGTCGTAGTAACCTTGAATGAGTGCTCCTGCCAGAGTCTTCAGGGTATTCTTGTTTACCAGAGAGGAGATCCGGTACAAGAATCGAGTTCGTTGGTTGACTTTTTTTTATTACATTGGATGCCATTTTGTCACAGGAAAGATTAGCCTCTAGGATGGAACCTAGGTAGGTAATTTCATCTTTCCTTGTGACAATATTGTCACCCACTGTAACCGAGAAGCCGTCGGTCTTGCTGAGTTTGTTATTTGAACCGAATAGTATGGACTCTGTTTTGCCCATGTGTAATGATAGTTTGTTGTCGGCGAGCCATATGCAGATTTTGCCTAGTTCCGAGCTGAGGGCTTTTTCAACCTGTAACTTGTTCTTGTCAGAGACCAGCAGGGCTGAGTCGTCCGCAAACAGGAACAAGTTGCAGTCACAAGCTGACGACATGTCATTTGCATAAATTAGGAATAGTAGCGGTCCTAGTATGCTTCCTTGTGGAACACCACAGCTCACTGTGAGGGGGGGGGGATAGGGTACCGTTTACCTCCACCATCTGTTCTCTCCCCTCCAGGTAGGATTGTATCCAGCTCACTGATAAACTATCAAAACCTATTGCTTTTAGCTTGTCAATCAGAATGGTGTAATTGACAGTGTCGAAGGCCTTTTGTAGGTCCAGCATGACCATGCCGCAGTATTTGCCCGCATCCACCTCTTGTTTGATGTGGTCGTTCAAATAGAGAAGGCATGTGTCAGTGGAGTGGGATGTTCTGAAGCCAGATTGGAATTCGTAGATTAGATTTTTTTCCGCGAGGTACTTTTCGATCTGTTCGTATACTATTTTTTCCATGACTTTCGAGATGGATGTAAGGATAGAAACAGGGCGGTAGTTGCCTGGGTCTAGTTTGCTGCCCTTTTTGTGCAGGGGTGTTACTCTCGCAATTTTGAAGTCCTTGGGGACGTGTCCCTGTTTTATGGAGAGGTTTATTATGTGTGTGATGACTGGGGTGATGGCGGCTGCTGAGTCTCTGAGGAATTTGGAGGGGATGTTGTCATGGCCAGTGGCCTTGTTCGGTTGGAGGGCGCTCAGTTTTTTGAGTACCTCATCTGTAGTTACCATTTCCAGTTTGAAGTCGTCTTTGTGGACGCCTAGGTTCTTGTAGTATGCTACTATGTGTTCTACCCCATACTGCCCTGAGTGGGAGGGTAGTTTGTTTACCAGTGTTGTGGCTATGTTTGTGAAGAAACATACATGACATACAGGTAGACAGTACTGTTGCATATAGACATTTATGACATACCAGATCTACAAATATACAGTACTGTTTATGTGTACAAAAGTAGTCTGAAAAGAGAGTATATACATTTGAGGGGGAAGAAACTGTACATTGGAGGAGGTTGGGTAGGTGGGGTGGGAAACTGTACATTGGAGGTGGTTGGGTGGGGGGGGGGGGGCGGTTGGGTAGGTGGGGTGGCGGAAACTGTACATTGGAGGGGGTTGGGTTTAGACATTTACAGGGGCCAGTTTCAAATTGCAGTCTCCCGTAGGTGCTCTTTGAGAGTGGTTTTGGAAGTGGGTAGTGATTCACATTCCTTTACAGCTGTGGGTAAGGCGTTCCACATTGATGTGGCATAACTGCTAAACGTGTTTAGTCCCTTGTTTGAGCCGAATCTGGGTTTAACATGATTTGTGGAGCTCCCTCTGGTGTTGTGATCGTGGTATTCACTGACCTTTGGGAAGTATTTTGACATGTACATGGGTACCTTGGTCGCGTAGTGTATCTTGTAGACCAGGCCCATTGCAAGTTGCTGTACTCTGTCGTCTACTCTAAGCCATCCTAGGTTGTCAAAGTGGGCCGGGGTGAGGTGGGTTCTAGGAGTCAGGTCAAGCAGTAGTCTGACCAGTTTGTTTTGAGATGTTTGTAATTTGTTTTTTAGTGCCTTTGAGGTGCTTTGGTACCATGAGGTGCAAGCATAGTCGTAGTACCCTTGAATGAGTGCTCCTGCCAGAGTCTTCAGGGTATTATTGTTTACCAGAGAGGAGATCCGGTACAAGAATCGAGTTCGTTGGTTGACTTTTTTTTATTACATTGGATGCCATTTTGTCACAGGAAAGATTAGCCTCTAGGATGGAACCTAGGTAGGTAATTTCATCTTTCCTTGTGACAATATTGTCACCCACTGTAACCGAGAAGCCGTCGGTCTTGCTGAGTTTGTTATTTGAACCGAATAGTATGGACTCTGTTTTGCCCATGTGTAATGATAGTTTGTTGTCGGCGAGCCATATGCAGATTTTGCCTAGTTCCGAGCTGAGGGCTTTTTCAACCTGTAACTTGTTCTTGTCAGAGACCAGCAGGGCTGAGTCGTCCGCAAACAGGAACAAGTTGCAGTCACAAGCTGACGACATGTCATTTGCATAAATTAGGAATAGTAGCGGTCCTAGTATGCTTCCTTGTGGAACACCACAGCTCACTGTGAGGGGGGGGGGATAGGGTACCGTTTACCTCCATGTCATGTACGAAAGTCTAACGACCATACAGGATAGTTAACTGGGCAGGTGGTACATGAGCAGAAACAACCCCCTCAGTAGAAAAATGCTTGTCAAAACAGTCCCGGGTAGGCAGATAGTAAACAAAGACGTTTTCAAATGGTAAATAATATTTATTGTGGTGGGGCTTGAAACCCACGGCTTTCCCCAAAGGGAGAATGATGTTTATTTTAGAGGGGATTTAAACCCAGAACGCACACAAAGGGAAAAAGGTAAGGGGAGAACACACAAGGTGATATATAGATAAACAACTAGATTAGCGTCCGCCGACACTAACCAACCAGCCAGAACGTACTAAAGGTACAAGTCCACACAAAGTGGCCATGGCATACAGTTTACCAATACATATATATATGCAGTTCCACTTGAAGGGAACACTAGCAAAAGGGCAGTAAAGTATCACTCCACACTCAGTGGAAATAGGCACAACGGCCAACAAGAGGATACTCACTCAGGTAGAGAAGTGGAAATAGGCACATAGGCCAACAATATATATATCAGCGTTTCCGTTAGCCGGTAATTACCGGTATTTGACTGGCAAAATCTGTTGAAGTCCGACATATTTAATCTCTCCGGTCATAATGTCCGGTGAAAATAATTCCCTCTAAACACAATTAGATTATTTGAATTGTATTAAAATAGGCTAAAATTATATAGCCTATGCGATGAACGAAACAATCTCACCAAGCAGCCGGTCTAATAATGACATCCTGCTGTCAGCGCGAGCTGGCTGCTGATATATTTACGTGAAGCATGGCTTGGCAGGGTGCAGTACTCCAATTCAGCCATTGGCAATTCAGCTGTTGGGTGGGGGCGCTGCTGACACCACTGCTCTGCTCTGCCTGCTCCAAGTGCTCCATGCTTCACGTAAATATATCAGCAGCCAGCTCGCGCTGACACAGCGGTGCCAAATTTCTCAGTTCTTCGCTTGATATAATTAATACAAATGTCCAATATAACGGAATTAGTTAGCTCATAAAAATGTGATTATAACAGACTGCTGTTTATTAAGGTCGGGCAGACTGCCCACCGACACCTCAAGTCGGCAGCAGCAGCACGAAGTCTCGAGGGACTTATTTTATTTGGAATATATTAATGACTGATACGCAAAAGTAGCCTAGTTTTAAGTTAAAATATTATAAATGCCTTGATGATGTCATTCTTTATATAGGTCTATCGATTGTTTTTAAGCTCAATAAACTCTGACCGGAATTTATCCCATTTGTCCGGTAGATTGAAATCTACCGGACACTCAGACCTGCAAAAAAAAATTCTAACGGAAACCCTGATATATATATGAACACAACAGTGGTTTAACAATGGCAACCTCACTCTTAGTCACCAGCAATTGACAGAATGAGGCGCCGAGATGTGTGTGTGCTGTCAGGTATTTGGCTACCCATCCCTCTTGAGCTGATTGCCAATCAGCTGTCATCCATTAGCAATCAGCACTCTTCAGTAGGGATGGGCAGCACCTGACAGGGAGAGAAAAGACAGCATTACTCTCATGTTCACACACACACACATCATATACAAAACAACACATTAAATATACTAACCTGATGTTCAGAAGGTGTCATAAATACAGTAATAATGGTAATGACCAACCCACGTACCCAAGGTACGTCACACTCCACCATCTGTTCTCTCCCCTCCAGGTAGGATTGTATCCAGCTCACTGATAAACTATCAAAACCTATTGCTTTTAGCTTGTCAATCAGAATGGTGTAATTGACAGTGTCGAAGGCCTTTTGTAGGTCCAGCATGACCATGCCGCAGTATTTGCCCGCATCCACCTCTTGTTTGATGTGGTCGTTCAAATAGAGAAGGCATGTGTCAGTGGAGTGGGATGTTCTGAAGCCAGATTGGAATTCGTAGATTAGATTTTTTTCCGCGAGGTACTTTTCGATCTGTTCGTATACTATTTTTTCCATGACTTTCGAGATGGATGTAAGGATAGAAACAGGGCGGTAGTTGCCTGGGTCTAGTTTGCTGCCCTTTTTGTGCAGGGGTGTTACTCTCGCAAATTTTGAAGTCCTTGGGGACGTGTCCCTGTTTTATGGAGAGGTTTATTATGTGTGTGATGACTGGGGTGATGGCGGCTGCTGAGTCTCTGAGGAATTTGGAGGGGATGTTGTCATGGCCAGTGGCCTTGTTCGGTTGGAGGGCGCTCAGTTTTTTGAGTACCTCATCTGTAGTTACCATTTCCAGTTTGAAGTCGTCTTTGTGGACGCCTAGGTTCTTGTAGTATGCTACTATGTGTTCTACCCCATACTGCCCTGAGTGGGAGGGTAGTTTGTTTACCAGTGTTGTGGCTATGTTTGTGAAGAAACATACATGACATGACATACAGGTAGACAGTACTGTTGCATATAGACATTTATGACATACCAGATCTACAAATATACAGTACTGTTTATGTGTACAAAAGTAGTCTGAAAAGAGAGTATATACATTTGAGGGGGAAGAAACTGTACATTGGAGGAGGTTGGGTAGGTGGGGTGGGAAACTGTACATTGGAGGTGGTTGGGTGGGGGGGGGGGGGTTGGGTAGGTGGGGTGGGGGAAACTGTACATTGGAGGGGGTTGGGTTTAGACATTTACAGGGGCCAGTTTCAAATTGCAGTCTCCTGTAGGTGCTCTTTGAGAGTGGTTTTGGAAGTGGGTAGTGATTCACATTCCTTTACAGCTGTGAGTAAGGCGTTCCACATTGATGTGGCATAACTGCTAAACGTGTTTAGTCCCTTGTTTGAGCCGAATCTGGGTTTAACATGATTTGTGGAGCTCCCTCTGGTGTTGTGATCGTGGTATTCACTGACCTTTGGGAAGTATTTTGACATGTACATGGGTACCTTGGTCGCGTAGTGTATCTTGTAGACCAGGCCCATTGCAAGTTGCTGTACTCTGTCGTCTACTCTAAGCCATCCTAGGTTGTCAAAGTGGGCCGGGGTGAGGTGGGTTCTAGGAGTCAGGTCAAGCAGTAGTCTGACCAGTTTGTTTTGAGATGTTTGTAATTTGTTTTTTAGTGCCTTTGAGGTGCTTTGGTACCATGAGGTGCAAGCATAGTCGTAGTACCCTTGAATGAGTGCTCCTGCCAGAGTCTTCAGGGTATTCTTGTTTACCAGAGAGGAGATCCGGTACAAGAATCGAGTTCGTTGGTTGACTTTTTTTTATTACATTGGATGCCATTTTGTCACAGGAAAGATTAGCCTCTAGGATGGAACCTAGGTAGGTCATTTCATCTTTCCTTGTGACAATATTGTCACCCACTGTAACCGAGAAGCCGTCGGTCTTGCTGAGTTTGTTATTTGAACCAAAGAGTATGGACTCTGTTTTGCCCATGTGTAATGATAGTTTGTTGTCGGCGAGCCATATGCAGATTTTGCCTAGTTCCGAGCTGAGGGCTTTTTCAACCTGTAACTTGTTCTTGTCAGAGACCAGCAGGGCTGAGTTGTCCGCAAACAGGAACAAGTTGCAGTCACAAGCTGACGACATGTCATTTGCATAAATTAGGAATAGTAGCGGTCCTAGTATGCTTCCTTGTGGAACACCACAGCTCACTGTGAGGGGGGGGGATAGGGTACCGTTTACCTCCACCATCTGTTCTCTCCCCTCCAGGTAGGATTGTATCCAGCTCACTGATAAACTATCAAAACCTATTGCTTTTAGCTTGTCAATCAGAATGGTGTAATTGACAGTGTCGAAGGCCTTTTGTAGGTCCAGCATGACCATGCCGCAGTATTTGCCCGCATCCACCTCTTGTTTGATGTGGTCGTTCAAATAGAGAAGGCATGTGTCAGTGGAGTGGGATGTTCTGAAGCCAGATTGGAATTCGTAGATTAGATTTTTGTCCGCGAGGTACTTTTCGATCTGTTCGTATACTATTTTTTCCATGACTTTCGAGATGGATGTAAGGATAGAAACAGGGCGGTAGTTGCCTGGGTCTAGTTTGCTGCCCTTTTTGTGCAGGGGTGTTACTCTCGCAATTTTGAAGTCCTTGGGGACGTGTCCTGTTACGTTCTGGACACCGACCTCGGTCGGTGACCACCCACATTCCTGGCATATGTCACTGGGCTTGTCACCTGTCATTTCCCTGTCAATTAGTGCTGTCACTTAGGGGTGGTTCCTGATTGGCTGTCACGGGGGTGTGTGTGGAATGTTGGTGTTTTGTCTCTATTTAACATACCTCTCTTCTGCTTGTCCATTGTCAGGTCTTCACTAATTGCGTTCGGGGATAACGCGGACGGTTCTACTTTGGACCTCCAATAAGCTCCCATTTACCTTATCTTACACTTGTGCTTTTAGCACTTGTTCTCTCTTAGAATTTACTCTGTGTTCTTACTATTAAAGTCGAACCTGTTCAAGAGTAAACACTCTCTGTCTCTGTGATTGCTTTCAACCATTGGAATTCACCTACCTGCATTCTGACAGAAGACCTGACCATCAGAATTCCATGGAGGCCATCATGGAGATGCTCCGGACGCAGGGAGCAGCCCAGACACGGATGGAGGAACATCAGCAGCTGGTCAGCGCCGAGTTAATCCGACTCAATGGGGTCGTCGGATCTTCCCAAGCGGTGGCGCAGTCGGCGTTGGCCACAGCCCGACAAGCCCAAGAAGGAGTGGCTGGTGTGCAGTCGGCGGCGGGGGAAGCAGCGCTCCACGCAGAGGAAAGTCGGGGGGTGTTCGGGGTCCAGGAGCGGTCCCGCGAACCACATCTGCAGGCGCCCGCTCGCTATGACGGATCACCGGATGGTTGTCGGGAATTCATCACCCAGTGTCTACTCGTTTTCCGGCTGCAACCACGATCATTTCCATCGGAGACAGCGCAGGTAGCGTATATTATCACACTGCTCACCGGCCAAGCCCTCTCCTGGGCTACGGCGGAATTAGAGGCAGGGGCGATAATCTGCGACAGTCTGGACGCCTTTACCCGGGAATTGAGAAGAGTATTCGATACTTCCCGGGTACTCTCGATCTTCGAGGCTGGTGGTCGTCTTCTCGACTGCCGGCAGGGCCTCCGCACTGTCGCAGCTTATGCTATCAATTTTCGGATCTTGGCTCGGGAGACAGCTTGGGCGGAGAACGTCTGCGTGGTTCTGTTCGTCAGGGGACTCTCAGCGCGGATGCGAGATGCTCTCTCCGCGCGTGAGATCCCCGAGCAGCTGGAAGTGCTGATCAACACCACCATCAAGATGGATAATCGGCACCGGGAGAGGGAGAAGGAGCATGTCAACAACACCCAGCCCCAGGTATGTTTTCCTTCTTCTCCTGGTGTTGATAATTCCATGCATTACACGAGTGGGCCACTGGGTGATGAATCCATGCAGCTTGGAGCGCTGTCGCTCTCGGACGACGAGAGGCAGCGCTTCATCAAAGAGCGACGCTGCTTCCGGTGCGGCCGCACCGGTCACCGCTTCGGCAGCTGTCGGGTCTAGTTGCCTGGGTCTAGTTTGCTGCCCTTTTTGTGCAGGGGTGTTACTCTCGCAATTTTGAAGTCCTTGGGGACGTGTCCCTGTTTTATGGAGAGGTTTATTATGTGTGTGATGACTGGGGTGATGGCGGCTGCTGAGTCTCTGAGGAATTTGGAGGGGATGTTGTCATGGCCAGTGGCCTTGTTCGGTTGGAGGGCGCTCAGTTTTTTGAGTACCTCATCTGTAGTTACCATTTCCAGTTTGAAGTCGTCTTTGTGGACGCCTAGGTTCTTGTAGTATGCTACTATGTGTTCTACCCCATACTGCCCTGAGTGGGAGGGTAGTTTGTTTACCAGTGTTGTGGCTATGTTTGTGAAGAAACATACATGACATACAGGTAGACAGTACTGTTGCATATAGACATTTATGACATACCAGATCTACAAATATACAGTACTGTTTATGTGTACAAAAGTAGTCTGAAAAGAGAGTATATACATTTGAGGGGGAAGAAACTGTACATTGGAGGAGGTTGGGTAGGTGGGGTGGGAAACTGTACATTGGAGGTGGTTGGGTGGGGGGGGGGGGGTTGGGTAGGTGGGGTGGGGGAAACTGTACATTGGAGGGGGTTGGGTTTAGACATTTACAGGGGCCAGTTTCAAATTGCAGTCTCCTGTAGGTGCTCTTTGAGAGTGGTTTTGGAAGTGGGTAGTGATTCACATTCCTTTACAGCTGTGGGTAAGGCGTTCCACATTGATGTGGCATAACTGCTAAACGTGTTTAGTCCCTTGTTTGAGCCGAATCTGGGTTTAACATGATTTGTGGAGCTCCCTCTGGTGTTGTGATCGTGGTATTCACTGACCTTTGGGAAGTATTTTGACATGTACATGGGTACCTTCAGGGAACAAACTTAACTTTTTGACTTACCAGCCATTTGGCTGGTAGATTTTAAAAACTACTAGCCATCCAGATTTTTTACCAGCCAAAAATTATAAATAGCTTTTTAGTATATCGCCATGTGTTATTATTACTATATAATACTCTCGTATGCTATTTTCAATTAATATCATAAACAACATAATTTAATTGAGAAATGTTTTTGTCTTGGTGATCATGCATTCCACTGGGTAGGCTTTACAACCATAAATAATTAGCTGAAAGTGAAAGCCGACACACCTATATGAACATGCTGGACTAACGTTATAAAAAAAACACAATAAACTTACTCGCACATCCAGGCGAAGTCCCTGTATGGTCTTGATTTTTTCGCTATAGCGTGGGCGTTACGGAATAGTATCCGCATTTTAGCCAGAGTCGACTCTGACAGCTTGGTCAACAGTCGTACAGTCGGAGCAGCCAGGAGCGGAGTAGACTGTGCTTTGTATCTAACAGAGCAGTCCCTGTGACAGCGTGACGTCTCGTGGCTTTTGATGGCTTCCAGTTTCATCACCGACGTCCCGATGACAAATTAAATTCGTTTTCTTTTATCCGTTGCTTTGGCACGACATGGTATACAAAACATTACCCCCCCCCTCAAATTTAAGCCAAGCTGGTGGTAGCAACGGACTCGTCAACGTTAATGTTGTCGCCTGTTTTTCTTAATTTTGAGGGGGGACCCGGGGGAGCTACTCCGGGAATATGCCTCCACATATTTGGTCAAATCAAATGCAAAATTAAATATCAGAGCACAATCAAAAACGCGATTGCAGGTTTTTTTTTGTAGGCTAAAGAACGGATGAAGACAGATCTCATGTGCGTCTCATGTTACAAACTTGATCTCGTGAGCAGAGCGCATCTCACACACACACACACACACACACAGTTTCACTTTCGTTTCAACTCACCACGCCCGCATCCAATAGGGTCCAGCTGCAGCCCCGGAGATTGTTCCAGATTTGGCAACTTCCACCCGCTCCCACGACATTTCTCTCGCTCAGCTGGAGGCTACTCCCTGCATCATATTAATGCCGACTCATGCAGTGGATTTTGTTGGCCGCCAGATGGCGCCCAGGCCTTAATTTATGACGGCCAAACATTAAATCTACACGCCTGTGGCGCTGGGCGTGTAACTATTTTGTACCCTGGGTACCTTGGTCGCGTAGTGTATCTTGTAGACCAGGCCCATTGCAAGTTGCTGTACTCTGTCGTCTACTCTAAGCCATCCTAGGTTGTCAAAGTGGGCCGGGGTGAGGTGGGTTCTAGGAGTCAGGTCAAGCAGTAGTCTGACCAGTTTGTTTTGAGATGTTTGTAATTTGTTTTTTAGTGCCTTTGAGGTGCTTTGGTACCATGAGGTGCAAGCATAGTCGTAGTACCCTTGAATGAGTGCTCCTGCCAGAGTCTTCAGGGTATTCTTGTTTACCAGAGAGGAGATCCGGTACAAGAATCGAGTTCGTTGGTTGACTTTTTTTTATTACATTGGATGCCATTTTGTCACAGGAAAGATTAGCCTCTAGGATGGAACCTAGGTAGGTAATTTCATCTTTCCTTGTGACAATATTGTCACCCACTGTAACCGAGAAGCCGTCGGTCTTGCTGAGTTTGTTATTTGAACCAAAGAGTATGGACTCTGTTTTGCCCATGTGTAATGATAGTTTGTTGTCGGCGAGCCATATGCAGATTTTGCCTAGTTCCGAGCTGAGGGCTTTTTCAACCTGTAACTTGTTCTTGTCAGAGACCAGCAGGGCTGAGTCGTCCGCAAACAGGAACAAGTTGCAGTCACAAGCTGACGACATGTCATTTGCATAAATTAGGAATAGTAGCGGTCCTAGTATGCTTCCTTGTGGAACACCACAGCTCACTGTGAGGGGGGGGGATAGGGTACCGTTTACCTCCACCATCTGTTCTCTCCCCTCCAGGTAGGATTGTATCCAGCTCACTGATAAACTATCAAAACCTATTGCTTTTAGCTTGTCAATCAGAATGGTGTAATTGACAGTGTCGAAGGCCTTTTGTAGGTCCAGCATGACCATGCCGCAGTATTTGCCCGCATCCACCTCTTGTTTGATGTGGTCGTTCAAATAGAGAAGGCATGTGTCAGTGGAGTGGGATGTTCTGAAGCCAGATTGGAATTCGTAGATTAGATTTTTTTCCGCAAGGTACTTTTCGATCTGTTCGTATACTATTTTTTCCATGACTTTCGAGATGGATGTAAGGATAGAAACAGGGCGGTAGTTGCCTGGGTCTAGTTTGCTGCCCTTTTTGTGCAGGGGTGTTACTCTCGCAATTTTGAAGTCCTTGGGGACGTGTCCTGTTACGTTCTGGACACCGACCCACATTCCTGGCCTATGTCACTGGGCTTGTCACCTGTCATTTCCCTGTCAATTAGTGCTGTCACTTAGGGGTGGTTCCTGATTGGCTGTCACGGGTGTGTGTGTGGAATGTTGGTGTTTTGTCTCTATTTAACATACCTCTCTTCTGCTTGTCCATTGTCAGGTCTTCACTAATTGCGTTCGGGGATAACGCGGGCGGTTCTACTTTGGACCTCCAATAAGCTCCCATTTACCTTATCTTACACTTGTGCTTTTAGCACTTGTTCTCTCTTAGAATTTACTCTGTGTTCTTACTATTAAAGTCGAACCTGTTCAAGAGTAAACACTCTCTGTCTCTGTGATTGCTTTCAACCATTGGAATTCACCTACCTGCATTCTGACAGAAGACCTGACCATCAGAATTCCATGGAGGCCATCATGGAGATGCTCCGGACGCAGGGAGCAGCCCAGACACGGATGGAGGAACATCAGCAGCTGGTCAGCGCCGAGTTAATCCGACTCAATGGGGTCGTCGGATCTTCCCAAGCGGTGGCGCAGTCGGCGTTGGCCACAGCCCGACAAGCCCAAGAAGGAGTGGCTGGTGTGCAGTCGGCGGCGGGGGAAGCAGCGCTCCACGCAGAGGAAAGTCGGGGGGTGTTCGGGGTCCAGGAGCGGTCCCGCGAACCACATCTGCAGGCGCCCGCTCGCTATGACGGATCACCGGATGGTTGTCGGGAATTCATCACCCAGTGTCTACTCGTTTTCCGGCTGCAACCACGATCATTTCCATCGGAGACAGCGCAGGTAGCGTATATTATCACACTGCTCACCGGCCAAGCCCTCTCCTGGGCTACGGCGGAATTAGAGGCAGGGGCGATAATCTGCGACAGTCTGGACGCCTTTACCCGGGAATTGAGAAGAGTATTCGATACTTCCCGGGTACTCTCGATCTTCGAGGCTGGTGGTCGTCTTCTCGACTGCCGGCAGGGCCTCCGCACTGTCGCAGCTTATGCTATCAATTTTCGGATCTTGGCTCGGGAGACAGCTTGGGCGGAGAACGTCTGCGTGGTTCTGTTCGTCAGGGGACTCTCAGCGCGGATGCGAGATGCTCTCTCCGCGCGTGAGATCCCCGAGCAGCTGGAAGTGCTGATCAACACCACCATCAAGATGGATAATCGGCACCGGGAGAGGGAGAAGGAGCATGTCAACAACACCCAGCCCCAGGTATGTTTTCCTTCTTCTCCTGGTGTTGATAATTCCATGCATTACACGAGTGGGCCACTGGGTGATGAATCCATGCAGCTTGGAGCGCTGTCGCTCTCGGACGACGAGAGGCAGCGCTTCATCAAAGAGCGACGCTGCTTCCGGTGCGGCCGCACCGGTCACCGCTTCGGCAGCTGTCGGGTCCAGGCTGTATCGGCTCGGCGCCAATCGGGGATGGAAGGTGCGCCGTCGGGCCTCGAGAGGGCGCCAGCAGGTGGGCTCATTCCTGCCAAAACCACGGATTCTCGTACATTTTTTGAGGTGGCGATCAACTGTGGGGGTGACATTAGGGGAACTAAGGCTCTCATTGACTCAGGGGCGGCGGGCAATTTTATTCACGTGGGATTGGTGAAGGAGTGGGGAACCCCGGTGGAGGATTTAGGGGTTCCCTTACCAGTCTATGCCCTGGACGGTCGGCCCCTGGGCAGTGGGAGCGTCACCCAGCGCACAGTTCCCTTACACATCCGGGTGGAGGGTGGGGAGTGGGAATGGGTTACTTTTTTTGTCATCTTTTCAACCAACGAACACGATTCTTGTACCGGATCTCCTCACTGGTAAACAAGAATACCCTGAAGACTCTAGCAGGAGCACTCATTCAAGGGTACTACGACTATGCTTGCACCTCATGGTACCAAAGCACCTCAAAGGCGCTAAAAACAAAATTACAAACATCTCAAAACAAACTGGTCAGACTACTGCTTGACCTTACTCCTAGAACCCATCTCACCCCTGCCCACTTTGACAACCTAGGATGGCTTAGAGTAGACGACAGAGTACAGCAACTTGCAATGGGCCTGGTCTACAAGATACACTACACGACCAAGGTACCCATGTACATGACAAAATACTTCCCAAAGGTCAGTGAATACCACGATCACAACACCAGAGGGAGCTCCACAAATCATGTTAAACCCAGATTCGGCTCAAACAAGGGACTAAACACGTTTCGCAATTATGCCACATCAATGTGGAACGCCCTACCCAAAGCTGTAAAGGAATGTGAATCACTACCCACTTTCAAAAACACTCTCAAAAAACACCTAAGGGAGACTGCAACTCGAAACTGGCCCCTGTAAATGTCCGAACACAACCCCCTCCAATGTACAGTAAATTACCAAGTATGGTCTTGTCAATAATCCAATGTACAGTGTTTGTTTGTACAGTTGTACAGTGTCCCCCACCCACCCCTCCTACCCAACACCCCCCCCCACTCCTACCCAACCCCCCCCCCCCCCCCCACCCACCCAACCACCTCCAATGTACAGTCCCCCCCCACCCCCACCTACCCAATCCAATGTACAGTTTCTACGCCTAATGTATATACTCTTTTCTTTCTGGACTCTTTTTGTATCACAAACAGTACTGTAATTGCAAATCTGGTATGTCATAAATGTATAGATGTAGCAGTACTGTCTATCTGTATGTCATGTATGTCATATATCAGGGCTATTCAACTGGCGGCCCGCGGGCCAGATCCGGCCCGCGGGATGATTCTGACCGGCCCGCCAAAGATTACATGATAATTAAAAAAAAAAAAAAAATTATTTTAATATTTTTTTTTTTTTTTTTTTTTTTACTTTTTTCTTTTCATGTCAACGTTAACACGCACAATTGAGCCAAAAGTCACTCAATTAATGACAGATTTCATTGATAAATTGAGGGAAAACTTTGCAAGTCGATTTGATGAATTTGACATGTCCAGAGAATTGATGCATTTTGTGAGCAACCCATTTGCCAATGTAGCTGCTATTTCCACAAAAGGACAAGAGTTCCTTGCATCACTTCACATTGATGAAGGTCTCCTGCAACTTGAAATAATTGACATGCAAGCATCATCTGCTCTGAAGCAGGCACTTGAGAATGAATCCACCACAACATTTTGGATAAAGTGTATTCATGTCAAGACATTCCCCAAAATAAAAACGCTGGCAATATCTGTGCTAACAATGTTTGGCTCAACATACACCTGTGAATCCAGTTTCTCTCACATGAATGCCATTAAAACAAGCAACGTGCCTCCTTGACAAATGAGCATTTGCATCACTGTTTGCGGGTAGCCCTCACTTCCTATGAACCCTCTTTCTCTGCCATTGCCCAGTCAAAGAAGTGCAATCGCTCTCATTAGATGTGTGTATGTAGGCTAGGCTTGTCTGCCCCCCACCCCCCTGATGTTTGAGAGTTAAGAGTGGACAATAAGTGCCGTGGCAGTCCGGCCCCTGGCCCCTTGGGTTTCTGACAATGTGGCCCCCTGAACAATTTAGTTGAATAGCCCTGTCATATATGTTACGATGAATTGAAAATGGGGGACCCTGATGTAAACAAGACGAAAGTCTTTCTCTGGTCTGCATCCCCTTAACAATTGTATGTATTGAGCTGTACTGTACTGTACCCATTCTGCAATCTGTTAATAAAGTTTTCATTCATTCATTCATTCATTCATTCAACCAACGTCGAAGAGTGCCTAAGCTTAACCAGTGTAGAAACAGGCGTCGGCCAATCAGAGAGCGTCTCCGAGAAATGCGGCTAGGTTTCGTAAACACGCCGCCGAAAGGTGTCTAGACTGCCGGAAATTCACAAGAAGAAGAAGAAGAACGCAAAGGTTTACGACGTCGCAACTCTTCCGTACATATCAGAATACGGCAACATGGAAGCCTATAGGCTCGAGTTGTGTGTCCGCCTCTGAGTAATATGGTGCGAAGAGACAGCGCGAGCCCAACAGGCCGGTAACCAGAGGCTCGAGATGTTGTTGCTCTGTATCCGGAAGAGTGATGTGCTGCTATGTGCTGGAATTCGGTGTTCGGTGGCCGCGCGTCGTGCAATAGTGTGTGGGCTCGAGGCAGTGTCATGGCGGAGTATAACGTTAAAGCGTCACAGTGGGACGACGCAGTGGTGGTGTACTGGGTCAAAGGTCAGAGCTAGGAACACACAGATAGACATATCATACAGACACACCGCAGGAATACAGGATGGGAGAGGGAGACAGACAGACTGGCCAGTGACAGACAGGCTGGGGGGGTTAGAGGGGCTGATCGCAGCGAGCCGAAGACGGGGGCAGGAGACAGACAAACGAGCAGAGAGACAGACAGCTGAGCAACACAGACCCAATGCGCCTTGTATTAGAATCCCCCCAGGAATCCAACCATCAACCTGGACCAGAACCATCCCAGGAATCCAACCAGCAACCTGGCAAGGAGCACAACTCCTTCCCAGCTTCCTGTCCGTGTGTCCTGTCTCTCCTGTGTGTCTGGGGGTCAGATGTTACTGCAGTGGAAAGCCCGCCCAGCGTACAGAATCCACTCCCTCTTCCCCTCAGCCGCCTGAAGACCAGAGTGAAGCCAGTCAGTCCCCAGAACATGGCCTGTTCAAGTTCAAAGAACTGGTAAGAGAAGGGGGGGGGGTGTCATTGTCTGCCTGTTTGTTTTTATGCAACAAGGTCTCATCAGATAACATGAATGAATTGTAATTTTTTTTATAACATACGTACATATAGGCCTACTACTTATGGCTATAATATAATAATGTACATTTTTCCTGTGGTCGATTATTACTTTATTTACGTATTTAAGCGAGATCGGGCTACTCTGTGTTTCTGTTGACATTAATATTATATTATAGCTAATAAGAGAAACTGTATTCTGCCTACATACAGGCACGCATAGAAGTCAAGGTGTTTCAAAGTAAAAGCTCTACTTGGATGAGGCTTTCCTATTCTTTAAATCTTTTTTTGAAAAAAATAAAAATAACAACCAGAATTAAGAATCAAACCAGTGATGCCATCAGGTATAAAGTGGAGCTGCTACATTGACAATGAATTGGAGATGGATTTTGCACACCTGCAGATTGTTAGAGTTTTTATATCCAAATGAGCTTTATTCTACACAGTGTTCTCAGTTCTGAAACAGAAAATGTACACATACTCCTCTGGGTGCTCTCTGTGCCATCCCAACCCCTTCCCAATTATTTGTCTATGGAGCAGCTTCAGTACTTCCTACCTAGTAATCAAAGATTACTGAAGTCATTCCTCCTTGACAGTAATGATCCACTGTCAAAACATTACACATGTACAGTATCCTTCCTATCTGCCACGTTAGCAGGCACCTGATGTGATGCACTTGGTGTCAACTTAAGAACTTTGATTTATGAATGTAAAACTGTTCTGTTGGACAAATATCTTTCATCAAGACTGAGCTAGCAAAGAAAGCACTCGGGTGTTTGGAAAGGCAGTATTTGTTTAGTTTGACATAATTACTAAGTGCTTCACCAAACCAACATTAGCAGCATGCCACTTGGTTAAACAATTAGTAAAATAAAGCACCAGTAATTTGCACATTTTCTTGTGAAATGTATTGATTTGGGGACAATGGGTCTCATTCACCAACGGACTTAAGACAAAAGATCAGACAAAATGTTGTCCTAGCTCCACTTAAGAAATTTTCGGACGAACAGTCCCTTCTCCTGGATTCCGTCTTAACTAAGAGCAGGATTTAGGAGCGCTGAAGAGCAGTCGTGAGTCGGACAGACGGGTGTGCGCTGTGTTCTTAACGCTTTCACTGCCACACGACAGAAGGTTAACCCTTTCACTGCCACACGACAGAAGGTTAGCCCTTTACTATCACACACCCGACACCGATGCTCCATCATTAGCATCCGCGGAGCTAATGATGGAGCGTCGCCGTCGGTTGTGTGATAGTAAAGGGTTAACCGGCTGTCGTGTGGCAGTGAAAGGGTTAAGGGCTTTATTTGGGAGGAATCATGGTGATTGCATTCATGTCAACTCTACAACATCCTTGGAATGAAATAATCATAATAATAATAAATATGACAATATTTGTATGATACAAAATGTAGTTATATTTACAGTCATGCCACTCGGGCGCCCCCAGTTTACTACATTTAATGCAGGACAGGTCGATGTCAACCAACACGCCAAGCAGCCTTTTGTGTGACACCGGTGCGCGACCCCTCTGTGGACTCTGGTCCGCTCACGCCCGACTCTGGCGGCCTTAAAATGTCACGCTAAGATGTGTACTATACTGTACTGTCTGTAGTAGAACTACAGTATGACTACTATAGGGCAGTGCAGTATCTGCGATCTCCTAATAAAACAAGTCATTAGAATTGTATAAGCCTACTGTTCATTCATTATGCACATAGACTACAGTGTATGTGTGCTGTGGCAGGTGGATGGTAGGGGAAACACTAATGACAATATTGGTGAATGAGGTCCAATGAAATGTCTGGCTAGCAGCAAGCCAGCCTTTTTGTCACACATACTGTCTGGTAGTTGTGTCAAGCAGTTGTTGCGTGCTTACTCCACGTAATTGCGGCTTGTGGATTGCGTAGAATCAACTTGCTTCTACATGGTCCTCATATGAACTCTTGAATCAGTCAGCCAGTAACTTTTTCTCCTGTAGGCAGGTCCTATGCCCTGGCAGGTCCAGTATAAAAAAAACTGCCAAGCTTTTTCTTTGACACTTCCTGTAACCTCAAAGGGCATTAACCTTCACATAATTTCTTCTTTGATGTTTTAATTTGTCCATTGTGATACATAAAATATCCTGTGCCTGTCTGTCTGTCTGTCTCTCTGTCTGTCTGTCTGTGTATCTATCTGTCTGTCTGTTTCTAGTATGAGAATCCGTGGACGGTTCCTAACTTCTTGTGTGTGTGCCGGATCATCCTGGCTCCTTTCCTGGCCCATCTGATCATCCAGCAGCACTTTGACATCAGCCTGGCTCTCTTCATCCTGGCTGGAGCCACCGACCTGGTAACATAAAAATGCACACACACATATTAAAACACACATACACTGAATCACGCATGCACATAGATTAGACACACACACCAGTTATTTCTGACCGAGTGGTATTATTGGCTGAGAGGTGCTCAAGCCGTGATGTAATGAAGCCGTAATCAGGGATAAGATGTGGGTTTAGGATTAGGGTTACATGTGTTAGGTTAGGTTTAGGGTTAACCGCTTAAGCCCGATCGGCTGTCGGTACCGGGCCGAGATAAATTTTTCTATAAAATACATAAAACTAGTAGTAGTGTACCCAGCTCACACCAGCCGCCGACCAACCATTTTTCACATCACTTTTCTGATGGGATTTTCATGTTTATATCTCACGGGCAATGTTCCCCCTAAGGTGCGCCCATGCGCGCGCACATGGCAAGACGCTCCTGCGCACATCTGAAATCCTATCGCGCACAGAAACGTTTGTGTAAAATATGCCTGTAGTTAAATTGACTGGCGCATTGCACCGAATACTACGGTAACCTGTTGCGTGTGACGTTACCAAGAGAAGCCCCGCTTTCAGTGCCTTGTGGGCGGTGCTACTGCGCGCTCACACAGACACACACAACAGAAGTCCACCGATCCGACCAGCATTGCTGGCTCCTCACAATGCAAACGCGAAAATGTACATTACAGATGAACTGCGTGCAAAGCTTGACCATATGTTTCTGTGTCTAATAAAGGTGTTGGCGATCTCAAAGCTCACATGGACACAGAAAAACATTACAAACAAAGCAGTGCGAGGCGAGAGTTTGATGGCAAAGTTGACCGAATTGATTGAAGAATGCAGCTATAGCCTACAGAGAGAGAAAGAAAATTATTGAAAACTATTTTGATGTCTCAAAATGATGTTTTGGTTTGATAAGATGCTTATGATACAATCATTCTAAGGATTATGTGTGTAAGGGCGGCTACGTGGTGCAGTGGGAAAGGCGCTCACCACGAATACTGGAGACGCTGTATACACCCGTAAAAACAAAACAAAAAATGCCCCTAAGATTTCTTCACACCCACTAGCCACATTTTCACCTACTGATGCAGGACTCTGCCTGAGGTGCAGGAAGAACACATGTGAATTCTTAAAATGTGTGGCATTCCCCTTTAACAAATACATTTAACTTGACTAGTATTGCCCACTGCCTGACTTCTGGTTGTGTGTGCAGTACACTGTAATGGTTTGCTTTATTGGAAATCATATCCCATGATATAGTGTATTACTGCGACACCACCTAGCCTACTGACAATACACTGAATATTAAGATGGTCATATTTGCACTAAATCTGATCTGTTTGTATATCACCCCCCATCTTTCTCTCTCTCTCCAGTTGGATGGTTATATCGCCAGGACATGGCCCAATCAGAAGTCAGCTTTGGGCAGTGCTTTGGACCCATTGGCTGATAAGATTCTGATCAGTGTTCTGTATGTCAGCCTGACTTACGCCCAGCTAATACCAGGTTAGCATGGTGGCTAATACCAGTTTAGCATGTTAGCTAATACCAGGCTAGCATCTTTGCTAATAGCAGGTTAGCATGTTAGCTAGTTTGGTACTGCCCAGAACTTATTCATACTATAGCCGTGTTCTGACCCGAAGTACCCAGAACTAGGGATGTCCGATATTGGCATTAAAATGTGATATCGGAAAATATCTATCTGTTTTCAAATATTTTAATTTTTTTAATGTCTTTTTACAGACCTATAACATTTATTTACCCAGGCAAGCAAGTAAGAACAAATTCTGATTTTATTTATTGTCAAAAGTATGCATAATGTTGTGTTAATTCCACAACAAGAGATATGTAATGTTAATTACCTGAAAGTATTCCGTTTTGGGGGGAGGGGGACCCTGCATATATCGGTATCGGTTGATATCGGTATCGAAAATTAAGAGTTGGACAATATCGGTATCGGTAAAAAAGCCAATATCGAGCATCCCTACCCAGAACTATTAGTCCCAGGAACTACTTTTCAAGGAACTAAAAGGTTTGTTCAGCCCATTGTTGTCTGTGTTTCCACTGCAGACTATCGATTTGTGAAGATTAAGTAAATTAGTCCACTGACTTATGAAAAAGGTCTCAATCAGGCATTCCAGTGTCTCAATAATAGTCAGCTATACTAGAACATGAAGGACACTTTTCTCTGATCAGATCTTTGTGATCACATTTAAAGGAACAGACCAATGTTCCCAATGTGCATACTCTTTTGCCATATATTGGCCGTCACATTCAGCAGGAATGTGCATCACACAATGCACTGGCAACACACACAAGTTCAGATGACTTGTTGTATTTCCAATCGGGGTTTGTAGATTGTTTGAACTTTGAAGTGTACATAACTCTCTCTGCGCCTGAGTTGGGTTACAAACTCTGTCATCATTGCCATGTAGTTGTTGTTAAATTATTGGCTCTTTTCATCTCAAGGATGCAAGGCTTGCATTTGATTTTCAATCCGCTATGAAATTAACAGGACTTTGTCTGTCAAGTAAGTGCAAGGGGCAGAGTATTCTATTTTATCCGCATCCTAATTTTAAAGGGTAGATGCTGCATTTCTTTGTGTCAATATCAATTATATTACAATACTATACAAAATGTTTTAATTATTGTCTCTTCATCTCGAGCAATAGGCTTGCATTTGATTTTCAATCCACTATGAAATGAAAGTGATGCCAAGTGATAGTCTTAACCTATTCTATCCCTATAGGGAGGTGTAGTCTGACGTCACTTTGGACCACCCCTATAGGGATTTATCATTGGGGAAATTATATTATCGGCTATTGTAACAATTCTGCCTCATGAACATTGGAAAGCTTAATTGTGAATATTTTCATGTTGAGCTATAGATTGTGGATGAATACGCACAGAAAGGTACACCATGCAAATGTTCATGCTTTATTTGTTTTAAACTAGACGATTTAGAAATGGGCAATGGGGCAATACATTGCATTTTCAAGATGGTGGACCGGCCGGAAACAGCAATGACGTAACCACTACACCTCCCTATTGGCACTGCATTCTGGAAAAACCTCACCTATAATCACAACCCTGCTTAGAGATTCACTGAAGAAAAATCTTTTTGTGCTTAGATCACTTTTATCAACTTCTAATATGAGTTTCATGCATAGAACTAACGTTAAGTTTGACGTGTGCATGTCCTGGTTGATAATTATTACAGTGACCTAGTAATAATAATAATAAATTGGATTTTAAGAGAGAAGCGCCTTTCTCAGACTCAAGGACACTGTACAAGGAAAGGGTGGAAAAATAATTTTTTTGAAAAAATAAAAGATAAAAATTTTAAAGAATTATGAATTATGTGTATAGTAATAACAGGAAAAAAACAAATAAGATAAAAGATAAAAAAAAAAGGAAGCAAGGTGCTGTCTAATTGGATGAAGTGGTTGAAATTAACAAACAAAACAAACAAAACAAAACAACGGGATCTGTGGCTTAAAAGAAAAGAGTCAGGGGTGGGCTACTTGGGAGCGGGGCAATAGTGTAATAGTAATGGACAATAGTGAACTTTAAGTACGGTACTTAACCTGCAAACATAAGACTGTTCTGACAGCACGATATTGAGTATATTCGTTGGGGAAAATGTTTTTAATGCAAGGTATTAGGGATGATGAGTAATTGATTACTCGCTGTTTCAACTGAACTCTAATGGTTTTTGAGGGTGCTCGATTTAAAAATCTTTTTTTGGTTACCACCAAAAGTGCTTGTTTGTGCCACTGAAACAGAAATCTCGCTCTGAAATCCTGTGAGGCGCGAGTTGTTGCAGGAAGACAACACTGCTATTACCACAAACATTTTGTTGCATTGGAATACAGCTACTACTACACTACTTGAGAAATTCATGCAAGTACTTAGTCTGGGAAAACATTACTCGTGCCCATCCCTAATAGCTATATCATGAACAAAAAATAAACTGTTGGTTGAAATAAAATGCTGCAAGTAGGGATGCACCGATCCGACTTTTTCAGTCCCGGCCGATACCGATACCTGGGCTTTGGGTATCGGCCGATACCGAGTACCGATCCGATACCCATTGTTCAATTAATAAACTCTATGCCTCACTGTGTGGAAGAGACTAGGATCATTCTTTTGTGCAAGGCAACATCAGGCTTGACTTAAAACATTACTTTCCTAACTTAGTGAAACAAAATGTAACAAATTAACACATAAAGAAAAAAAGAAACGATATATACTGTATATATTACCCCCCCCCCCCCCCCCCTGATATCCGATTCAGCTATTTTAGTCATATCGGGGCCGATATCCCATATCAATATCGGATCGGTGCATGCTGCAAGTACTTGAGTCAGAATGTTCAGTGCAGTGCCGCAAGCCCCACCCCCCATAGTTCCTCTACGCCTGGACTTTTTTGAGGGTAAAATAATGTCCCGGAACTTAATTTAGACCATGGTCCCTGCAGTGGAAACGCACAAGTTCCTAAAAAGGTTCCTAGTTCCTGCGGAAAGTTCCCGCGGTGGAAAAGCGCTATATGTTTAGCGCTGGACCAATCTGAGGAAAGGTCTGCATCTGATCACTTCTGGCAGTTCACTGCATGCTTAATTACTTATCAAACCAGTGACATACTTTGTATCCATGACAACAGAAACATTGGCATCCCCCATTAGACAGATAGGTTAAAATTAGACCACTTGAAAATCGATTTATTCATTTGTAACTTTTCGGTTTTATTTCACTTGCAGTTGCAAATATGAATTAATTTAGAATACACCCTTTGATTTATTTTGTTTCCATTTATTGTTATTATTATTATTATTGTTGTTGTTGTAATTACTATTATGTGTTTATTGCAGCTGCTCTCACAGCGTTGGTGATCTTCAGAGATATTGGTTTGATAGCTGCTGTTTTCTGGGTCCGATACAAGACTGTTCCACCTCCGGTGAGACTGCCTTAAACATCTAATACACAACTTATTTCTATACCCTACACCCTATAACCAGACGTATCATCTGACATCAGTATAATGGATAAATATGGTTTATGTAGGCTAATCAACTAATGAATAAAGATGGTTTATGTAGGCTAATCAACTAATGAATAAAGATGATTTATGTTGGCTAATCATCTGATGAATAGAGATGGTTTATGTAGGCTAATCAACTAATGAATAAAGTTGGTTTATGTACAATCAACTAATGAATAAAGATGGTTTATGTAGGCTAATCAGCTAATCAATAAAGATGGTTTATGTAGGCTAATCAGCTAATGAATAAAAGTGGTTTATGTAGGCTAATCAGCTAATGAATAAAGATGGTTTATGTAGGCTGATCAGATAATCTCTCCTTATCCCCTCTACCCCCTCTATCATCCTTTCTATCTCACCCCCACCTTTCCCGCTCTCTTCCCCTCTCTCTCTGTCTCTTGCTCTCTCTATCTCCAGGTGACTCTCTCTAAGTTTTTTAACCCCTGCTATACCACAGCTCAGCTCAAACCTACTCTCTTCAGCAAGGTATAACACACACATACATTTTAAATACTTCAGTGTTGGGCTAGTTACTTTCAAAATGTAATATATTACATATTGCTAGTTACTTTAATTTGAAAGCAATAAGTTACTTAGCAATATTACTGTCCGTGTAGAGTAGCAAGTTGATATTTTAAAATAAAATTATGCTTGCACCATAAATCCAATGCTCTCTTCCATTCATGCCTTTTCCTAAATAAGTAGGATGGCAGTGCAACACCCCCATCTCTTGGCACAGTGCAACACCCCCATCTCCTTGCACAGTGCATCACCCCCATCTCTTGGCACAGTGCAACACCCCTATCTCCTGGCAGAGTGCAACATCGCCATCTCTTGGCACAGTGCAACACCCCCATCTCCTGGCACAGTGCAACACCCCCATCTCCTGGCACAGTGCAACACCCCCATCTCCTGGCACAGTGCACCACTGGTTGTTGTCCAGATTCTGCATGAGCGCAGATCTGACCCACCCATGCATTCACATGCAATGATTATCACTTTTCCTTAAAAGCGCCCACTTGTGTTAACAATAGTATTATGAGGAGGAGGGCTATGCTGCCCTCACGTGTCTTTAAAACAACAGGAGGAGAATACACCAGGACGCAGAATGAACAATCCAGTGCCTGTCCTCACATTGTTCTCAGAGAAAACCAGTCTGTCCTCACATTGTTCTCAGAGACAACCAGTCTGTCCTCACATTGTATTGTATTATATATGTAATTGTTTTTATATGTGTAAACAAACAAACAAACAAACAGAATGAACAAACAGTCCCACTTATTATGCAAAAACAAATAGGCTGGGAATTTACAGAGACTGTAGTTCTGATGCACAATATTCCTGTATGAAGCCTGATATGTCGCTGGATGAAAGTGTTCCTCACGCTTCTATAGGGATGGGAATAGAAAGCCGGTTCCCGTTGGGAGCCGGTTCCTAATTGTCCGATTCCTGGAATCGCATCCCTCCGTGACTATCGATTCCTCTTATCGCTGCCAGGTTTTTCCGACATTTGCGTATTTCAAAACAATAACGTTAGCGCCAGCATGCAGCCATAGAGCAGACTATTTGATTCCTTAACACACTCTCGGCCAACCACGGACATGTCCGTGTTTCGGCGCCATGCTTAACACTTTGAGCGCCAGCCGTGTTTTCCTTTTTACCGGCTGGAATGCCATCATCCACTCCAATGTTAACGTTAATATCGCCTAATCTATGTTTTAAATTATGGCTATGTGTCTAATCTGCCCGTCGCTTATCAAAGAATCATTTTCCAGTCAACATTGTCAAGGCAGATTGTTCTTTTATCGCTTCATTTCCGTTTGATAGCATTTTGAAAATCACCCGTTTTCGCGGAAAAAACAACCCATGCCTATGATAATCGCCTTTTACTGGAATATTCCAGAACGTTGTCATTTGTCGGCCTATTTATGAATAGTTTTCAAATAAATGCTAGATGATCGATAGTATATGTGTGCACACACACGCTCGTGCCGCGCACTGATAATCGCTGCTCTTATTTCCTCATGGCTTTTACAGTCAAAACAGCCATATCACATATCACATAAACGCTTATATATCCGTGAAAACGAGTCTGATTATCCTAACACTGATGACATAGATTCCTTACCTGAGGTCAGATGGTATCCAAATGGTTTATTCCAATTTCCGATCGCCATTCGAAAAATCGATAATTGTATTGATCCATCGTGTGTACAGTATAACCCATATTCGCCGTGGCTCAGAGGCTCCAGAATGAACTCTGGTAGACCCCGGCTGCATCAGTGAGAAGTAAAATCTGGGAGACGATAGGGGGCGCTTTTTTCACATCTTGAGCGCCGGCGGTCCCTGGATCTCCAACGGTAGGCTTGCGTGATGCAATATGATTTCAGATCGCTAATAAAAAATAAAATAAAAAACGAGAATACTCGTGACGTGGCATTCAACGGTCGGGGGGGTAAACCCAAGAAAAGCCGTGAGTGGCATACAAAGTGTTAAAGGGCCAACCACGGACATATCCATGGCTAGGTTGTTTTGGCTTTTATTCCAATTTAATAACCTACTCAATGTCACCAAGCGGCACTGCAGAATTACCCTACTCTTGGAATTCGGAAAAGTGCATTACCGGCCAGATCCTCGTAGGGGCGCTGTCTCGATAATGCAGTGTTCCCTGTGGCAGAACGGTGTTTTTTTTTTTTTTTATCTTGAATGGAGTTTCCTGTTAGCCTAAATCTATGCGTGTAGCATGTAGCATGGAATACGGTTTGGGACGCGGAATTCAGTACGCAGTAAAGGAATAGATCATCAGCCAATGGACATATCGATCTACCAGATGGCGATCGATAACTGGGAAATCCTTTTTGCAGTCCAACCGGCCCACGGTAAGAGCTTTTTCACATAAATTACACGCTGATCAGGCCTTGTTATCATACCCAACCAGGCGATCAGCGAATGTGGCTACTGAGGCTAACGCCGTTATTGGTAATCAATAATCAGAAACAACGTCCCCTGCCCCCCCCTTTCATGCATTCATGGTGGACCATGATACCGACAATATGCATTTAGATTTTTAGCTTCTGTAGGGCCGAAACGCCATTCGATTTAACGTTATTAGCTATTAGCCCTGTATCTCGTTTTGCAGGAAATATACCAGACCAATCCCATATAACGTTCATATTCAAGACGCTATAAAATGGGAACGTATTATTTATTTCTTTAAGCCATTTTGAAGGGACGGTTTATAGTGTCAATTGACAATGAGAATGGACAGATAGCAATAATATAAAGTATAGATTTAGCTCTACAAACAGCCTCACGCACAATGAAACCTTATTATGATATGCTGGCCTTATAGAGTGGGTCCGTCTAATACCCGTGGCCGTCAATGTGTTAAAGGGGAACTCCAACATTTTGGGAAATTAGCTTATTTAACATCTTCCCTGGAGTTAGACAAGAAGATACATACCTTTTTTGTCTCTGTGCGTGCATTTTAGCTTTGGGAATAGACGCTCTGTTAGCATAGCTTAGCTTCATCACTGGAAGTGAGGCAGGACAGTAGCCTTACAGTGCCTTACAGTGTATTGCAAGGTCTGACATTGACCAAATTTGATATGCATGACCTTGGTGGGCTCTAGGTCAACTCCTGAAAAGGGGGTCAATGTCAGACCTTGCAATCAAAAGTTAGGGGGCGCACTGAAATTATGGCAAGGGTTATTAGCCCCCTAACTTTTGATTGCAAAGTCTGACATTGACCCCCTTTTCAGGAGTTGACCTAGAGCCCACCAAGGTCATGCATATCAAGTTTGGTCAATGTCAGACCTTGCAATACACTGTAAGGCACTGTAAGGCTACTGTCCTGCCTCACTTCCAGTGATGAAGCTAAGCTATGCTAACAGAGCGTCTATTCCCAAAGCTAAAATACACGCACAGAGACAAAAAAGGTATGTATCTTCTTGTCTAACTCCAGGGAAGATGTTAAATAAGCTAATTTCCCAAAATGTTGGAGTTCCCCTTTAAGGGCTCGAAATTGCCTGGTTTTTGGTCATATGCTCCCAAAATGCTCCCGCTGTTTGAGTGTTTATGTGCAGTGAAAACTAATCCAATGCTTTAGAACCTAGTCATTAATTTAATTCTGTGTTGTGGTGGACACTAGATGGAGGTGTCTCACTTCAGAATGGACACTGATTGAGTGACAGGAGGGAGTTGACTTAAGGGTGTGGCTGTACCGTGGTTATGTGGAATTTGTTTGGAAGTAAAGTTCAGAGACTCGATACTCCGTCTGCTCGTCTCATTGATGCACTTCCACAGTGGTGACCCTAAACGTGTGAAATATGAGCGATAACGAGGATCCACCGGCTGTGGTTCCCGCAGTGTATGCCGCTACAGTCAAGTTGCCAGAGTTTTGGCAGCATGACCCGGCCCCGTGGTTTCAGCACATCGAGGCACAATTTCACCTCCGCGGAATAACGTCGGATGAGACGAAATATTATCATGTTGTCGCGGCATTGGATTCCTCCACTACACGCCGGCTGATGGGAATCCTGAGAGAGCCACCAGCAGCCGGCAAATACAACGCGCTCAGAGAACAGCTGTTGCGGCTTTTCCAGCTGTCAGATGCAGAGCACGCGGAGCCCCTATTGTCCCTCAACGGATTGGGGGACAGTAAACCAACAGAACTGATGGAGAACATGCTAGCACTGCTCGGTTCAGGTGACGCTACATTTATTTTTGTGCAGCTGTTCCTGCGTCAACTCCCGACTCCGGTGCGCACGGCTCTGGCCAGCTCGCCTCTCGTGCGCACCAAGGATTACCGGGGATTGGCAGAGGAGGCGGACAGAATTCTACTGGCCTCCCGTCAGTACTGTGTGGCTGCTGTGTCTGATCGGGTGGCTGATCGCAGGGATCAGACACAGAGGGATGATAGAGGGCTTTGTTATTATCATCGCCGTTTTGGCAACAAAGCGAAGAGCTGTGTTCCACCATGCACCTTTGGTAACCAGGGAAACGCGAGAGCCGGCGCTCGTTAGCGGCTATGAGCGCTGGCGTCAATATCAACGAGCTGTTGTTTATCGAGGACACGTTGTCTGGAAGGCGTCTGTTGGTGGATTCGGGCGCCCAGAGGAGTATCCTGCCTGCGTCGGCCACAGACGCCTTGGGAAGTGGACATGGACCACCCCTGGACACGGCTAATGGGACTTCCATCCGTACGTTTGGTACCAGGTACGTGACAATGTGTTTACATGGACAGCAGTTTAGCTGGGATTTTATTATTGCTTCAGTGTCGGTGCCTATACTGGGCGTGGATTTTTTGTGTGCTCACAGACTGTTAGTGGACGTTGCGAACCGTAGGCTGATTGGCTCTGTGTCCTTTGACACATACCCCTGCACACTGGGGGGGCCGGGGCCGCCTGTCCTGGCCAATATGCTCGCCACAGGCGATATGTACCAGCGCCTCCTCGCTGAGTTTCCTGCTCTGACTGTCCCCACTTTCTCTGCCTCTGTCGCCAAGCATGGGGTGGAACATTACATCCCAACGGTGGGCTCGCCAGTTTATGCACGGGCACGCCGCCTGGATGCTGCTAAACTGGCAATAGCCAGGGAGGAGTTTGCCACAATGGAACGGCTCGGCATTGTGCGCCGGTCCAACAGTCCTTGGGCCTCCCCACTACACATGGTCCCCAAGGCGGACGGGAAGTGGCGTCCGTGTGGTGATTTCCGTCGCCTAAATAACATCACCACTCATGACCGGTACCCAGTGCCACATATCCAGGATTTCTCTGCCCACCTGGCGGGCGCCACCATTTTTTCTAAAATAGATTTGGTGCGTGGCTACCACCAGGTGCCGGTCCATCCGCTCGACGTGCCCAAGACTGCCATTATCACCCCGTTTGGACTGTTTGAATTCCTGCGCATGCCATTCGGCCTTAAAGGGGCAGCGCAAACATTCCAGCGGCTGATGGACTCTGTGCTGCGAGGCCTGTCATTTTTGTTTATTTATCTGGATGACATCCTGGTAGCCAGTGCATCGGTGGAGGAGCATCGGGGACATCTCCGTCAACTGTTCGAGCGGCTCAACGAGCATGGGCTAATCGTGAACCCGGCCAATTGTCAGTTTGGCCTGCCGGCCATGGATTTCCTGGGCCACCGTGTCTCTTCCCAGGGGGCTGTTCCTCTACCCGCCAAGGTGGAGGCAATTGCTGCTTTCCCCCGCCCCCTCACCATCAAACCTCTCCAGGAGTTCCTGGGGATGGTTCATTTTTACAATAGGTTTATAGCCCATGCGGCTCACCTGATGAGACCTCTGTACGAGGCGCTGAAGGGGAAGAGAGCCAACGATGACGTGGGCTGGTCCCCGGAGCGGGTCCAGCCATTCGAGGGCTCTAAGGCTGCCCTTGCCAACGCCGCCATGCTGGCACACCCATCTCCTGCTGCTCCTATAGCCCTCACCACCGATGCCTCCGATTATGCAGTAGGTGCGGTGTGCGAGCAGTGGGTGGCTGGCGCCTGGCAGCCTCTGGCCTTCTTCAGTAGGAAGCTGCGCGACAACGAGAGGAACTATAGTACATTCGACAGGGAGCTCCTGGCCCTCTTCCTCGCCATACGTCACTTCAGGTTCTTGCTGGAGAGCCGAGAGTTCACAGTTTTTGTCGACCACAAGCCCCTAACGTTTGCCATGGCCAAGACCACAGAGCCATGGTCGGGGCGGCAGCAGCGCCAACTTTCCGCCATATCAGAGTTCACTACAGACATCCAGCATGTAGCCGGTTTTTGGTCAACCGCTGAGGCTCCCAGGGGAGTTCCTTCCTGGTTCCTCTGCCCCTTGGTCCACTACAGCTCACCGATCTGCCTTCCAGGACGCAGCGAGGGTGTTTGCCCCAGTTCCCACACATCACTGCTTTCCCCAGTCCTACATTCCTAAGGACCTGATGACTGTGAGGTATGTGTTCGTCCGTCATGATGCCCACCGTTCTCCACTGCAGGCTCCCTATGACGGGCCCTTCCGCGTCCTCGAGCCGGGCCCCAAGTACTTTGTGGTGGACATGGGGGGGAATAAGGAGCAGATCTCAGTCGATCGTCTTAAGCCTGCTCATGTGGTCCCAAACGGGCCAGTGGAGCTGGCTCAGCCCCGGCGCCGGGGCCGGCCACCCAAGTCTTCCCATGTCCCATGCCCTCCGGCCGTTGTTATCTCTACCTTTCCACCGACGAAGCCTCGGCGGCGGCGGGGACGGCCCCCTACCCTTACCCTTTCCCCTTCCATGTTCCCTGTGACTGTTAAATACAGTCGTTATGGCCGTGTGGTCAGACCTCCTAAAAGAGACTGAAGACACTGGGTGCACTGTTTTTGGGGGTTTATTGTGTTCAGTTCCGTTTATTTGGTGTTGCACTGAATGTCAATTCTGAATGTTCGGGGGGGGGGGCCTGTGTGGTGAACACTAGATGGAGGTGTCTCACTTCAGAATGGACACCGATTGAGTGACAGGAGGGAGTTGACTTAAGGGTGTGGCTGTACCGTGGTTCTGTGGAATTTGTTTGGAAGTAAAGTTCAGAGACTCGATACTCCGTCTGCTCGTCTCATTGATGCACTTCCACAGTGTAACCTAACAGTGTGGGGTGTGTGAGTGCATACAGTGAAATGCGGGTGGCCATGCCCGCTTTGATTGTGCAATAATACTAAATAATAAAATAGACATAATAGACGGGTAATAAAATAGACATAAAATAGGCATGATAAAATAGACATGTTAAAGGTCTCATATTTAGCTTACTATTTGGGCAATTTTACACAATTCCTGTGAGTATGGAACACATCTGTAAGTTTTTTTTCAATAAAATTCATTGTTATGTATTTTTAATCAAGTACTTTTGGTGCACCACTTTATGCCCTTCCAGACTCCAAGCTGTTTTTGGCTGGGCTCCGCCCATACTCGCAATGCGCTTTGATTGACAGTCACCCACCTGCACTAGCAGATACGAGAGAGAGAGCCCCCCCCCCCCCCCAAATCCCTCCCACCCATTCTAACCAGCCAAGCTGCGGTCTTCTCTGTGTGTATGACTCGGTTGGCTAGCTAGCGGCTAACGTTACGAGGGTGCATTGCAAAGCTTATTTAAAAGCATTGAAGTTTTCACTGCACATAGAAACAGCGCGGGGGGAAGCTGGGATTTATAAGCACTCTGGAGCTATGCTGTCGAACACTTTTGAGGAAGTGCTGAAGGTCTCTGCTGTCTGCTGTCGAAACCGCTTCCGCATTATTTCCACTTGCTCCGTTTTCAATGTATCACAGTTGATTGTGGGCGGGCGGTGGCAGATCAGCACCTATTCACGTCAGCGAGCGAGTCAATTCAGAATGGCTTGGTTGAGTGGGGGAGGTTCTTGTCTGAGCTGAACTGAAGAAACGGGACTGGGTAGAGATTTTTTTTGTTTTTTTACTTCATTTTTTAGCGTTTATCGCTTTTTTTCTGGTCAAGCATGACCGACAGAAACAGGTTGAATGGGATATAGATCAGGGGAAGACACTGAGAAAATACGGCGAGTCCGGGAGTCGAACTCGTGTACCCCAGATCCGTGACGAGCACGGTTGTCCCCGACGCCGAAATAGCGCAGAGATACGCGGTGAGCTACGGGAGCTCCCCCTGGGTAGAGATTTCACATCTAGTCAGTGTTGGTACAACCCCACATTGCTAGAAAACAATGCAAACCACTGGAAAAGGCCATTTATAAGAGGGGACCTTTTTAAAGTCCTGAGATAATGCAATACAATGTTAGCTACGAATTAAGGCACTGGGTCCTATGTACACACTACTATACAATATACAGTTTTTACTCTATATCCTTATGCTATACTTGCTATTTCTAAACTACCGTAATTCCTCTAATAGTGACCGGTATTCAATTACAAACCGGGTCTCTATTAATGGCCGGGTGCGCTCTTGAGCTAAGCAATTATAAGCCAACCTCCTAATACAAGCCGGGTTACTAATATACTGAGCTGCATACTGAGCTGCTAAGGTAAAGTTACTTGATTTCACTTTGAAAACTTTGAAATGACCAGTGACCACCTGTAATTGCACTGTTTACTATTTCATACAGTACTTGGTTTCAATAAATGAACCCAGTACATTTTACTGGGTTCAAACTGACACAAAATGTTGATTTATTCATTATGATCCGTTTGAAAATTAGAAATATAGGCCTCTCTCTTATACATGCCTCCTCCTAATAAAAGCCTGGTACCCGCTACAGTTTAAGCAAATACAAGCCTGGGTCACTATTAGAGGAATTACGGTATACTAGACTATACCCGCTATTTCCTCACTTTCCTCAAAATGCACATCCCGTCGTGATTGGCTAGCTGGTCTTGATGGCCTACTAGCTGCATGTGTGCCTGGAAGCGGAAGTACAAATATGGGCACATAACGCCCTTCAATTACCAAGCCCAATGGTGGGGTTGCCACAACAGATAGAAAAGTGATGGAAGATATTACTGTCCGTTGGTTTATTTTTTTAATTAGAACCTAATGTCAACTCCGTCTGTCCAACAACAAATGGACATTAATCATTGAAAATTAGAACATCAAGAAGAAGAACATCAAGAATCAAGTTGAGCGTATAGGACTAGATAGTACAATCCCTTAGATAATCAGCACTTGGTATTGAATGGGATAAGGGTAAAAGCTTCACTGGGGTCTTCAGGTGGGCACCCTCCTTCATTGGTGTTTCGTTGACGGGCCCACGGCGCCTCCGAAGGGCTCAGCGGCAACAGCTGGCATCCCAAGTGTGCCCCCCTCTGCTTTTACCCCTCGATGGTCATTTTGCAGCCCAGCTGGGGTCCTTTCTCTTGATCCATAGCCAGCTGCTGCTTCGTTTGGCAGCCTCTGACAGTGTTTTGACAGCTTGTCGGAACGCCTGTCCTCGCACTCCCATCCCATTAACTCAATGGAGGCCAAACCCGAGATAAGTCGGGTTAACTCGCCAGCGGTTTGTCTATAGAGAAAGTCCCCTTCTTTGCAGGGCTATAACTTTTTAAATTCTATTGCTACATTGCCATTATTAGGGCCCATTCAAAGTCCTATATGTATTGTTCATTGTGTAGCAACGTTAAACTTTTTCATTCACATATTCATAGTAAAGTATGGTCTAGATTTCTCAGGTTTTGGTCGCTTATTCCTTTATTTGATATTTGTATTCATTATCCATCCAGGGACCTTGGTGTTACCATAGGGAATGAGTCTGAGATCGCCAAAGTGCAATACCGGCCGCATCCAGCTAGACGGCGGTATCAAGCACCTTTTGTAACCTTGTATCTTGGCCTGTGTAACGGCCAAATGTCGCCGGTCTCACTTTTCCTTGTCGGCCGAGTGGAGCGGGTCTCCCGGTTCCATTGAAGTGCGTCAAATATCCCCAATCCATATGTTGTGGTGGGTTATGCCAGGGGTTCCCAAAGTTTTCAGGCCGCGACCCCCGGAATAACGGTGTCAGAGAGCCGCGACCCCCACTATTATAGGAGGTAAAAAAATATATATATATTTATAATTTTTTATTTTTTATAAATGGAAATGTATGGTTGAAACATGCAAACGTTCAAACGCACACACACTAATAAGCATTGGAGGCTTTTAACCAGGGCCGGACTGGGGAAATCATTCAGGCCAGGAAATATAGCCCCAGTCAGGCCGCTTTTTAAAGGAAAACTCCAACATTTTGGGAAATTAGCTTATTTAACATCTTCCCTGGAGTTAGACAAGAAGATACATACCTTTTTTGTCTATCTGCATGCATTAGGCTTAGGGAACGCCCGCACCGTTAGTGTAGCTTAGCTTCATCACTGGAAGTGGGGCAGTCCTTTACCCTGAAGTTCCCTACAGTCCCCTACAGTCACGAAATACACTCCAAATACAACTCCAAAACGTTCCTGTAAACATGTTGTGACCTGTGTATTTACCACATGGAGAAATAAAAATAATTGAATTCGACATTTACGTTTTCTAAGCAAATATACTCGGAACAATTCTTTGCCGAACCACTCCTCTCGGGGCGCAGTGATTTCACGCAACGCAGTGCTACTTTCTAACGTGACGCCAGTGTTTGTTTACATTTTCATTTCATTCAAAGGATCCGAACCGATTGAAGTTTATGGATACCATGCCTTCAAATCCTCTTACCTTGACGATTAAAAGCCTCCACAATTTAGAAAGCAGTATTCCCATGGCTGGTGTTGATATGCTGCTAGCTAACGAAAACCAACAAACACAGAACCGGACACTAAAGCAGATAACGAAGCATCTACTATACTTCCGGTCGGGGGGTTTCAAAATAAAAGAGCGACGTCTAAAGCACCGGAAATACGTTTATTTTGTACATTATCTAACGTTAAAACGAACCTAAACTAACGCTACAACTAACCTAAAGTTAGAGGATAGAGGATAGCATCATCCACTCCAATATGTTCCAGGCACCCAAACTGTAGGGGATCAAGTGCATGTTCCCTCTGTGGTCTCAGGAGATGATGGAGAAGCAGCTGCTCCAGTGTCTTCATATTATGTGATGTGAGAGCCACCGGTCTGTAGTCTGTACAGATACATGTGTGAGAGCCACCGGTCTGTAGTCTGTACAGATACATGTGTCAGAGCCACCGGTCTGTAGTCTGTACAGATACATGTGTGAGTTACAGAGCCACCGGTCTGTAGTTCGTACAGATACATGTGTGAGAGCCACCGGTCTGTAGTCCGTACAGATACATGTGTGAGAGCCACCGGTCTGTAGTCCGTACAGATACATGTGTGAGAGCCACCGGTCTGTAGTCCGTACAGATACATGTGTGAGAGCCACCGGTCTGTAGTCCGTACAGATATGTGTACCGCGTAGACTGACCCTGGTGCTGCTCCTGTGAACCTCTTCCTCTCTGTCTTTTACAGCTGAACCAAACCATAGCCAGTAAAACCATGTCAAACCTCTGAAATATTAGAATGGTATGTATGTAGGTTCAATTTGGTAGATTCAAATAAAATAATATGTGTCTGTGTGTGTCTGTCAGGTGAACACCGCCATCCAGCTGATACTGGTCGCTGCATCGCTGGCTGCTCCAGTCTTCCAGTACACAGACAGCGTGCTGCTACAGTCACTATGGTAACACACACACACACACTCACACTCACACTCACACTCACACACACACGCACACAAGGTCTTCCAGCATACAGTGTACTGCTACAGTTGCTATGGTAATGCAACATTCCCTTCCATGTTGTCTAGTGCTTAAATACTGCCTCTCTAAACACAACTGCATTACTAACTTTTATATTAATCAAAGACTAAGATATTTGCCACACAAAATAATTTTAGCTCCATTAATCTAGCTATAGTTCAAGTTGACATACTGAGTGCAACATCAGCCTGCTAGTGATAAATAATGTGCTCATTGACCAATTAAAACAGAGTATTCAACAAAGTTGTGTAATATATTGTTAGGATATATGTATATACCTGAAACAACAGTTATGTTATGTGTTGTAATATGATGTTATCTGATGTTATGTGTGTTGATATTATGTTATATGACGTGTTGTGATATTGTTATGGTATGTGTTGTCATGTTATATTATGTTATGTGTTGTGATAAAGTTATGTGTTGTGATTAGGGCTGCACGATTCATTGAAAAGAAATCGCGATCTCGATTCATAGACCTATGTATGCAATCTCATTTCTAAATGATGATGATTTCTTTTATACATTTTTTTTTAACTTTCTTTTTTTTAAACTTTCTTAAATGATGACTATTCTGACTTGAGTTATTTTGTATGTTACAAGAGACTTAAGTTTAAGTCAAGCACTTTCATATATGTTATGTTTAAGTCAAGCACTTTCATATGTTATGTTGTCAAAAATAAAAAAGTTGAGATCCAAGGCAGCTCTACAAGTTTTAAAATGCCTTTATTTTATGGCTCACATTATTTAAAGAATTTAAAATAAACCGACATGTTTCGGCCTACACAGGGCCTTCATCAGGGTGTTGATAAGGGTGTTGTTATGTTGTCTGTGTGAGAGTGCATTGCAATAAAGGATTTTATTGAAAAAATAATAATCGTGTGAGAGAATCGTGATCTCAATTCTTAGAGAGAAAAATCGTGATTCACATTTTTGCAAGAATCGTGCAGCCCTAGTTGTGATATTATGTTATATGATGTGTTGTGATATTGTTATGTGTTGTGATATTATGTTATATGGTATTATGATGTGTTGTGATATTATGTTATATGATGTGTTGTGATATTATGTTATTTGGTGTTATATGATGTGATATTGCTATGTTATGTGTTGTGATATTATGTTTATATGGTGTTAACTCATTCAGCGCCAGCTATTAGACGGGTCCTGTTGTAGCAATGCCACGCTTTAAAAGATAGGAGTGTGTCACCTTGTTTGTAGAGCTATAACTATATTCTATATTATAGCTATGGATACAATACTATGGCCCATTTGACATCAACTATCTATCGTTCAGTATGTGAAAAAGAATAAATTTTTTCATCCATACATTCCTGTGTTATACCGTGGTGAATATAAGTATAGTTTTAGAGTGGTCTGGGGTAATTCCCGAAAGGCTGAGTTATAGCCTCATACGTGAATCCTACTATAAGCGTTGCCGTTTCTTGCCGGGACACGCTACTATTCCCAATCAAATTTAGATAATAGGTGTTATGTCTCATCATGAATGCATGAAAGGGGGGGGGGGGGGGGGGTCGTTTCTGAATATTTGATTGCCAGTAACGGCATTCGTATTGAACACTAAAAACGTTGATCAGCTCGATCGGTATAAAAGCATTGCACGATCAAGCCAGAATTGACGTCAGATAGTCCTTACCTGTGATCGGGAGTATTCCAAAAATAATATTCCAATTGTTTGATCGCCATCTGGTCCATCCGATGTCCATTTGGTCCACGACATAACCCACCACAACATATGGATCGGGAGCATTTGACACGCTTCAATGCAACCGGGAGAACCGCTCGACTGGCCTGACCCAGAAAACTGCGCCCGGAGACATTTGACCATTGCACAGGCCAAGATGTAAGGTTTCAAAGGGTGCTTGATACCGCCGTCTAGCTGGATGTGGCCGGTATTGCACTTTGGCGATCTCAGACTCATTCCCTATGGTAACACCAAGGTCCCTGGATGAATAATGAATAAAAATATCGAATAAAACTCTAAACGAGATATCTCGGCCGGGTCTGGCAGCCAACGCATGGTGAGTTAACCAGACTTATCTTGGGCTTGGCAATTAAAGAGTTAACGTATAGACACAAACAAAAAAACTAAACAAACAAACTACGATGAGAAGCGGCAGCCAAACGTGCACGACGTTCGGAAGTGTCGTGACGATGAACAAAGACTATGGTAGTAAGTCATACTCGCAAGCAGCATGACTAGTAAGAGTCAATCTACAGCAGAGCAGCAGAGTAGGGCAGGGCAGATGGAAGCAGACCTCAGCTACAACAGCACAGCAGAGTAGTATATGTGTTGTGATATTATGTTATATGGTGTTATGTTATGTGTTGTGATATTATGTTATATGCTGTGTTGTGATATTGTTATGTGTTGTGAACTTGTGATATTATGTTATTAGGTGTTATATATGTTGTGATATTGTTGTGTTGTGCTATTATGTTATATGATGTGCTGTGATACTGTTATGTTATGTGTTTTTATTAGTGCTGTCAATCGATTAAAATATTTAATCACGATTAATCGCATGATTGTCCATAGTTAACTCGCGATTAATCGCAAATTAATCGCATTTAAAAATAAAAAAATTCTCTTATCAACATGAGTCAACAAATGCTTGCTTTATGCAGCCATTTAACACAAAAGGATGACCCTCATGCATTGCAAATTTGCATCAAATTCAAAACAGAGTGATGCACAAAATAACTTAAACGAAAATAATAATTTAAAACAATGAATAAAGTGTGCATGAAATAGGGGAAAGAGAACGTTAGGAACTTGTTACATTCACCCACACAAGGGCTCAGTAATCACCCCCCCCTCTCTCTCACACACTCTCCCAGCTCTCTTTCTCTCTTGCCCCTTCCTCATCTCTCTCACCCCCCTCTCTCTATATATATATCTCACACACACACACACACACACACACACACACACACACACACACACACACACACTTCAGAAACAAACATAGTATCAATGAGAGCATCAATAATACACCTGAGTGAAGTCTAGTTAAAAAAAAAAAAAAAAAGTAAACAAATGTCTTAAAAGTTAATCGTGAGTTAAAAAAAAATAGTGGCGTTACTAGAATCGGGCGATAACGTGTTAATACTGCGTTAACTTTGACAGCCTTAGTTTTTATATGTTATTTGGTGTTATATGATGTGCTGTGATATTATGTTATATGGTGTTATATGATGTGTTGTGATATTGTTACATGGTGTTGAATTATGTGTTGTGATATTGTTATGTGTTGGGATATTATGTTATATGATGTGTTGTGATATTGCAGGTATATCACAGCGGTTACCACGGCAGCATCAGGCTACAGCTACTGGCACTATGGCAAAAAGACTGTCCAGGTTCTCAACACCAGATCACCATGACGACGACAACAGTTATCATGGAACCATGGCAACACCACCAAATACCCATGGCAACTGCACTGAGTAGCCTTGATGCTGGCACCAACAAACAAAAGGAAAGACCGATCTGGAGAGTTGACACCAAAGTAATCATGACAACGTACTGTAGCTGTCACTATGGCAGCCATCCACTCTTCTGCTGCTCAACTTGACACACACACACGCACACACAGACGTATGGACTTCTATCCTTGTGAGAACCTTACATTGATAAAAGTATTCTGTACTTCTGTATGACAACTAATAAAGAAACTTGAACTACATTAATTCCCTAACCCTATCACTAAATTTAAGCCTTCAACCGAAAGCTGACGCCTGACCTCCTGATTGAAGAGCCACACAATGTTCTGCCTACAAGGATTTGACTCATCTTCCTGTTCTTGTAGGGTTCAGTTAAGTCATTGAAATATCTATAATTATGGTTAGGTTAAGGTTAAGTTAGGCCATTGACATATCTATCTATAATCGATTTGTGGCCTCACCCCCCCCCCCCCCCCCCCCTCCACACACACATACTTGTCCAATAGTCTGAAGTGTCTTCTTTTTCTCCCCTCAATCTAGTGGTTGCCATGGCACCCTGATCATTGTCAAGATTGACAGTTTTGTAAACCAATCAATTATGATTAAAACATTTTTAAATCTGCCACAGTGTTTAATGTGTGTGTGTGTAGCTGTTTGTGTGATTGTGATAATACCATTGTGTGTTTCTCCACATTAAATCAGACTTGGCACAGAAAGGGTAACTTTATTAATTAATATTCCTCATTAATCACATTCTATGTCCCTCTATGCTATATTCCCTGTTCTATGTTTATCTGTACTATATCCCTCTGTTTTATAATTATGAACATTGACTACGCACAACAATGTTCCACTGTAAATATATTCGATGTAAGCATGTGTCTGAGAATGTGCATAACTTTGTTCAGCACACACAGCTGCACAGTAATACCCCGGACCTGTCTCAAAACCCTGCCCTCTTTTCTTGATCCTCCAATCACAGCTGTCGCTTACCTCTGACTTCCTCGTATAAACGAGGAAGTCAGAGGTAAGCGACAGCTGTGATTGGAGGATCAAGAAAAGGGGCAGGGTTTGAGACAGGTCTGATCAGATGCTTATTGCGCTCCACCATTATTTTCCAGAAGCAGTTTAAACGGAGGACAGAGGATATGAGAGATGTGGAGGAAAGGGAGGATATGAGAGACTTGAGGACAGACATAAGTGGAGCAGGATATTAATTAACCTTGAAGATATTAAAATTTTTATTGTTGATTGTATAGCGAGCACATGTTGGCAGTTAACCGCATAGTGTAAACTGCAAACAGACAAGTAGGGAATATGCATGAACTGATTCATGTTTGACCCTAATCAATGAGACTAGGTAATGGAAGCTATAAAGGAAGCAGTTTGGTTATATTTACTTACTGACTACCCTACTTGATGATCTTGGAGTGGAGAGTATCAAAGATCTGGCCTTAATGGAGGAGAAGGATCTGGTCCGATACCTCAAACCAATCCAGTGTCGGAAGCTGATGAATGGTATTAATAAAGGTAAATTCACATTTTGACTCGCATGACACTTAGAACATTGGAACATTGGCATAACTGTTTTTGTCCCTTCTAGGATTTGTAATGCTTAACACTTTAATCGCCAAAAAACGCTGGGCAGCGTCTTTCCCCGCCATGCTCATTCTGCCGAAGAAAATCTGTGATCGAAATCATATTTCTCCCCCGGAGACATGATATGTACTGTTGAGCCCCTCTCAACTCTCCAACGGTTCAAGAGCGACATCTGGTGGCCGATCGGCGGATCGCCCAAACAGGAAGTGATGCGGATGAAGTGGTGCTCACCCATATTTCGTCCGGGCACTCGCTATCGTTAGCGGGACTCCATCTTGACACACTGCACATCGATCGGTTGCAAATAACTTGATAAACAACATGATTTGGACGTATATACTATTATACAACCTGGAAATGGATCGGATATTTCTACATCCCATAATAGGAATATTTCAGTTCCACGCTCATCGTCCAACGGCGCGAGGAAGATACGGTAAGATCCAGCATTATTTTTCAACGTGTTCGATACTAACTGCTCTAATGATCATATCACCCACACTAGATGAATGATATAACGTTGGCCACGGAATTATAAACGACCCCCCGCCCATCCGGTCAACATCAGATCATACTTAGTAACTCCTAGAAGCACGTCCAGTTGAATTTTTTTTTCTTGCACAGATTCCTATCAAACTATTTCATCATAAATATAATGCATTTGGGGCTATAAATCAAGTTCTGGAGAAAGCTGCAGAAAACGATAAAAACATACTTATACTTTAGACCGTATTTAGTATGAATATGTGAATGAAAAAGTATAACGTTGCTACACCCTGAACAATAGATATAGGACGTTGAATGGGCCATAGTAATGTCAATTTAGCAATACAATTTAAAAAGTTATAGCCCTGCAAAGAAGGGGAACTTCTCCATGTTAAATAGGGCTGGCGAGGGATGGTAAATTATGAATTTAACCCTGGCGATCAAAGTGTTAATATGGAGGTGCTCCCTCCCCATCCAATTGCTTCAAGTTCCCCAACATCGAGCTCTGCGAACACTCTGTCCTCTCCGCAAGCATTCCAGCATTACCTGTTGTCCAGCCCCCCAAGTACTCCCCCAAGCACTTCAAGCTCTTCAGTCTTCACAGCCTGGCATGTCATGGCATGTAGATTTTCGTGTCAACTGGAACCAGATGTCAACAGCTATTCAACGTGCAGTGGAAAATGAAGAGAGACCAAAGCCAGATGAGAGAAGGGCCTTTGTGAACGCGTTGGTGGATCAGATGATGCAGCACGAGCACAACTCAACCAGAGCCATGTGCCACAGCATCGTCCGAACAATTGTCAGGAGCCATCCAAAAACCTTTGCTGACATTAGCAGGCGAGGTGAAGTTGTTGGAGACGGATGCCCCTCTCTTCTCCAACAAGTAAAAACAAGAGGAGTATAAAAGCAGGAACAACACTCTGGCTATACGCCGCAGAGGCCGAGAGGGAAGACGGCACACTGGAATGGCAGGAGAGTCCAGGCTGACGAGAGGTCCTGTCGACCAATACGGGTATGTGTAGGGGTGGTAAAAATATAGATATTACCGTATTATTGTACGGTGAAGGTTACAGTAATAATAACAATAATAATACCTAGCATTTACATCTACTTTTCAGGACACCCAGTGCTTTACAATGGTCTTCTCATTCACACTGAGAAGCGGCAAACAAACAGCGCCAGTGTCCACTCCATTCACACACACACTAATGGTGATCAGCAACCATGCAAGGCGCTGACATCACCCATTGGGAGCAATTGGGGGTTAAAGGGGTACTGCCATGCTAGACTAACTTAGGTTATTTGGATTGAATGTTTAAATTATGTGTACATTTTGTAAAATATAATTTCCCGCAAAAGTATTGAGTTAACCTATGATTCCTATCCTTAAGTGTGTGAGGTGGTGCCCGGCAGACTTACCAGAGGGGGAGACCGAGGCAACGTTGGGGGCTTTGAAAAGCGATCTGCGGAACATTTACTCAGGCATGCAATCTACTTTATTTTTGGTGAATTGACACCTGAATAAACATCCCACATTAAGCAAAAAGGCCACCTTATCACTTTGAGTGCCACGGACGAGAATTCTCGTTATTTCATGCCGACCGTTGAGTGCCACGGACGGGAAATATAGTTTTTTATCTTTTTCTTTTTTTATTAGTGATTTCATTCATATTTCATCAATCTAGCCTCCCGTTACCACTGGAACTCTGAGCTCCATTGGGAAAATACCACCCCCTATCGTCTCTCCCTGTGGTACTGCACCCCATTGGATTAGACTGAATGAAAAGCATGGGGGGGGGGGGAAATCCTGTTTCCTCATTTTACTTCTCAGACAAGTCACCCGAGATGATCGGATTCATTCTGGACCATCAGAACAGCGTGGAATCAGTGTTTCGACCACCCAGCGTTGGATCAATAAACCCGATCGATATTTGGAATGGCGATCAGGAATTGGAATAATCTTTTTGGAGAACATCTGATCTGAGGTAAGGAATCTATTTGACCAGTCTTAGGATAATCAGAGCTTTTTTCACAGAGATATCAACGTGGGCCCTTGTGTGTGTGCGATCAGGAAATAAGAGATTCGATTTTGCAGCCCGCTTGTATAGCGTGCATAAGTACACATATACTATCGATAATCTAGCGTTTATTTGAAAACGACTAATAAATAGGCCGAAAAATTACAACGTGTTGTGTATTACAGTAAAGGGCGTTTATCACAGAATCTTCTGAAATCTTCTGGAAGTTTCAAGAAACTAGCGTTTTTCAAAATGGTATAAAACGGAAATGAACCGATTAAAAAACAATCAGTTTCGACAATGTTGACTGCAAACAAGTTATTGATAAGCGACGGCCAGATTAGACACCCATAATTTAAGATGTAGTTTATGCGTTCGCAAATATGAGAGCGCTATCATTGAAGTGGGTGGTGGCACGCAACAAGGTTTTGAGACGGGGAGGACGTGGCATCCAAAGTGTTAATATTCAGAATGAGTAATGATGAGAGAGCATGAAATTAAAGGTTTGCCACTCAATTTCCCAGAGGTGGGGACATTGAATCTAATTGTTGTTACTTGGGTACTCAATACATGTATTTGTATGTCTGTACACGGAGGAAGGGATGGGTGGGGCAGAGAGAGCAGAACCTCTGATGGAGAGGACCTACGTCATCCTGCGGCGGTACTTGCACAGAATGCCTGCACCAGCGATGTTGGCGGTCAAAGAGCAATGGCCTTTTCTCTTCTCTCAGTCTGCAATTGATTTTTCCATGTAATTAGCATTGGGACACAATACTGTCGGACAAATAACAAGAATTAACTCATTTACAAGTTGTATTAAGTTTAGCAAATAAGGGAACAGATAAATAACATTTCAATGCAGTCAAAAAAGCAATATTTAGATTTTTACATTTTCGGGTTTGGTCACGTCGAGTCACATATAAGCTGCACCGTTATATAAGCCGCAGGGTCGAAAAATGGGGGGGGAAAGGCGCGGCTTATTGTCCGAAAATTACGGTATGTCTTTCTTCTATTACCCTGCCCATTCCTGCACTCCCCACCCCCTCCCCCATACCTGCAATCCCCACCACCCCCTCCCCCATGCTGCTATGGTGCCTGCATTTCCCCAAGGGGATCAATAAAGGAATATCTTATTTGATCGTATTTTATCTTATCAACAGGATGGAGTTTGAGCTTGCATTTAATATATTTTTGTAAATTACAAATGGGGAAATTTAAGAACCATTGGCTAAATAGACTGTACAATACAACATTCTAGTAGAGTAGAAAATCAAAGTCTTCCTTTGGGGACATCAGGGAGGATGTTAATACCAAAAACCTCGCCTGTGTTGCCTTTGATAATATAATATATAAGACTGATACTCATCATCATCTCATCATACATTCAAGACCATTCGTTGTTTAAACTAAATGGAAAAGTCACTTTAAAGGAATGAGGAATATAAAAGTCACTTTAAGGAAAGAACAGATGTGGTTCTTGTATAGTATAGTTTATATATAGTAAGTATAGCATAATGACAGAGTTAAAATTGTATATTGTATAGTAGTGTACATAGGAACCAGTGCCTTCTCAGGAATTTAGCATGTCTATTTTTATCATGCACATCTTATGTCTTCTTATTACCTGTTTTTTTTACGTCTATTTTATTATTGTATTATTTCACAATCGATGCAGGCATGACCACCCGCATTTCACTGTATGCCCTGGTATGTAATGTGACAAATAAACCTTGAATCTTGAATGGTATCAAAGGCCTTTTTCAGGTCTAAAAACATGGCTCCAATCACGCCTCCCTTGTCCATCTTCGCTTTTACCATCTCTAAAAAGAAGCAGTTTGCGGTTTCGGTGGAATGATTGGCAAGTGGATAGGGACTGTTGTTCAGATGGGTAGTTAGTTGTTCACCTATACTCTTCTCAGCAATCTTTGAGATTGCCTCTGAGAGTGACTCCCTATGCTTTTTTAGAAAAGAGTCTAACCCAAAAACATCCTAGGCTTTAGAGCTTTTGAGTGAACTTAATATTTTTGCCACTTTGGACTCTGAGATTTAATTTATGGTAAAGACAGGGTGTGTTTCATCTATTGGCACTGCATGGAGGACATTAGTAGGTGGGCTGGAGGTTAGAGTCCTAACAGAATCCACAAAGTAGCTGTTAAAAGCTGTTGCGACTTATAGTGGGTCTTGTACTTGTGGATTCACTCTGCCAAACCTTGTTGGCGTGCATCACAGTTACGAAAGGGGCTATGACACGATAGGACCAACCAGGGTTCGAATTATCACCTGAGAGCTATGGGAGCCCCCTGAATTTTTTTTTTTACAATTTTGTTCCTGAAATTGTGGCTGTTTTCGAAGTCATATTTAGAGGAATATCTCATTAGGATTAGTCTAAGTATAATGTCTAAGTAATAATGACATCACACAACAGTCTAATCTATTGTGTGATGTCATTATTCAGTCTCATTCTTCACCATCAATATTTGTTCATTTTCTTACTCACCTCTGATATATAATGCCATATTTACTTATTTGCATTTAGCATCTGATAAAATACAACAATTTAATTTGAAAAATTAGACCAAATTTATGAACTTGAATTAACATTTATTTGTTTCTGCACATAAATAAAAAACTAACAAAATAATCGAATGGAAAATAAATAGTTGTATGGCACAACAGCAGCATTTATCAGGATACAGTAAGTAACATTATCATCTGATAATAAAATGAACATAAAATAAATACTTGTATAAATCTAAATAAATAATGTTTTTTTTTCATCTCTGTGGCAATATGCTCTATGATCTGTGCACAAGAATGATCGGATCGGTGAGCTGTCGCACCGTTCAACTCATTAAGTGTCATAAGGGGGTTCAATTTGGTATACGGCAACCTTTCTTTAGCGACAGTATATGCTGCCCTGAATGAACTGGCTGTCTCCTTGAGCAAAGCAGATGTGATTTCGCAAACTTTTTTTGGAAGCACTTCCTTCTGGTTTTGACTTTCTATTTCTATAGCTTGCTTATGAGCAATGCTATCACTGTGCAAGTATATTTTCTTCCTCAACTTCTTGCTCTGAGAGCTAGTCACAGTCCCATTCATCCACTGCTCTGCCAAATGGGCTCCAAATGATTTATTTAACAATGTCTTGGCGTTTTTACATGGAAGGCAGCCAATGCATCCCTCCTTGGCAAATAACCAGCTATATTTATTTTTCCAAAAGTTCCACTGACTCGGACCCCAGCATTGTGGTGGTTGAGTAGCAGCACAGTCCAGGTCTAGTGGTGGAGACTCGGGTCTGGCAGTGGCAACCGGCGCGGTAACAATAACAGGTGCACTGCGCACAGGAGCAGCAGAGCTAACACTAGTACTAGCACTAGCAGCAGTGGCGGACTCAGGCTGTTTGAAGGGCAGGGGCGAAAATAAAAAAGGGCACCTACTGCACAACATGGGACCCCATCAGTAAGCAAAAAGCTATGATGCGTCATGTATGATGAAATAGTCTTCATCCTTGATTAAGATTAACATTAGAATAACATAGACAATCCAGATTAATTGTATAACCACACCTCTATGATAAAAACACACAGGGAACAATACACCTTTAACATTTTTATTTCATAAAACAGTTTAACAGTTAAAGTTGATTCGAGTGCCGTTGAGCTTCTTCCTTTCTCTCTCCTCCCCTTATCTCCTCATGTCCTCTCCTCCCCCTCTCCTCTCATTCTCTCCTCCTGTCCTCTCCTCCCCTTCTCTCCTCCTATACTCCCCTTCTCTCCTCCTATACTCCCCTTCTCTCCTCCTATACTCCCCTTCTCTCCTCCTATACTCCCCTACTCTCCTCCTGTACTCCCCTTCTCTCCTCCTATACTCCCCTTCTCTCATCCTGTACTCCCCTTCTCTCCTTCTGTCCTCTCCTCTCCTTCTCTCCTCCTGTCCTTTACTCTCCTTCTCTCATCCTGTCCTCTCCTTCTCTCCCTCTCTTTCTCTCCCTCCCTATCTTCCCCATTCTCTCCATTAAACGTACTTTATTGTACCACCTGACTCCTCCCTCCTGCCATCCTCTGTCCTCTCCTCTATCACCTCTAATGAAAATATGTTGGTTATGATCGCTCTACTGAAGCAGTTGTTATGGTTATATTTGGGAAAACAGATTCCACATCATTGTCTTTAAGGCACTTAAGCGCAGCTTTGACATTGTTGGAGGGGAGAGCATATTGTTAGGGTTTGAAACCGACCTCAAACGCACGGCACAGACAGGTAGTTCAGAGTTAGCCAAATACTAGGGCGTATTTATTTTCAGAGTCAAAAAGGAGCAAGTAACAATCTTGAAACAAAGGGAGACTGCCTTCAGCGGAGTTATCTGCAGATCCTCTTGGTGTTCGAGGTGGGGAAACGGTGTTGATGCCGAAGCGGCTCTGCAGATACTCCCAGCTTCAACTCGAGGTGGAAAAGAGAGAGAGAGAGATCAATAACAGTCCACATCACACAGAGGCAGTGCGGTCTCCTCCTCCCTTAGCTGAGTCCAGAACAAACAAAACGATATCTTCAGTGTTCACCACAACACACAATTTAGCTGAGGGTCAGTGCAAAACAAAAACGATAATCTTCAGTGTCTCTTCTAAACACACACCCAGCTGAGTCCAGTGCAAGCAAAATGATAATCTTCAGTGTCTCCTTTAACACACAACTTAGCTGAGTCAAGTGTAAGCAAAAATAGAACTCTTCAGTGTTCTTCAAAACACACAAAACAGAATAGTCCAAAAAAGGGGTTTGGTTCAAACTCACCAAAGCGCAAGAGTAAAGCGGGTAAACGAGGCGCAGCTCAAAACGGGGGGACAAGGTCTTCACCAGCGGCAATCCACAGATGTCCTGGAGGGAGAGTAGACGAGGCACAGCAACAGGGAACAACAGGCAGAAACAGAAGTATTCAAAACAGTAATACTCAAAACGACCCGACATCGAATGACAGAAGGTCCGAGTATATGAAGCCTCTGGAGCGCCGATTAGAACACACATCAGATGCGTGATGGTAATTGATACTTGACCTAGAAGTGTGCGTTAGGCAACGGACCAATCATCACAGTACCTTAAGAAGCGTGTGGCGGGGAATGAACCAATCCTCACACATATGAAGAGTGGAATACCTTGAGTTCGGTGACAACATTCTCTTCCTCTACATCATAAAACTGACGCACATCTCTGACAGATACAGCAGCTGTGTTGTTAGTCATGCCCTTCCAGTGACTTGAGATGGTAAGGCAGTGAAGACCTGATAGGATTGACCCAGTAGGCGTGTCATCCTTCCCTTTGAATCTTCAGTGTAGCTCATGGGAGAGTATGTCAAGAAAGGTAAAGAACACCTTTCCCCGGTAGTGCTCCTCCAAGTCTTGGACTTGGTAGTCCTCCGTAGCAGATTGAGAGCTATACCTGTACCTTTGAGGTACCTTCCTGCATCTTGTTTGTCCAGGTATTTCTTCTGGCACCTCAATGCCTGCTGCCTCTGCTTGCCCTTTTGCTTTTGAGAAAAGGACCTTGAACTCCTCATCCTTCCTCATTGCTTTCACTCTTTGTATGACTCCCTCCACAATGGTGTATGATGCTGACAAGTCAAGGTATTTTCTCTGAAGTGAAGCAGATGCGATGGCAGTCTCATTGAAGACAGGTGTGGCAATCTCCATGCATAGCATAAATTCAAAATCTATGCTACACAAGAGCATCCGGGCATCACCTGCTGCAGAGTCTGGTGGATCACTATCAGCCATGTTCTGAAGCAGCTTCACCACAGCAGAAAGGACCTTCAGGGATCTCAGAGCATCTTCTCTACACGCCCACCGTGTGTCAGACAGCCTTTTCAGTTCACAAGAGTCTTTGGCCAGGGTACATGGTCTGTTGCATTTTCACAAACGCAGCGTGGCGTTTTGGAGATCTGGATATGAAAGTGTACAGATTTTCAACTAAATTGAAAAACCTAACAAAATGCTGGCTTGATTTGGCAATCTCCACCAAGACCAGGTTGAGACAGTGGGCATGGCAGTGCACGTATAAAGCTTTCTCATTGTGGCTCTGAATTCGCGACTGCAGACCGTTGTAGCTTCCGCTCATATTTGCGGCTCCATCGTAGCCTTGGCCCCTGATGTCTTCCACTTTTAATCCATTCTCCTCAAGGAATGTCATCACAACATTCTCCAATTCTTTTGCTGTTGTTCCACTCACATCACAAACTTGTAAAAATCTCTCCTTGATTTCCATCTGATGGACAAAGCGAACAACAAAGGACACTTGTTCGACATGAGAAACATCAGTTGTCTCATCCAAGAGAATGGAGAATATTTTGGAATCTTCCATTTCTTTGAGAATTACTCTTCTGACATAAGTGGCAAGGGCACTGATTATGTCATTCTGTGTCTTATAGGACAACAGTGATGTCTGTTTTTTTTCTGTTGAGACTGGATGTGATTGATTTTATCAAGGTGCATTTTGATGGTGGAGTCATATTTTGCAAGTAGCTGTACAAGTTCAAGGAAATTCCCTTTGTTCAAAGATGTACCACTTTCATCATGACCCCTGAGCGCCCCATCTTGCCGTGCAAGATACAATGTGATGTCTACCAGTCTTGTCATTAGCTCCCTGTTTCTTTGTCGTTCCTGTTCTCTTTTGGCTTGGCCTTCTACGTCTGCCCTCCTGAAAGCCTCTTCCAGTGGTCTCTGTTTGAAGTTGCTCCATCTTACCCTGCCGTGGGGCACATGGTCAAGTTTAGACCATTGGAAGGGCACCAATGGGCACGTCCTCTCATTTTAAACACTCAAAAAGGGCATTTTAGCACAATGTTTTCAACTGTGGGGGCACATGGTCATGTTTAACCATTAGAGGGGCACCAATAGGGCACGTCCTCTAATTTCTTTCACTCAAAAGGGTACTTTTGCGTGATATTATTTAACCGTGGGGCACATGGTCAAGTTTAGACCATTGGAAGAGCACCAATAGGGCACACCTTCTAATTTTTCGCCACTCAAAAGGGCACTTTAGAGAGTGTTTTTCAACCGTGGGGGCACCAATGGGGCACATCCTCGAATTTCTTTCACTCAAAAGGGCACTTTTGCATGATATTATTTAACCGTGGGGCACATGGTCAAGTTTAGACCATTGGAAGAGCACCAATAGGGCACACCTTCTAATTTTTCGCCACTCAAAAGGGCACTTTAGCGCGCATTTTTCAACCGTGGGGGCACCAATAGGGCACATCCTCGAATTTCTTTCACTCAAAAGGGCACTTAAGCGTGCGTTTTTCAACCGTGGGGGCACCAATAGGGCACATCCTCTAATTTCTTTCACTCAAAAGGGCACTTTAGCGCTCGCTTTTCAACCGTGGGGGCACCAATAGGGCACATCCTCTCATTTCTTTCACTCAAAAGGGCACTTTAGCCCGCGTTTTTCAACCGTGGGGGCACCAATAGGGCACATCCTCTAATTTCTTTCACTCAAAAGGGCACGTTAGCGCGCGTTTTTCAACCGTGGGGGCACCAATAGGGCACATCCTATAATTTATTTCACCCAGTGACTAGCAGTGTCAACTTCAGTGACAGTAGCGCTGCTAGCTGCTGCACTAACAGCGTCAGTCTTTGGCCTTTTTATAAAACCAAAGCTGTCCAGCTTTGTACAGCCTTGCGGCGGGTGAGCCTTTTTTTTGGCGGCATGTGGCGTACTGTTTAGTGTTTATGTTTTCAGTTGCAGGACACGGACCGGCAGCCTTCTGTTTACAGCAGCTGCTTGCTGCTTCTTCTTCACTAGGTTGGAGTAGTGTTAAACTTATGGGCGACGCTCATTGGCGACGCATAGCGGCTTGGAGGTGAAATGCAGCCTATTCCACAACATTAATTACTCGGTTCTTTTAAAAACTGAAAAGAAAAATATGATCTATTAACAATTTATTTAGGTAACATAAATAATACTAATTCGTACATTAAAAATAAAATAAAAAATAAAATAAAAGATATACATTTTTTGAGAGACCCCCACAGGGGGGCTCAGACTCTAGCTATGGGGGCTGAGCCCCCATTGGCCCCCTCATAATTCGAACACTGGGACCAACAACATCTCCCGAGCCTCTGCCCCCTTTCCCAGACCCCTCTGGTTGCCAGGGTGAATGTCACGGCGACCATGGGATCAGTTGCCCGGCCCGGTGGGGCGTCCGGCTGTTATTGGGTGTGTGTGACATGACACAATCGGACGCCATGGCAACCCGGCAACAATTCTGCTGATGCGGCCCCCTCGACCAAACCCTGCGTGGAGCTGAAGAGACGATGTATTCCTATTGGTGCGCGCAGGAAACGGCTGAATGGAGATGTGTCAGGATCAAAGGGTTCTCTCTGTTCTGGACATGGCTGTATTTGAATATAGTGGCCTTTTATACCTCCTTAGGGCTTGTGTCCACCAGGGACGTTTTATGAGTTGTCAGCTCCTTTCTGTCATTCATTTCTATGCTGGAGAAGCGACAGGCGCGCTCCTCTTCCCAGCGACGCGCCTCGCGTTTTATGAGCTCTGGGCGGCAGCGTTTTTGGTCGGAACGCTCCCAGCTCATAAAGTTGAAACTAGTTCAACTTTTGGGAAAGGAGCGCGCTCATCAATGTAACTCATCGAGGAAGGGGCGGAGCCGCGAGCCTCAGAAAAACGCTCTGAGCTTTTTTTTCTTCTTTTTTCAAAGCGGTCCCCCTTGAAAAAAAGGTTTTTAGTGGACACATAACCCTACTGTACTGATTGAAGATGATCAAGAGAATGATGGCAAGGATTACTAGGACAGATAACAGATTATATAAGAGTATTTTTACTCAAGTTACCTGTACTTTATTTGAGTATTTCCGTTTTAGGGAACCTTTTTACTTTCACTAAATCACATGCATCTGAATGCAGCAGATACTAGTTACTTGTATGTAATGTCTAAAAATATGGTTATGTCTAAAAATTTAGTCCAAGTAGCATTTTGAATGGATAACTTTTACTTCTACCAGAGTACTATTATATCTGGGTATTTCTGCTTTTACTTAAAGGGGTACTTCACCAAAATACACTGCTGATTTATTTTGCACATAATCTCATATCACAAAACTCTAAACACAGTTTTTAGTTTGACACTTATTGCGAATAAATTAGTTTGAATATGGCCACCGGTGATATCACTGAATCCTTGTGTTGTTGTGGTAATTACAGCTCAATGAAATTACAAGGTAGCAGACCCTATAACACAAGGTATTCATATATTTTCATCTACATCATTTCATGGTGCTGTAATTAACACAATGATTCAATGTCCCTGGTGACATCACTGGTGGCCAAACTAAATTAATGTGTGCAAAACTGATTCGAGTTTTTGATTTGTGTATGAGATTATGTGTAAAACCAGCATTGATTTTTGGTCGAAGTGCCCCTTTATGACAAGGATCTGTGTGCCTCTTCCACCACCGGAGGGCACTGTGGGATGCCCTTTCAGAAACAGGATGGAACATAAAGCAATAATGAAACATTTCCCTTTGGTATGATATTTAATGCACACATACCTCTGCAGGCCTTTGTGAATGGACCACCACCAATAAAGATAGCTATGGGAACCCATAGTCACCTCCAGTCACTTACTGTCATTAAGGGATTCCTTTTGAAAACCTTTAGAATTATTCTTCTAATGCAGCCACTGCAATCGCCATTTTACTGACACTGTAATGAGGGATTAATGTCTTTGCATATTCCTCTGAGAAACGCAACATAGGCCTGTCATCAAAGGGGTCAGTAGCAGTGGCGAATCCTTATGGAAGCCAACGGAAGCCATGCCTCCCTATAAATTCATATGAAATATGAAAAAAAAAAAAAAAAATTTAATATAGTTTACATTCTTTTTCATATATATATATATATATTTTTTTTAATGTCTCCCTCTTCTCCTTCTCACTCCCTCTAACACACTGTCAGACTCACTGTGCTCACTGCAGCTAGTATAGGAGAGAGGCAGTGGGTAGGTCTCTTTCTCCAGGCTTCCAGCATTATAGAGTCCAAATCCGATCCTAGCCAATCAGATTCGAGCTGACTGCCACACCCTAAAAGTTTAAAACGGAGCTGGGAGGAAAACACTCAGCATATTTTCCCCCCTGGAGGCGGGGCACTCAGAAGTTCACGTTTCCACCTGACTACCTAACGTGACATCCCATTAGTAGTATAAAACTGTCTGGCGTCACTCAGTCTAGTAGTCTACTACAAACATGTCTGAACATCATCCCCTCGCGGAATTGATTGAAAATGTTATTAACAGAGCGGGCACGTTCGAATCCTCTATTAGTGTATCTAACATTTAGCACTTTAATAGCAACTTATTTTCGCCGGCGGGACATTTACTGAGGACCAGCAGAGCACACCACTGTGGATATTATGATTTAACAAATCTATCTGGCAAGAGGAGGACCACATTATTGACCAGGTAAGCACTGAGCAGCCTGACTGACTAACTAACGTTATCAGGCAAGCTTGTATACCCTTTCATGACTGCAATGCAAGCCAGGGGCTGGAATACGCAGTCACTTATTCCTCCGTAGTAGCCAGGTTAATGTGCACCATCAAGCACTGCTTAAAAGCTAGCGGTGGGTCCAAAATATATCGGATATAAATGTCAAAGGTACCCAGCGTTCCATTAGGGTTTCACACACAGATGCGGCGGGGTTTGAAAGCTCGGCGTTGCTAATAAACATTTTAAATCATTTTTATAAACGAGTAAAACTGAGGCTGAAATGGCTGCTTCCGCATTTTACAGTAGGAGCGCTCTGATGGCTGGGCGCGCCGCGCAACAGACACGTGAATGAATGAATGAATGAAAACTTTATTTAACAGATTGCAGAATGGGTACAATACAGTACGGCTCAATACACACAATTGTTAAGGGGATGCAGACCAGAGAAATACGTTTGTCTTGTCACGTTTGTCTAATAGACAGTCATATTCTCTCCCGGCCGTATGTATATTTCTCTCCCACCCACCCACCCCCTCCTAATGTACAGTCCCCTCCCCATCATATGTATATACTCTGTCAGGATCTATGGGTAACAGTACTGTATATTTGATGTCATGATGTCTTGTATGTCATAAATGTCACTATGAATTGAAAATGGGGGACCCTGATGTAAACAAGACAAACGTCTTTCTCTGGTCTGCATCCCCTTATACAATTGTGTGTATTGAGCCGTACTGTATTGTACCCATTCTGCAATCTGTTAAGAAAGTTTGACTGGCCGCCGAGCCATACTGTAGTGTACATGGTGACTGCTTGACTAAAAAAAAAAAAAAAAACAATAAAAATATTTAATAATTTTTTTTTAATACTTTTTTTTGGCTTCCCCTGTTATTTTACCCACGCGACGCCACTGGTCAGTAGTATACAGTGTCGGTTCAATTAAGGGTGGCAAGTTCGAAGCTTTGAAACGTTTAGAAACTACTGGCTCAACACTGGCATCTACTGGCAGAAGCTATCATTGCAGCCATTAATTGTGTGTGTGTGTGTGTGTAAGATAAGATAAGATAAGGCGCCAGGGTGGTGCACCACGTAACGCACTGTAGTGCAACGCGGCCGCACCGGGTTCGACTCCCGGACGCGTGTAGCTTATTGCCAGCGGAAGAGTGCAAGAATGCTTCCGCATTCGTCACCGCACGCCAGTACGGTAATGCGCCTTTCCTTTCGCCCCGCTCAGACAAATGCATGTAGTACATTGCAACACAACGCAGCATTTCCGCGTACATTGCAACGAATCACTTGGAGTTTGAAAGTGATATCAGAAGAAACTACTCAACCTCGGCTGTCTTTAACTATGAGTGAACACAACGCATTGTAACGTTAACGCAGCTGTCAACTGTACTTTACTATGGAATACATGTATTATTATCGCAACGCGTCGTCACAGACTAAACAGTGTTCTGGATTTTCCTACAATGGATTATTGATTGTAAATTGAACCCTTGCAGCACTGAAGAACCATTATGAATCTGTGTTAGAAAATGTTTTGGATCTAAATCACTTGGAGTTTGAAAGTGATATCAGAAGAAACTACTCAACCTCGGCTGTCTTTAACTATGAGTGAACACAACGCATTGTAACGTTAACGCAGCTGTCAACTGTACTTTACTATGGAATACATGTATTATTATCGCGACGCGTCGTCACAGACTAAACAGTGTTCTGGATTTTCCTACAGTTAGAGTGTTGTGTTCAGTCAGACAGTAGACAAGTAGAGGTTGAGTACTTTATTATCTAAACATGGTAAGTTAGAGTGTTGTGAACTTGTGTTCACTCATAGTTAAATACAGTAGAGGTTGAGTACTTCATTATCTAAACATGGTAAGTTAGTGTTGTGTTCACTCATAGTTAAAGACAGCCGAGGTTGAGTAGTTTCTTCTGATATCACTTTCAAACTCCAAGTGATTTAGATCCAAAACATTTTCTAACACAGATTCATAATGGTTCTTCAGTGCAAGGGTTCAATTTACAATCAATAATCCATTGTAGGAAAATCCAGAACACTGTTTAGTCTGTGACGACGCGTCGTGATAATAATACATGTATTCCATAGTAAAGTACAGTTGACAGCTGCGTTAACGTTACAATGCGTTGTGTTCACTCATAGTTAAAGACAGCCGAGGTTGAGTAGATTCTTCTGATATCACTTTCAAACTCCAAGTGATTTAGATCCAAAACATTTTCCAACACAGATTCATAATGGTTCTTCAGTGCTGCAAGGGTTCAATTTACAATCAATAATCCATTGTAGGAAAATCCAGAACACTGTTTAGTCTGTGACGACGCGTCGCGATAATAATACATGTATTCCATAGTAAAGTACAGTTGACAGCTGCGTTAACGTTACAATGCGTTGTGTTCACTCATAGTTAAAGACAGCCGAGGTTGAGTAGTTTCTTCTGATATCACTTTCAAACTCCCAAGTGATTCGTTGCAATGTACGCGGAAATGCTGCGTTGTGTTGCAATATACTACATGCATTTGTCTGAGCGGGGCGAAAGGAAAGGCGCATTACCGTACTGGCGTGCGGTGACGAATGCGGAAGCATTCTTGCACTCTTCCGCTGGCAATAAGCTACACGCCTCCCGGACCCGGCGACCTTTGCCGCATGTCTTCCCCCATATCTCTCCTCCCATCCTTCCTCTCTGCCGGACTTGTCCAATAAACTCCCGCGCGTGCACATACATGTTCCCTTGCGTGCGCACAGAACAGATGATTATTATGCATAAATAGTTTGTATAGGAAATTACTAGTTTTAGTTTAGTTTTTGTAAATATTGCCTTGAAATAGAGAAGCTGAAAAAGGTAGCAGGATGTAGCCTTCAATATATAAAGAAATTATATTGTCAACAGATATGGTTGAAAAGCAAACAATGTTTTAAATGTAATTGTAGATACAATATTGTAGTTACAATTTCTTTAATTGAATTAACTTAAACTAGAAAAGTAAATACAAACTAAATTAACAATGTAACTTACAGTTTACAGTTTCCTTCTGAAGCACAACGAAATGTCTCATACTACCAGTCGGGACCATTTAGTTCCACAGCTCAAGCAAACCCCCACCAATTGGTACAGGGCTTGTATTTTGGTTTTGCACTTCTCTTTCTTTGTTATGCTATTGGTATCCTATTATTATGCAAAGACTAGGTGATAGATAAGTGCCGGGTACTTGGCGCACGGTGCGACGAGTCGAGTGAAACTAAAGTTGTGAACGCATTTTCCGTGCGCGTACTTCTGCTCAGAAAACGGCTGGGTCGGCATGGTACCGCATGGGACCACTACTGCACCACTGGGTACAGGTAGTAGAAGACATACAGGTACAGGTCACAGAATTATAGTACAGTGGAGAAGTAAAAATTCAAATGGAATAAAAAGGCAGTGTAAACAATATACAATATAATTAACTCTGGACATGCGCATATGGGCAACAAGGTGCAAGATGAGGGTATGTATCAGGGGCGGATTTAGTATTGTAGGAGATCCGGGGCTTAGCCCAGATAGGTGTTTTTTTTACTTCGACACCACAACCTTTAACTTATACCACGACCTTAAAGCGGACAAAGGCACTAGAGAACACTTAAATTCACACCCTTTAATTAATGAAGCAAACAATAATAATAATACACTGTATTTGTATAGCACCTTTCATACAAGAATTGCAGCTCAAAGTGCTTCACAGCAGTAAAAAAAAGACAGGCATAAAATGAGCACAACATTGGCAGATCAAGAGCAATGCATAAAGTGCAGACATAAAGCATAAAATAGATAGCAGCAAAATAGACAAAGTCAAGGTAAGACAGAACATTAAATCACATCGTTTTTCATATTAGGATCTAAGATCTAGGGTTAACTCGCCGAACGTTGAGCGCCAGGACCCCCGAAAACCAGAGTATAGTCGGGTTTTCATCGTCGTTTCTTTTATTCGATATTTCCATTCATAAAGACATGCCGGCAGCCTGTTTTATCACTGGGGATGGGTCTGAGATCTCAAAAGTCCAATACCGCCGCCTAACGCCTTGCGGACGCTATTGCACTCCATTTGAAACGATGTGGCTTGGTGTCTGGGCTGAGCTGCGGCCTGCGGGCGGGGTCTAACTACTCGGTCAAGCCAAACGCTTATAACGCATGCATTGACGAGGGTCGGGTTCATGTTCAATGCTGGATTACGTTGGCACCTTGATCGACATCAGTACTCTGAATGCAGTAGCGTCATTTCAGTAAAAGCCTAGGTATGGCAATTAGGGAAGTGGGAGGGAGGGTGAACGGGGGGTTTACCCCCCTTGGTGGATTTTTTTTTGTCAAATCAGTTGCGCAATAGTCACTTTTGGTGAGTTGTTTTTATACAATTCACTTATATGACATTTAGGTATGACACAGGACTACACAAGCATTTTTTGTATAGAAATGTGTCAACAGACTAAAGCAGGGAACCACAATATTTTGCATACAATTTATGCAGAATGTAATATAACTGTCTATTATTTTTCTTGCAATTGAGCCAATTTTCCTTAGGTACGGTTTTGAGGTGTGTGTTCAACAGAATGTAGTATCAAAAAACAGTTCACAAAAAGTATGGGTTACTGAATGCTGAACTGCACTGTTATAATCACTAAGCCATTGTAAGACCTTACCTGTGTCCCTGTATCACTTGTCTCTGCTGCCCTTTGATTAAAAAACGTCTGTATGTCCATTTTCCTTTTTTTTGTGGTATATTTGAGTTAGTAGTAAAAGTCACCTAGTAAAAGTGAGATAATTGACAATATCAAAACATGCTAGGGCTGTACCGAATAGTTCGAAGCTTCGTTCAAGGTAAGGACTATGGTATCAATATTGCGCTGATCCAAAAATTCCTTCATGCTGATCGGGGAGTGTGTGGCCTGTTCCGTTGGTTGCGATCAAAGCACGGAGGGGCGCCCGTCAGATTGAGGAATATTTTTTATTCTACCAGTTATCCGTGCAAGCCTTTTGTTGATACTTTTGTATTTTCTTTAATGATATTGTATGCTGTTCACTTGATTGTTTAAGTTTAACATGGGTGAATCTCTTGGGCGGCTACGTGGCGTAGTGGGCAAGGCACTCGCCACGAAATGCAGGAGTCGCTGGGCTCGTCAGTTCGAGCCCAGCGCTCCACATTTGCTTTCAGTTTAGCTGGTCGTCCGTACTAATACACATTGGCCGTATTAGGGAGTGGGAAACTGATGGGTGGGGATCGGGCGTTGTGGACAGCGACTCCTACAGGTCGGTTGGTGCGCCTGCGCAGTAGAATCAGGAAGTGTCGGGGGCAGCGTGAGCCTCCCACGCGTTACTCCTCGCCACTGAGAGATCGAGCTGCGCAGGTGAAAAGATGCGACTGCTGTTACCTCAAGTACCGGAGGGGACTTGTGCTATGTATGACTTAGTCCACATTGCAGCCGGCTTGTGGGAGGCAAGAAACAGCGTCCGTGACAGGGGAGGGTTGAATTGGATGATACGAAATTGGGATGAGAGAAAATATAGAAAATGGGAGAAAAAGTGGATAAAAAAAAAAACATGGGTGAATCTCAGGGGGGATCTTTTGTAACTCCTTTTGGGGTTGGCAGAGGTAGAGGTTTTAGGCAGTTTTTACAGTTTAACAGTCCTGTTCAGGGGGGTGGTATTGTGATGTCGCAGCTGATTTCAAAGCTGGTTGCACTGTGTTTTAATGATGCCACGTGCACGTGTGCTCCCGGGCGCATGCACGCGCTCCCGCACATGCGCATAAATGTAACACATTTCATTCACAAGTTTTGTATGAATGTATCGGAGCACGTAGTTGAACACACCTGACGACCGGCGCTATTGTTATGCAAAGTAGCCAGGTGGGTACTTAGCGAGTTGGTGCATCAGTTGGTGCAGCGCATTCTTGTGTGCACATCCGTGCATCTGCGTGCACGTGCTTCTGCTCACAGAGCCGGTTGCATGGCGTGCAACCCAGTCCCATGAGCAATATACCTGTCGGGTATCAAGGGTACATCAGGGGCCCCTTTGTTTAGTACAGATGTTCCCCCTCCCCCCAGCCAGAGCACAAGTGCCCCCCACCCCAGCCAGCCAACACACAGGTTCCCCTGCCCCAGCCAGGCAAAGCACAGATTTCCCTGCCCCAGTTAGCCAAAGCAGAGGTGCCCCTGTCCCTACCTCTGATGTCATTGCTGCCAGTATTGTCAGATGGGTGACGGATTGATTCAGCAGATCAGTCAGCGAGTAGCACAGGAGATTATTTCCCATCTCAGTCCATCTGTCAGTCAGTACCCCTTTGCACAGTGCTGCCCTTCCACCTACCCATGCCAATGTGCTTGTTAAGGAACTACAATAAACAGTATATATATATATTTTTTTTTATCCACTTTTTCTCCCATTTTCTATATTTTCTCCCATCCCAATTTTTGTATCATCCAATTCAACCCTCCCCTGTCACGAACGCTGTTTCTTGCCTCCCACAAGCCGGCTGCAATGTGGACTAAGTCATACATAGCACAAGTCCCCTCCAGCAGGTAACAGCAGTCGCATCTTTTCACCTGCTCAGCTCGATCTCTCAGTGGCGAGGAGTAACGCGTGGGAGGCTCACGCTGCCCCCGACACTTCCTGATTCTACTGCGCAGGCGCACCAACCGACCTGTAGGAGTCGCTGTCCACAACGCCCGATCCCCACCCATCAGTTTCCCACCCCCTAATACGGCCAATGTGTATTAGTACGGACGACCAGCTAAACTGAAAGCAAATGTGGAGCGCTGGGCTCGAACAGGCGAGCCCAGCGTCTCCAGATCTCGTGGCGAGTGCCTTGCCCACTACGCCACGTAGCCGCCAAATAAACAGTATATATTTCAACCTTTGGTTATGAAACTTTAGCCCTTTTTTGGATTTTTCTGAATGGTATATGACTGAAATAAAAGACATTTGATTAGTCACACATCTTACATTAAAACCAACAATGTCTATGTAGCACTTGTGTCACTAACAGTAACAGCTGTTCGCCACGGACCAGTTCTAGGTTTGAATGAGGAGAGGAGTAATATACACAGTTAAAGGAGTAGTAGACCAGAGACAAGGTTATAACAGTGACCGGTAGTTTATTCACAACAAGCGCGCTAGCTAGACAATTGCAATACATACAGTGACAGTGAGGTAAAGTGAAGTATCCCTTTTAGGTTCTTTCATTAACCACTCCTTTCAGGAGGGTTAGTTCGATATCAGGTTCTAGGTTGATTGGATCAACACATTTGGTTCGGTTCAGACGTCTCTGAGGTTATCACTAGCTAAAAGCTAGGTTTAAAGTTGGACATTAGATGTATCCCTTTTTCGTGAGTAACTCATTATCTTTCTTCTGCAATTGCAGATCAGTAAACTCTATAACAGTTTATCATTCAGTTAACTCGATATCAGTTTATAATTTCAATAGGTAAGTGTTTAAACATATTAATTTAAACCTTTAAGTGTGCAGGGAATGCAAATACCTTATTAGGTGAAATGACCCTTTAAACTCTTCCTTTGCAGGTGTAATACAAACAAAGTACCAGTAGAAATATTCAAGGTTATAGGAATGCAAATACCTTATCAGGTGAAATGACCCTTTAAACCATCTTTCTTTACAGGAGAACCATCAGTGATTCAACTATAATCAATATGTTATCAGTGAGATTCAAGTATCTTACTGGGTGCATTGACCCTTTAACTCGTCCTCTTTACAGGAGAACATCAGTAGTTCAGGTATTTTACTGGGTGAATTTACCCTTTAACTCTCCCTCTTACAGGAGAAATATCAGTAGTTCAAGTATCTTACCGGGTGCATTTACCCTTTAACTCTCCCTTCTTACAGGAGAAATATCAGTACCCATATATACAATGTGCATCAATCAAATACAAAATACAATATCAAAATACAAAAGGTGAAACGGGGTCAAAAGCCCTTGTGCTCTCGTTCAATCAGTTCGTATCATAGAAAAGGATATGATGGTCCTTGGAAGTTCTTGTGACTCAAGTTCAATTAGTTCGTTAATTCCTGATCCACTTCCTCACTGGGAATGAGGAAGGTAATTTCACAATCCTACCAGGCTGTTGAGGCAACAGGGGTAATCAGATCAGGCCGGCGTATAGCCTTGATCTAGATCTGAGGTTCAGTGGGTTGGCTCGCCATCTTGTGTCGGTCCGGCGCACTGCCTCGTCCCGCGTGGGCACACGTGATGAGTGGTGGTCGGTCGGGACTCCTGGGAACTCTTCCCGGGGGTGGAACGGGGTGCTAGAAAAACCTGGCCAAAACCGCTTCCGGAAGTGGTATGCTCTTTAACTGCAACAACTTCTTCGGTTTTGTAACTGGGGGAATCTTTTATGACTGTTTGATAACTATTTCGTGGCGCTAGTTCATTTCAGTATCCAGCAGCGTCAGTCTCAGTCAATCTATAATCTCATCTCCCGTATGGCAAGGCTCACCTGCCGTAAGGCAAGGCGTGGGCTGTTGTGACACCTATCTCACGTCATGAGGTAATTTAAAGGGGCAGTGAGGCAATTCAAAGGATTTGGTCAAAACATTTATGTTCCTATAACTAAATAGTTATGAATCTGAAACCTGGGTTACATCTAGTTTATAAATTGTCTTCCTGTTTTATCAGCCTAAATCAGCAGCTTTTGATCCGGCCATCTGCTTTTCTACATACAGACTGGTGGTGAGCTTGTGTTATCTTAAACAGTTCCCTCTGTTTGATTCAAGATTCAAGATTCAAGATTCAAGAGTTTTAATTGTCACGGCATACAGGTATACAATGAAATGCGGCTGGTCTTGCTGATCATTTAAACACTCATCGGTTATCTGGTTTTTAGTAGGACCATCTGTCCGTTTTCAACATAGTACATTCTAACATGCTAATTTGACCTCAGAGGAGTGGATGCTTGAGAGGCCATCTATTCAGTTTTGATCAACTCTAAATGACAAAGTTAAGGAACCCAAGATTAGTCATACCTACTATTGCAATATATGTCTTATATAATACCACATGGCCCTTTAAGTAAATGTAACAGATTAATAGGAATTTAAGGAAGCTCTTTGCCAAGTACATTTACATATAACTGTCATGCCCCTCCAGGCCTCCAGGCTTCCCACCCTCTTTAACCCTCGTTTCTCCCACTCTATCCCGACCTAGCTACTCTCCCTCTCTTCCGTTCCTCTTTCTCTGAATACAGGATGGTGTGCAGGTGTGTGTCATCCGGAGGAGCAGCTGAGTGACATCTATCAGCTGATTACCAACCCTATTTAGACCTGGCCCAGATGTCATGAGGCTGCCAGATCGTAGTTCCTTATTTCCAGTCAGTCCGTATTCTCATGCCTTGTTCTCTTTATAAGTCTGTGTTCTATTGTGCTTATAACGTTCTTGTCCTCCTTTTGCTCACAGTTCCTGCCTGGCTCCACTCTCTGTTCCCCCGTCTTGGATTCCTGTGAATTACCTCTGCCTGCCTAACCATCCTCTCCATGAACATCCCTGGACTGTATGAGAACTCTCTCCTGGCTACGACCCCTACGCTCATCTGACTACCCAGTACCTGCTCACTCCCTGGACAGTTTGAATATCCACTCCTGGCTACGACTGGATTCTGTTACTCTTCTTTTCTCATTAAATACACCCGACATTTGGGTTATACTCTGATTCCACATCATCTCTGCTTGTTTGTGTCTGCACCTGTGTTCTGGCTTAGTGAAACCGTTACAATAACGTCACCATGGAATGTGTCCTTTGCATTTAGTACTAATTAATATATTTTATGCAAAGTTTCATCAGCTGTATATTGTATATTACTATTGCATTTTACTGTTACATTACACTGTTACTTAACAAACTTGTTGTTGTACTGTGCTGTATAATGACAATACATTTGAATCTAATCGAATCTAATTTAACCCATTCTAACTATCTAGGAGCAGTGGGCAGCCACAGTCGGATGACTCATATATTGCAATAGTAGGTGAGTAATCTCAGCGGACGACTCAGCCCTGCTGGTCTCTGACAAGAACAAGTTACAGGTTGAAAAAACCCTCAGCTCAGAACTCGGCAGAATCTGCACCTGGCTTGCTGATAACAAACTATCATTACACCTGGGTAAAACAGAGTCCATTCTCTTCGGATCAAATAACAAACTCAGCAAGACCGACAGCTTCTCAGTTACAGTGGGTGACAATATTGTCACAAGGAAAGATGAAATTACCTACCTAGGTTCCATCCTAGAGGCAAATCTTTCCTGTGACAAAATGGCATCCAAGGTAATAAAAAGTCAACCAACGAACTAGATTCTTGTACCGGATCTCCTCTCTGGTAAACAAGAATACCCTGAAGACTCTGGCAGGAGCACTCATTCAAGGGTACTACGACTATGCTTGTACCTCATGGTACCAAAGCACCTCAAAGGCGCTAAAAACAAGATTACAAACATCACAAAACAAACTGGTCAGACTTCTACTTGACCTTACCCCTAGAACCCACCTCACCCCTGCCCACTTTGACTACCTAGGATGGCTTAAAGTAGACGACAGAGTACAGCAACTTGCAATGGGCCTGGTCTACAAGATACACTATACGATTAAGGTACCCATGTACATGTCAAAATACTTCCCAAAAGGTCAGTGAATACCACGACCACAACACCAGAGGAAGCTCAACAAATCATGTTAAACCCAGATTCGGCTCAAACAAGGGACTAAACACGTTTCACAATTATGCCACATCAATGTGGAACGCCCTACCCAAAGCTGTAAAGGAATGTGAATCCCTACCCACATTCAAAACCACTCTTAAAGAGCACCTACGGGAGGCTGCAATTTGAAACTGGCCACCGTAAATGTCCAAACCCCCCCCACCCCCACCCCCACCCCCTCCTAATAGTCAGCCTCCTCCCCACCGTATGTATATATTCTCTCCCCACCGTATGTATATTTCTCTCCCACCCACCCAACCCCTCCTATGTACAGTCTCCTCCCCACCGTATGGATATATTCTCTCCCCACCGGCCACCGTATGTATATTCCCCCCCCCCTAATGTACAGTCCCCTCCCCATCATATGTATATACTCTGTCAGGATCTATGGGTAACAGTACTGTATATTCGCATATCGTATATGTCACAAATGTAACAGTACTATGTCCTGTATGTCATGTATGTCCCTATGCCATAAATGTCATGATGTCATATATGTTGTGTATGTCATAAATGTCACTATGAATTGAAAATGGGGGACCCTGATGTAAACAAGACAAACGTCTTTCTCTGGTCTGCATCCCCTTAACAATTGTATGTATTGAGCCATACTGTATTGTACCCATTCTGCAATCTGTTAAATAAAGTTTTTCATTCATTCAGTCCAGCACCCCGGGGACCAACTCCAGTTACAATATCAGTGCCTTGATGAAGGGCAATGGCAGCAGTATGTACCTACACTGTAGCATGCATGTCTTTTATGGTGCAGGAGGAAACATGAGTAGCCAACAGAGGAAACGCACGCGGACTGAGGGAGAACATGCAAACTCCACACAGAAAGGCCTCTCGCCAGGATTCAAACCCACAGACAGGACCTTCTATTCTGTGAGGCAACAGTGCTGCTAACTTCTATGCCACTGTGCTGCGCAACTTGGTTAGTCAGCCTTCACTTATTGATGAATAATTCTGAACTCCGTATCGATATTGGCAGAGAAAAATAACCAAGAACCAAAGAACCTCTTGTGACCTCTAGGTAAGTTGTTGACCCGCTTCCCCCGGACCGACACCTCATGACCGGCTACAGGAGGTTCTGTGCGTTCCAGTTCCTTTTTTTACTCCACCGTCTCTGGGCTCTGATACATCTAATGGCTACATGCTAAAAATGTGCTTGTGGGTAGAGAGAGGAAATAAAAAAAGAAAACCTTAATTTCCCTCAGGATGCCTCCAAACGCAGGCGAGCCATTGCACACATCATCAAAGACGTCACTGAACACCCCAAAGCTGCTGGGCCTGCGCTGTACTGTCAGTTTCTGCAGTTCCTGGGTAAGGACACCCACACGCACACACACCACACACACACAGAGTAACAGACCTAACTTCAACCACTGTAACTGTTAAAGGGGAACTATCTTATAAATGGCCTTTTCCAGTGTTTAGCATTGTTTCATAGCTATTAATATGATCTATGTCTCTAATTCTCATATTGGCGCATTCTTCCAATTCTCCTCTCACAATATTCACCCTCATTGAACTGAGTCATCTGAAAATGTGCTGATCTGTGATGTCAGAGATGTCTCAGCTGCATAATAATGTGGCAGTGTGGCATCAGGCCCCACAGTGGTTGGAGCCCAGCCTCAAAACGGCTCGAGATCTTGAGGTAGAAAAATGCTGTTTTTGAGTACTTGATTAGAAATACAAAACAATGAATTTAAAAAAAAAAAAATTACAGATGTGTTCCATAGACTCACAGGAATTGTGTAAAAGTGCCCAAACAGTGAAAGAAATAGTAAAATAGTTCCCCTTTAAACAGCAGCTGTGTGTGTGTCGGGAGGGCATGTGGGACATTATTACCCTGAAAAAGTCATGACGCACATTCACACCTTCCATTTCTCAGTGGTGCTGGAGGTATAGCTGAGGACATGGACCTACTGTAACCTTCTCATATAAATCAATGGTAATGAGGTTACTTTACTAAGTCCTCACCCTCTCCAGTTTCCTCTTGTGCGCCTCGGCCGCTTTGCTCCGGGTCGTGCGGTTCTGCTCCCAGAGGTCCTGCCAGCCCACCACCCTCCTGCCGAACCGCTGCATCGCCCTCAGACGGTCCTTCTTAGTCAGGCCAGCCGGATGGTGGAAGTGGGACGACCAGAACGGTTGCTGCGGTCTCTCTCCTCCAGCCCCGGGCAGTTTAGCAGCTTCACTGGGCATGACTGTGAGGTCTCAATGACCGGCTTGGTTGCACCTTGTGCCTCTTTCCTGGCAGTCCACGGTGAGCTCTCGGCAGCCACTTCTTGTCGGGGTCTACGGGTGTTAGGCTGCACTAAGGCTTTGGCAGTAGTGAAGTCACACAGAGGGTCTTTCATATTCTGAACATTGGTCATCACCCGGGCCTCACCTGTCTCTGGTGGAGTGTGCAGCCTCTGTGGCCAGCAGTAATGTGTGGAGGTCTCGACGCCCATCAGAGCACCGTGGCCTTGGCTTATGGGTGGTGGGCACGGTTGTGTGAGGACACAGAATGTAGCACATTATCAAGGGGTGGGGAGTATTGTACATGTATGAGTGCAGCCAATGATTTGTTGGATTAGTAAGGAAGATGTTTTAGGGGAAAAGGCACACTTGAGATAATTTTTTATTTTTACTTTTTACATATCTTTGGTTATAATCGTTAATTATGGCTATACAATGACATTCAAAACATGGTTTGTAAATTGGAGTAGGCCTAAATAGTGTTTAGGTTCACATTCTATGGATTTTATAGACTAAGTCAACCCAAAGTAGGCTAACTGAAACTATACACATTAGGCAACAATCTTTAGCCTATTTAAATTGGATATTGTTGCATTACAGTACATTGTGATTTTGCAATCAAGGACCGTTTTTTTTACCACCAGGCTATCGAGCTTCTCAACTCAAAAACCCAAATATACCACTTTGCATATCTGCTTACCTGATGTCTGCACTGTATGTGTCACATATTGGCAGGACTTTGAACCTTTTGTGGATATATACTGTGTTTTGTGATACAGGAAATAACTGTGGATTAACTTCTTCTTCTTCTTCGTGTACTTTCCGGCAGACTGGACACCTTCCGGCGTATTGCTGCCTAACAGATTTATCTGCTCACAAGTTCTCTTCTCCTTCTACTCTACCGCCATCTACTGGAATCCTCCCTCCCCCACATTGTCCAATGACGTGCAGCTAACACTGCTTCCTCCTGACTGACTCCCCCTCTGTGACACATGCTTCGCCCCCCGTGGCCTGACTCTGTCCTACTCGCTCACTCACACCCCCCTTCCCTAACGCTACCTGATCAGCCACCCTGTTTAACTCCGTCAAAACATCCTCCACTGTCAACCCCTCCATACCCAAGTGTCCCACTGCTGCTAAAACTATCAACCTAGTCCTCTCTGTCCTACTACTAACCGCCGCTGTCGTATTCACTACTCCTGCCACAAAGGCCACCATACATAACTTCTCCCTAAACACCCTCTCTTTCTTCGCCTGAACTTCCTCTACCACCCGATGCCCTATCCCAAAACCCCGCCCCCTACCTTGCTTTCCCTGATCCTCCTGCACTATCCTTACTGCCAACTGACCTTCCCTAATCCCCTGTCCCTTGTCTTGCTGTCCCTGTCCTACCTTCCTAGCTGCCTCCGCATATGAAATTCTACCTTCCCTTCGCACCTGCTGGACCATTACCTCTACCTTCATCGCCTCACAACCCCAATACGCTACACTATGCTTCCCACCACAACTACAACACTTTGGCTCCACTCCCAGCTCACACTCCCCATACTTATGCTCCCCACTACACCTACCACATCTCTGTCCCTTCCTACACCACTTAGCTACATGTCCAAACTCCTGGCACCTATAACACCTCAACGGATTTGGCACAAACTCCCTAACCCTATATGCCAAATACCCTAAAAACACCACTCTCGGACTAACCTCACCCTCAAACTGAATAACTATGGTCCCTGTCTCCTCCTTCTCTGCCCCTCTCTTCATCCTCTCTACACTCTTAACTTTCCCATTGCGTTCGTCACTCCTCAAATCAGCTGATCCATACTAACCCTAATTGGAATTCCCCCAATCACCCCATTGCACCCACTATCCCTTTTCTCCCCTACTATCCCTACTTCACAGACCTCCACTTTCCCAATGCTCTTCATTTCCCTTGCCCTCTCTACCTGCACTACACTTACACACGCTATAAACAAGTTCCCATCCCCCAACACCTTCCCGTACCTTACCTCACCTAACTGCGCTTTAATGAGCTTCGACAGCTGGTTCGGCTCTATATCCCCAACTCCATTTCCTCCCTCAAAACGCACCACTACATTCAACCCTCCAAAACCCTTTCCTCCACCCTCATCCTCTGACCCACTCAAGCTATCTCCCCTCTCTTTCTTCCTCTTACTCCCCTTCCCCTCACTTACCCTACTCTTCTTCTCCACCTTCGTCCACCCTTCTCCCCCACTCTCCTCCCCACTACACTCCATACTGCCACCACCCGTCCCCTTCCCTTCGTCATGACCCTTCTCATCCCTATCGCTGTCGACCTCGCCCAACTCACTCCATTTACTACCATCATGATCCTCCCAATACCCTGGGCAGCCGTCCACAGGCCAGGGCCACCAATTGCGAGGTTTTCGCTGTTCCCGATCCTTCACAACTACACTGGTCGCCTCCCACCACCGACTACTACCCTCACACATGTCTTCGCTGCACAGTTCCGACGGAGGCAGACGCCGCCACTTGGCGCACCTCTCGAAATCAAACCTCCCACATGAACAAGCCATACTGTCCCTGGCATCAAGCCGCGTTTCACTTCAGTTCCGTTCGACCTCCTGGCAGAGTGACGCTGCTTCCTCGTCTTCTCACCTCTTCCCTCTTCCTATCCTGTGGATTAACCTTTTTTTTCTCTCATAACATATTGGATTACCTGTGGATTACGTTTTCCTCTGCACCATGACTGTGCTGACCAGAACTTGGGACAATTAACAATGTAATCAGATAGTCATGCACAGCTGTGGGCAATGTGAACTAATTATGGGAGGACCTGAGATGCCTCCTTCCCGCTGTGGATTGGTTGAGCAGGTGCCTAGGTCTGCCTCTATGTTTCCTCCCTCATTTTTTTTTCAAGTCTGATGATGTCATGGCTAGGGGTGTAAAAAGTACTCAGAAATTATACTTAAGTGAAAGTATGGGTACTGTCTCAAAATCTGACTCAAGTAAAAGTCAAAGTATCTGGCTAAAAAACACACTTGAGTAAAAGTCAAAAAGTCCTACTTTTAAATGTACTTAAGTACTAAAAAGTAAAAGTACATTTATTTTTAAAGGGATAGACCAGGGGTCTCAAACTCATTCCATTGTGTGCCAAGTTTTCATTTTAACTATACATTGCACCAGGTGAGTTAGTTGAAGAGGTGAGCCAATTAGTGAAATCATCAGCTGGTGTTTAGGCAAGGCTGGAATGAAACCAAGCATACACTCTGCCCACAATGGAATGTGTTTTGTGATAGACAATGCTCAAATGAAAGAACAGAGGACACTTTTTTTTGCATTAAAATTATTTAATGCACTTCTCCATTGAAGGTAAACTAACATGGACGGCATTCACATCACACCATGAATAATATCACAATATTAATATTAAAAACAGAATGGTGTATCCTGAATAATAGCATAATGCAGATTTTGTACTCCAAGTGAATGTCGTTTAAGGCACTGACCAAAACATTGAAAGTATGGGAGCCCTTCAGTCTTTCTAAGCCTTTCTAAGCTTTCAGTGTCGATCCAGTGAGCGGTTACCCCAATGAAACTTCTTCGTCGGGCTGTCCAGCAATCCATTCAACTTCACTCATAGCAGCAGTGACTTTCTCTTTCATGGTTTGAGCAGCTTTGCTGATCTTCGAGTGGACAGTGGGCCTGAGTCGTAATGACGTTAGTGCTTGGTGGCAAACCATTTATTAGGTTTTTGCATGATGGCAACTCAACAACACTATAAGGTTGGAGTCCTTGAACTATGTATTTTTTATGTAGATAGGGCCATGGATGTTTGCCTTGTCCGTCCACGCTGTCGCCGACTGTTTTGTCCTCTTCATCACTCATTGTGGCCATCTTCTATAGCTTGACTGTCACTTGACTGTCAATTCTTCTGATAACAGGTGTTTAATCAAAGATCCCCGCTTTCTAGTCTGCTTCTAGGCTTGCACAAGGACCAATCAGCATGGCTATGGGCGGGTTCATTTTCCATTGATGGGGATTTGATTGGCTGTTTACCTGCGGTCGCAGGATTAATAACGTTAACGTTAGATTGGCCAGATAAACAATTCAAATATACTAATTAAAATGGTTGGACCTGCGAGATTTGTACTTTGTACTTTGTAGGTCTGCATTTTAAATGTAAGGAGTAAAAAGTATGTTTTTTTTCTCTGAAATGTAATGGAGTAAAAGTACAAAGTATACAAACCTAATAATACTTGAGTAAAGTACAAATCCCCCAAAACAGTACTTAAGTATTGTAACGAAGTACAATTACTCAAGTACTTTACACCCCTGTTCTGCACACCAGGGCCCTATTCCCTGTACCTGGTTCAACTAAGTCGATCAAAAGTCCCATTATCCAGATTCAATTAACCCGATGTTTGAATCCAGGCTTTCCCTGTTCCTCGAACGCTGATTCAGTCTCGTTAATTCGAACCAGACTTGATACTCAGGATAATTTCGTGCGGCCGCCTCACCTGAAAAGACAGTAGGTGTTGATTGCAGAAATCCTGATTTTCTAACACCATTGATTGATTGAAAACTTTATTAACAGATTCCAGAATGGGTACAATATACAGTACGGCTCAATAGCCTCGCCGACAAGTTAAATGCAAAATCTATAGGCTAATTTTAAGTCCCTCATTACCCCAATCAATCAGATTATATTTCTTTAAATGTGCCTGCTTCTGGAATGAATAATCGAATGAGATATTGCTAGCGAAAATAATTAGTTCAACTCTTTCAGAATAAGTAGATAAAAACAAGCCCAAAGAGTATCTAATTGATACGAATTAATAGATACTTATGAGGATATCTGTACTGTATGTGCTTAGGTATCATGTACTATATAAATACATGGTTCCCAAAGTTTTCAAGGCGCGACCCCCGAAATAACGTGTCAAAGAGGCTTGGAGGGAGGGGAGGCTATACAGTTTCACTATTAATCAGGTTTTAATCTGTTTCGGACATCATCCATGTATTGAATTGATTAACTTTTAGTTTATACCATTGACACCAGTCATGTTAATCACCCTCTTGTTCATCATCAGATAACAGTGCTTGAACAGATAAATGCATTTTCTCAAATTCATTCATCAAAACGTCAAAAGCTTGCAATTGCTCATTCATTTTCTCAAGTCACATCCACGTCATCAAATCCGTCAAACAGCGCATCTTAGCACATTTTAATCCCAGTTACAATATCACAATAACGTGTGAGTGACAGTGATACAATTCAACAATCCACATATTCAGATTTTCTTGTAATTCACATCACAAGCCATGCATAAAGACGCTTCAATTTATGCTTGAATGAAACACAATTCGGGCGCTCCGTTAAACAAATACATAAACCGCAGAGAATATGAAACGAATCAGAGCCAAACGCCTGTTTCATTCATTAAAAATATCCCTGCGGGATTCACATTTGCAATGCTCCGCGTTATTAATATAACTACATAGTGTGTGTCGCGACTGCGAGCGCCGTATAGCTATGACGTGCATTATTTAGGACAAAGTAAATCCATAGGCTGAATATGATTTATTATCAGCATTTTAGGTCTATTATTTTACATTTCAAAAGCCCCATTTCAATAGAAGAACAAAGCACAAAAACATAATTCAGAATGGTATAATGGGATCTAGACTGTGAGGATTATTATTATTCTTTGCGAGTGCGTGGCCATGCAGTTTATCCAGCTAACTGAACTTAACCCTGCGCTGGAGCAGGTTCAAACATTCTGATCTGTTGCCATAGTGATTTAGACAATCGCGCGTCGGGGAACCGACAGGTCTAGCTTAAGTCAAGTTATCCTGAAAATTATCCGGCTAACTCAGTTAGCCAGGTACGAGGAACAGGGCCCTGGGCTTAAAATGGCAGGTGAGCTCCAAGATGGCAGACTACTTCAGACGGAGGTCTCACGTATCCGTTCCACCGGGTATCTACAACGTCAGATTCCCCATCATCAACAGCCTGAAGACTTCCCTTCCAAACTAACTACATTCCTGCAGGACCAGAGAGTGGCTTGGCTGGGGTCTTTCTCCTATAGTCCATCTACTATAATCATCCCCCAAGCTAAGTGACCCTCTCTTGTTTGCCCACATGTTAAACTGTGAAATTCTTATTCTTAGGCTTATTTTGTTATTCGTGATTTGTTTTGTCTACCTAAATGTTTACTGTGAGCGATTTGTAGTGCCAAATTTCCCTCTGGATGATTAAAGTATTTCTATTCTTAAAAAAAACATGCCTGTTATGTGTGGGTGTGTTTGTATCCTGTGTTCATGTGTTTGTATCCTGATCGGTGTCTCCAGTGTGATGTGTGGTGTCTAGGTGTAGTTCCTTGTATTGTTCCTGTAGTCCTTTGTCGTTTCCCTCTCAGGTGTATCCATTTGTAATCAGCCCAGGTGTTTCTTGTTCTCGTCATCCCCTTGTGAATATCTGTTCTGTTCTCTCCCGTGTGGGTGGCTGGGTCCAGGGGAGTCGAGGGTGCCAGCACAAGGAGGATGAGGTTTTCGAAGGAGATGGTGAGAGGCTTGTTCCGAGTCGGTGGCGTGAGGATGTCGGAAGGGGAAGTAGAGTCACTCCGCCAGGAGGGAAGCGTTTTGCAGATTGAATGTGTGGAGTCTGGTCCTGGTGTGCCGGAGCGGTGGTGTCGAAAGCGAGAGAGACTTAAGTTTACTTGTCGAGAGAACTGTTTGATGGGATATGGAGACATGGAGGCGGCTCTAGCATGGATGGTGGGCTCCCGCTGTCGTGCTGTGTACCCCGGGGATGGCAAGGTGTATCTGGGGTTTGTTTCCTGGATCAAGGGTGAAGACTGCAGGGTCACGTTTGACGGATATGAAGAGAATGAGCCGATGGGTATGTCCGCCTTGCTGCTCCCTGAGGGAGTGAGTTTGGCGATGGGAGATGACAGTATGGAGTGTGGTTCAGGGGGTGAGAGCGGGGGAGAAGGGTGGAATAAGGTGGAGAAGAGGGGCAGGGATAGTGGGGGGAAGGGGGTGAAAAGGAAGAAGGGTAGGGGGGATAGCTCGAGTGGATCAGATGGTGAGGGTAGAGACAAGGTTGTTGCGGAAGTGATTCATGTAGTGGTTAGGTTTGAGGGGGAGGGGAGAGTGAGTAAATTAGGGTTGTTCGAGTTGCCCAAACTCGTAGGTAAGCAGTTAGGAGAGGTAAAGTATGCTAGAGTTTTGGGAGATGGGAATCTGGCCTTAGGGTGTGTAAGTGTAGGGCAGGTGGAGATGGCTAGAAAGATGAGGAGCATTGGTGGAGTGGGTATAAGTGAGGTAGTGAGAGTAGGGGAGAAGAGGGAGGGGGGATATAAGGGGGTGATAGCTGGGGTACCGGTCGAGGTTAGCATAGAGCAGCTGGTGGAAGAATTAGGGAGGGACGGGCGTAATGGCATAGTTAAGAGTGCAGAAAGGATGAAGAGGGGAGCAGATAGGATAGAGACGGAGACGGTAGTGATTAAGTTTGAGGGTAAGGTTGTTCCTAGTGTAGTGTTTGTAGGGTATAGGTTGTTTAGGGTTAGGGAATTTGTTCAGAGTCCTCTTAGGTGTTATAGGTGTCAGGGGTTTGGCCATATAGCTGTTTCATGTAAGAAGGGACAGAGGTGTGCTAGGTGTGGTGGGGAGCATGAATATGGGAAGTGTGGAGAGGGAGTGAAGCTGAAGTGTTGTAGTTGTGGTGGGGAGCATAGTGTAGCGTTTAGGGGTTGTGAGGTGATGAAGAGGGAGGTTGAGGTTCAGAGAGTGAGAAGGGATGATAGGATTTCGTATGCAGAGGCAGTTAGGAAGGTAGGTCAGGGAAAGCAAGGTAAGGAAGGAGAAGGGCATTTGGCAGTAAGGGTAGTGCAGGAGGATCAGGGGAAGCAAGGTGTGGATCAGGGGTTTAGAAAAGGGCATTTGTCAGTAGAGGAAGTACAAGAGGAGAAAGAGAGGGTGTGGGGGGAGAAGTTGGAGATAGTGGCATTTGTGACAAGGGTAGTGAATACAATAGTGATGGTTAGCAGTAGGACAGAGAGGTTAAAGTTAGTAGTTGAAGCAGCAGTACTAGACATGGGTATGAAGGGGTTGACAATGGGGCAAGTATCAAGGGAGTTAGGGAAGTTGGGGAAGAGGGTTGTTGTGGGTGATCAAGTGGGAGAGTTGGGGAAGGGGGTGGTGGGTGTTCGGGAGGGTCGGAGTCAGCCCACAGGGGGCAGTGAGTGACTCGTGGATTGGGTTTGGATAGGGTGGTGATGTTAGGGATGGGTTTTGGTTTTGTTTTGTGTGTTAGGGGGTTGAATGGATTGTACAGTAGGTGGCGGTATGCACCTTTTGTGGTCGCAATCTGACATTAAACCATTGAAGAAGAAAAGAAGAGGGGAGAATGGAAGACTGGCCCGATTTCCGGGTCGGTAGGTGGCGGTAAATGCCCCAATTTTGGTGGCCGTCCGCCGTAAAACACCATTTAGAAGAAGAAGAAGAAGAAGAAGAAGAAGAAGAAGTGTGGGTGGCTGATCCTATCTGCACAGTCCTGTCAATTGTTTGTTATAATTTTTATGTTATTCCTTCACCTTCAAACCATGGTAAATATAATTAAACACCTTTTTGTTACTTTGGCTACCGGTTCCTGTTATGTTACATTGATACAAGACAACAAGCACTTTATACTAAATCAATGGTAACGTAACAATGCCACTGATTGGGTTTTTCTCTGCTAGGTAGAACCATTTTGGTATTTTTTCCAATGGACCTTGGTTGCTGTTACACCACAACCTCCATCCCCCTGAAACTCAGTATTATTGGGTTACGTGCAGCAGCTATCTAGGCACAGTATATTGTCTGCTGATCCAGGGTTAGCGGCCATATTTTATCCCCCACGTGCCCCCCTTTCTAGTGCACTGCTCCACCGTGTTAGCACCTTCCCCACCCCCCTCTTTTGTTGTGTTTGGATGTAATGTACTGTAGGAAAGTGTCCAGCAGGTAGTATTTTTAGCTGCTCGTGTGTATCCCTTTGTATGGTCTCCCCTGTCTTGTACGGCTTCCACGGTGCTCCGCTAGGCCACTAGGGTGTCTAGGTAGCGGTGTGTTTTTCCCCTTAGCAGTCACTGATAATAGAGTATTTATTGTGCAGGATCTAGTACAGATCAGAGAGTGTGTTAGCTGGTCTGTTAGAAGTATTAGCTTATGGTTTGCAGTGCTTTATATAAATAAGTTAGCTCCTGTGTTGAGCATGGCACCTAGGTGTAGTACAGTGTGTAAATGGTGCACATAGAAGTGCGCCAGTATCTATACCGTGTGACAGAACTCTTGCCTTTTGGCTTTACAGCTTCTGTCATTTTGGCACTAGCCATGGTGGTAAATTGACTGCATTCATATAGCACTTTTATCCAAAGCACTTTACAACTCATTCACCCATTCTTTCTCACATTCACACACCGACGGCGGACGCAACAATGCTAGGTGCCAACCTGTTCATCAGTTTGGGGTTAAGCATCTTGTTCAAGGACACCTTGACACACCGCCGGGAGGAGCCAGAATCGAGCGAGGAACCTTCTGATTACCAGACAGCCGCTCCTGAGATACAGTTGCCCCGTGTGGAGCTGCAGAGGCCAGTGGCCTGCCACGTGACCCCCAACATTCCCCAACACAAGCCGGCACCGGTGTTTGGCTGCCGGCAAGCCGACCTAATTGATTGATTGAACATTTTATTAACAGATTGCAGAATGGGTACAATACAGTACGGCTCAATAAAAATAACAATTTCCCCATCTGATACTGTATGTTCTATTGTGCAAATAAACACTTCCTTGTTAAATTTTCAATCCATTGTGTCTGAATAGCTGATTCGGGAACCTGCTATGAATAGTCCAAGTCGATTAGCTCTGCCTGTGGCATTTACATAAAAATGCACCGTCAACTATGACTGCTGCTATTGGAGCTGGACTGCCACATACCCATTATGCAAGTATGCTTATCACTTTTACACACAAATCCTCTGTCATATATATATATACTTTAAAAAATACTTTTTTTTACTTGTGTTATTCCATGTTTATTTACTCTTCTTTTACCCTAGTTTAAACCAGTGAACCCACTCAACTAGGCAACAGACAGTTAAAGGGGAACTATGCCCACTTTCAGAATTCATAAATGTCATGTATAAGTCTGATGCTGGCTCCACATAGACAATGAAAAGACAATGAAGCTCATTTGGATATTAAAAAAGAAGAAAAGGGAGAAAACGAATATTCTGTTGATCCACAAAATCAGTCTCTCATTCATTCTCAATGCAGCAGCTAGATTCTTTCTTCTCTGCTTTCTAGCTTTTTGGCCGACAGAGTCCCTCTCCATGACACTTGGTAGGAGTGGTCATTGAGGTATGATGTCAGCCATGTCAGCGCAGATCCAGCCACTCTCATTCCTGCGAGGGCCGCGAGGAGGATCTGATGGTTGACTGTGTCGAAGGCTGCAGATAGATCTAGGAGAATCAGGACAGAGGAGAGGCCTTTCGCTTTTGCTAAGTGAAGTGCCTCTGTGACCGCAATGAGGGCCGTTTCTGTGGAGTGGCCAGTCCGGAAGCCAGACTGATTAGGGTCTAGGAGGTCATTCTGTAAGAGATAAGCAGTAAGTTGGTTGGATACAGCACGTTCAAGTGTTTTAGAAAGGAAGGAGAGAAGAGAGACAGGACGATAGTTGCCTATGACGGTGGGGTTCAGAGTTTTTTTTTTATGAGGGGCGTGACTCTGGCTTGTTTTAGGGAGGTGGGGACCACCCCAGAGTTGAGTGAGGAGTTGATGGTTGCAGTTAGGAATGGGAGGATGTCTGGTGCTATGGTCTGGAGGAGTGGGGAGGGTAGCTGGTCCAGCTGGCATGTAGTCGGACGTTTCGACGTTACCAGTGTCAGGGTCTCGGCTTCTGTAATGGGAGAGAAAGATGACAGAGTGAAGGATGAGGTTCTCGATTCAGTGTTTGGAATGGGTGGGGGTTGGGAGAAGGAGCTGCGGATGTTCTCCACTTTTTCCTCAAAGAAGATCGCAAAGTCTTCGGCAGAAAAAGATGAGGGAGGAGGGGGTGGGGGGGGGAGTGAGGAGGGAGGACATGGTAGCATGCAGTTTGCGAAGATTCTTGGCAGAGGCCTCGATCCTATGGTGAAAGAAAGAAGCTTTGGCATTAGTAATGGTTTTGGAGAATGTTAACAAGAGGTTGTGATATGTGTCGATGTCAGCAGTGAGGCGTGACTTTCTATACTTCCTCTCAGCCGCTCTCAGGACCTGTCTTATACAAGTGTAACGGAGGTACCGCGAATATATCCACAGTCACGATGGACTTCAAGTGTTGTGAAGTGACTGTGGCACGTAGCGGTACTGCAAGTAAAACTCACTCCCCCTTAAAAGGCATCCAGACACATTACCAAGAAGTTAATTCACCTCTTGGTATAGCGGTCTGCGATGTCGCCCGCGGCGCCAGGTTCGACTCCCACCCAGGGCATGTCAAATAAGACCGGTTTCACAAGTATCACAGAGAAATTTCAAAGGTACTCACAGTTGCACGAGGGTTTCGGACAAAAATATGGGATGGTTTGAAAGCTCTGCGTTGCTAATAAACATTTTAAATATTTTTTATAAACTGGTCAACACTGCTCAAAACTGCGTTGTTTCCGTATTTGGCTGCCTGGTGCGCCTGCGCTGTGATCACAGCGCATGCGCATCACACCCAACGCTGGAAATAATGCAGTGTTGACCAGTTTATAAAAATTATTTAAAATGTTTATTAGCAACGCCGAGCTTTCAAACCATCACGTATTTTTGTCCGAAACCTTCGTGCAACTGTGAGTACCTTTGAAATTTCTCTGTGATACTTGTGAAACCGGTCTTATTTATATATAATGAACGGTTCGCCAGAACCAGTCCTTCATGGGCAACATTGCTTGGTATCCCATTGAGGAGCAAGTGACTGTGTTTTCACGGCCAAACCTTGTTGGCGTGCATCACAGTCACGAAAGGGGCTACCCCTGGGCATAACTACGGATCACCTGAGGCTGCATGTTGCTTTATCTTGGCATACAAGGGCTTGCTCTAAGAGGACATGATCAGAGTTAATCAAATCGTGGAAACTTTTTAGAGCTACTGTATGTATGTACATTGTTTTCAAAGCATGAGATCCAAATGACGAAAAACGTTCCCTTCATTGCTGTCAAGACCGCTACTTGTGATTCAAGTTGTGAACGGTCTTTCTCAGCAATGAGGCACATCACATCCGAAACTGGCTAACAACAACAATGTGCCAGAAGAGACAGGCAACTCTGAGAGTCTGCTTCACATTGAAAGTGATCTCACACTCACAGACAAAGTTAAAGCAGAAAAGATCATTGGTGCCAAGACGAAATGTGGCATTTTGCTGCATTAACACATTGTGCGCCAAGAACGGCGTAAATCGTTATTGCCTGCCATGCGTTGAATGCCAACAGCGGCGTATCACGTGTTTGGGATCAATATTTCATTTTTTCGCCATGGCATTCATAATTCATCCAGCCTCCCTCCGGATCGCAGCCGGACCCTGTTCTGATATTGCAATGCCTCAATACCGCCGCCTGGTGGATGGTTGGGCGAGTTACACTCACGCCAAACCGGAAGTGGCGATCGGCGCATCGAGGAAATTCCTCCGCCAGAGATATATTGTGGCATGGATCAATATGTACACACTTGAGTGCATTTGGATCGCTTTCGAAACGCAATAATCGATATGATTTCGGCGTTTATTGCGTCATACAAACCGGAAATGGATCTAGCAGATCGACGTCAAATAATTGGGATATTTTTCCTCCAGTCTCATTGGCGAACGGTAAGAGGAAACTAACGTCACTTTCAGCTTGATTGTCCATTTCTTTGTTTGCAATCAGTCTGATCAATATATCAACCCATACTAAATAAAGCCGTTACTGACGATCAAGGAATTATAAACGACCCCCCCCCCCCCCTTTCCTTCATGCATGATGAAGCATAATGTATACCGATCATATACATTTAAATTTTTTAATATAGCGTGTAAAGGAAAGAAACGCCAATCGATAATCTATCATATGCTTCAGGGCTTATAACTAGCGTTTTTGGAATTACAGCAGAAAAGCTTAAAACATACTTATATTCTCGACCGTATTAACACAACAATGTATGAATGAAAAAATATAACGTTCCCACATCCAGAACGATAGATACCCGATGTTGAATGGGCCATAGTAATGCAGATATAGCTATAATATTTAAAAAGTTATAGCCCTGCAAAGAAGGTAAACATCTCCATAGGCTTACAGTGGTGGCAGAGAGGGCATACTGATGGGCACAATGCATGGCACCCAATGTGTTAAGGTAAGACAATGGTTAATCTATTATTTGATGCCTTCATTTGAACACTTAATTTGCACTTTATATGAGTGGGGCTCGCATAGCCAGTGGGTGTGTATAGGGAGGTGTAGTGGTTACGTCATTGTCGTTTTTCGTGTTCCACCCTCTGTCCAACCCAATGCATTTCCCCATTGCCCATTTCTAAATCGTCTATAGTTTAAAACAAATAAAGCATTAACATTGGCATGGTGTACCTTTCTGTGCTTATTCATCCACAATCTATAGCTCAACATGAAAATATTCGCAATTAATCATTAAAAAAAATCGCCGAATTTTATTTCAACCAAAAATCCTTAAAGGTGTCATGCAGTGCTATTCCTAGCACTATTTGGGCAACTTTACACACTTCCTGTGAGTCTATGTAACACATGTGTAATTTTTATTCCAAAAATAATCATTGTTTTATATTTCTAATCTTGTACTCAAAACCAGCATTTTTCAGCCTCATGAAATCAGGCTATTATTTGGCTTGGCTCCACCCACACTTTGAGTGACAGCCACCCACCAAATAGCTCCGCCCATCTCCCCGTCATTCCATCCAGGTAGAGGTCTGAGGTCTTAGGTTTCAGGTTTTTATTTCGACACGCAAAAACATATACCGATTTTACTAACTAATACAACATGGCTGTACATTATGTTTGGGATCCAGAGAGCGACCCACAGTTTGATCCCGAAGAAGAAGAAGAAGGCGATTTGCTACAGCGAGGCTTACATTACATCGTTTCCGATTGGTAAGTTGATTAATTGCACTATTAGTTACTTACTGTTATATAATAGTTGTGTACTTCTGTCGCGCGCGGCCCGTCGAAAACACACACTCACTAACGTTAGATTGTACTGACACTAACCCCCAAACAACAGCGATCGAGGCTTACGTTACATCGTTTCCGATTGGTAAGTTGATTAATTGCACTATTAGTTACTTACTGTTATATAATAGTTGTGTACTTCTGTCGCGCGCGGCCCGTCGAAAACACACACTCACTAACGTTAGATTGTACTGACACTAACCCCCAAACAACAGCGATCGAGGCTTACGTTACATCGTTTCCGATTGGTAAGTTGATTAATTGCACTATTAGTTACTTACTGTTATATAATAGTTGTGTACTTCTGTCGCGCGCGGCCCGTCGAAAACACACACTCTGTCCCGATGAGAGTCTCTGCTCGGAGACTGTTGCTTCTGTGAACAGTGTGACTGAAAGATAAAGATGATTGACTGTTGCTTCTGTGAACAGTGTGACTGAAAGATAAAGATGACTGACTGTTGCTTCTGTGAACAGTGTGACTGAAAGATAAAGATGATTGACTGTTGCTTCTGTGAACAGTGTGACTGAAAGATAAAGATGACTGACTGTTGCTTCTGTGAACAGTGTGACTGAAAGATAAAGATGATTGACTGTTGCTTCTGTGAACAGTGTGACTGAAAGATAAAGATGATTGACTGTTGCTTCTGTGAACAGTGTGACTGAAAGATAAAGATGACTGACTGTTGCTTCTGTGAACAGTGTGACTGAAAGATAAAGATGATTGACTGTTGCTTCTGTGAACAGTGTGACTGATTGTACTGACTGACACTAACTGTACTTGACGATTGAAATTGGGGGACCCTGATGTAAACAAGACGAAAGTCTTTCTCTGGCCTCCATTGATTGATAATTTCATTCACCCTCAAATCTACTAGGTGCACGTGCGGAAATTGTGAACGGATGCCAACAGAGACTGAGAATGTATGCTGCATGGAAGTTCCACAGGTAAAGTAGTAACACAAACTTGCATCTTGGTAGCACTGAAAACCATGCATATGGCTAACGATTTAATTTTCTATATATATAGGTCAGACGTCGAATTAACCAGGAACCAACTGGACTACTGTGCATGGTTGATCATCCGGGATTGGATCCAGTGTGCTTCAACCCCTATACCATCCAAATGGCAACTAATATCTACAAGGCAGATTTTGGCCGGATACCAGAAAGCGGAATCAATAAGTAAATAATATTTATTACAGATTTATATATTTTTTTACAGGTGTTTCTCCATCTTGCATCTCTCAGACTATACTAATCTTTCTTGCAAACACAATCTAATCCTTATTGCACATCACATATAATCAATGCTTGCTACTGTCCAATGACATGACATGACAAATGGTTATTTCCCAGCTTTTTTTTTAATTTTATTTGTGCATAAATATAATACTTGATTTTCTTCAGCCGTTTCAGATATATCGCGTACAGATGCTTTGTCGCGTGGTGCTTCGGCTACTTAGGCCGCAGAGTGAGGGTAGTAATCCCATCCTGTGTCGTGGTTCGAATCCGCACAGAATTTCCGGATGTTGATGGTGTCTATACTGGCTTCAGACCGGTACAGGATTGAATCGTGACACATAGCCGGCTACCGCTTCTTCCATGGAAGGCCTGTCGAACTGTGCGCACAAAGGTTCTGGGATGGCAATCGCCTCTACCACCTGGATATATTGTTGGGGGTCACGAAGGACGGAGTCAAACAGGAGCGCCATCAGCTGGTTGACATAGTCTGTAAATGAGAAATTGTTATTTGTTTTGTCATGTTAAAAAGGTTATTATTTATTCAATTTATTGTATTCCACTGTAAGTGGAAATATTTTTCTATTTATATAGGTCATGTGTGTGCAATAATAAATGTTGATATTTTTACTTACTGAATGTCGCTGGGATTTTCCTTGGTTTTATTGTGTGTCCACCTTTTTTGGCCTTTGGAAAACTCATCTTGTACGCCGGCTCTCCAGAAGCGTTTATGGCTTGCTGGCGATTTGAGTTTTCATTGAAATGCATGGCAGCTAGGTATAGTCTGAAAGGAACATTTCAATAAGCACAAGCAATATATTTGTAGTTGATCTGAGGTTATCTAATGCAACATAATGAGTTATTTGACAAATCAGGAGTCCATAATTAGTCATTTGTACACAATATAAAATACCTGCAAAGCATTCCTATGTACGAAAAAACCACGTTTTTTGGGGCAAAACGTAAAATCACACTGTGATAGGACTCCAATGAAGACGTTTGATGGTGTGGACTCAATTTGGCGACATCTTTGATGATCCTTGTGTTTAGCAAAACCTTCTCGAGCTGGTGGGCCGGTTTTGAGTCTAAAGTAAAAAAGAAATTGCATTCAGATATTTCATTAGAGTATATTACAGTAGATTAGAATTATTCAAGCAAGTATACATTTGAAAATCACACCAATCTAGAATGAGGACATAAATAAATATTTTGAGTATATATTCATGATGAAAGACAGACAGACATACCAGGTTTAACCCACTTGCTACTATCTCTTGATACACGGTCAGCATGAAGACAACGCGGATAGAGTGGTTCTTCGTCGTGTTCATGTACATTCATCATGTGATTGAGACATGACTTCCACCTAGCAACCCTCTCATCGGCAGACTTCGACGTGGCAGCTGTCCAGTAGAGGTGGTTTGAAATGTGCAGGCGCCACTTTTTTATGACCTTGCAGTCTTTCGCCTGTGCAATTTTGTCAAGCTTCTTAGACAGACCTTGAATTACATAACATAACATAACATTACATAACAGTCGTATGACATACATGACATACAGATAGACAGTACTGCTACATCTACATTTTTTGACATACCAGATTTGCAATTACAGTACTGGTTGGGTGGGTGGGGGGGGGGGGGGGGGGGGGGGGTTGGTAGGAGGGGTGGAATTGAATGTGGGATGCCTTTCGACATACCTTTGGCCACGTGCCACACATCGTAGAAGTGTTTGATGTCGTGATCTCTCAGGTACTTTTGGATCTGCGGGTGACGGTCTGTGACAATACAGTCCAAGGTCACGGATTTGGCGTCCAGAAGAGCGAGGCTTCTCCTCAAGCCCTCCAGTTCCATATGGTAGCTGCCTCCCACCTCATTGCTCTGGAACAAGGAAGGGAATAGCCTTTTCAAAATTCCACAATTAACATTTCCTAACCCCCGCTCACACACACAGCCAGCCAGACCACTTCACACCCCGCTCACACACACAGCCAGCCAGACCACTTCACACCTACAGCGATTCAAGATTCAAGACCGAGAGCTTTGTGTTCGTTTGAGCACAATGAAGGGTGCAGTGTCTCTTCAGACTTGTTAATTACCTGAATTAGTTGGACGTCTATGACATGATTGGTGGCGAGTTCCATCACAGAGTAACTTCCGTACTTAGCACTGTGGCCTGTTGAAAATAATAATAACAATTTCAATCAATGTAGTGCAATATTAAAAATGTATTCATAAAGTAGGAATTTGTCATTGGGGAGCTTTTTCTAACCTGGACTATCGGCTCGCATGTCACCGCCGATTATCACGCTTTCTTTCTCGCTTAATCTGGCGAGGGTAACGTCTTGGTCCTTGGTCCACAAACTTAGAACAGCAGGTTCCAAGAACTTCTTGGCGTGTTCCCGAAACGCTCTGTACTTTATTGTGGAGACGTGTAACGCATTTAGGACCTAAAAGAATAAATGAATAACGCTTTGTTAATATGCACGTGTGAATCACAAACAAAAACATAATGTATATCTGACTTGTCAATCAAATCAATCAAATCAAATACCTTCTCCATTTGGGTGAAAGATGAGCCAGTGAAAAATACTGCTGCAGAAAGCTGAATATTTCCAGCTGGTGTGATGCCGATGAGAGGCTGACTCGCCCATTTACGGCTGTATTTACAACCGGGGCAAACTTGGGAGACAGCCAAGAAGGTCCCTCGCGTAGTTTTGGTGATATGACATTGAGCATTGCACACCGGACACTGTTGAAATAATTCCAGTAGACTGTCTTCGTAAACGATGTATTTCTGGACCTCATAGATTGGTTTTGACGGTTCCCTGCTCGAGAAAAACACAAATAAATAACACGGCACAACTATATAGCTTTTGTATTTTTACGGGCCATGGAGATGTTTGTAACAACTAACTTACGCTAGAATCGAGGGCTCGCTAATCAAAGAGTCAATGTTGAAAGTGGAATCCTGCGGCGGCTCTGGAACATCGATCGAGCTGTCGGTCACTCCATCGTCATCGTCATCAGACTCCAGTCGTGGTCTTTTACTGGGTCTAAACCCCTTCACAGGTGTTGACGTGGATGGTCCCTGTTGATTAGACCAGTATCCAGTATTTTGTGTCCCCACCGAGAGCGACACGACTTTCGCCTGAACACCTATTTACAAAACATAGTTTAGTCAAACAAGGGATTTATTGATAACTTTGCTCACTCACTCACTCACTCACTCACTCACACACTCACACATTGTGACCTGCTCTGGCGTAACAGCAACATGGTCACCACACTAGAGCTAGCATTGTGACCTGTGTAACACCAACATGGTCACCACACTAGAGCTAGCATTGTGACCTGGCGTAACAGCAACATGGTCACCACACTAGAGCTAGCATTGTGACCTGTGTAACACCAACATGGTCACCACACTAGAGCTAGCATTGTGACCTGGTGTAACACCAACATGGTCACCACACTAGAGCTAGCATTGTGACCTGGTGTAACAGCAACATGGTCACCACAATAGAGCTAGCATTGTGACCTGTGTAACACCAACATGGTCACCACACTAGAGCTAGCATTGTGACCTGGTGTAACACCAACATGGTCACCACACTAGAGCTAGCATTGTGACCTGGTGTAACAGCAACATGGTCACCACACTAGAGCTAGCATTGTGACCTGTGTAACACCAACATGGTCACCACACTAGAGCTAGCATTGTGACCTGGTGTAACACCAACATGGTCACCACACTAGAGCTAGCATTGTGACCTGGTGTAACAGCAACATGGTCACCACACTAGAGCTAGCATTGTGACCTGTGTAACACCAACATGGTCACCACACTAGAGCTAGCATTGTGACCTGGTGTAACACCAACATGGTCACCACACTAGAGCTAGCATTGTGACCTGGTGTAACAGCAACATGGTCACCACACTAGAGCTAGCATTGTGACCTGTGTAACACCAACATGGTCACCACACTAGAGCTAGCATTGTGACCTGTGTAACAACAACATGGTCACCACTAGAGCTAGCATTGTGACCTGTGTAACGCCAACATGGGTCACCACACTAGAGCTAAATTTGATTTGCAAATACAGTACTGTTTGTGATACTGAAGGAGTCAAGAAAAGGGAGTATATACATTTGACTGTATATACTGTATATATACTGTATATTGACAACCATACTGGGTAATTTACATTGGAGGTGGGGGGGGGGGGGGGGACACTATACAAACAATCCACATTCCTTTACAGCTTTGGGTGAAAGCGGTGGGTGAAGGGGGCCAATCTAAACAATTCTGGGTCACATTATTACACATTATTACATTACATCACACTGAGTTACAAACCTACCTTGACTCTTGACATGCGAACGAAGTGTTTTCATAGAAAGCTGTGTACCAACAGAACGAATCTTTGGGTTGTCTGTCTGGCAACTGAAGTCCCTTGAAGCAGGAGAAAGGCGTACATTGCCGCTGGAACTTGTGGTGGCCTAAGAGTTACCAAATCGTAAATCAATTACAATATAATACAAGCCACTAAATATAACGTTACCTTGTTTACCTCTCACTAGTTGTGTTCTTTTATTTAGAAGTTATGACTAGCTTGCTTCAATAGTTTTCTATAACGTTACTTTATAAAGAGCAGCAGTTACTATAACGTTAGATGGTATTTATGATAACATATCTCACACGACATATCTACTTACTATTTCTTGTGTCGGGTCGCGTATTGAAGGCACAGCTCTTTTGGTTAGCACCAACATGGAGACCACTCCAGCATCAAAAATACCTTGATTGGTGACGTCGTCGGCGGAGAAATGTGCAGTACAAACCCGAGTATTAGACGTTGCAACGGAACTTGGAGGGTCACCAAAAAGGAACTTGTTCCATTGTTGGCGAAGTTCGGCATCAACGGGGAAACTGTGCAAAGACTTCTCGGTAGCTCTACAACCAGGAACATTTACATCTGCGGGGTTTGCTGCTCATCGTGAAATTGAGGCGAGTGACGGCAATTTCTGTTTCCAGGTTGTATCGGCTCCAGGTACCAAGAATGGAGGCGGGCATTAGGTAAAACCACACAGCCAATCACATCACCTTGCGCTATAAACAGCGCCCTGTGACGTTGCCCAGCTCGTCAAATCAACATGACCTGATTTACTAGAGGCAAATAGGGGATGGGCTGTAGCTGAGGAATTCGTCAATATAGTATTTAGGCCCAAAAACACATTGATACGAACTCCTATTACTATAATACAATGCTAGAGACTGAAAAATGACATTTATAACGCATAGCCCCTTTAAACAATAATGTTAGTGATAGAAGGGAACTCATTTTGTGCAAAAGTGGAACGTTTTTCAAATCCCATGCGGCAGAATTGTTACAATAGCCGATAATCCATTTTCCCAATGATAAATCCCTATACGGGTGGAACAACCAGTGACGTCAGACTACACCTCCCTATTGACAATATTGTTCAGCTCACCCGCCGTTATGGCTTGTGTGTCTGCTCGGACCGGTGCTCAGCATAACCGAACGTCAACACAGATCATTATGAACGTCAGTAGTAAACACACGCCACTAGATGGCGCAGCACACCTTCATTCAATCAGGCTACATTGCCAACCAAATCTTCTGTCTCAGAGCCTCTACAGTTTTGATTGATTGATTGATTGAAAAGTTTATTAACAGATTGCAGAATGGGTACAGTACAGTACAGCTCAATACATACAATTGTTAAGGGGATGCAGACCAGAGAAAGACTTTCGTCTTGTTTACATCAGGGTCCCCCATTTTCAATTCATCATAACATATATGACATACATGACATACAGATAGACAGTACTGCTACATCTATACATTTATGACATATCAGATTTGCAAATACAGTACTGTTTGTGATACAAAAGTGTCCAGAAAAGGAGTGTATATACATTTGGCATAGAAACTGTACATTGGAGGAGGTTGGTTGGGTGGGGTGGGGTTGGGTGGGTTGGGTGAGGGCTGTACATTGGAGGTGGGGGGGGGGGGGGGGGGTTGGGAAGGGGACACACACACATTTTACACTGTACATTGGAATATTGACAAAGCCTTACTTTGTCATTTACTGTACAACTAGGTTAGGACATTTGTAGGGGCCAGTTTCGAATTGCAGTCTCACGTAGGTGTTTTTTGAGAGTGTTTTTGAAGGTGGGTAGTGATTCACATTCCTTTACAGCTTTAGGCAGGGCGTTCCACATTGATGTGGCATAATTGCGAAACGTGTTTAGTCCCTTGTTTGAGCCGAATCTGGGTTTTACATGATTTGTGGAGCTCCCTCTGGTGTTGTGATCGTGGTATTCACTGACCTTTGGGAAGTATTTTGACATGTACATGGGTACCTTGGTCGCGTAGTGTATCTTGTAGACCAGGCCCATTGCAAGTTGCTGTACTCTGTCGTCTACTCTAAGCCATCCTAGGTTGTCAAAGTGGGCAGGGGTGAGGTGGGTTCTAGGAGTCAGGTCAAGTAGTAGTCTGACTAGCTTGTTTTGAGATGTTTGTAATTTGTTTTTTAGTGCCTTTGAGGTGCTTTGGTACCATGAGGTGCAAGCATAGTCGTAGTACCCTTGAATGAGTGCTCCTGCTAGGGTCTTCAGGGTATTCTTGTTTACCAGAGAGGAGATCCGGTACAAGAATCGCGTTCGTTGGTTGACTTTTTTTATTACATTGGATGCCATTTTGTCACAGGAAAGATTAGCCTCTAGGATGGAACCCAGGTAGGTAATTTCATCTTTCCTTGTGATAATATTGTCACCCACTGTAACCGAGAAGCCGTCGGTCTTGCTGAGTTTGTTATTTGAACCGAAGAGAATGGACTCTGTTTTGCCCATGTGTAATGATAGTTTGTTGTCGGCGAGCCATATGCAGATTTTGCCTAGTTCCGAGCTGAGCAGTAGGTTGCATTTGTCTGTGAAAACACATTTTTAAGAATAAAAAAACAAGCACATTGATGTATTTTTTTCTCCATGTATTTAATAAAAGTCGTCATGACTACTGCTCTTAACATTTACAGGTGAGCCATTGCTCAGTTATCTTGTGGTCTCCGCCTACTGTACCAGTAACATGTCTAGACCATTTTGTTTTTCTCTTAATGTTCACTCTGTACAAAAACAAAAAGCCCAACATTATTTTTCTTTGTATAAAAAATATAAGTTAATTTAAATTTAACTCTAATTAAGAAAATAACAATAGTAATAATAATAGCAATAATAATAATAATAATCATTCATATAATAATGATGATCATAAGCTAAACATAGTGCAGACAATGGGATACAACTGGTGCTTAAAAGCCAAGGGACAATGCAGTACCATGGACTCCCATGTTTCAAAGTGGGGTTGTGGGTTGTGGGGAGGGGGGCAGTCAAAAGCTCACATGCACACACACGCGCACACACCGCGCACACACACGCGTGCACACACGCGCACACACACACACACACACACACAGAGTCAGAAAGTGCACGACCGCCATTCAATACAGCACCATCAGAGCATATATCTCAGTGTCAACCTAAGTCCTAGCATGTACACACGCTATACACCTATTACTGCATATGCAAAAATCATTGAGAAACCTCCGCTTTTAGGGTGTCATGCTGTTGCTCTAGGTCAAAAAGTTGCTGGAAGCAATATTTGCAAAAAAGTAAGACAAGAGCACATATTCTATAAACTGATGGTGTATAATATAACCCACACGCCACCACCACAAGCAATCTGCAGTCATAAAAAAAAAAAATAAACATTCATCAAAATATACATTCACAACTCAGTAACCAGTCATTCACAAAAATATCTTAGCAGGGAGAAACACCGTCCACTGGAATAACAATCTGGGGACAAAATAAAACATTAAATAAAAAAGAAAAACAAAGAAAAGGTGTCTTTTGGAAGATCTTGGAAACATATTGGACAGATATATACGACAGTATACAATAGTACCACGTGTATCTCTGTTCTGGAACAAAGTGTCAGCATAGTGGAGGGTACATGTACATGTATTTCCTTTCATAGCTAAAGGGAACGAATAGGTTATATATATTTTTTATTCAACATGCCTGCAAATGTTCAACTTACATTCTTGAGATGCGAACCCAGTGATAGACTTGTGATGTACTTCAGCGTACCAAGGGAGGGCCAGACCTCTCTTCTCTTGAGCTCCAAATGGCCTTCTATAGCCTTAGCTTTCAGAGAAATACACTGAGGGGGCAGGATCTTAAGTGATGCATATGTGTGTGTGTGTTTACAGATCAGAGGTCCTTTTTCAGTCGTTGGCATCACTAGCGAAATGGGGAAAAAAAGATATAAAAAAAAGTTCAACCAAATGTTATTAGCGGTTTTCTTGGCAAACTTGACATAATAGGATATGGCCTAAACGCTTCCGACGTCTCTCATAGAATGGAATAGGAACGAGTTTCATTCTTTAAATGATATACGTCAGTTTCAGAAGTAAAAATTGTCGGCCTAGTGTTGATATCTCAGTATTTGAATATAGATAATGACGTCCTATTCTGTAAACAAAAGGGCCTTTAAACTGCAAACAACAACAGCTCTAAAATGTTGGCAAATTTTACATCAACATACCATCAAGATTGATTTCATTGTACTGAATATTAAACCTCGCAGAAACAATCACAAACGAAGATCTAAGGCTGAAGTTCAGTTTCTCCCAAAATCTTTTGTTTCAAAACCATTCATTCATCCATCAATTGCGTGAGAAAAGCAATGGGGATTAGGGGGCCATTGTTCTGACTGTTGTCAGCAGTCGAGGCAAAACGTTGACTGTCAATGAGCCTTATTGATGCTATCTGCGTGTTGCTTCTATGTTCTTGTCTTGTGAACTCAGCGCTTGTTCTAAATACAGGTTGCCCAGCCCAAGGTCAGGTCCACGCTAAACAGACACTCGAGCGGCTGACGTACGCAGCGGGGGGGCCTCAGCGCCAGGGGCCACTCCTGGGTGGAGCACTGGAGCAGTGTGACTCCCGTGTGATTTAAGTGTATTATTTGTCTCCTCCTGTAACAGTTCAGGCTTTGTTTCGCACAATATGCTGTGGGGGGGGGGGGGGGGGGGGGGGGGGCTGCAATCTCCACCTAGAATGGGCTTTTTTTTTAATTCAAGTACTGCAAAAAAGATTTTTGCTTAAGAAAAAAAAAGGTTATAGAAAAACATTCTGGCAGCCGCCTCCTTAATAAGATGGCTTAACGACATGCATCTGTTCTAAAACATTCCTTCTGTCTCTGTACCCTCTGAAGTAGTTTTGTGTTAAACAAAATTATCTACCGCAGGAAGCAAACAGTACCATTTCACAAAAAAAGAAAAAGGCTGAACCGACAACAGTCGAAAATATTTCACATATTCAGGTTCAGAGAGTAAGGCTTCTGCAAATAACAAGACCATAGAAGAAACCAGCTGAAGTCAAATAACAAAAATAATAAATAAAAATAACATAAAACAACAACAACAAAATAAATCAACCGTCAAAAATGTTTTAAAACACACACATAGACGAAGTCCATTCTGCCAATTGGATTCCCAGGCTGAGTGGCCATAGGACGATGGGGCTCAGGTCCCTCCCCCTCTGGCTGTCCGTCAGTCTCTGGGATCACGCAAACCGTCAGTGTTGACATCTCCGTCACCCAATGAGGTAACTGTGTGTTTAACAACAACAAAAAAATCTAAAATCACCAAAGGAAGTCACCTTCACTACCCACGCGGTGCACCTGCCCCCCACCCTCCCTCTCCCTGCCACGGTGCCACCACATAAAATGGGGATCATTCTCCCAGGAAGTCCAAGAGTCTGTGGAGGGATTAGGGGATTGTACTCCGTGGGCGGGAGACCGGTCAATCGCTTTCTAGTCAGTTGTCCACCTTGACGGGGCCTGAATCGTGGGACCGGTTGGCATCTGCAGGGTCTGAGGGACGCAGGGTGATGTCCTCCGCCTCTCCCCTCACGATCATCTCCCATTGCCCCAGGTTGTCCCTGCAAAACACACCCAGTCAGACATAAGGGCAAAATGGCTGCACGTGTGAGTTCAGTAATTCCCCTCTGTTTCAGTGGAATTGGGTTGGTATAGGTAACAGCTTGTTTCACCATGTTTCAAGTTCTCAGGACACACATTGATATCAGGCCATTGTTTCTTATGGGGACGTGTCTAAAGTGGCAAAGGACCAAAATGCAATAGATGCAGTGGAAATATAGTGGACGATGTCGGTAAACAACTGAACGAAAACTACATTGAATGATATGACTAAAATGTAACAATAAAAACTGGTAAAAAATGTCTAATCTAAAAGAAAAACACAAAGTCTAAATAGCTGCTAAAATGAACTATGCTCAACAACAAGTCTCTATATCAAGAGTCTGTGGCAGAGAGCGACCACATAATTGTCCATTAGAGACGCCACACATTTTAAGAGGCCTATCTGATGGTTACGGATTGGGAGGCATTTCAGTTTCCCCCTGAAGGGCAGTGTTTTTGTTTTTGAGACATTGGAAGTAGAAATGATTAGTGTTTGTTAGAAATGCTAGTGTTTTAATGGAATAAGTCAGTATAAGCCTGACATGCCAGACCCATGGAAAAGTATGCAAACACCTTTCCCATGGGTCTGAAAGCGGCCCATTGACAAATTACGCGAAAATGTCATCAATAAAGTAACTTTTTCAATGCCCTAGTTGGTCGTAACTTATAAAATAGATTGATCACAAAAACATATTTTTTAATCACTATTTTCCGTTAAGGTGAGGCGTGATTATGGCAAGGTCTGCTGTTGTAGTTTGGAAAAAAATACCCTCCATACAGTTTCAGTGGAATGTTTGATGTGTTGCTAGGAAACAGCTTGGGACTACAGCTGTTTTCCTGTTGCAGTGTTTGCTAATAACAACAACTGTATCAAATGCAGTCTGTTGTATAATGCTGGTTCATTATTGTATAACATTGTATGGGTTTGAGCTAGCAATATAGGCTACCAATCGCTACATTTCAAAACACCGGTACCAGTGCTTATAGGAAGAACGCAAAATAACTCCCAGTTTGAGACAATTCAGACAGGCTTGTTAAAACGGACGGACTATCCCTCTAACTCTACTGAGCTGTTGCCCCCCCCCCCCTCTGTGCTATATGAAGCCTGATACAAGAATGTAAGAAAAAAAACCTGCCTCTGCCCTTTCAGGCCATTCCGTTCAATTAGCCAACTTCATGAGTTTACACACTTGTGGCTGATCCGACGGCACGTCACCGGGCTCCGAAGCGGCTGGCCCTTGCCGCCCGGCCTGCCCCTGGCAGCGCACACGGTGTCAGGGGGGCCAGGCGTTCATATTGCACCACTCGCTTTGTTTGCATTCCCCGCGGATCAAGGTCGCAAAGGCTGCAAAGCACGGGGTTACGCAGGGGAGGCGGCAACGTGAAATGTGATACTGATAAACAATCTACACATACACACACACACACACACACACACACACACACACACACACACACACACACACACACACACACACACACACACACACACACACACACACACACACACACACACAAAGCAAGGAAACCTGTGTACCTTCACCCACATCCACGGACACACATGGACGCAGGCACACACACACACACACACACACACATACAGTACATACAGGTGGACACGTTATTGCCTAGGAATCTAAATTCCAAGGGTTTCAAGGAGGGATAGATACTCACTTGCAGGCATTTAGCAGAGGGTTGGATGGAGGGAACAGCTCCGATAGTGTTGTATAGCATGGAATAGCAACAGCATTGTAGAATCCCACCTTAGGAAACAACAACAAAACTCTTCTTTAGTTATTATGATTATTCATTATGATTCATTATACTATATCATATTCATACATTATCAATATAATATGTCGGTAATCATATTACGATCAATTAATTTATATTCAATATGTTGTCAGATCATTTGGGTGCCTAATAAAATCTCTACACTCTGGTGAACCAATTGGACTTGCGCCACACACATCTCATGATTTCAATTCTCTCTGGTTTGGGAGGTGTACTGATAACAGATTATTCATGGCCAGAGGACCGTCAACAGGCTAATTTAGGAGATTCACTCCCCTGGGACGAAAAAGCACCACGTGACCCGGTGTAAGTGTGTGTCTGTGTGTGTGTGTGTGTGTGGAGGTCTTAAAGGAACACGGCAATTATTATGAGCTTACCGTCTTCTCCAGAGTCAGACAAGATAGATACCAATTTCCTCTCTTTGTGTTAAGTAGAAAGCTATCCGGCTGCATGCTAGCCTAGCTTAGCACAAATGATTGGAAGCAGATATAGCAAACTAGCCTAGCTGTGGGTCAAAAACATCACTCCCGGAGTTTTAAGCTAGGCTCGTGGTCCGTATCCACTTCCAGTCATTTGTGCTAAGGTAGGCTAGTTTGCAGCCGGATAGCTTTCTACTTAAAGCACAGAGAGGAAATTGGAATCTATATCTTCTTATCTGACTCTGAAGGAGACGGTAAGCGTGTGTTCCTTTAAGGAATTCAATCCCAGTCCTCTGTAAACCTGATGACCTTGTACAGACTATGGCATGTTCCCTGGTCCACAATGTAAAAATTCTACATTAACACTTTCTATGCCACTCACGAGTTTTCTCGGATTTATAATAGTTATGTTGAAAGCCACTCACGAGATTTCTCGGAAATTATTATTATTATTATTTTTTTAGCAATCTGAAATCATATTGCATCACGCGAGCCTACCCTAGTCTACCCGAGAGCCGCCGGCGATCAGATGTGGAAAAAAGCGCCCCCTATCGTCTCCCAGATGACATAAGGGATTTTGGAATGGACTCAATGAAAATGGATGGGGGGAAAAATCCTGTACTCCATATTTTCCAGTCCACTGATGCAGCCGGGGTTACCACAGTTCATTATGGATCCTCTGAGCGCCGCGGATCATGAGTTCTACTGTATACACGTTAGATCTATACACTTATCGATTTTTTCGAATGGTGATCAGGAATTGGAATATACCAGTTGGATACCATCTGATGTCAGGTAAGGAATCTATGTTATCAGTGTTAGGATAATCAGACTCATTTTGATGAAGATATAAGCTGTTTTGTGAAATGTCCTCTATCGGTTTCACTGTAAAATCCATGAGGAAATGAACACGGCTATTATCAGCGCGCGCCTCGAATGGGCGTGCGTGTACGTATAATATTGATCATCTAGCGTTTATTTGAAAACGATTCATAAATAGGCCGACAAATATCAACGTTCTGGAATATTCCAGTAAAAGACGATTATCACAGAATGGCCCAGAATGGGCTGTTTTTTTACCTCAAAACGGGTGCTTTTCAAAATGCTCTCAAACGGAAATGAAGCGATAAAAAAACAATCTGCCTTGACAGCACTGACTGGAAAATGATTCTTTGATAAGCGACGGGCAGATTAGACACATAGCCATAATTTAAAACATAGATTAGGCGATATAACGTTAACATTAAAGTGGATGGTGGCATTCAAGCACTAACTCTGGTGCCACCTGGTGGCACTGAAAGTGTTAACAAACAAACCGCATAGCGGTTACTTTAGCTGAATGTTGTGATTGTGATATGAATTACGATGCATGGGCTTTTTCTATATTATTTTCCTTTCCTTTTCAGAACTAATCAAATTAGTCATCAATAAAAACAATCAAATATAGGCAAAACACAGATGAAAATCTGTTAAAACAGCAGAGAATCGATTTGCAGCGTATGCTGAATAAATAAAATAAAATAAATAAAAAAAAGTATAATAATAAAAAAAAAAATTATCATTCTTTCCAAAACAAAAAAGGCCTAGAAGCAGCGTTGCTAACGCTAATGGCACGCATACCAGAGGCTAACTGCCTAAGAAAACAGGCACAGAGGCACTGAAAGAGGATTTCACCCATCTAATGAACACACTAGACTAGACAAATATCAAGATGTATCCATTAGTGCAGGGGTTCCCAACCTTTTTTCCCCCAGGGACCCCCAAACATCTCTGATGAAATTCCTGGACCCCCCTCCTAATAAAATACCATAAAATACTTTTTTTTGGTCATTTTAATAACAAACTGCTTATACACAGGCATATGCATCATAATTAGACCCACTATGCTTCTTTGACTTGTGCCTTCAATCAACAAATCTCATCTTGCACCATATGTATTTCAAAATGTTGGCCAATATTCAAATCCTGTATTCATCCTCTCAAATCAGGCCCTAATGGTGAACGGTTTGCATTTATGTTGAATGAAGTAAGAATCCACTGCAGTAAAAATATCCTCACCTCGAGTGGTGGTAGTAAGGTTGACTGACATGAGAATGTCCTGCTTCAGATCCTCATTTTCGATATACTGCACATAAACAATGAGCACAGCCTCGTCTGCGACAGTTGTAGTTTCATCAAGTTATATGGCAAATGGACCCTTTCTAAGCTTTTCTGACAGCTGCTGCTCGCAATCACTTGACATCTTATCAATTCGGTCTTTCACTACATTGTTCGAGAGTGGTACTGATTTTAGTTTATCCGCCACCTGTGGGCCGCACAGTTTCTAAACCATTTTGATGCAGGCTGGTTTGATGAGCTGCTCGCCAATATTGTGCGGTTTCTTTGCTTTTGCAATTAAAAGCGAACACTCAAAGGAGGCTTCGGTAGCCTTCTGTAAATCACTGCCACCCCTGCTCCACGCTACTCTAACATCAACGGGCTTGTTCGCCTTGAGAGACTGTTCTTTCCTCCAAAAAAAGTCCGGATCCTTCCCAACGGTTTCTGGGTGCTTAGACGCCTGATGTCTCTTCAGCTTGCTGGGCTTGAGGCTCGAGTTTGCCAACTTTTCTCCACAAATCACACACTCAGGTTGTTTGTCTGGTCCCTCAGTGAAGCCCATGGTGATGTAATTTTCGCGATTGCTGTAGGTCCTAACTTTTTTTGCAGATGAGCTGCCGTCATCTCCTTTTCGTTTGTCACAAATTTTCGCCTCTGGCGGCTGACTGCAGACGAGCCGAGAAAGTTAACTAGCGTGCTAGGCTAGCTACGGAAAGTGATAGTCAACTGATTCGCGTTTTAGCGGCTACCCGGTTTAGCCTACCGTTAACGTTCAAAAATCATGTCTAGATGTTTATTTATTTATCTTTATTTTTTATTGTAGTGGAGAGACTATTCATGCTTCTGATGATAAAAATATACTAATTAAATATTTCTCTGAAAGGGAAAAAAAAAAAAAAAAAAAATACCTCAAATCATCTGTGGTCTGGCGGACCCCCTGCGCCCCCTGGCGGACCCCAGGTTGGGAATCACTGCATTAGTGGACCAATTGCATGCTTTTGCAGAGGACAAGAAGCCTTCCGTCGCCTCCTTCAGACATTAACACTTTGAGTGCCACGCCGGGTTTTCCTTTTTACCCCCTTGATCCACTTCAATGTTAACGTTAATATCGCCTAATCTATGTTTTAAATTATGGCTATGTGTCTAATCTGCCCGTCGCTTATCAAAGACTATTTTCCAGTCAGTGCTGTCGAGGCAGATTGGTTTTTTATCGCGTCATTTCCGTTTTAGAGCATTTAGAAAAGCACCCGTTTTGAGATAAAAAACAGTTCATTCTGGACCATTCTATGAAAATCGTCTTTTACTGGAATATTCCACAACGTTGATATTCGTCTGCCTATTTATGAATCGTTTTCAAATAAACGCTAGATGATCAATATTATACGTGCACGCAAGCACATTCGGGCCGCGCACGGATAATCGCCGTGTTGATTTCCTCTTGGACTTTTACAGTGAAACCGAAAGAGCCCATTTCACAAAACAGCTTATAACTTCATCAAAATTAGTCTGATTATCCTAACACTGATAACATAGATTCCTTACCTGACATCAGATGGTATCCAACTGGTATATTCCAATTCCTGATCACCATTCGAAAAAATCGATAAGTGTATAGATCCACCGTGTGTACAGTGCAGTACATGATTCCGCGCGTCTCAGAGGCTCCAGAATGAACTGTGGTAACCCCGGCTGGATCAGTGGACTGGAAAATGTGGAGTACCGTTTTTTTTCCCCCATTCATTTTCATTGAGTCCATTCCAAAATCCCTTATGTCATCTGGGAGACGATAGGGGGCGCTTTTTTCCACTCGTGTATACTCGGGTAGGCTCGCGTGATGCAATATGATTTCAGATCGATAAAAAAAAAAAAAAAATCAGAGAAATCTCGTGAGTGGCTTTCAACCACATAAAAATAAACCCGAGATATCTCGTGTGTGGCAGTTAAAGTGTTAAGCACCCCCACAGCCCAAATGGAATGATAATTTTAAATTTTTTTTAAACTATAGATTTATTTTTCACGTTTTTTTTCTTCATAGTCGACTATCGGCTAATTTCGGCCAATCATAGTCGACTATCCAAATCCTTAGTCGGGGACAGCCCTAGTGTATAGCAGTAATTCCTAGAACGCGCGTTATAGGCCGCATCGCATATTATACATTATCGATTGGCGTTTCGTCCCTATACACGCTATATTAAAAATGTCAAATGCATATGATCGCTATACATTATGCTCCATCATGCGTGAAGGAAAGGGGGGGGGGGGTCGTTTATGATTCCTTGATTGTCAGCAGTGGCGTCGCGTGGGTAAAATAACAGAGGATGCCAAAAAAATATTTATAAATATTTTTCTTATTAAATTCTGTTCATATTTAAGCCAAATAATATATATAATATATTTCTCCCTCCCTCGCTCTCTCTCTCCCTCTCTTTCTGAATATTACACACACACAACACAAATATATATACACACACATACAGTGGTTGCCTGCAGGAGGTCTGGTTGATTATGAATCAGAGAGAGAGAGAGAGAGAGATAGATAGAGATATGGCCTGATGTCGCCGTCGGAGCGTTTCTCAGCGTTTTGCAAGATATTGCTGACATGGCAGAACATACATGTATACAGTAGCCTGTGGCTCGGCCCATCAAACACAAGCAGTACAGTATGACTCGGCGAGTCGGCGCCGCCCCATCAACACAATAACACAGTATGATATGACACAGCAGAATATACAGTATGGCTCCCCACACACACACACACACACACACACACACACACACACACACACACACACACACACACACACACACACACACACACACACACACACACACACACACACACACACACACACACACACACACACACACACACACACACACACACACACACACACACACACACACACAGCGGCATCACTTATGAAAAGTTATTAGGTTATTAGGTACTCGCAGTCACCATTGTTGCAGCTGACGCTGCAAAGTAAAATAAAGCAACGTCCACAATCACAAAGTTCTCCAAGTCCTGTGGGTATTCAGGTATTCTCCTAAACTCTTCTGCAGCTGAGCGAATTTCAGGTCTCCTCAATGAATTAATCCGAGAGAGGAATCCAAATTTCAATCAATCAAACAATGCTGTTTGTTTAGACATTAAGACTCAAATAACGTTAGCTAGCTATCTCCGGGGTTCCCTCGTATTGTTGTTTTGATTAGAACGTGGCCGCGAGGCGTGTATATTTTCCCCAACGCAGTTTCACCGAGGCGATGACGTCGTCACGTTTAGCTTTTAATGTGATATGATTGGTCAATCGGTGGAAACGTTCTGGACTGGCCCGCCTCCAGGGCGGCAAATGTGCAGAGGCTAGAGTACTTAGTTTGCTGACGGACCCGTTTTAATGTGTGGTTAGCGCTTTGCTAAGCTCAAATCTTATTGGCTATTATTGGTTTTGGACTCCACAAGCATGAATCACATGGTGGATGCTAGAGAAAGACACCTCCCCTCTGCCTCCTCTGCTGCAGTGAGCACAGAGTGACTGCCTCTGCTCAGTGAGTCTGACAGTGTGTTAGAGAGTGAGAAGGATAAGAGGGAGACATTTAAAAAAAAAAATTATAACACAGAGATGAAAAATAATGATTTTTTATTATTATTGTAAACTATATCAAAAATATATATATATTATTTTTATTTTAATATTTTCTTTTTCTTTTCATATTTCATATTTCATATTTCATATTTCATATTAATTCATATTTTAATAATGGGGAAGCCTGGCATCCCTTGGCTTCCAGGAGGATTCGCCACTGATTGTCAGTAACGGCTTTCTTTAGTAAGACACCATACGTTGATCAGATGGATTGCAATGAAATAAATGGACAATCGAGCTGGAAATAACGTTAGATTCCTCTTACCTCTGGCCGATGAGTCTGGAGATAATTCTTTTCAATTATTTGATGTTGATCCGCTAGATCCATTTTCTGTTTGTATGACGCAATAAACGCAGAAAGCCTATTGATTCTTGCGTCTCGAAAGCGATCCCATGCACTCGAGGTGTGTATATTGATCCACGTTACAAGATATCTCTGGCGGCGCTTTTTCCACAAGTACACTCGTGATTGGCAATTAATGTGTTAATGATCTCATTTTAGCTGCTGATTCTGGAAATCCCGCCTGTTGTGAAGGGCCAGATTAAACCGAATATATATATTTATTATATATATATATTTAATTGTATTTGTATATTCTCTAATATTCCCTGATATCCCTTGTATATTCCTTGTACAATATGCATTGAATATCCATTCTAGCCTACTGAACATCCCATAATAGTCTCCATTCTACTATTGGTCGAGACCTTGGTGCCAGGCTGCCATACCCCCCAGACCCAGTTCAAACGTACCGCTCAACATGTACGAACAAGTCCTAGTTCCGCGTAGGAATCTGGCTACCGCACCACTAATGGGACTATTTGTTCATAGTGCGTATATATACTGCGCTACTAAAGTAGGACTTCCCTTTTCAGTCCAGTTTCTTACCCTCCAATAGAGTGACAGACGTAAAGCCTCCCCGCGACGCCACGTGTGGGAGTAAGGCCAAGTTCGGCCTACCATCGGTATTGAGACATCGTGTATATTAATATTTGAATAGTCATATTTGGCACTATATCGTCGAGTTGGACGTAGTCTATTAAGCTAATAATAGTCTGTTAATATATAGTGCTTCGTGCGGTGAGAATACTACCGTAGTCAGTACCCCATCGTTTCGGGCAGAGAACTGGCTGCTTATCCAGGATGATCGACCCCATGTGAGATTGCACCCGAGGAGCCCCAGAGCCGACGAGCGAGTGGACCTGTATACCGGATTATTCTGCCGACGACAGCCCGCCTTCCCAGGCACGGATTATGCTTTGTATACGTTGATTATTCCATGGATAAAGACCCCCGACACTGCCGTGTGTTGGAACCCCCCCCCCTGGAGAGGACGCAAGGTGAGGAGACGCTCTGCAAGACGAGGTCGCTTCACGTCTCTCCTCCGTGGACCGGAGGACGCCGGCCCACAAAGAGTCCATCTGCTTTCATCTGCGGTCCAAGGATCGCCGGCGCCTTGAACGGCACTACAGTGGGTTCACCTGGGATACCCTTGGCCGGATGAGGCAGCCGGACTCTACCCCCCCCCCCCCCTTCCTACTCCTGTCGGCTTACAAGCGACCGGATTAACCCCCCCTAGTGTATCCAGTCTATAATCATTAAAGTATCATTGCTGTTATTCCTTAACTATTCCAGGTCGTATATGTACCACCTGCGCCTTCAGAGATTGGACATTCTCTATTGATATACCGACGAATACTCTTGCCATAAAAGTGCATACTAATTCCCATTCATAAATGTGATTGATTTGATTAAGTGCTTGCTCTACACACCATCGCTGTGTAGAAATAAAGACCTATTTCTAATTCGTACATTTGTGTTGGATCCGTTTCATCTACGTGACAGTGTTCATCATAATATATTTATGCCGAGTACTGGGTGGCCGAATATTAAGTACAAAGGTAGTGGTAGTAAGTATCATATCTAGTAATACAGTCAGGGAATTGTACCCCTCAGTTACAATTGGTCCTTCGAGCCGGAGGGTAATTAGTGTAATATTAATATAGTGTTATTAATATTGAAATGGCCTATGATGAACACTCCACGAAACGATCCTCCTAACCAACGCCCGCAGCGCGAACGACGGCTCCCTCAGTACTTAGAGGCTTACGCTGTCAGTCAACAACCTAGTCTTCTACTAACAGTAAACGCGGTAAAACTAGAAAGTAAAAGTATGTCTAACCCCAACGCCCAGACTACCCCGACCATAGAGGCCCCTACGGGTTCTAATGTAACTGACCAAGTTCACGGTGGGGACCAGTGGGAACCAGACATGACTTCACACCCCGCCAGTACTGAAGAAGTAGTCTCCGATGAGTCCCGGGAGGAATACAACGCTACCGAGAGAGAACTCGGCACGGAAGAAGACGGGGAGAGCACCGTGGAGATAGAGCTCCAAGGCTCCGCAAGGAGTACCCCGAGGGAAGGCTCCCCTATACAACCGCCTTCTCCCAGCGAGGCAGAGAGGACCCTACAGCAGGCCTTCCTCATCAGCCTGAACGCCGCTGCTGAACGCGACCGACTGCAGATCCAGCAGCGGAGCGAAGAAGAGCATATACGTCTAGAAATAAGACGCATTCAGAGGGAAGAGAATGTGGCCCGAGACCGAGCAGACAGCCAGCGATCAGCTGCTGGTGCTCTACGGGACGCAGAGCGCGACAGACAGCAAGCGCAACTAATAGAACAGCTGATCAGACGGACAACACCCTCTCCCTCCGCCAGAGGCTCCAGGAACTCGTCTAGACACACCTCCAGGGCGGCATCCCCTAGCCGAGTAAACAACCCTGAACTTGACCAACAGACGAGGTCTATACCCCCCACAGACCACCTCCCCCCACCGGTCCAAGCGAGACCTAGCAACCGGGAAGGAGCAGCATATCCTGTGGAGAGGCTAAACCAGAGACTACAAGCACTGGATGACCTAACTGAAGACGAAGAGGAAGAGGAGGAGAACCACGCCCGAAGACAGCACAGTACTCTACCGGACCAGGAGGTCCGGTACAGCCCAGGCTATACTCCCGCGGAGCTGCGCTACAGACCCCCGACTCTATACCCGGGTGAGCACGACGCACGACCCGCACCGAGGAACAGCACCTGGACAAGCGGGCCATGGTACACTGCCAGTACCAGCCCATACCAAGGAGCGGGAGGAGACTCGCCTAGGAGGCCTCTCCCCCAACGCTCGCCGATGTATCCACAGTCAGCGTCATACATTGGCACGCCTATGGTACCCGACTTCACCCAAGAGAACCGGGCCCAGTATACAGAACTCCGCATGTGTCTGGAAACCATGTTGGTGGATGTATTGGATGAACGCCATAAATACGCCATCCTACTGAAGCACTTAAAGGTACCCCGCGCACATAATATAGCGCTCGCCTACGCGACTTCCACCACCCCATACACAGCAGCGCTGGTAGCATTGGACCAGAGGTATGGGCGCATATGGGATTACGTGATCCAGGAGATCCGACACATCGACCGCTTACCCCCAGCAATAGACAATCGAGCACTGGACGACCTGTCCATCAGAGTGCAGTCCCTGGTAGGGATGTTGGGAGCGCAGAGAGAGAAGGGGAGGCATGAACTTTACGGCAACTCAAATGTGGAAAGGATCTTGGAGAAGCTGCCGCCCGCTCGACAGGAGCGTTTTAGGCGGCAGAGAGACCACCGAGACCCGAATGGCCCCGAACCGAACCTCCTCGATCTAGCAGACTTCCTGGCGAGAGAAGTCAGCAGCCTACGGCTAGATACATTCGGACGGAGCACCCCTGGCTCCAGAGAAGGAACCAGACGACTAAATGATGGAAGAAGATCGGTGACTGTGATGCACCAATCGGAGTCAGTACCGAGCAGCAGGAGCCACAGTACCCCCTCCAGAACGGAGAAGTGGAAGATAGTGTGCCCCTACTGTGAGAAAGAACACTGGCTAGCGCAATGTGACTCCTTCCCCAAGCTGAACGCGGAGGAAGCAAGTCAATGGATAAAGTCCAACAAGCGCTGTTTTCGCTGTGCGCGCTCACACATGGCAGCCGAATGCCGCTTAAAGAAAAGGTGCACCAAGTGCGATGGAGCCCATCTGGACATACTTCACGACAGTAACAGACGGCGCCCTTCACCCGCACCATCCAGCAGCAAAGCGAGCGTCATGTACATCGATCCCGCCAGCAGCAGTGGAGCCCGAGTACTCCTAAAAGTAGTGCGCGTGACACTAAGCTACCAGAATAAAGTCCTGGACACTTACGCCGTCCTCGATGACGGGTCAGAGAAGACCCTTCTGCTCGCCTCCGCTGCGGCCCAGCTAGGGCTGCGGGGAAGCGAAACCCAAATGACAATTCGGACAATAAGACGAGATTTGAAGACGATAAAGGGCGAGAATGTCTCATTCTCTATCGCAGCAAGCGGCCAGCCTGAGCGACGGTACCAGATTACAGACGCTTTCACCAGCCAAGAAATAGGACTGTCGCGGTACACATACCCCGTCGCCAAGCTGATGGAGAAATATGCACATCTGCGCAAGTTACCGATCCCGCTCATAGACAATGCTATGCCGACCCTGTTGATAGGCTCCGACCATGCAGACCTCATTGTCCCGATAGACCGGGTTCATACCGGACCCCGAGGCTGTCCTGCAGCAGTCGAGACCCGTTTGGGATGGACTCTCCAAGGCCCGCTCGCCAAATCTCTCAACCGAAGTACAGCCACTAGATGTCTCCACTCCCGAGTCACGGAGGGAGAAACCGCACTCCTGCAACACGTAGAGCGGCTATGGACCTTGGAACAAATGCCCTTTAAGAACGGAAAGAAAGACATTCGCTCTAAAGATGACATTTACGCCATTCACCTCCTCGAGACAGGGACCAAGAGAGTCCCGGTCAACGGCGTGTTGAGATACGCCACGCCACTCCTGCGGCGAGAAGGAATGCCTACTTTCCACGCCAAGACAGACGCCACAGAACGGTACCTGCTGAACACGGAGCGGCGCTTAGCCAAGAACCCCGCCCAAGAGAGTGTATACCGCGCTGAGATTGAGAAGCTCATCACAGCGGGACACGTCACAAAGATGGACATTAAAGAGGCTGACCAGACCACTGAATCGTGGTACGTGCCTCACCACAAGGTCCATCACAACGGTAAAGACCGCATAGTATTTAACTGCAGCTACCAGATCGGATCCCAAAATCTGAATAAAGAGTTACTGCCCGGTCCCACACTCGGCCCCTCCCTACTCGGCGTTCTACTCCGCTTCCGCCAGGAAAAGGTGGCCATCAGCGGGGACATTAAAGGAATGTTCCTGCAGGTGAGATTAGTAGAGGAGGACAAGCCCCTGTTACGGTTCCTATGGAGAGAGAAGCCAGGAGATGAGCACCCAGCCATCTATCAATGGGAAGTCCTCCCCTTCGGAACGACGTGCAGCCCCTGCTGTGCTACATTTGCACTACAGAAACATGTAGCAGAGGACCCAGCAGCGGACGAAGAGGTCCGACACAGCGTAAAGAACAGCTTCTACGTAGACAACTGTCTACAAAGCCTTTCAACCCAGGAAGGAGCCGAGGCTCTCCTGATTAAACTCCGCGCCTCATTGATCAAAGGCGGCTTTGATCTCAGGCAGTGGGCCAGCAGCGATCCGCAAGTACTGCGCAGCCTCTCCTCCGAGGACAAGGCAGCCAGCAGCGAGACCTGGATGGCTACAATCCCGGGAGAAGCCCAGGAGATGACCCTGGGATTGGTGTGGCGATTCAAAACAGATTCGCTTCACTACAGACACAAGCCCCTGACTACGGAGCAGGGAAGGCCGGCGGCGGCGCCGACCACCAGACGGAGTGTGTACACAACACTCGCCCGACAATATGACCCGCTAGGATGTATTCTACCGTACACCACCAGGGCAAAAATGATTGTACGAGCATTGTGGGACAAGGACCAGGGCTGGGACGACCCCATTCCCGCACACCTTGCATCCACCTGGAGAGAGTGGGAGATGGAGCTCCACTCACTCCCAGGCGTTAATATGCGCCGAAGCTACTTCCCACCCACGGTGAGGCCAGAGACATGTAAAATGGACTTACACGTCTTCAGTGACGCCTCAGAGGTCGCATACGGATCAGTAGCCTACTTGCGGGCCCAAGAAAAGGGGGGAGAGATCTACACAGCATTTGTCCTCGCCCGCTCGAGAATAGCCCCACGCAAGCAACAATCTATCCCACGTCTAGAGCTCTGCGCAGCCCTAGCCGGAGCGCACCTAGCCACGCTCATCCAACGTGAGCTCACCATACCGGTGTCTAGAACAATCCTGTGGTCAGATTCCACGACAGTACTCGCCTGGATCAAATCGGACTCATGCAAGTACAAAGTCTTCGTGGGAGTCAGAGTCACCGAGATTCAAGACTTAACGGAAGAGTTAACCGGAGAAACAGAGTGGCGCTACGTTGATACAAAACAGAACCCAGCTGACGTCATCACCCGGGGGATGCCCCTGGATGACCTCACCCGTCGCAATGTCTACAGTGACGGCCCAGCATTCCTAAAGCTCCCGGAAGGAGAGTGGCCCACGCCTATCCCGAGGGAAGCCAGTCAGGAGGAGGCTGAGAATAAGAAGCCTGTGTTCTGTGGATTGAGCACTGTTATCTCCGCAGACCCCAACACACTCCTGATGGGGCGGCTAGATCCTGCATTACCCCAGACAATGTACCGGCCTGAAGAAGCGAACGGCCGACGAATGTGGAGGTACAGCCAAGTATTAGCCGACAAGTTTTGGAGCAGTTTCCTACTGCACTACCTACCGTCTCTACAGACCCGCCAGAAGTGGGTAAAGGAGAGAGACAATTTGACAGAAGGAACAGTCGTCATGATTATTGATCAATCACTGCCCAGAGCTATGTGGCCGGCCGGCCGCGTAAGCAAAGTGATCACCGGTGCCGACGGCAAGGTCCGAGCAGCTGAAGTGCTTGTCCAGGGTCGCACTTACACCCGTCCCGTGGCGAGGCTCATAGAACTGCCCCGACTCCCAGACACAATCGATGATGACCATGACCCTATAACCCTATGACTTTGTGAAGTTGACTGACCCCTACCGCAAACCCTTATGTGTAAATAGACAACGCGATTAATCTGTCTCTGCTTAACTGATTAGGTCTGGGACCAATCAGGGGGTGGCTGTTGTGAAGGGCCAGATTAAACCGAATATATATATTTATTATATATATATATTTAATTGTATTTGTATATTCTCTAATATTCCCTGATATCCCTTGTATATTCCTTGTACAATATGCATTGAATATCCATTCTAGCCTACTGAACATCCCATAATAGTCTCCATTCTACTATTGGTCGAGACCTTGGTGCCAGGCTGCCATACCCCCCAGACCCAGTTCAAACGTACCGCTCAACATGTACGAACAAGTCCTAGTTCCGCGTAGGAATCTGGCTACCGCACCACTAATGGGACTATTTGTTCATAGTGCGTATATATACTGCGCTACTAAAGTAGGACTTCCCTTTTCAGTCCAGTTTCTTACCCTCCAATAGAGTGACAGACGTAAAGCCTCCCCGCGACGCCACGTGTGGGAGTAAGGCCAAGTTCGGCCTACCATCGGTATTGAGACATCGTGTATATTAATATTTGAATAGTCATATTTGGCACTATATCGTCGAGTTGGACGTAGTCTATTAAGCTAATAATAGTCTGTTAATATATAGTGCTTCGTGCGGTGAGAATACTACCATAGTCAGTACCCCATCGTTTCGGGCAGAGAACTGGCTGCTTATCCAGGATGATCGACCCCATGTGAGATTGCACCCGAGGAGCCCCAGAGCCGACGAGCGAGTGGACCTGTATACCGGATTATTCTACCGACGACAGCCCGCCTTCCCAGGCACGGATTATGCTTTGTATACGTTGATTATTCCATGGATAAAGACCCCCGACACTGCCGTGTGTTGGAACCCCCCCCCCTGGAGAGGACGCAAGGTGAGGAGACGCTCTGCAAGACGAGGTCGCTTCACGTCTCTCCTCCGTGGACCGGAGGACGCCGGCCCACAAAGAGTCCATCTGCTTTCATCTGCGGTCCAAGGATCGCCGGCGCCTTGAACGGCACTACAGTGGGTTCACCTGGGATACCCTTGGCCGGATGAGGCAGCCGGACTCTACCCCCCCCCCCCTTCCTACTCCTGTCGGCTTACAAGCGACCGGATTAACCCCCCCTAGTGTATCCAGTCTATAATCATTAAAGTATCATTGCTGTTATTCCTTAACTATTCCAGGTCGTATATGTACCACCTGCGCCTTCAGAGATTGGACATTCTCTATTGATATACCGACGAATACTCTTGCCATAAAAGTGCATACTAATTCCCATTCATAAATGTGATTGATTTGATTAAGTGCTTGCTCTACACACCACCGCTGTGTAGAAATAAAGACCTATTTCTAATTCGTACATTTGTGTTGGATCCGTTTCATCTACGTGACAGTGTTCATCATAATATATTTATGCCGAGTACTGGGTGGCCGAATATTAAGTACAAAGGTAGTGGTAGTAAGTATCATATCTAGTAATACAGTCAGGGAATTGTACCCCTCAGTTACACCGCCATTCTCGTGCTTTTAGACCTCACAGTCGCGTTTGATACCATAGACCACACTGTCCTACTGTTGCGGCTTGAAAAATATGTTGGCATCACAGGTGTCGCCCTAAGCTGGTTCATGTCCTACCTGACTGGCCGGAGCTTCTAAGGCCCTGTTTAGACGGAAACGCTAGCAGGTGAATCCGCAAATTTTTTTTTCGGATGTGCCTTTTGTTTATACGGCAACAACGTTTTTACGGGGAGAATCCGCAAAAAAGTGAGACCACCTTCCTGGGTGGAATTCCTAGAAACGATAAACCTTTGCGCTATCATCTAAACTGTCAAACCGCATAAAACTATGACGAAAGGGTTGTCAAGGCTCTCGTCGCGTACTGCTTACATCACAGGCATGCGCCAGATGCCAGTAGCCTAGAAGCGTAAACAAAGCATGTCTGATTCTATCCATGGCGATCACCTGAAGGCTACATTGGCAGTACTTTTAAATACACAAGAATCTGTCCCGCGGCTATCGCAACTATTAGTGACTGGAGCCACTGTCTGTGAGTGACTCTGCTTTGGTCCAATCACATTCCCCCACCCACAGTCTGCGAATCAGAGGCAGAGTAGGGCGGGTCTTCACAGCACGTCTGGTTGTCTCAACGACCTGAGGCGATCTGATTGGCCACTGACGTTTCTGGTCATGTGACATCTGCGCCAATCGTGTGACAGCGGGGCTCCGTCGTCTCGAGTCTTTACAGCCTCGTCTGCACGCAGAATTCCATCCCAAAACACTAGTCTAAACGCAAAATTTGAAGTGAGACCGCAAGACGACTTTTGCGGTTTCTGTTCAGACTCTCTCCGTCTAAACATGGCCTCAGTCCAGCTAGGAGAATTCTTCTCATCAGCGGCCCCTCTTACCTGTGGGGTGCCCCAGGGGTCGATACTGGGCCCCATCCTTTTTCTATTATATATGTTGCCCTTAGGCTCAATCCTTGCGAAGCACAACATGTCCTTCCACTGCTTTGCCGACGATGTGCAGATCTATCTACCCTTAAAAGCAAAAGGCAAGGTTACACTACAGCCACTGTTAGATTGCCTGGCCGACATAAAAACCGACATAAAAACATTTTCTCAACCTAAACGAGTGCAAAACAGAAATAATTTTATTTGGAAATGCCCTCTGGGCTCAAATATCCGCTCCTCTGTCAGAAACCTTGGAGTAATCTTTGACAGTCATTTTAAATTCGATAAACAAGTTAGCTCGGTGGTTAAAACCAGCTTTTTCCACCTCAGACTCCTGGCTAAGACCAAAGCATACCTCTCTCAGAAGGATCAGGAGAGGGTGATCCATGCCTTAATTTCGACCCGGCTGGATTACTGTAATGTGCTGTATGTCGTTGCTTCGTCGCCTGGCTTATTGCTGACTGTTTTTAGAGCACTACACAGGCTGGCTCCATTGTATCTGGCCAAGCTCCTGCACCACCACACCCCATCCAGAGCCCTGAGGTCTGCTGAGCTGCTGGAGGTGCCTAGGACCAGGCTAAAAACCAGGGGGGACAGAGCCTTCGCTGCTGCTGCCCCTCGGCTCTGGAACAGCCTCCCCCACATAAGATCTGCCCAGAGCCTAGAGGCTTTTAAATTGCTGCTCAAAACGCACCTCTTTTCCCTAGCCTTTGACCAGAGTTAGCCTGCCACTTGCACACAACCTTTGCTGTTACTCTGGACCAGTGGCGCCCCCCCCCCTGGTGAAGAGAGAAGGAGAAGAAGAAATTGTGTTTTTTGATTTTAGATTTTGGACCCCTAAAAATAAACTAAACATGTTTAAAATGAATAATAATTACTAATTTTAAGTATGTTTGTGTTTCAAATGCACAATAACGTTAATATATCAAATATAAATCATTGATTTGTGCGTGATTCACGTCACTCTCTCTCTCCTGATAGAGAGTACCTCCAAAGCTGGGCGCATAGACGTAACGCGCACACTGTGCGCGTCACTGCAGCCAATGTATCGTCGCAGCCAATGTAAATAGATCAAGCAAATACATTTCGCTAATCAGGGTCTTCAAATATGATGTCTCGGGGCGCGTTTTCTAGCGATCGAAGCAAGCTCACTTTAAAAATAGCATAGCAACAGTAACAGTGTATTGCACTACCAAAGGATCTAGCATGTCCTACATGCTATGTAAATAACTATGTACAGATACCGAGATGCCCCACCATGTTACCTGCATGTTACCTGTTTATTGCACAATGTTGTTTTTTATTGGATTCTATTATATGTTGTACCACTGTATTGCACATCGTTGCGGGCAAGACCAACCGCATTTCATTGTATACTTGTATGCCGTGACAAATAAAACTCTTGACTCTTGACTTGAAGCTCTGTGCCACTGTACCCGTCAGTCATCAGACAGAAAAGAATGCTTGGAGGAGGAGCCAGTAGTATTTTCATTTCAGATTCAGTGCGTTAGCTTAGCTAGGCTTGTTTAGCTGGTTCGGTAATAAGAAGTGTATTCTCAGGGGTTGGAGAGATCATCACAAGATACTGTACATTCAGACAGTGTTGGATCTAACAAATGGATTTATATGGACACTTTTTATCATGGAAAGGTCAAGCCTGGACCACAAAGCTTTTCGAAGGGTTACGGCTATACTCTGTCTTAGCTGGTTCGGTAAGAACAACAACAACAACAACAATAAGCTATAGGATGCAGTCATGAAAATGCGTATTTTGCTTTCCATCATCATGCCTGCTTTTTCAAACGACGGGACAGATACAACATGCCCATGGACTGTTACTGGAGTAAAGGATATTAAACAATGGACAGCTGAATGTCAACTCTTCTGATGGTAAGTCATATGTTTAATTTACGCAAGCCAGCCTTGGCTCTTTTAACAATATGCAAAATATGCTGTACTCATAGTCTCATACTGAAGTTATTCATATACAGTATACTAGGTCTGATCTGCTTTGGATTCCATGTGAGGTTAATGCTGTGTGAGAGAGAGCAAGAGAGAGAGCAAGAGAGAGGGAGAGAGAGATCATCGATCTCCTCTCTCTACCTCTCTCTCCAACGCAGTGAGCTCTCCGTAGTATGATCATGATCATTACATTATGATCGACTGGAATAAAAAATAAAAAAAAGCTTTACAATTTACATACTGTAGCTGTCCCTTTGTTCATTAATGTTACCTAAATGTAGAACTCACCAAAAGTGACTATTGCACAATTTATTTGACAAAAAAAATCTACGAAGGGGGGGGGGGGGGGGCTTCACCCCTACCCCCTGCGCCCTTCCGACGGCCGCCACTGCTCTGGACTTTTCTTGTCTCTTTTATATTGCACCTTGCTCTTTTTTCCTTAATTGTACAATACCTTTTTCTGTAATTTTTGTATTTAATTCTTTTAATATTTCTTTTTACTTATTACTGCATTGTATGTATTTTTATCATGTACCTGTGAAGGACTTTGGCTTGGCTTTAGTCATTTGTAAAATAAAGATGACTTGACTTGACTTGACAATCAAGGTACAGTGTGAAGGAAACATCATTGAAAGCAAATCAAATGTAAAATATCTTGGTGTTTCCCGGGACCAAGCTGTTGTTGAGAAGGAAATAGCAGCCATGGCTCTATCCAAAATCTCAAAGAAGCTGAAATTCCTGTATTGATACACACGCTTTCTTAATTTCAAGGTAAAAAAAAACTTTAGTACAGTAGCATCACTAATACAATGTCACTTTGACTACTCTTGTTCCGCGTGGTATAGTAGCCTTTCTCAAAAGCTTAAGAGTCCCCCACCCACCCCTCCTACTTCTTTCTGGACTCTTTTTGTATCACAAACAGTACTGTAATTGCAAATCTGGTATGTCATAAATGTATAGATGTAGCAGTACTGTCTATCTGTATGTCATGTATGTCATATATGTTACGATGAATTGAAAATGGGGGACCCTGATGTAAACAAGACGAAAGTCTTTCTCTGGTCTGCATCCCCTTAACAATTGTATGTATTGAGCTGTACTGTACTGTACCCATTCTGCAATCTGTTAATAAAGTTTTCATTCATTCATTCAAGAGCAAATTCCAGATTGCACAGAACAACGTCATTAGATACATGCTAAATGCTAAATAATTATTATTATAATGCTCCTCCCAGGACTCATATCGGTCCCACAGGAAAAGAGTAGGGTTAATACTAAGGCTGTCAACGTTATCACGTTATTAACGAGTTAACGCAAAGATGTCTTTACGTGAGATTACGGAGAAAAGAGTGGCTTCATTCGAGCCACTTGGAATGCGTCCAGCACACTTGATGCATAGTTTGTCCCATTTCATGTCAGGGACCCGATGGACATCAATACTGGAAATCGCGATCAGACAATTGGAATATTCATTTTGGAATACCTCCTAGCAAAGGTAAGGACTATATGACATCAATCCTACTTTGATCCTACAATGATTTCACATCGATCGCAACTATCATATGTAACATACTCCAAAACGTATGCCGTTGCTGACGATCAGAGCATCACAAAACACCCCCCCCCCCCCCCATTTGATGCCTTCATGATGAAACTATAATACCTATTATATACCTTTGATTTGGAAATAGTATCATGTCCAGGCGAGCAACGCGAACGGCTTTCACAAAATGCACATATCGCTCCATAACTCAGCTTCCAGGAATTAGCTCGGATCACTCTGAAACTATACAATATTCAACACGGGATAACACGCGAAAGTATACATGAAAAAACAAAAAACTATTTTTTACATGTTGGACGAGAGATAGTGACTGTCAAACGAGCCATAGTATTGTCTCCATAGCTATAATATAGAATATAGATATACCGGTAGCTCTGCTATATCTGACGCACAGTGAAAATGCCTATCTTTTAAAGCGTGGCCCATTGACCACAGGGATGGGGATACACACTGGCGCTGAATGAGTTAACCTCTTAAGCCCGACGAGACCGGTACTGGTCCCAAAATTACATCACGTCATAAATCAATCTCTCCAGACTGTTTGACAAAAGTATCGTTTTATTTTTCAAACGTATTCAAGTATAAACATCATAACCATGTCACAACAGCAGTTATAATGTATATTATCATCAATACGTTAGTTTACCAATAGATTCAAGTGTTATTAAGATCAATTTTCGTTTTCGTTTTGGTGTTGTTTACTTCGCGAAAGTCGACCATTTTGGAAAATTTTTACGTCAGGAATTGTAGTTTTTTTGTGGCCATTCTGAAGAGGACACGGACAGCTTTCCATGAGCGTTGGAATTCTTTCGAACGACACTTCCCAAAGGCCTCTATGGGGTTTCAAGCAAATTACTTCTGTATGAATTTTCTTAATATCTCTTATTACTCGGGATAATAAACCACAAAACTTAACGTTATTGGTATATATTGAAGCACAGTTGGTTTCTCTTCCCTATTTTTAGCATGTAGCAATGATTAGATTTGAAATTAGTTTCAAAATGGTGCCACCCTGGCAAAAATAAAAAAGCTACTGTACATACAGTAGATTTCATTATCTGTTCTTATGCACGCTTGGTGATACTAAATCAAATTTAACTCGGGCATTTAAAATATAAGATTTGGCACAATCCATAAATGTGCGAATTGGCTATAATAAGGTCATTTATAAGCCTTCTATTCTATATTCTATAATAATATTTCAAATTGCATTGGTCCGGATGGGAGAATTCAGTACTGTATCTACAAAACCTTCTGTTTAATCATCTTCCCTTTATTCATTTCCTTAGATTTCGTGTACACATGATCTCAAGAAGGTACTGAACAAGATCAGTGGCAGTTTTTCATGTCTGGTCATTTTTAGCATGGTGTTATTCACTGTCAAAGATGCAAAGAAAAATCATAATTCATATTCTCCTTTGTTTCATCACAATTTAAGCAAGCCTAGTAATAGACACAATATTTCTGACACTGGGAATACATTCACTGAGGTCCATATATGTCCCTAGATACCAAGAATATGGAAATGCACCTTGTAGAAGTGGAGTAATATTCCATTTACTTAGGTATGTATTTTAGGCGGATTTTCAGAAAATAGGGCTCCGGACTTAACACTTTGGACGCCAGACCCGATGATAGTCGGATTAACTCGCAGACGCTTGGGCGCCAAACCCGAGTATAGTCGGGTTTTCATCATTATTTCTTTTATTCGATATTTCCATTCATTACAGGCACACGGACATCTGGGTTAACATGGGGAATCATTCTGAGAATGCCAATGTGCAATACAGGCCGCATCCACCCAGGTGGCAGTATCGAGCACCCTTTGAAACATGATATCTTGGCCTGTGGGTCGATCAGCGGTCTCCGGTCTGATTTATATTGGTCGGGCAAGTGGACCGGTTGTCCCGATTGGATTGAGAAGCGTGAATTGCTCCCGGTCCATGATGTGTGGCGGATTATGTTGGCGACAAGATCGACACCAATACTGGGACTCGCGATCAGATAATTGGAATATTATTTTTGGGGTACATCCTAGTGAAGGTAAGGCCTATATGGTATCAATCCTGCTGTGATCCAACCATGATTTCACTTCGATCACAATACAGTATGTGACCACGTCTGGCGATAATGCCTACAAGTCGGGGTGCTGGATTCTTAAAAAAAAAAAAAACAAGTCTTTTTTTGTGTGTTATTATTATATTTTCTTTAATATAATTACAGTTAGAGTGTTAAAGAACATATATACTATAACAGCGAACAGTTATAATATCTCTAATAGTAAGAATGATCTGTTTCAAAAAGGCTGTTTTGGGACGGAGAATGTCCTTCTAAACCGAGGGTGAGGAGGCTGGATTTATTTTGCATCTGAATGGGTGCACGTCGGGAGGTACGCCCACACACATGGGCTTGTGTTTATATTCAGATTCACTGAGCAGGTAGCATTCACACAGATTCAGAGATTTATTAACGTTAACGATGGACGCACAGCTTGTCAGCTGCTCTCAACAGAGTCTCGGCTTCAGGAAGAAACATTGACTCCTCGGATTTAATGCACGAGTACATTTCGGAATTCATACACCGTGATGATCCTGTTGTATCTGATTCATCCGACGACGAAGACTGTGAAGGAGACAAACTTGTTTTCGATCCAATAGCGCCTAAAGAAGAAGGTCAACATGCAATATATCCCATTGATTGGTATACAATGGGACAGACCTTTGTTTGATATAGCTATAAACCTGCATTCCTTTGAATATATCATTAATCAATTAAACTTATATTGAAATACACTATATAGCCTATACACCAACAAATGACAGTGGATAAATAAATAAATAAGAACTAAAGCTAATCGCATGGAAATAGACTGCATTAATATTCCATAACAAGTCTTGTGTGCGCCAGTATAGCCTACGTGTCTAATGAACAGTATAGGCTTAATATATTCTAGGTCCTTGTTTCATTAGGATTTAGTAGATACTATATGATGACAATACATTAATCTAATCTCATTTCGATGGGTCGCACAAGGCACTTCCGCATCCATTTCCACACAGCTGCGTCATTACTTTGCCTTATAAGGAGCTCTGGAGGCGTTGTTTTGTATGCAAATGACCTGAACGGGGACACGCGTTCGAGTTTAAGACATAATGCCATTCCCCAAGCAGATATAAGATCATATCACCGGTGCGACCGTTTGAGCCACTTAAGACATATTACCAGCACGTTGGGGATTCCAAGATAAGTCTTCCAAGAGAACTCTTTGAAAATTTTTGGGGAATGAGACCCAGTGTTTGTATGTTTGTCTGTCAGCCTGGTGGAGATTTGTGCTCTGCTGAGCACACCTTTCTAGTTGTTGTTATTATTATTATTAGGGGGGACATTGCACTGACAAATCCAAACTTAAACCTTGCAGGGCTATCTGTAATATAACCGGAACTATAAGCTAACCTTAGCCTGAGCAGGACCCTAACCTCAGGTACCCTAAGCTGTCCCTAAACCCTTGGAAAGCTGTCTTCACAACACGCACACACATGCACGCACGAGCGCACCCACACACCCACACCCACACACACACACCCACACACACACACACACACACACACACACACACACACACACACACACACACACACACACACACACACACACACACACACACACACAGAGGTGTCATTTCAGGTTGTGCTCTCACCTGGCCCTGAGGCACCTCGTCCTTCTTATCTCGGTCCATCATGGGAATGGGCTGCATGCCAATCTTCTTCATCTCATCTCCCTAGGGAGGGAGGGCGACAAGGACACACTCACTTCAACATATTTGGATGTGTTTCTTTTCCTATACAGGCCAGTTAATGGTCTGAACACCACACCAGGTGATCACAACATTTACTGTATATAATGGTGGATTCTATCAGTGTTAATTGTCAGCTATTTTAATTTTAGTTTTAGTCTTAGTCAAATGCTCCTTTTTAGTTTTCATCATATTTAGTCACCTTCATTTATTTTTCGTTTAGTCAGTTTTAGTCAACTACAGGTCTGAGTATTTTAGTCTTAGTCAGTGTTAGTCTCGATTTTGTCTTTTTTGTTTTAGTCTAGATTTAGTCGCAGAAAACGGATGACATTATTGTCTAGTTTTCGTTAATGAAAAAAAGGGCATTTTATTCTCTTGCAATGCAATTCTATGTACCGCTACAGTCAGTCAAATTCACATTAATTTCTATTGGGATCATAGATTGTAGACGCCCCTCTCCCCCAGTGTTAATTTTGTCAGCTATTTAAATTTTAGTTTTAGTCTTAGTCATGTGTCAAATGCTCCTTTTTCGTTTTCATCATATTTAGTCACCTTCATTTATTTTTCTTTTAGTCAACTACAGGTCTGAGTATTTTAGTCTCAGTCAGTTTTAGTCTCGATTTTGTCTTTTCTGTTTTAGTCTAGATTTAGTCAGGGGAAAAAGCTTTGTTGACGACCATATAGTCATCATTTTATTTTTTTTTTTATCCACTTTTTCTCCCATTTTCTATTTTTTCTTCCATCCCAATTTCGTATCATCCAATTTCAACCCTCCCCTGTCACGAACGCTGTTTCTTGCCTCCCACAAGCCGGCTGCAATGTGGACTAAGTCATACATAGCACAAGTCCCCTCCGGTACTTGAGGTAACAGCAGTCGCATCTTTTCACCTGCGCAGCTCGATCTCTCAGTGTCGAGGAGTAACGCGTGGGAGGCTCACGCTGCCCCCGACACTTCCTGATTCTACTGCGCAGGCGCACCAACCGACTTGTAGGAGTCGCTTGTTCACAACGTTCGATCCCCACCCTTCAGTTTTCCCTCCCCGTAATACGGCCAATGTGTATTACTGCGGACGACCAGCTAAACTGAAAACAATGTGGAGAGCTGGATTCGAACACGCGAATCCTAGCGTCTCCACACTGGTGGCGAGTGCCTTGCCCACTACACCACCTAGTGCATATAGTCATCATTTTCATTGACAAAATTAACACTGGATTCTATAAAGATATAAGCATGGTGCTACAATGGCTGTAAATAACCCTGTGGTTATGCAAAAGCCAGCATTTTCAATTGATGTTTTTCAGATTAGTTATGGCCCAGAGCCAGTTATACATAATTATTATATATAGCCAAACATTTTTGGAAATGCTGACCCATGGTGCGGCTGGGTGGCGCAGCGGACATTGCGCTCGTCACCAATGCAAGAGACATCGGTATCGAATCCGGCTGTCAGCGTTGCCTCCGGCTTGGGCCGGCCGTCATACTGACTCAATTGGCAGAGTTAGCGGGAGGGAAGTCGATGGGTGGTAGTCTGGTCGTTGTGAACAGCAACTCCTACAGGTCGGTTGGGGCGCCTGCACAGCAAAAGACAGGAAAATGGCGGGGGCAGTGTGAGCCTCCTACACGTTACTCCTCGCCAAATGAGAGTCCGCGCTGGCAGGTGAAAAGATGTGACTGGCTGCCTCCACATGTATCGGAGGGGACATGTGATGGGCTTCTATCCTCCCTACAACCGGCCAGTGGGGGGCACATGCGAGCAACGATCAAGACAGGGGAGGGGAGAATTGGCACGGCTAAATTGGGATGGGAGAAAAAATAGAAAAAGGAGGAGAAAAAGTGGATAAAAAAAAAGAAGGAAATGCTGACCCATCTGGTGAAAAAAAGGTTGGCTGGCGCATGTCTCACATGTATTACATATTATTATTACATATTACACTATTAACTCTTTCTCTGCCAGCTATTATCCTCATCCTGTAGTAAATGTCGCAACGCTTTAAAATAGGCATTTTCACTGTGCGTCACGGTGTTTGCAGGGCTATATATCTATATTCTATATTATAGCTATATAGACAATACTATGGCTCATTTGACAGTAAATATTCCTCGTTCAACATGTAAAAAAGAATAAATGTTTTCATGTATACGTTCGCGTGTTATCCCGTCGTGAATATTGTATAGTTTCAGAGTGATACTGGCTAATTCCTGGGAACTACGTTATGGAGCGATATGTGAATTTTGCTAAATGCGTTTGCGTTACTTGCTACTGTTTTCCAAATTTTTTATGCTCTGATCGTCATCAACGGCATTAGTTTTGAATACTACATAAGCTGATCGACTGGATCGATATGAAATCATTGTAGGATCAAGGTGGAATTGACATCAGATAGTCCTTATCTTTGATCGGGGTTATTCCAAAAAGAATATTCCAATTATCTGATCGCGATTTCCAGTATTGATGTCCACATGCATCGAGGGGCCATGGACGCGTTCCAATGTGATCGGGTGAACCGCTAGACTTGCCTGGACCAAAATTCTCCGCCTGGACAAGATTAGATGTGACACACAGTCTGAAACAGGGTTTCTAAGGGTGGGTGATACTGCCACCTAGCAGGATCTGGCCGGCACTGCACTCTAGGGGTCTCAGTATGGCTTTTAACGGTAACATAGAGGTCTGTGACACTGAATAGAATATTAAAATCTAAAAAAAGGAAAACGGACCAAATAATGATTGCCGTTCAACGGTTGGCGAGCAAACACGTATATCATGAGGCAAGGGGGGCGAGGTTGTATAAACTGAGCTATTGGCCTGTCATGCTCACCATGTAAATTCCTGATAGGGAGCGGGTTAAGTAAGACCCCGCCCCCATAGAACTTTCAACTTCCTGTGCATGGAGTCAGTAAGCGGCGTCCCCAGATGCTTGGCCCACTCTACTGAAGTACAGTTAGAGTTTCTGGAGATTCTCACATTAGGCTGATGGTAGATCTAGTTTCCCTTGAAGGAATAATAACCAAAAGTAATACATTTCCTGATTACATAATTCCCAAATGCAAGCTGTAGCAAGTCAAAACAGGACCTATGACATTCAAACCAGCTATGTGAACAACTAGAAACCGCGGTAGCTCATAGACCGTATTTACGTTTTGTAAACAATGATGATATTTAGGGATGCGCACACAATTTGGTTGACATGGGAACTCTCTCATCCAGAATGTCCCTGGAGTCAAAAAGATGACTTTGACGAGAAATAAAAGGGTCTATACGTCAAGGTATTCCCAGAGAAATCGTGGAATTTTATTAGAAAAAAAAAGTGGATATAAAAATATAAAACATAAAAATAATATAAAGAGTAGTAGACTGTACCTCAGCCCAGAACTCGGCGTAGATGTCGTTGGCTGTGAGTCGTGTGATTGTCCACGGCTTGGTAACAGAACACAGGTCACATGCCGTCATCATCAGCCCAATCACACGGTCCCTGGGGGGGATGGGGGGTCATTACAGCTGTGCTGCACATGGAAGCCTCAGTCAGATACTGTGAGCCCTGGTAGAATCCTGAACTCAGCTGACCTGGTCTGGGGCATGTTATGTTCGGTCTCCCATCAGACCAGGGGTGGGGCCTGTCTGGCTCCCAGTAGGGCTGTCGTGATTCATATAGTGCCTTGGGGCTTCTATTGGCATTAAAGCTGCACTATGTAACTTTTTCATGGGAAAATACCTCTTCTGTAGGAATCTAAATTACACAGTCGTGCTGAACGAGAGAAAACCCTCCCGCCAGTGATGCATGAAGCCCAGTGGGATCGCTGACACAAACCCTTCTGGTCGGGCATGACTAGTGGCGCAAAATCTTCTCTGCAAACAAGAAAAGCTGTGATTTACAAATTAGAACTATGTAAATCTCCTTTCTAGAGCACAAATGTGAACAACACATGTAAAACTGTGCCCCAAAGTTACCTTGCATGAAGAAATGTATTTTCTTCTATTTCTGTTTTGTCTTATCCTCCATGTTTGTCTGTGTGTACAACTGTGGCGTTACCTCTCGCGGTCACAGCAGGGTGCCAGTTTTACACAAGTGCATCTTTAAGCCTTATCTTTTCACTGGCCTATTTCTATATATTATAACTGCCACATTTTTTATAATAAATAAAACAAGGAGTAAAAGTGTGATGGTACTAAGTAACTAAGCATTATGTACATCATCATTCTTCCACTGATTCCATTAAAACATGTTACCCAGACACATTGTAGTATTGTGTTGCATCTTGCTCCAATTTCATTTGGCAGGTGAGTTGCCCTGGCTTTCGTGTTACCAATATGGTTGCCTGGTGTATCACAGCCCTTAGCTTTGGTGTTGTGCGTGTGTGAGATGTGTTTGATATTGTCACTGGCAGATGGCTGGCCAATCAGTGGAGACACAGAAGACCAAATCGTACCTACTACCTAGCCATACCTAGCCTCAGTCAGGGCGAACACAGCTAATGGAGCCGAAGCATTCCATGGATCCCATTAGGGGTGGAAGATACGGCCCACATTTCAAATATACATACAGTATATTTAGCCTTTTGGACATTAATTATATATATCATGGTATATTTGTTTTTCTTGTGATACCTTCTAAAAGAATGTAGGACTAAGAGCTCTATGGGAATGCTCATTTCTTGCCATGGGTCTCAACAGTTGCAATTGTAACAATACAGTATAATATTCATTGTGCAACACAAACAAATTTTTCACTATACTCTACAACCATGGTATTTCTATTTGACTGAAATGCTTACGGCCTGTGTACCCATACCGGTAGAAACTATATTTCCAATCACTGCACCGTTGTATCGCCCACCACTATAGCCTGTGTGACTTGTGTGGGCTGACCTGTGTGTGTGGTTGTTGAGGTCCAGCCCTCCCGTGGTCAGCAGGTCTGCCAGCTGGCTTCTGTTGCCAAAGTAGAGGGCGAGGTCGGTGGCGATGATGGCCTTCCGGATGATCTCCAGCACCTGCTCGTACTCGCTGGATGTCAGGTTGGAGAAAATATTGTGCCCTTCCAGCTATGGGAAACAAAGAGATCAATAAAAAAGCAAAAGCTCCACTTATGAGGCGTTCGGCTCAGCTAGGCTACAACAGGCGGCAAGGCCTAGGGGTGTAGGACAGTCAGGATACTGGGTGTTTAGGGGTGTAGTCAGGATACGGTTTCTTTAGGGGTGTAGGACAGTCAGGATACTGGGTGTTTAGGGGTGTAGTCAGGATACTGTTTTTTTTAGGGGTGTAGGACAGTCAGAATACTGGGTGTTTAGGGGTGTAGTCAGGATACAGTTTCTTTAGGGGTGTAGGACAGTCAGAATACTGGGTGTTTAGGGGTGTAGTCAGGATACAGTTTCTTTAGGGGTGTAGGACAGTCAGAATACTGGGTGTTTAGGGGTGTAGTCAGGATACGGTTTCTTTAGGGCTGTAGGACAGTCAGGATACTGGGTATTTATGGGTGTAGGACAGTCAGGATACTGGGTGTTTATGGGTGTAGGACAGTCAGGATACTGGGTGTTTATGGGTGTAGGACAGTCAGGATACTGGGTGTTTAGGACAGGACACATGCTCATTCAATTTGGAAGAGTAACAAACAAGAGCAATACTGGGAATATATATTAGGATGTGTGTGTGTACATTGTACACACATGAGCACAAGTGGTTGTTTGCACTGTAAATCTTAAGTATGTGTGTAAGCAGTGCACAGTTAGAAGTTAGAACATCATGTAAGTATCGCATGTATCTTTCAATGTATCCCTGTGTGTGTGTGTGTCTGTCTGTGTGTGCGTGCATGTGTGTGTGTATGTGTCTGTGTGTGTCCAACCAGCTCCATTTGGAATCCAATATCCAGTATATCATATACACGTCCCAATACAGATATAATATAACATAATATAAATAATAAATAAATCTCATTTAGACCAGATTTCCTTTCCAGCAGTGTGGAATAGAAGGTTGGATCAATGATTCAACGATTCTACGATTGCTTGGCCCCCCCCAGTGCTTGCAGTGTTTTTGAGAACCACCCATCCAATCAACTTCACACTGCACTTACTTGGGCCCTCAGCAATATACCCGCCAAACTTAACATAAAGTTAATTGTTATAGTGCCACCATCTGGCCAAATTCGACACTGCACTCCTCAGCAATAGACCCGCCGAGCGTGAAGTTGATTGGATGAATGGTTCTCGAGATATGCAAAGGACAGGCACACACTATAGCACCACCATCTGGCCAAATGGCACCAAATTCGATACCGGACCCCCCTCTCCTGTGTCTCCCTTACTCTGTCTCCCTCTCAGCCTTCCTAATGTCTCAATGAAGAACCTTCTCTCCTGTGTCTCCCCTACTCTGTCTCCCTCTCAGCCTTCCTACTGTCTCAATAAAGAACCTTCTCTGCTGTGTCTCCCCTACTCTGTCTCCCTCTCAGCCTTCCCACTGTCTCAATAAAGAACCTTCTCTGCTGTGTCTCCCATACTCTGTCTTCCTCTCAGCCTTCCTACTGTCTCAATAAAGAACCTTCTCTGCTGTGTCTCCCATACTCTGTCTTCCTCTCAGCCTTCCTACTGTCTCAATAAAGAGCCTTCTCTCCTGTGTCTCCCATACTCTGTCTTCCTCTCAGCCTTCCTACTGTCTCAATACAGAACAAGGACACAGTCTCATAGATGTGAAGCATGAGGGCAGATTCTCTGAACATAAGTCAACATTCCATACCTGTGAGCCACCACTAGGGGCAGAGTGGCTAGCTGTGAGTGTGTGAATGAGTGAGTGAGTGAGTGAGTGAGTGAGTGAGTGAGTGAGTGAGTGAGTGAGTGAGTGAGTGACTGAATGGATGAATGTGTGAGAGAGAGAGTGAGTTAGTAACTTTGCCTGTTTACTGCCCTGTTTAGTTTACTGCCCACTCTTATTGAAAATAAACGTGCTTCATCTACGACAACTTATACAATGCTCAAATATTCCTTTCAGATGCAAAATGGACTCAATAAATAATCTAAATACAATACATCCGCAATAAGTTCACATATTTTGTTGTTGTTGTTGTTGTCTGGTCGCTGTTCTGTAGGCGGTGCTGGCTGGTTGGAGCTCTACCTGTAGGATAGAGACCGTCTGGGAGAAGTGGTGCTGCTCCATGGTGGAGGTGGAGTACAGGGCCGCCAGCGGGTGGTCAAACTTCTGCAGGTAGGTGTTGCTGTAGCCGCGGTGGTCCAGGTCGTGGCACAGACAGGCTATCAACAGACCCTTCTTCTGCACACCGGCACATGGCGGAGAAAGTTTGGTAAAGGGGGAAAGATGTTACGGCAGGCCCTACTTGGGAGCCCTCGTGACTATAGAACATGCTGATGTAAAGTCAGTTGTAGGCCCATATAGATGGGTTTCCTGTTTGTACAGTAAACACAATGCGGGCGGGATCCACAAAGAATGGATTGCACAGTGCTAATTGCACCCTTACTTACAATTCATTATGAATTGAAAATGGGGGACCCTGATGTAAGCAAGACGAAAGTCTTTCTCTGGTCTGCATCCCCTTAAAACACATTCCCGGCCAACCACGTATATATACGTTATTGGGAGCCAGCGCTTGACACTAGTTTTTAATTTTTTTCGATTTTAATATCCTATTCAATGTCACGGAGCTGTATTTTGCCCTAGAAAAGGCATATTGGGACTCCGAAGGTGCAGTACCGGCCAAATCCTGGTAGTGGCGCTGTCTTGAGAATTCTGTAACCCCTATTGCAGACCGGGTGCCACTGAAAATGCTCCGGGCGGACCTTTTTACTAACGTGAACCTATGGCTTCACTGGATCACATTGAATAGCCCTCGGGACCCCCGACTCCTGTGGTGGGTTATATCATGGGCCAAATGGACATATGATCTACCAGATGGCAATCAAATAATTGGAATATTCTTTTTGGAATCCGACCGGCCACAGGTAAGGACAATTTATCGTCAATTTCAGCTTGATCGTGCAAGGATTTCATAGCCATCCCCCTGATCAGCGTATGTTGTGGTAATAACGAATGCCGTTATTGGCAATCAATTAATCAGAATTGACCCCCTCACCCCCCCTCCTTTCATGCATTCATGATGGAACATAATACAGATCATATGCATTTGGATTTTTAACTCTAGCGTGCGTATGGACGAAACGCCAATGGATTTAACGTTATTAGCATCGCGCCTTATAAATAGCCTCACAGGAATTAGCCCTGATCATTCCGAAATAACACTCATATTCACCACGGTATAAAACGGGAACGTATTGATGGAATCTTTTTTTCTTTTTTGCATCTAGAACGGAAGGTTCATACTGTCAAATGACCATGATATTGTATCCATAGCTATAATATAAAATATAGATTTAGCTCTACAAACAACGTGATGCACAGTGAAAGTTTGTAATGGAAAGCTGGCGTTCCAGCCACATTCCAGCCACATTCCAATGGCCATGAATGTGTTAACAATTGTGTGTATTGAGCCGTACTGTATTGTACCCATTCTGCAATCTGTTAATAAAATGTTCAATCAATCAATCAATCACCTGAAAATTGTGATGTTGTTCTGACCAGGATTATGTTTCTTTTTGCCCCCTTGATGATGTGGGGGGTGATAGGGAAATGAGCAGTTGGACTGTATGTTATCCCTAGACAACGTATTTCTGACCATCACCTAGATACGTCATGGACTAATCTTATTTCAAAAAGTATTTAGGCTTGGCGGCTGAGTGGCGCAGTGGGCAAGGCGCTCGCCACTACCGCAGGAGATGCTGGTATCGAGCCCAGCTCTCGGTGTTGCTACCGGCTTGGCCGGCCGTCATACTAACACAATTGGCAAGTGTTAGAGGGTGGGAAAGCCGGTGGGTGGGGATTGGACGTTGTGGACAGCGGCTCCTACAGGTCGGTTGGGTGACGCCGGTATGGCGGAAACAGGAAGTATCGGGGGCAGCGTGAGCCTCCCACGCGTTACTCCTCACCACTGAGAGTTCGAGCTGTTGCGGTGAAAAGATGCAACAGGCTGCCTCCTCGTGTACCGGAGGGGACACGTAATGCAAGGCTTCTATCCTCACTACAGCCGACCAGTGGGAGGGATAGTCTAGCAACGTTCAAGACAGGGGAGGGAAGAATTGGAAATACGAAATTGGGATGGGAGAAAAAATTGAAAATAAGGATTAAAAAAAAAAGTGGATAAAAAAATTTAAAGTATTTAGGCTTTTATTGAGTTGGTTAATGGGATAGTCCACATCTTTCAGTTCACCCCAAATCTTCATACCACAATAAACTGATAATTGATGAAGCACGATAACAGCCTATATGCCAAATGCCCTCAATACTTACTGCAATGTCACACATTCTCAGCTATGCACAGCATCAACCATGATCAGTTGGTCTATAATTGTATTTCTCCTGCTCTGGCTCAAATACACACCAACTTGCACTAGTTTGCACTATATTGGTAGTGGTACACATCCTTTATTCTAGGTGGGGCGGTGCCATATTCAATCAGTTAGAAGAACAGTACAGTATATTGTTATAGACTCACTTGTTTTGCTGCCTGTAGAACATCACGTTACGTACGAATTGCCGTTGCGTGTCACGCTTAACCCTTCGAGAAGCTTTGTGGTCCGGGCTTGAAATTTGAAGTCTGAATGTACAGTATCTTGTGATTATACATATATATACATATATACACATATATATACATATGTCTATACCGAACACTGTGACCTCATTTTCTTCTTCTAAACTACATGCTATACTATGTTATTTGATACTATCTTGTCTAGCACAGTCTCTGGAGCGTAACAGTAAGAAGCATTTTGTATGAAAGTATTCTGTACTTCTGTATGACAACTATTAAAGAAACTTGAACTTGAACTTGAAACTTGAAACTTGATTATTATCAATTTCGATGACGACTTCGACAACAACTATTAGCAGAGCGTATGGGATTTCCTGGTGGACGTGATCGACATCACATGAATGCCATGCTCAGCCAATAGAGTCAATAGACAATTTGACAATGACTCTACTTAGTTCAGGCATCATATTTGAAGACGCTGATTGGATAACATTTAGTTGCTAGGTTCATTTATGTTGCCCTGTGAACATTTCAATTGGCTGCGTTGCACACTCTTCTCGTGCGCACATTTCTATCGCCCGAGAAGAGAGAGGGGGGGCCAGGGGGGATGAACATGACACACAAACAATGATTTATATTTGATAAATTACACGTTATTGTGCATTTTAAACACAAACATACTTAAAATGAGTAATTCTCTTTTTTTTATATTTATTATATTTTTAGTGGTCGAAATCTAAAATCCAAAACCACTTCTTTCTCTCCACCAGGTGGGGTGGTGCCCCAGGGGCTCATACAGAAAAAAGCATTTCATGATAAAGTATTCTGTATTTTACTATGACAATTAATAAACAAACTTGAAACTTGAACTTGAAAACTTTTCTAAATGACTGAGCAAACCTCTAGGTCTGTGAACATCCCGGTGCTTTTCTGGAGGATGGCGTACATGCAGTGGGCCACAGTCACTGCGTGCTTCCAGTTGTGGTACGGGACGCGCCGATAGTTCTTCCGTACCGACATGGTGAACCGACACAGCTTCTCCAGCTCAAAGCTACAGCAGACACAGCAGAAAAGCACACAAACATTCAAATTACGAATTGGACCCTTCAAAGAGAAATTGTGGACATCCCTGTGTATTAGGAGTTGTAAAGTCAATCAAAATGACTTAAGAATGTGGATGTGATACTGTACATTACCCGAATGTTTCCATCCTCTACTGTCTTTTAACTATGAAAAACATGACAATCCATCCTTGTAGAGTATTGCGATATTATGTTCCTTTTTTATTACTTGTGATTTTATGCTTGTTTTTTTTATTACCAGCACCTTAAAACCGTTTCGTGGCCAACCATATACGTTATTGGGCACCACGGCCAACCATGTATATATACGTGTTACCACTCGGTTTTGCTTTTATTCCATTTTAATATCCTACTCAATGTCACAGAGCTGTATGTTGGCTGGAAACGGCATATCCGGATTCCGGAAGTGCAGTACCGGCCAGATCCTGGTATTGGCGCTGTCTCGATAATGCAGTTTTCCCTGTTGCAGACCGGGTGTAACTTTTTTTTCATTCCGGGTTAACTTTTCTGTTAGCCTGAAGCTATGGCTTTACTAGATCGCCTGGAATACTTTTTGCGACGCCGAATTCAGTATGCAGTAAAGGAATATAGCATCAGTCAATGGACATATCGATCTACCAGATGGCGATCAATAACTGGGATATTCTTTTTGGAATCCAACCGGCCACAGGTAAGAGCGATTTGACGTCAATTTCAATCTGATCGGCCCTTGTTCTCATAGCCATCCACCCGGTCAACGTATGATGTTGCAATAACGAATGCCGTTATTGGTAATCAATCATCAGAAACGACTCCCCCCCCCCCCCCTTTCATGCATTCATGGTGGACCATGATACCGATCATATGCATTTTGATTTTTAACTCTAGCTTGTGTAAGGGCCGAAACGCCAATCGATTTAACGTTATTAGCTTAGCGCCCTATAACTAGCGTTGCAGGAATTACCCTAGACCATTCCGATATAACGTTCTTATTCACGATGCTATAAAATGGGAACGTATTGATGAAAAAAATTATTTCTTTATGGCATATTGAAGGCAAGGTTTATACTACTGTCAATTGACAATGACAATGGACACATAGCAATAATATAAAATATAGATTTAGCTCTATAAACAACCTCACACACAGTGAAAGCTTGTAATGAAAAGCTGGCCTCATAGAGTGGGATTAGACGGGCCCCAATGGCCATGCATGTGTTAAATTCGAGTCCCTAATCTTGTTGTATGCAAGTATAATGACAATAAAGTAAATTCTATTTTTACCGTCTTTAGATGATCCAGTTTGAAAACATTGTTCATGTGAAAACTTAAAGCAGATAATAATGTATATGGTTTGTATGAGGGATTCAGATCCATCATCTACAGCATTGGTTCTCAACGTGTTTCATAATATCCCCCCATTTGATAAAATCAAGTTAAGATAAGGGACTGTTATGCCAATTCCCTCCTGGTCGTTGCGCTGCCCTACTGTCAGTCTGGGGAGGGTTCCTCCGATACATGTGGAGTCGCCAGCCGCTTCTTTTTACCTGACAGCCAGGAGTTTCACTGGGAGAGCGTAATGTGTGTGGAGGTTCACACTATCTCCCCCTGCCAAATCACAGGGACGACTGACCAAGTGGGCGGTACCGCTGCCGGGAATTTAACCCGCGTCTCTGCAGTTGTAGGCAAGTTAGACCTCTACACTACACAGCATAGAATAGTCACTCTTATAAACTCTTATGGCTAACTTTGAATAAAATAGTGAAATCAACCTATTCCATATTGTTCCCGGGACCCTCTGGAACCTCCTCAAGGAGCCTTTGAGAAGGATCTACAGGCCTTATCTAGCAACTGCACTGGCTGTATGTGTACAGGGTTACTACATGTCCTGGAAAACCTGAAAAGGTCTCATATTATGATGTAAAATGGGCCTAGTCTTGGATTTGGCAGTCTGAAATGTTATATAGGCGAATTACGTAGATACTCCTTGCAGTTTGGCCAGGGTTGTTACCTGAAAAGGTCTTCAGATTAGCAAGCCATAACACGCTGTTCAGAAGTATCCCCTGTGTGATGTTATACCAAGGACACAATCAACTAGCTTTAATTAATCAATTAGCTGTACTTTTTGGAGACAGGAACACTGCCTACCTAACCTACTGGCCAGTTTGTAAAAGGTTGTTTTACTTTTGGGTATGTGGTACCGAGGCAGGGAAACATTTTATATAACATTTTTATTAATTAAAATAATATAATAAAAATTAAGGTGCTGGAAAATAAATAATTCATATGACATTTAAACTATAGTTTCTAAGGAAAACAGATTCAAGAAAAAAAATCTAGGTTTCCAGTTTCCAGTAGGGTTCCAGAAACGTATTGATTATCACGGTCAGGCTCTACTCTGCCGTAATGCTTGGTTAATGTTCAAATCATGTCCCGCCAAAACACCTCTCATCCTCCCTTAGTTAGTCTAATCACGGAGGATCACACTAATGAGCTGTATCGAGCCATGGTTGCATGGAATTCACTTCCAGAACAGATTGCAGACATGGGAGAACCTTTTTAACCTCTGTCTCTGTCTCAACCGGTCCCATGGAACAGCTTCATACCGCCTTCTGTCTGGCCTGCAGTGCTGAACCTTCTGAGTGGCTTCTCCTGCCCCCCGGGGCATACGGCCCTGAGCTATTGTCTTGTATCTCATCTTGTATCCATACGCTTGCAGTAGTTCTATCTATTACTCAATTTCACAATTTTCTTATATACTATGATTCTACTGTCACCATGTATGCATATGCTCACTACATGTATTTATTGCTCCATCTCCGCCCACTACAAACATGGGAACTATCTAACCCCCCCCCCCCCCATCTCTCTGAGTGGTTGTCTCGTAGTGCTGACTAAGGTGGGGGATGTCTCTGGGTCTTGGCCAAGATTGCAGTGACTGTTCTACGTGCACCACCGAGGCCATGGATCAGCTTCTTACCGTCTTCTGTCCGTGGTCTGTCAACGTGGTTCAGACGTGGAGTTCATTTCTGGTTAAGTACTTCTATTCTATTCATATAATATGCTTACTACATATATCTATTCTATTCACATATATGCTTACCACTTGTATCTATTGCTATGTCCACCCATCACAACCACGCGAAACACCTGTCCCGTCTCCCTGTCTCCCTGTGAGTGGCTGTCTCGGAGTGATGACCGGAGTGTTGGACGTCCCGTGATGATGACCGGGAGGATGCGACCCTCTCTGCGCCACCCCTTTGCCTCAAATAGATCCCCTATCAGCTCTATCTTTAATCTTTCAAAATGTTCAGTTGCTATCGCATGCACTTACTCACACATGTGAGTGCATGCTTTACCAACTGCTCGCCTGTTTTACTGCAACACTACTATCACCGACATCTAAGAAGGGAGATCCCCCCTTGAATGGCCCTTCTAAGGTTTCTCTCCTCCACATTGCCTGTGGTGCATTTTTTCCTATTGCTAGGTTTTAGTGAGTTTTTCCTTACCTTCGCGTGGGGTATGTCTGGGAGTGTTGCATTTATTTAAAAATGTTTGGACTTTATGGTGTTTTGTTCTTGACCTATTGGGATGTTTCTTCTTGACTTGTTTAAGAAGACGTTGTCCGGCCCATGGGGACATTAACGTGTGTTGTCGGGCCTTACAAATAAATTTGATTTGATTTGATTTGATTGCTAAAGCACAAACGAAAGCAAGCTTTAAAGACAACTGAAACAACATCTAACATATACATACACACACACACATTTTTGCATCAGCTAATGGGGATCCTAATAAAATCATAAATCATAAAAATCATAAATTAGATTTGATGTCACCACATTGCATATTCGCTATTTGATCAATAATACCATGGAAAATGACTCCCTGAAGAGAAGAGGGGGGGGCTCTGCTAAGAATGCAGTGACGTTGTCACAGCTTGCAGCGACTCACCTGCTCTTCCCACAGGAACTATGAACCATGTAGACGAAGACAGCAGGCCAGATCTCCTCAAAAGGACTGATGTCAAAGTGGAACCTGGAGGAGACAGAGAGAGAGGCTCAGATTAGCACCGCTGAGAACACCTGGAGGAGAGGAGAGGAGAAGGGAGGAGAGGAGAAGGGAGGGGATGAGAGGAGAGGGAGAGGGAGAGACAAATAAGAGGAGGAGAGGAGATGGGGGGAGGGAGGAGAAGGAGGAGAGACGAAAGAAGTGGAGAGGAGATAAGAGGGGAGGGGAGATGAAAGAAGAGGAGTTGAGAGGAGAAGGGAGGGGAGACGAATCTGAATTAAAAGAAAAAAGAAAAAAATATATATCTAACCCTAACTAACCTTACTGTCATGCACTTGTCCTAATAAACTAACCTACACTGTAGCACTCAACACTTTGATGAACATTGTTACTCAGCTGATAGAGTTGTGCCCTTCCTGATGACTTGTCGTACAGAACTTGTAAGTCGCTTTGGATAAAAGCGTCAGCTAAATGACTAAAAGTAAATGTAAATGTAATGAGAGGGGAGGGGAGGGGAGGGGAGGGGAGGGGAGGAGAGGAGAGGAGAGGGAGAGGAGAGGAGAGGAGAGGAGAGGAGAGGGGAGGGGAGGGGGAGGAGAGTAGAGAAGAAGGGATGGGAGGGGAAATGAAAGAAGAGGAGAGGAGAGGGGAGGGGAGGGGAGGGGAAGAGAGGAGAATGGAGACGAGACGAGACGAAAGAAGTGGAGAGGAGAGGAGAGGGGAGAGAATGGGGGATGGAAGGGGAGAGGAGGATAAGGGCTGATACAAAATATAATGCTGTGTGTGTGTGGTGTTTGAGTGTGTGTGTGTGTGTGAGAGAGAGAGAGAGAGAGAGAAGAGAGAGAGAGAGGAGAGAGAGAGAGAGAGAGAGAGAGAGAGAGAGAGAGAGAGAGAGGAGAGAGAGAGAGAGGAGAGAGAGAGAGAGAGAGAGAGAGGATCAGATTAACAGCACAGCCAAAACACCTAGAGGAGAGAGGAGAGGAGAGGAGAGGAGGAGAGAGGAGAGGAGAGGGGGAGGGGAGGGGAGCGGAGAGGAGAGGAAATGAGGGGGAGGGGAGTGGAGGGGGAGACAGAATCAGGGGATGTCTGAGGTCTAGGGGCTGTAAATCTGACAGGGCTGTCATCCAGAAGACCTGCCTCTTCCTGTTCCTGTGGAGTGTCCCCCCCCCGTCCTCCCTCCCTCCCTCCCTCCCCTCCCTCCCTCCCCTCCCTCCCCCTCTCCCCACCTACGGGCCTGTACTGTGTCATCGTCTCCTTCACAGACACGTGGCCGCAGACCAGACTGGTAGGTCAGGGTCACCGTAGAGTACATAGACAGAAACACTGAATCAAAAAGTGAACACTGCATGTGCAGCTGAGCTGTAGCACTGATCCACTTTCACTTTATTCATTACATAAAGGAGGAGATAGAAGTGACCTAAATGATTATTGACCAATCTCCAAACGGTCCTGTCTAGCAAAAATCATGGAATCATTGGTAAATAACCAACTCAAAGCATTTATCTCAAATCACTCTGTATCTTGTTGTAATCTTGCCAGTAAATTGCGACAAAAATTGGACTTGTGTACAACAACAGAACCAGCTTCCTAATGGTTAGCAGAAAGAAAGTCTATCTGTTTATCTTTAACCTCTTAAGCCCGACGCGACCGGGTCCCAAAATGACATCACATCATAAATCAATCTCTCCAGACTGTATGTCATAATGTCTCTAAGAGTTAAGACCCTAAACATGTGAAAACAGCAGTCAAAGTGTATATTTTGTGCAATACATTTGTTTAGCAATGCTTTCCCCTGACATTAGCGAAATATGAGCTTATTAAAAAATCCGCGTATCGCATCGAAAAACTGGTGTTTTTATTCATAAACGAGGGGATATACGCAATTTTTTTGTAGTCCTAATGACCGGGAGACTCAGGGCTTTCAAATGACACAAGAAGTAAAGAAAACAATTCCCAGTTCACACCATCCCTTGACAAAGCCAGACAAAGGATTTCATTATTTTAATCGAAAGAGTGACACTACGTGTTTATATCTCAATTTCGGAACAAACCACAAAGCGATTGGGTCCGTGTACGTTTTGATAGTTCGTTTTTCGTTTCAAACGGAAATACAAAAAAAGAAATAAAAAAAAAGGAAATACGAGGTGTTTTCCTATTTCCGTTTGAAACCAAAATCGAAAAAATGGGGGAAAACTGAAATACGGAGCTGTTTTTCATATTTTGGTGTCAGAATCAAATGAAAAAAAGGAGTAAATAATGGGCCGATTTTGGTCCGTGTACGTTTTGATAGTACGTTTTTCGTTTTTGATGTGAAGAATGGAGAACGGAACCACGTGACAAGTAAATTTTTCAATGTAAAAGCCATGCACGATCTAACGTTAACGAATATGTATAACGTTATGAATAAATACATAAATACATGCATACAGATCTATACCAGGGTAACGTTATGATACATAAATTTTTTGTTTTGTGCATTTCATTTAGACATGATATTTTATGTGAAGTAATAGCCTAATAATAAAATAGCCTGTGTGGTCTGTCCCAAATAGTGTTGTCTAAACACACGTTATACAGATATCCTAGTTCAGTGGTCGGCAATAGGCGGCCCGCAGGCCGAAATAGGTCCGCCAGCAATAATATCTGCCCGTCAGATTATTTTGAGAATATGATTTGTGATGAAGACTCGCTTTATTGTATCGGAATCTGGAGACTTAGGTAAAGTTAGAAAGATATTCACAGATTAGAATTTCCGCGGTCAATAATTCTTAAGCTAAATGTTTTTAAAACACAAAGGACACCTCTTGCCTATCGTAGTAAGGTAGACAATGAGCTACAACCTTATTTTCACCTAAACGAGGCGAGCCGGCCTCGGAGCTGTACATTTAATAATAATAATATTGATCTATATGTGCAGTGGGCCTTGAGGCAAGTGCGCAGCCAGGGACCGTCTAAAAAGTGCAACACCGGAAAGAGACACTACAAAAAGATTCAATAACTTCATTGTCATACAGTGTATAGTGTCACCAAAATCACTGCACACATCATCAGTGGTCTCCTATTATATTATAGTGGTCTACAACACTTAGATTTGGAAAAAATGCTTTTTCATTGAACTGTTAAGTGAGTTTGGTGACACTACACTCTATAAGAGTGAAGATATTTAATGTTTTTTCCAATACAAAATCCCCAGAATTATGAAAAAGCATTTTTTCCAAATCTAAGTTTTGTAGTATAACACTATAATATAATAGGATACCACTGATGATGTGTGCAGTGATTTTGGTGACACTATACACTGTATGACAGTGAAGTTATTGAATCTTTTTGTAGTGTCTCTTTCCGGTATTGCACTTTTTAGACGGTCCCTGGCTGCGCACTTGCCTCAAGGCCCACTGCACATATAGATCAATATTATTATTATTAAATGTACAGCTCCGAGGCCGGCTCGCCTCGTTTAGGTGAAAATAAGGTTGTAGCTCATTGTCTACCTTACTACGATAGGAAAGAGGTGTCCTTTGTGTTTTAAAAACATTTAGCTTAAGAATTATTGACCGCGGAAATTCTAATCTGTGAATATCTTTCTAACTTTACCTAAGTCTCCCGATTCCGATACAATAAAGCGAGTCTTCATCACAAATCATATTCTCAAAATAATCTGACGGGCAGATATTATTGCTGGCGGACCTATTGCCGACCACTGAACTAGGATATCTGTATAACGTGTGTTTAGACAACACTATTTGGGACAGACCACACAGGCTATTTCCATATTATTAGGCTATTACTTCACATAAAATATCATGTCTAAATGAAATGCACAAAACAAAAAATGTATGTATCATAACGCTACCCTGGTATAGATCTGTATGCATGTATTTATGTATTTATTCATAACGTTATACATATTCGTTAACATTAGATCGTGCATGGCTTTTACATTGAAAAATGTACTTGTCACGTGGTTCCGTTCTCCATTCTTCACATCAAAAACGAAAAACGAACTATCAAAACATACACGGACCAAAATCGGCCCATTATTTACTCCTTTTTTTCATTTGATTCTGACACCAAAATACGAAAAACAGCTTCGTATTTCAGTTTTTCCCAGTTTTTTTATTTTGGTTTCAAACGGAAATAGGAAAACACTTCGTATATACGTATTTTTTCTCGTTTTTTCGTATTTCCGTTTTAAACGAAAAACGAACTATCAAAACGTACACGGACCCGATTGTCATGAAATGCAATGTATAATTAATTTGTTACCTTTCTGTCGTTCGTTTGAGCCCATCCACAAGTAAATCCGATATGAATAGCGAATACAGTAATCCAAATGTCTTCGACTGGTCTGAAGTACTAAATTGCACATACCCTCCTCTGTGGCCATCTGCTGGGCGGGAGGTGTTACAACAGCTAGATTGGAGACTGCAGTCGGCTTCTCTGTATCGTGACCTTTCCAACGTTACCTTACTTGATGTGTTTTGGGTCAAGCAAAGGCTATAAATTTGCATGCGTAAACAACAACCGGTCATTCTCATTTTACCTGTGGGATGCACGAAGACGCACCAGGACGCATCTGCACGCTATAACAGCAGTACAACAGAAGTTTTAATGCTTTTAGTAGTTTTATTGCAAGACAATGGAGGAGATCTTGCTAGAGATTATGCGAGTTTCTGATACAGAAGAAGTACCGTACTTTTCGCACTATAAGCCGCACCTGACTATAAGCCGCAGCAGCTAAATTGAATGATGTGTACATATATAAGCCGCACTGGACTATAAGCCGCAGGTGTTTTAATGTTTAATTACCATATGTAGGGTTCGTGCACAGAGGGGATTGTCGGGAAAGAGATGGCTGTTTGAGGAAGCTCCCATTTATTAACATTTCAACAAACAAGTTGCATATTTAATAAGGGAACAGATAAATAACATTTCAATGCAGTAAAAAAAGCAATATTTCGATTTTTACATTTTCGAGTTTGGTCCACACATAAGCCGCACCGTTATATAAGCCGCAGGGTCGAAAAATGCGTAAAAAAGCTGCGGCTTATAGTCCGAAAAGTACGGTAATCGATTCTGAGGACACCACAGATAATTATGCCTCTGAAGATGAGATTTATTCTTTATTTTGATAATATAATATGCTATTTGTGTTTATTACATCATATTGATTACATCATATTGATTACATCATATTACATGATATTACATCATTATTGTATTTTTGTTATAGTGATTCTGAGGAGGAAGAGAAGGCTACTGCTGCCCCAAGTGTCCCTCCCCCATCGACTACATGCTCAAGGTACAGTATGCAGTTTAGTTCAAGTTACATTTTATTTGTCACATACATGTACTTTACAGTGAAATGTTCTGTCCTGTATATACAGTAAGATAATATATTCCTTTATTGATGCCCTTGGGAGCCCCTGATAATGTTTTTCATACAGTAAAAATAAGAATACAATTATATCTGCATTATTATTTGTTATAGTGAATCTGTTGACCAGAACCCGTCTACATCAACGTCTGGCCAAGGACAAAGCAATCAGCATTTTCAAGGTGTGGAACTTGGTCTCACTCTCAGTCAACTATAGTATAATACATACATTGTTTACATACATGTGTGATAAATGTGACTGTACTTACTGTATATGTTTAGTTCAAGTAACATTTTATTTAATTTACTCTTGCTCACTACCTGTGTTGTGCAATGACTATATTATATTTTTTTGATCCACTTTTTCTCCTCCTGTTTTTCTGTGTTTTTCTCCCATCCCAATTTAGTCGTGCCAATTCCCCCCTCCCCTTCCTGGTCGTTGCTCGCATGTGCCCCCCACTGGTCGGTCTAGGGAGGGTTGATAGATACTATCGCATGTCCCCTCCGATACATGCGGAGTCAGCCAGCCACTTCTTTTTACCTGCCAGCGCGGACTCTCATTGGTGAGGTGTAACGTGTGGGCGGCTCACACTACCCCCACCATCTCCCTTCCTCGCTGTGCAGGCTCCCTGACCGACCTGTAGGGGTCGCTGTTTACAATGACCAGATTACCACCCTGCGCCACCCAGCCGCACCAATGACTATATTTTAATTAAATGTATCGCTCTGTTTCCATATGATAGTGAGCTTGAAGAAGACGATGATGATGAGTACATGCTGCCTACTACATCGGGGCGCAGGTAATCTAGTCAAGCCAGTAAGCGGCCGAGGCTAGCGGCTGGTGAGGGTGATGCCCCTTCCCCCACCCAACCACCGCCAAAGAGGGGCCGCGATCGTGGACGCGGTCGTGGACGTGGTCGTGGGCAGTCTCTGTTGGCTACTGGAGATGCTGAGGAGGAGAGGTGGTGTAACAAGGAAGAGCCGGATGTGGAACAGATTGCCAGATTGTGAATGCCTGTAGTGCACATTTCCAGTCATACAGGGAGATTTGCATTGATGAAAGGATGGTTGGCAGTAAAGCCAGAATTGGATTCAGACAATACATGAAAGACAAGCCGACCAAATTTGGTTACAAACTTTTTGTATTGTGTCACTCCAGCACTGGCTACACATGCAACTTCTTTGTTTATCAATGGAAAGATCCTGTAGCCAGAGCCAAGAAGGGAGAGGGTCTCAGTGTCACCTCCGTAATGGATCTGATGAACTTTGACCTTCTTGGTACCACTTGTACGTGGATAATTTCTATTGCAGCCCCCTGCTTTTCAATAAATTAGCAGTCAACCATACAATGGCTTGTGGAACTGTCCGTGTGCACAGGGAAGGCTTTCCCCGAACCACGGCCAATGACATGCCACCCAACGCTGAGAGGGGAGACAGGTTACTGCTGCTACCCCCCGCCCCTCCCTCAGCTGTATGCCTGTGTACTTGGGGGCAGATGCCACGACTGGCCGCAGGAAGTGCGTGTTCTGTGCGGAGAAGGCTAAGGCACAGGGGAAAGGAAAGGGCATGGAGATCAAGACCCCTATCTCCTGCAGCAACTGCAATGTTGCATTGTGCCTCACATCAACAAGGAACTGTTTCTTGGAGTACCACAGAAGGCTGTGAATGGTATCCCAGCCTTCTGTGGTATATAGTTGTATATAGTAGGCTTTTTATTTAATTTTTTATTGCATTATTTGCATTTTGTTTAGCATTTATTTAGCATTTATCTTTGTATTTTTTGCATATATTTTTTGCATTTATGTAGCATTTTTCTTTTGCATTATTTGCATATTTTCTTATCTTGAAATGTACAGAGATGGCTTTTACTATTTTCATTTTTACAGATTTTACAGATTTATAATAAAACAACCCCATTTGGAGGCAATGGGGCAATTATTGATTTTATACTGTACACAATGGTAGAATATGATGATGCACAGGGTACATGTCATATTCAAAGGCTGCATTATGTGGAAATAACCTCCTGTAGTGATCATAAGTGTTTTCTTCTAGCCAAATTCCATTGGAACCCATTTGGCACATTTTGGGTACTTTTGGGTATCCCAGATGTCCTTTGAGTGTCCGCCTGGTACTACCCTTATTAGAACTGCTCTGGAAGCTACAGTATGTCCTTTGTTCAATTGCTTAGCTTTTTGGTACAGTTGCTGAATGAGCTCAGTGGCATCTTTTCAGGTTTGGACATTGTTAGCATGGTGTTATTCACTGTCAAACATGGAAAAAAACAGGCGAGGATGAAAATCTATATTTCTCCTTTGGTTCATCACAATTTACTCATAGCATATTACCAGACACAATATTTATGACACTGGGAATACATTCCCTGAGGTCCATAGATGTTCCTAGATACCAAGAACATGCAAATGGTCCTTGTAGAACTGGAGCAATCTTCCCTTTTACTTGGGTATGTACTTTTAGGCACATTTTCGAAAATTAGGCTGTGGGCTTAAGAGGTTAAGGCCAATGGGTCTCATTCACCAACATTGCCATAAGATTTATCTTACGACAACCACCTTGGAAGGTCATACAGTAAGAGAAACTCGACGATAATTACACCCGGATTCACCAACACGTGGAGAGGCTGTCTTAAGTGGCCAAAATGATCACAGCTGCAATGCCCACAATGAGATACGTCACTCATTGACAAACTTGAATGCGCGTTCCCGTTTACTCCATTTGCATACAGACACGCCTCCGGCAGCTCCTTATAAAGCCAGCCAACAGAGCTGTGTGCAAATTAAATCCCAATGAGAGTGTGAGAGTTAGAGGCGCACCTGCAGGAAAACGCAGAGCTAACTACAGCAATGCGGAGTTGGAGGTACTCCTGCAGTGCTGGGAGTGGAAAGGAGGACAGTTATATTATTTAGTAGCATCAGCACACACACACACACACACATGTGCGCGCACGCGTACTGTATAGTCTATGTGCATAATTAATGAACGCAGTAGGCTTATATTAATATTCGAATGACTTGTTTTATTACGATATCACAGATACTGCGCTGCCCTACAGTACGTACAGTACACATCTTAGCGTGACATCTCCACAGAGTCGGGCGTGAGCGGACCAGACTCCACAGAGTTGTTGCGCACCGGTGTCCCACAAAAGGGTGCTTGGCATGATGGTTGACATCGACCTGCATAAAATGTAGTAAACTGCCATGAGAAATGTAGGAAATTTGTATGCAGTGGTAAGCTTGACTGAAACCGCTCACGCCCGACTCTGTGGAGATGTCACGCTAAGATGTGTACTGTGTACGTACTGTACTACTATAGGGCAGCGCAGTATCTGTGATCTCCTAATAAAACAAGTCATTAGAATAATATAAGCCTACTGTTCATTCATTCCGCAGGTAGACTATACAGTATGCGCACGTGTGTGTGTGTGCGCTGAACATGTGGCCCAACAAGACGGTATAAATATGGAATATTAATACAGTCTATTCCACTATTGATATATCCACGCGATTAGCTTTATTTCTTATTTATTTATCCACTGCCATTTGCAGTGTTTGTGTAGTGCTATTATTTATTTTCGGACATCAAATGCGTAGTTGAGGCATGACTATAAATATTAAACGTAATTTTTTATCATACAAATATTGTCATATTTATTTAAATTATGATTAATTAATTCCAAGTAGGCCTATAGAGTTGACATGAACGAAATCACTATGATTCCTCCCAAATAAAGCCCTTAAGAACACGGCGCACACCAGTCTGTCAACTTACGACTGCTATTCAGGGGTCCTGCTCTTAGTTAGAACAGAATCCAGGAGAAAGGACCATTGGTGAATCCCAAAATCTGTCTGAAAATGTCTTAACTCATTCAGTGGCAGTCACGATGATAGTCGGGTTAACTCGCCATCGCTTGAGCACCAGACCCGAGTATAGTCGGGTTTTAATCGTTATTTCTTTTATTAGCGATATCCATTCATTTTCATCCATCCAGCCTGATGTTATCATTGGGAATGGGTCTGAGCTCGCAAAAGGGCAAATACCGCCGCCTACGCCTTCCAGTTGGTATTGCACCCCATTGGGAATGGTCTAGTTTCTTTTCTGGGACAATCCAAGCTGTGCGGGCGTGGTTTAAATACTCAGGCGAGGTAGGCAGATACACCGATGCATCTGCGAGGCTCCCCCCCCCCCCACCCCCCCCCCTCAATATGCAATGCTGTTGAACGTGGCACGGACCTCCGCGCCCAGTACTTCAAATGGCGATGAGATAATTGGATTATTTCTTTTGCATTACATCAGATACAAGGTAAGAACACTATATATAAATTTGATCGTTGATCTGATATGTCTTTCTACCACGGTCGCGGCTGTGTGTGTGTAGTTGAGTTTGAGTTTTTGTTTTCTTCTGTGTTTTTGTCCTATTTATTCAATGTCTAATTATTAAACAGATTTTCTTTTCCTTTATCTTTATTTTCCTCTTTAAATATGTCTGTCATCACAAGCATTGGAAATTAGGAAAACCTCAATATCTCGAAAATAAAGGTTTGAAATTCCAAGTAAATTCAGGAAGTGAGTTTTTATAAACCCTCTGAGACTCTCACCGGCAGACTGCTTTTCATAAGCTTTTTTTTGGCAAGGTGAAAAACTGGCCATGTTCAAAGGAGACCCTTGACCTCTCACCTCAAGATATCTGAATGAAAATGGGTTCTATGGGCAGCCATGAGTCTCCCCTTTACATACATGCTAATTGTATGTGAAGTTCGCAGACGACACGGTGGTGGTGGGGCTGATCTCGGACAACGACGAGAAGGCCTACCGGGAGGAGGTTGAGGTACTGGAACGCTGGTGCCAGGACAACAGCCTGCTCCTGAACATTGGTAAAACCAAGGAGCTGATCGTGGATTATAGGAGAGGACAGCAGGAGACACACACACCACTGATGATTAACGGGGCTACCGTGGACAGGGTGAGCAGCTTTAAGTACCTGGGGGTCCACATCTCAGAGGACCTGACATGGTCAACACACATAGACACAGTAGTAAAGAAGGCGAAACAGCGCCTCTACCACCTGAGACAGTTAATGAAGTTCAGAGTATCGGGGAACCGGAAACATCACTGCCTGGTATGGAAACAGCACGGCACAGGACAAGAAGGCCCTACAGAGAGTGGTGCGCTCAGCCGAGCGTACCACGGGTATTGCACTACCTCCCCTGCAGGTTCTATACAACAAGAGGTGCAAATCCAGAGCCTGCAGGATAATGAAAGACCCTCACCACCCCAATAACAGCCTGTTCCAGCTGCTGAGGTCAGGCAGACGCCTGCGAACCCCAGCTACTAGGACAGAGCGGCTTAGGCTCAGCTTCTTCCCCCAGGCCATCAGAGCCCTGAACAATGAACATTGAGTGCCACAGAACACTGAACTATCCACACACAAGCACACATGAACACACACACGACACGCACGCTGTGCACGCTCACACACTAGCAGCCACTTAACACTTTAACATGAGCGGGCACACACTCATGCCGCACACACGCACACTTATGGCCAAAAGGAAAGGCCACTTTAAATTAGAATAACAGGAACAGTGTATTGCACTACCAAAGCTACCTAGCATGTCCTATATGCTCTGTAAATAACTATATGCTCTGTAAATAACTATGTACAGATACCGAGATGTCACACCATGTTACCTGTTACCTGTTTATTGCACAATGTTGTTTTTATTGGATTCTATTATATGTTGTACCACTGTATTGCACATCGTTGCGGGCAAGACCACCCGCATTTCATTGTATACTTGTATGCCGTGACAATTAAAACTCTTGACTTGACTTGACTTGATTCCATGCAGTACAAATGTGTTATGTTTGCCTATTCTAAAAATTGTGTATTTGACAATTTCTGCATACTGGGGTCCCTAAACAGTCTTGGAATTGCATACATTGGGTATGACTGGAAATCTGAGACTCGTGTGGACCCAATTGTACTTATATTGTATGTGATGATGTTAGTTCCCATAGTAGCCATTTATTTGTACCATTTTATTTTTAAGCTTTAAACTAGGGATGTCTGATATTATCGGCCGATATCGGCATTAAAATGTGATATCGAAAAATATCGGTATCGGTTTTCAAAAAAATATATCGTTTTAATTTTTTTTTTTTTTTTTACATTTCTATAACCTTTATTTTACCCAGGCAAGCAAGTAAGAACAAATTCTGATTTTATTTATTGTCAAAAGTATGCATAATGTTGTGTTAATTCCACAAGAGATATGTAATGTTAATTACCTGAAATTATTCCATTTTTTGGGGGGGGAAACCCTGCATATATCGGTATCGGTTGATATTGTTTGATATCGGTATCGGAAATTAAGAGTTGGACAATATCGGTATATCGGTATCGGTAAAAAAGCCAATATCGAGCATCCCTACTTTAAACGCATACCTCACTGTATAAAATGACCTATTATGACCTCTAGGATAATCACAGCCTCATGAAACGTTATACCAGTGGTCAGCAATAGGTGGCCCGCGGGCCGATATTGGCCCGCCAGCAATAATAACTGGACCGTCAGATTTTAAATATATTTTTTTATATATATCAGACCAACTAGGCTAGGCTATATGTTAGCTATAATGTCCAAACAAAGAAACGACCACCACTTAAACAATGCTTATTATACTTTGGTGTATATATACTGTATTATTATTTGGTGTATTATACTTATAAACAGGTAGGCAGCGAGGCGCTTGCTCAACATGTAAAAAGTCGGTGGACCGCGCCTGGTGCTGAAATAACAAACACCAGTTCAGTAAGTCATTCAAACTTTATCTTTACTTATACACATGTGAACAGTAACAATGCAATTAAACTGAAGTCAAATCAGAGCAAAAAAAGCTGAATCCGCTTAAAGAAGATGCGCTACATTAGGTATATAAGGAATTACAACGAGACATTTATTAACTAAATAAAAAATACAATTTGGCTTTTAACCCTCTAAAGCCAGGCGCAACACTAGACATGTTTTGTAAAACATTAAATATCTTTGGATCCGTTTGTGATAAAGGCTTTATTGTATCGGAATCGATTGTCATCTCAAAATGTTGTGCATCTCTCTGAGATTGCGCGGATGTAAAGCATAGAATCTTGAAATATCTAGATTGGTTGTTTTCTCTGGACCGCATCTAATCTGCTGTATCTATCCATTTATCATATATCTATGTCTCTCACTATAGCCAATGGAAATGCTAGAAATGGTCACGTGGACTAGGAAAACCAATGGAAAATTCCTATTGTTTCTCAATAGTCCAGTGCGCTCCACAGAAAGGGCCATCATGTAAGATAGAGGCACATGTCTCTGGTTTTATAATAAAATGGCAAAAAGACAAAGGTATAATGTTCAGTGCAAATGTGTATGTCGTTTACAGTTTATTATGCCACCTATGCAGCTCGTTCATTTTGTTCATTCTCTGCCTCTGCCACAAATGTATGTCTTAGTTATAAGGTGGTCTGTATCAATATATTAAATTAGCCATTGTTTTTGTTTCTGGCCCGCCATACAATGGCTTGGAATAAATTTGGCCAGAGGCCAAACTTAATTGTTGACCCCTGCTTTACACCATAAACTAGAGATCCAGGGCATTCAGAGACAATTCAGCAATTTCCAGAACAGAATTTCTCACCATCCAATCGCTGAAAAATTCTTACAAATCCCCAAATGTTGAAGGATTTTGCTACCAAACCTTGGTGTCTTACTGTGGTATTTTTGACCATGTTTATAATTTGTTTATAATTTTTTTTTAGATTTTGCACCAAATCTGTGTAACAAATGGTATCAACCCAAAAATGTACGAGACATAACTGAGCATGGGAATGGCCGGCCATCAAATGCTTCAATCATAATCCCTTATACACTTTAAACTTTCAAAATTTTAATGGGCGCCTAAACAAAACACAATGTTTATTAAAGATGTATGACTAGAAAAACGTTGAGCTGCATCTCAAATTAATCTTCAGGTTTCCAGCTTTCAGATGATGTCACCACTTCTATGTGGCATCTACTGTTGACCTAATTACCCCTAAAGACCCCCTGCCCCCCTTCCTAAAGACCCCCTGCCCCCCCTCCCTAAAGACCCCCTGCCCCCCCCTCCCTAAAAAAAAGACAGAAATGGGTCTATGTGGGTCTCAGAGGGTTAAACTATGTTTAAACTTTAAACTGATAATATTTGCGACGAAAAGGTATGACTGATTGAGAATGAGTTAATTAGCTATTTTGACGTGAATATGATATATTCTAGTTATTTGTGATGGTATAACAGTATTTTACAGTATATTGGTTTTTTTCCCAGTGCAAATTACAGCAGCATTTGACAACATTTTTGTATTACTATTGGCATGGTGCTTTTTCATTCAAAAGGGTATTATTCAAATCCAATGTCTATCCCAAAATCTTTATAATACTGCTGCAAATAACACATTTTATTAGGGATGTCCGATATTATCGGCCTACCGATATTGGCATTAAAATGTGATATCGGAAAATATCGGTAAAAAAAAATATATATATATATATATTTTATTTTTTTTTACATTTATTTAACATTTATTTACCCAGGCAAGCAAGTAAGAACAAATTCTGATTTTATTTATTGTCAAAAATATGCATAATGTTGTGTTAATTCCACGACAAGAGATATGTAATGTTAATCGTTTTGGGGGGGGGGGGGGGACCCTGCATATATCGCTATCGGAAATTAAGAGTTGGACAATATCGGTATATCAGTATCGGTAAAAGAGCCAATATCGAACATCCCTACATTTTATATATGGACCCATCCTCCCAGCTCTACCTGTGGTTATAGTAGACAGTACAGTCCACACAACATCATCCCAGCCCTACCTGTGGCTATAGGAGACAGTACAGTCCACACAGCATCATCACAGCCCTACCTGTGGCTATAGGAGACAGTACAGTCCACACAGCATCATCCCAGCCCTACCTGTGGCTATAGGAGACAGTACAGTCCACACAACATCATCACAGCCCTACCTGTGGCTATAGGAGACAGTACAGTCCACACAGCAGACAGACTCACAGTTCAATCTCTTTATAGATGGGCGTGGGGAGGTTGAGCTGGGTGAGGGGCTTCCACTCCTCTGACGTGCAGATGCTGTGATACGACAGCTTCTCCATAGTCACTCTGTAGATGCACTCGGAGTGCCTGATCCGATGGTACATCTAGAATGTTACACGCACACACACACACACACACACACACACACACACACACACACACACACACACACACACACACACACACACACACACACACACACACACACACACACACACACACACACACACACACACACACACACACACACAGAGGGAGCATAGCAGAATGTGGAGATAAGTGTAAATTATAGAACACACACTGAAAACATTGTGGTCCTGTCTTGAAGGGTCTCTATCTGAGTCGAGGGTCCATTTTAGTTTAAATTAGTGCTGTCAGGGGCGCCCTCGTGGCGCATACCATAGTGCCTTGCGCACCTACACGGCCGACCCGGGTTCGATCCCAGCTACCGTCGTTATTTGTCGCATGTCCTCCCCACCTCTCCTCCCGTTCGCCCTCTGTCGGTCCTGCGTGGCCAATAAAAAGCTGTAAAAATGCTAAAAAATTATAAAAAAAAAAATTGTGCTGTCAGGCGATTAAAAAAATGTATCTAATTAATTACAGGATTTGTAATTAATTAATCGCATTTTAATCGCATAACCATTTTAGGCCTGATATTTTATTTTGTAAATGTTTATTCTATGTTATTATGGAATGAATGAGATTTTTTAATAAATAATAAAAATAAATTATTACATATTTTTTTTTATAAATCTTTTGTTAATTTTCATAACGTGATAATTTGCTGTGTAATTAATTAATCTAATTAATACTATAAAGAAGAAAACTTGAAGAAAACCCACTTTCTAAATTGAGTGAATTGAATTGGCCCCCAAACAAACCCAACACTGCTTTGGTGCGTCAAAACTAACCTAACACTGCCCTGGCACGTCCAAATGATCCCAACACTTCCTTGGCATGTCCAAACGAACCTACACTGACCTGGCGTGTCCAGACTAACCCAATACTGCGCTGGCATGCTCAAACTAACCCAACACTGCCCTGTCGCGTCCAGACTAACCCAACACTGCCCTGTTGCGTCCAGACTAACCCAACACTGCCCTGTTGTGTCCAGACTAACCCAACACTGCCCTGTCACGTCCAGACTAACCCAACACTGCCCTGTTGCGTCCAGACTAACCCAATACTGCGCTGGCATGCTCAAACTAACCCAACACTGCCCTGTCGCGTCCAGACTAACCCAACACTGCCCTGTTGCGTCCAGACTAACCCAACACTGCCCTGTTGTGTCCAGACTAACCCAACACTGCCCTGTTGCGTCCAGACTAACCCAACACTGCCCTGTTGCGTCCAGACTAACCCAACACTGCCCTGTCACATCCAGACTAACCCAACACTGCCCTGTTGCGTCCAGACTAACCCAACACTGCCCTGTTGTGTCCAGACTAACCCAACACTGCGCTGCTGTGGTACTCTCAAGAATATGTGCATAATCTTGTGTAATTTTTGCAATTGTATATCTAATTATTATTATTAGAAGAATTGTGGTAAACTTCATGTTGCCAGCTACACGCTAATATAATTAACTAAGTTCACATTTACTGTGAGGAGGAGAATAGGTTATACAGGAAGTGAAGGGCGGAACCTATTAGTTCAGGTGATGCACCAGGTCCCCCTAAGGCCTAAGGTGACGGTTTCCACCCTCTCCCCAGAGGAGATTTGGAGCAGAATGTGAACAGGTTGTGTCTTCATTCCTCTTGACCACCACTCTATTGTTTCAGGTCAGTACACTGTGAAAAGTACAGGAAACACTACCATTAGAAGTGATAACGTTAGGTGATATGAATAACGAGAATTGTGAAATAAGTTGAATGGTTAATAACGTCAATAAGAATGTGATATGTGTTATGTGAGCGCACATTGCGACCCACCTCGACCATGGGGTGAAAGATGGCATTTTCCACGTTATCAGTTTTATTATTATTATTATTATTGTAAATATGACGTTTTGATACAGAAATGATGTTTGATTCGGAGGTTTTGTAATATAACTCAGAGAGGAGATTTGGAGCAGAACGTGAACAGGTCGTGTCTTCATTCCTCTTGACCACCACTCTATTGTTTCAGGAGGGAATGATGACATCGGCCGCAAACATGATTTGTGAAGGTACCCGATAGCCTTGGGACCTGTAACACTGGCATGTGTCTCTTGTGCAGCAGCCTATTCATTATCAACATTGCTCCTCTTCTTTTTAAACAACAAGATATCAGTGCCTCCCACAGCTCTTGTCATTTCCAGCACCTCTGGCAGCCTGATAAACATCCGCAGAGGTCCCGCCACATATCTTAACACCGCTGTGTTCTCAAAAAAGTCACTCCACATCTGGTTTGAATCCCCCGTCCCTTCCACAAGACAGCAGCAGTGCTACAGTAAGGCCGTAGTAGCAATGCCAAACCTCACACCTTCCACCAAAATGTATAAAGCAGGAGGCCAGCGGTGCTGAGTAACTTGCCAAAAGACACCAGGGGGAGTGAGTTATGGCTGAACATAAATCCTTTTTTTCGGCGGACAGACGCCGAGTGCTTATGGTCTTAAAATATTAACACGGCCCATCAATTTTTAAATTAAACTTCATGACGCTGTGCTTGCGTAAGCTTTGTCGCACAAACTGAGTGAGACAGCCCCCTCCCACCACAATAGGGGTCACGGGGTGAGTCTCCTTGATGGAGAAACCCCGCCAGTCCAGTATAACAAATTCTAACGCACAGCTACGTCTGTAATAATGAACACCCTGCAGCAACTCTTGACTAACTCTTCTATTGAGTGTCATTAATCCACACCTGGCTCTCATTACTGCATCATCTCTCAAGGCCCCTGCTGCTACTGTCTTGAAACAAGTAAGAGTGATCATTTAAACATATTCTCATATCTTGGGAGAAATTCATTATTGTATTTAAAACAAGTGAAATTATCTCACCCCATTGGCAGGTGTTTTTTTAATAAAGATTTTAAGAATCAAGATTAAATTACTTGTTTAGAAGGAGATTTCTTTTGCAGTGGTGGTATATTTAGCAGAGCATATACCCACAACTTGCACTTGAATTTTATAAAAATGTATTGAATAAACTATTCGTACCCCGGTTGAAATTGGTTATGGGGCATATGGACAAGTCGACAGTACAAAGGTCACAACGTACATAGTAACTACAGCAACGACTACGTGAATAAAGATCAAAGTAAAATAAAATAAAATAAAATATAATATACAGTACTCGTATGCACCCATAGACACATGCACACAAAGTCACGAATAAGAATAACAAAACAAATGGCCTAAGAATAAGAATAGAATAAAATATACAGTAAAAATATACAGAAGTCTATATATTTTACTTATGACTAGATTCTGGAAATTAATGTTATTATTATTGGATTATTATTTCTACAATATATTTCTCATTTTTGGAGGGGTAAAAAAACAAAAGAAAACAAAGCATTCAAATAGTGATTTTGACATTGATTACCAGGGCAACGATTGAAGCTTCGAAGCTTCAAACCATTTTGGCCATCCGTGGTTATTACTGGCTCGCCTAGCTTCTCGACTACATGACAATCACTTACGTTTGCACAGTGTAAGGCCAGGGCACAGAAGACGGCAAACATCTTGAAGTTGTTCTCGTCTGTTTTAGTGAAGGCACTTCCGCTCAGCTTGTTCACCATCTGCACCACACCTATCACCGTCCCCCGGCTCGAGATGGGCATGCACAGGATGTTCCGCGTGGTGTAGCCCGTCTTCAGATCCACCTCTCTGACACCAAGACATGGAAAAAAACACAACTTTGGTAAATGGTCTTTATTTATATAGCACTTTTATTCCAAAGAGTTTTAAAATGTATGCCTCACATTCACCCATTCACTCACACATTCACACACCACCGGGGGGAGGCAACCAGGCAAGGTGCCGACGTGTTCATAGAAAGCAGTTAGGGGTTAAGTGTCGCTGCTGGGAGGAACCAGCCAGCCAGGAACCTTCTGATTACCAGACGACCGCTCTACCTCCTGAGCCACTGTCGTCATTCATCATTAAGGAGTGAGGGGCCTATTGGCTGAGTGTAATGGTGACTGGTCGAGGGGCATACTGGGTGAATATAATGGTGACTGGTCGAGGGGCCTATTGGCTGAATATAATGGTGACTGGTCGAGGGGCCTATTGGCTGAATATAATGGTGACTGGTCGAGGGGCATATTGGGTGAATATAATGGTTACTGGTCGAGGGGCCTATTGGCTGAATATAATGGTGACTGGTCAAGAGGCCTATTGGCTGAATATAATGGTGACTGGTCAAGAGGCCTATTGGCTGAGTATAATGGTGACTGGTCAAGAGGCCTATTGGCTGAATATAGTGATGACTGGTTGAGGGGCCTATTGGCTGAATATAATGGTGACTGGTCAAGAGGCCTATTGGCTGAGTATAATGGTGACTGGTCAAGAGGCCTATTGGCTGAATATAATGATGACTGGTTGAGGGGCCTATTGGCTGAATATAATGGTGACTGGTCAAGAGGCCTATTGGCTGAGTATAATGGTGACTGGTCAAGAGGCCTATTGGCTGAATATAATGTTGACTGGTTGAGGGGCCTGGTGGCTTTTACCGGTTGAACCGTGGGTCTGCATAGGCGTCTGGGATATTTAGGACTTCCCCTGTCCGAGCCACCTGGCCTGCTATTCCTTTATCTATCGAAAACCTGAGGCAGATGAGTAGAGAGGAGGAGAGGAGAGGAGAGGAGAGGAGAGGAGAGGAGAGGAGAGGAGAGGAGAGGAGAGGAGAGGAGAGGAGAGGAGAGGAGAGGAGAGGAGAGGGAGGAGAGGAGAGAGGAGGGGAAGACAGGGTAGGAGAGGAGAGGGGAGGAGAGGGGAAGAGAGGGGGGGAGGAGAGGAGAGGAGGAGAGGAGAGGAGAGGAGAGAGGGGATAGCAGACAGGTGTTAAATTAGTACTGTTCTTAGTCTTCTAAGTCAGGGGTTCCCAAACTTTTCAGGCCAGGACCCAGAAAATAAGGCGTCAGAGAGCCGCGGCCAAATGCACATCATCAGGCTTTTTTTCTTTTCTTTTTTTTTGCCAGGCGACCGATTTTTTAAGCCAAATATCACTTCAATCCTATTAAGTTAGTTCAAGTTAGTTATTCATTTATATGTGCTATTTATGAGAGGGCTAACTTGTTGCAAAATAATAATGATAATAATAATAGCCTCATTAAAATACTATTGTTGCTTCGGTTGTTTTCAGCATTGTATGTGCATAATCTGTTATTTAGTTTGAAATGTTCGTTGAAATAAGTAGATTTTTCGTTTTTGTTTATTTATTAAGTTAATATAAAACCATATAGTCACATTTTAGAATACAATAGAATAGAATTTTAGAATACAACTAGACACACAGTGGCCTGACTAAAAAAAAAAAAAAAAAAAAAAAGGTTTAATCATCTCGCGGCCCACCCGTGGCTGCTCGCGGCCCACCTTTGGGTCGCGACCCCGACTTTGGGAACCACTGTTCTAAGTCACTACATAGTCATTCACAGCTCTGTCTACACAATACATCAGTCTAACCACACAGGCTACCACAGAGGAAAGTACGGACACAGAGTTGAAGGGGATGGGATCATATCTTGTGTTACACAGAAGATAGGAGAGAGAGGACGTTTTACACACCTAATTTCTTTGGTTTTCCTAAAGACAGGCTTTCCTTCGTTCTCCTCCCCGATATCGAACAGGTCGGAGTAGAGTTCTTTGTTATTGTGATCGACCTGGAAGAGGGCACATCTGTCTGCATTCACCAGGTTTTTTGCATATATCTGCAACACAAAACCAATGTGTGATATGAGTAAAATAAAATACATTTTAAAATGTTTTGTTTAAGAATTGAAAGAAGGTGACTCATTTTGACTTGGATCTAGTTTCATGAATGGTTTCAAATTGCAAAGCTGCCTATCTAAGCACTTTGTTGCAAATGTGTTTACATTGACTAAACCTAATGATAAAAATTGCATTGGTTAAATTGAAAATAATCCAAGTAGGTGTTACTTAACAGCCACTGGCCATTCTGAACAGGAACTGATTCCGTTCAATAAAATGTAATGTTGCAATTCTGCGAGAGGACATTTTACTGCCAAGATTTTCTTCTCCTGTTTTAAGAGTTATGAGCTCTCAACATAAGGAAATCCAATGTGAGGACATCATTGCATTGCCAGAGATGATTGAAAGAAAATGTTGTGGTCATGTTACTGTATCCATAATAAACATCTACATGCATTTTAAACAATTCAAAATGTGTAACATACTGTAGGTACGGCAACATGAATGTCCATAGTAATTCATTTATTTATTCTCAGGCAAAGCAATTTGAAGGTGTCATCTAGAGCCTTATCGGCCGATATCATATGAAACTGGAGATCTTGAGGAATCCATAGACACCAGCCATGTCATGCTCACAGAGGATGGATATTGCTCCAGATTTAAAGGGATAGTTCAGATTTTTGGAACCCTCTTACTTACCAATGATGTTGTTGATCGGTCAAGTCCTTCCTCTCAGCACAATACATGTGGTTCCTCATACTTGCAATGCAAAGTCAATGGGGTCAAGCTCCTGTCTGTACAAGCTGACTGAGCCCATTGGCCTTACATTGGTTTGTAGCTAAGGAACAGCATGAGTTGTGCTGAATGAAAATGTGCTCATTGGAACCACACAAGTCTCCTCTTCACAGCCAGGCTAATCTATGCTAGTCCCATTCAGAATTAGGCCCAAACCATCTTGTTTTTTTGTGTGCATGTATACAATCCAGTATGAGTCAGGCTCTAGTATCATCACAACAAACCTTCACAGCTCAATATACATGACATGACATAACACATAGTCTGTCCAGTGGTTCTCAACCGGCAGTCAACTTTTTTTAACCCCCACTGATTGTATAAAAAAATATATACAAATCCATCATCTTTTAAATTTTTTCTTTTTTCTTGTGAAATACAGAAATACCAAAGTCTATAGCTCTCCTCCAATCATTAATCAAGTTGAATCGAATCATTAATCAAGTCATCATAGCCTGAAAAGGGTTCACCATTACCAGTCTATGCTTGACTAAGTGTGTGTGTGTGTGTGTGTGTGTGTGTGTGTGTGTGTGTGTGTGTGTGTGTGTGTGTGTGTGTGTGTGTGTGTGTGTGTGTGTGTGTGTGTGTGTGTGTGTGTGTGTGTGTGTGTGTGTGTGTGTGTGTGTTGGACTGATCGAAAACACTCACCATAATATGTTCAAGTAGAGAATCTATTGCCACAATGTTGTCAAAGTACGTTCTGGTGTGGGGGGGGGGGGGGGGGGGGGAGAAGGAGCAATGAGATACATGACAAACACAAAGTACCGTCAGGCTCACATACATGTCGCAAAAAGGTCAAGTCGCAGAGTGATGCATGTATGTAGAAGAAGAGCTGGTCAACCGTGACATGGATCTGAGACATGCCGTTGTAGATGAGATACCGACTATATCTCCTGGTCGTGCTAACAAAGACTCTTGTCAAAGAAGAGAGAGAGAGAGAAACTTGTTTTTAAGTAGCTATGTTTGTTAGCACAACCAGACGGTACATCCTGGTTAGGTCTCTTCTATATAATTAATTATATGATATCAACATAACATTTTAATGTTTAAAAAATATACAAGCAAAACACAGATAATGTGTGCTGACAGTGATTATTAAATGGGCTAAACCTCCTATGTAGACTGGCATGGTCATTTAAGATCTCTATTGCAGTCTGTTGAGATTTGTTTGTGTGTACACTACATACAGTGGTACCCAATAGCCTATAGAAGTACCATTACTCACAGTCATCTCTGTGCTAGTACTACAGAAGCGGCTGCAGCCTGGACTCTCGAAAATGTCGGAAAGTGGAGATAAACAGGCGTGATGCAAAACAAAACATGACTCTCTCAAAAAGACTATATGTCAGACAGTACCTTCTGTTTGCTGAAAAGAGAACACATTTCGTATGACCTCAATTCATTTGAATGTGAATAATAATTATCTAAACTTGAATGACGAAAAATAATACAAGAAATTAATTCACTGTTGATGCAAAAAAATAGCTAAAAAAGTCATTCTACTGCAGTTTTTGTCTCTGCTCTACCAGCCTATTCTAAACGAAGGTACAGGTCTAGCTTATTACCTACTGTATCCCCAAATAACCAGGTAGCATTCCTTACTTTGACACGTCTAGTAGGAAGTCATTGAGTTCAGTCTGTTTGGCGAGGCCTCTGCACACCTGGGGAGTGAAGGAGAAGTAAGTCAAGACCGAGCACACACCACGGCATCATGCACATAACCTATTGAGCGCCATACAGCATCCCACATCCACTAAATTAACCCACTCTCAGCTGGCACTTTTTTTTTGGCTGTGGCCCACTTCAACCGAGTCCCGGTGATAACGAGATTGTTTTGCAGCTCCTGCAGTTAACCCAGGTGTACAGTTTGCACTATGCGCCACGGTACAGAAGGCCCACTGTGGCCTCGGCTGTCCTGGGACACGGCTTCTCTTAGGTGTTGCACTATCTTCTCTTAGGTGTTGCACTATCTGCTCGTGTGACAACAGAGTCGCAGGGTCATAATGACGTCCCCAGGGGGAAGCCGTGTGTTGAAAACTACGGCATGGTTGATTAGACTGGGCCCCGCTGACGGCCCAGTTCCTGCACACAGAGGATTTCCTCTCCCGTCAAAAACACCAGCTCAGAACCACCGACAAACACAAGTCACCCAAAAGAACATAATAAGTGGGACGTGGGTATGGTTTCAGCTCCCTCTCCAAGTGACGCACTATAGGGGATTATTATATCTAAAGTACCACATAGTGTATTATCCAAATGCACTCCAGCATATTCTGTCTTCATGTTTACTGATGTCCTCTAGTCAAGATCACAAGCAGAGCTACTGTTCTTACCTGTACTTGATGAAGGGCTACAGACGCCCATGCTAAATTTGCTGTTGCAACCTGAAAGAAGAAACAAAGATGTTTAAAACACTGAGAAGAATTGTTGGATTATAGCCACAAATGCATATTGTCATTTCATCTAAGTCTAATTTCCATGTACCAGTCTTAATATTGTGTCTCTCAGTGCGAAAGACATGTGTAAGGCCTACTGTCATTTGTCATCTCATTGGAACCTGTATAGTCCTACAAGTCCTCAGGGACGCCAGTGCTCTGGGTTCTTCTGGGTTCTTCATAACATTGACTTAAAGCTAAATGGGACATCTTCGATAGGGGGTCCCCAAACTTTTATGACTGGTGACCCCGAGAAAAGTCCCCACAACCCCAACAAGTGGACATTTTTGTTTACGTGTACTGTTGTTTGGAGTTAAAGTCTAAAGAGTACACAACAACTTGTTGATCAGGGGGAGTGTGAATCAAGATGCTCGCCTGAACAAGTCGATAACTTATAGCCAAGTAGTATAACCTTTACAGTGGCTTCTTGTGCAGTCAAACATCTGTTAAAGGCTGTTTATCATTCCAAAGTAATGATCAGGCACATCTAGATTTGAACATAAAATTTGTTAATTTCACTCAAAGTTGCCTTCGATTCAACATGTGCGGCCAGTACAGAGAGACTCAGAAGGAGCTTCTATCCCCAGGCCATCAGGATGCTCAACGACAATAACACTATGTAACAAACCATCAAATACACTCACAGCACACACATCCACGCGTACACACTCACTTTAAATAAACAACTCACTGTAGCACCCACTTTACCCACTTTAGACACTTTAACACACTTTATATTTATTGGTAAAGAGATTTGCACTACAATTCATACCTCATTGCACCTTACCCTAAGTTGTACCTCATCCCATCTCTGCATTGTACTGTATACTGTATTGTATTGTAACTCAGTTAAAAAAATTTCTACTCTGTATTGTATATTGTATATATGTATATTGAACACTTTTGTTTACACTTTGTTTACGTACTTTTGACTTTCTATTTTATACTTTATCTATTTTTATCTAGCAGACTCTCAGGAGCAAAACAGAAAAAAAGCATTTAATATAAAAGTAATCTGTATTTTTGTATGACAACTAATAAAGAAACTTGAACTTGAAACTTGAAACATGTCAGTGTCCAGACAGCAGACAGATTATCCGCAGAAGTTTTGACAAATTCGACAATGGTCCTCCCTGCCTGTACATCAATTAATATATAAATCATATAATATCGAAATGTCCTCACAATTAGATCCCATTAAAGAGCAGCTATTATAAAAATTAGATTTTCCTGTGTGCTGCATTGTTTTTCCACAATGAGGGGTTGTCCCAACAGACAGGATACAGACAGGCCCCTGTAAATGTCCTAACCCAACCCCCTCCAATGTACAGTAAATGTCCTAACCCAATAATACACGAGACCCTCTTCTTCGGACCAAGTAAGGTTTTGTCGATAATCCAATGTACAGTTACCCCCCCCCACCCCCCCCAACCACCTCCAATGTACAGTCCCCCCCCCCACCCCACCCCTCCACCCCACCTACCCAACCTCCTCCAATGTACAGTTTCTTTGTCAAATGTATATACTCTCTTTTTTAGACTCTTTTTGTATCACAAACAGTACTGTATTTGTAAATCTGGTATGTCATAAATGTATAGATGTAGCAGTATCTGTATGTCATGTATGTCATATATGTTATGATGAATTGAAAATGGGGGACCCTGATGTAAACAAGACAAAAGTCTTTCTCTGGTCTGCATCCCCTTAACAATTGTGTGTATTGAGCTGTACTGTATTGTACCCATTCTGCAATCTGTTAATAAAATGTCAATCAATCAATCAATCAAGAGAAATTGTGAAATATGTACATTGTGCAGTTTCTGCAGTTCAGCTGTGACAAGAACCCTCCCTATTGAAACAAGCTATTCGGAATTTCAGGCATGAAATTGTAGGTGTTTGTTTCTTAAAGCATCCTAGACTTCCAAGGACAACGATGGAAATAAGTCATTGGCTTTTCGTTCCTCTCCTTGACAAAAGCAAATATGTGATGTAATGATCTGTATATGTTTTGTTGTCTAAAATAAATACCATACCATTGACATAGTTAATAACGACTGACCAATCACAATACGCTCATATGGATGGTCCTTGACTGTGTGTGAAGAGAGCTTGGAAAAACACATGTGTACAAAATGACAGCTTGCTCGTAAATCTACTATACCTAAAGTTGAAGCTAAAATATGTTTCTGACAACATTTTAAACGGTAGCCTATGTTGTGGATGAAATAGCTGAATCTTGAGTCATATTTGATCTGCACTGCCTAGTTTGACAGCTTGATCTGAATTTCATTCAATCGTCCATGCACAGTTCTGGGTTGTGGGAGCAGGAGCCGCTCATTTGCATGTACAGACATAGAAACAGAGGAGTACAGAGGAATGCTAGAATGCATAATCTGAGTGGAGGGTTTTTCCAGTAAAGAAATTCAAAGACATGTTTAGGGGGACCTCAAAGACCTATATTAAAGGAACACACCAACATTATGGGAAATGCGCTTACTGTCGTCTACAGAATCAGACAAGAAGATAGATACCAATTTCCTCTCTACTGTGCGTTCAGTAGAAAGCTATCCGGCACAAATGAATGGATATGGACCGGCTAGCCTAGCGGTTGGCCAAAAACACCTCACCTGGAGTTTTAAGCTAGGCTAGGGATCTGTATCCGCTTCCATTGATTTGTGCTAAGCATTCTACTGAACGCACAGAGAGGAAATTGGTATAGTGGCTCAGAAGGTAGAGAAGTCGGGGCGCCCCAGTGGCGAACCACATAGCGCGCTCAGCCGCGACACGGCCGACCCGGGTTCGACTCCCGAACCCGTCGTTATTTGCCGAATGTCTTCCCCCCACTCTGTCTCCCATTCCTCCTCTGTCTCTCCCTACTGGACTGCCCAGTAGAAATAAAGCGATAAAACGCCAAAAAATAAATCTTTAAAAAAAAAGAAGGTAGAGAAGTCGTTTGGTAATCCGGAGGTTCCCGGTTCGATTCCCGCTCCTCCCGGGCGCCTGTAGCTGTTCCGCAACTGTTCCTACTTCCGGGGTAGGCCTGCGGCAGCCCCAAGGCGTGAGGCAACGAGGCTGCTGTAGTTCACAGGCGCTTTCCGCCTTCCATTAGGAAGAAGTTCGCGGCGCCTTTCATAATAATATCATCAGTCATCTCTAATAATATTAATCACTGTTCAATGTACTAATATACAATACGGCTCACTTTTCCCACTTCAATGACAGAGCCGCTGTTTAATAATATTGTTGCGGCGGAGCTCCGTCGCGGCAGCATTATGTAGCAGTAATCCCCCCTTTTTTACCATCGACAAACTAGCTCAATTGGTAAGGCTGCTTGGCTGTGGATCCTATGGTCCTAAGTTCGATTCCCTTAATTTTTTTTTCTTTTTTTTTAACGTGCATTGCACTCTATAGCGTATTGTATATTGTATATTGTATGGTACAGCATACACCTTACTGTAAATTGTACCATACAATATACAATACGCTATAGAATGCAATGCACGTAAAAAAAAAAAAAAAAAAAAAAAAATTAAGGGGGGATTACTGCTACATAATGCTGCCGCGACGGAGCTCCGCCGCGACAATATTATTAAACAGCGGCTCTGTCATTGAAGTGGGAAAAGTGAGCCGTATTGTATATTAGTACATTGAACAGTGATTAATATTATTAGAGATGACTGATGATATTATTATGAAAGGCGCCGCGAACTCCTTCCTAATGGAAGGCGGAAAGCGCCTGTGAACTACAGCAGCCTCGTTGCCGCGCGCCTTGGGGCTGCCGCGGGGCATGGCCGCGCGGGTCACGTGCCTGTCGGGGCCAATCAGGCCTACCCGGGAAGTAGGAACAGTTGCGGAACAGCTACAGGCCTCCCGGGCAGCGTGTCGAAGTGTCCTTGAGCAAGACACTTAACCCCTAATTGCTCCTGATGAGCAAGTTGGCACCTTGCATGGTTGCTTCTGCCGTCAGTGAGTGAATGGCTAAAATGTGAGGAACAAATTGTAAAGCGCTTTGGATACAAGCGCTATATAAAATGCAGCCATTTACCATTTTGTCTGACTCTGGAGAAGACACTATCTGTATTATAATGTCGGCGTGTTCCTTTTAAAAGATGACAAATGATGTGACTGGATTATTGCCCAGCCCCAGCTCTCTGACTGACCTCCTGGTGGCTGAGGTTGAAGGGCTCCCTGGCCCGGTGCCGGTGGAGCTCCAGGATGGCGATGAGGTCCCCGACAGCAGTGAGGATGGGGATACACAGGACAGAGTGCACGTGGATCCCTGAGTCTGACCTCTGCCCCGTGCCGTCCGGGAAGCGCTCGTCCTGCCATGGGAGAATTCATTCAATCTTTACTTCAGCTTTCATTTACAATGACGTCGAGAAATATACGGCGAATAAATACAAATAACTGTGTAGAAACGGAAAGTAAATTCAATGAAACCTTTTTAATAATTAAAAACAACTGCAGACTGTGGTGAGATGGTTGGCTGTTACAGATGTAAACTGACCAATGCATACTAATGAGTTCAGTTTTAAAGTGCATTGCAAAACGTTCCATGTGTCTGGGGCACAGAAGCTAAAAGCAGATTTTCCTAATTCAGCGCAAACTCTGGGGACCTTAAGCATAAGCCAATCACCAGAGTGAGTGTGATAAGGTCCAGAGTTCCAATCCAGCAATGAAGTGATGTAGGGTGGAAGATCACCAATAATGGCTTGACTTCACACAGAAACAGATGCCAATGCCAGTCACGTCTCCAGCATGGCCAGGGTGTGGGTCAAGGGGGGAATATGGAGTTTATCATTACTCTTGACTGCTGGGCTTCAGGTCAATACATCTACAGTAGTCACAGTACAGCAATGGACGTGGGAAGGATTGCCAAGAAAAACCCAGGTACATCACATTGCTCATAGTAGCATAGCATACAGTATGTCTTTATATTGCAATCATGGTCACAGCCTTGTTTTGCATGAGTGTGAGCTGTGAGTTAATACAGTGGTTGACATATGTTCTTTGTCATGATGCCTCTATCCAGCATGTATGGTACATTAGGACTACAGTGTAAAATGTTCAGTGTAGTGCAATATAATGCCTCTTTTCCATTGCATAGTACCTACTCGACTCGACTCTACTCTACTCTACTCTACTCTACTCTACTCTACTCTACTCGCTTTTGGTACCTGGTACTTTGTTTGTTTTCCACTGCAGGTAGTACCCGCCGTCAGTGTAGCTGGTCGTCATAGCGAGGGCGCCGTGATGTCAACTTCAACGCGACACACACACGTATTGAAGCTAGCTATGAAGATACCTTCACAGTGTATTCTGTGTCATTTATTGATGAAACACAATCAACAGCAACACAATTGCTATGAAGATACCTTCACAGTGTATTCTGCGTCATTTATTGATGAAACATAACCAACATCAACACCAAGAACAAAGTTTAGTCTCACAAAAAGATAGCTAATTTTGTTAGCTTACGCATAGTTAGCTAATAAGGCACTGGTATCATAGAATAGAAATTCTTTAATCATCCAGATTTGTAGTGTCAAATTTCCCTCTGGATGATTAAAGTATTTCTATTCTATGATACCAGTGCCTTATTAGCTAACTATACGTAAGCTAACAAATGTAGACATTTTTTGTGGAGCTCTATGGAGGGGGTCAGTTTAGCCAGCCGCCCCTGTGTATCCCATCAGTGAATCTGACTCACCAACTAGCTAATGTTACTGTTAATTAACCTTTAACGTTAGCTATCGTGGCTGTCGTTAAATATACATTTATAAAACGGGGAGATTATATTAATTAACGCTAGCAAATGAATGCTAACTAAATGTGTTAACATTTGATCTGGACGGATTAAATGGACACACGATAGAATAGATAGCATAGCTAGCTACCGTTAACGCTGGCTAATGTTAAGTGTCAGAAACATCAATCAGTTGATGTTAGCAGGCTAACTAGCGATGGCTAGATTGCTAGACTAGCTCGCTAGCTTTGGCTACTAGAAATGTAGTGTAAAATCCTTCGGGATGATTAAAGTATTTCTATTATATTCTATGATACCAGTGCCTTATTCAGGGCTCCAGACTAACTTTTTTCACGACCGTCCCAGAACCGTCCCGAAATACAATTTTAACCGTCCCAAAGTGAATGTAACCGTCCCAAAAATCAAATGTCGTTTCTTTACTTTGGTTTTGTCGTCTATAGTTGTTATTGCCATAAGAAACACCATTCAGAGAAGGGGAGAATAAATTGATTTAGTCAAAAGGCTCCCAGGTGGAAAGATTTCACAAGAATAATTATGATTAAAAATAAATAAATATATATATATATAAAAAAAAGTGTTTAACAAGGTGGTAGTATAGGGATATTTGGTCACGGTGCTGTTATAGTCAAACAATTGGAGCCATGTTGATTATTCCTTCCATAGGAAAATATATTTAAATGTATTTGTATTTTATTTCGTTTTAGTTTTTTTTGTTATTACAAATGTGTGTGTTTCAGGCCATGTGAGCGGCGCGGCGTGTGAGCGGCGCGGGGCGCGGAGCGGGCGGTTTTGACGTGAGCGAGGAGTGGGTTTTAAAATGAGTCGGCGCGACGTCCGGAGCGAGAGTTCTCCTCCGCTCCAATCCACTCCAGGCCGCTCACAGTGGTTTAACACTGTTGATGTAATATATGCATGCAGTACAATGCCAAAGCAACAGATGGCGATGTACAAACATGAAGGCCATTTTCAACCAATGAGAAGGGTGAACCTGTGATATCCTGTTCAGGCTTTGTCACTGTAGAGATGCCCACACTCACTCCTGTTAGAAAAAGTATCGACGCCATTGTTGTTGACGTTAGCTTACATGCTAACGTTAATGGCAGCGACCATAGCATTGTGGCTCGGCTAGCCTATCATCGCTTAATAGAGCTAGTGAATGGATAAACAACGTTATTTAACATTGCAGAATGGCTACAATTACAATGCGGCTCAATACAAACAATTGTTAAGGGGCCCAGGGGGTGTAGACTGTTGTAGTTTGAGCTAATTTACACCATGCAAAAAAAAAAATAAAAAAAAACTGCCGAGCGATCTGGCGCGGGGAGCGCTCGATTCAAGGTGAGCGGGGAGCGACTTGGGGACGGGGTCAACATGAGCGATTAGCGGAGCGGACCAAGCTTTAAAGAGCGAATAGCGGATTTCTCGGCCGCGCCAATACGCTCACGTGGCCTGGTGTGTTTATGGTTGAAAATGTTCGAGATAAATAAAGATCAAATCAAATCTAACTGAATAAGTTATCTCTCTTCTAACAAGAAAGAAAAACGTAGTTTAGCTTTAAACTATATAATGTCATTGCGTCCAGAGATTCCACCTTTGATAACTAAAGTAATGACACTTGACTAGTAATGAAACATGTCCCTTAGATCGCGCTGTCCTCCTGGTCGATATTGATAACTGCTGCTAAAATAAAATCAAATAAGTCCCGAGTCGAGACTCCGTGCTGCTCTCAACGAATCCCAATAGTATGCAACTGCAGAGCCGCAGAGCCAGGGGCGCTTTCAGGTCCGGTCACAGGCCCGCTCAACAGCGCCCCCCACCAAACGGCTGAATTGCCAATGGCTGAATTGGAGTATTGCACTGTGCTATTCGCAAATCCAGCATGAGCCAGCTCCCGCTGCAGCCGTCGTTATCAGAACACTACACACATATCATAATGTTTACAGCAAACTGTAGTTGATCACCAGGTATGTTTTATTAACGTAGAATAATTCATATATATATATGCGCGCACTGACAGTCGGCTAATTGACATTTCCTGTGAAAAAAATTAAATCCTCTCGTCCCGTTTGCGTCCCAAAAAAGATTTCTGTTCGTCCCAAATCAATATTTGATCGTCCCCGGGACGACGGGACATCGTTAGTCTCGAGCCCTGGCCTTATTAGCTAACTACACGTAAGCTAACACATTTTGTGATCTTTTGTACGCTAGCCGCAATGCTAACTATTATAATGGTAAATCCCAGTGACATTAGCACGTAAGCTAACAAATTTTGCGATCTTTTTGTGAGACTAAACTCTTTGTTCTTGGTGGTAAATTGTGTTGATGTTGGTTTTGTTTCATCAATAAATGAGGCAGAATACACAGTGAATGTATCCTTTTTTGTTTATTGCACTTTGTTCCTGCTGCAAACAAATAATGAATGCTACGCGAGGCTATATAAAGATGGCGGTTTTGTGGAGGACGTCCCCCGTGTAGCGCAATGATAGCGTAGTGACGATTCTCTCTTCTGACCAATCAGTGGTCTGCAGTGTTTCACGTCACTTTTCTGGTATCACTTCTACTCGCTTGGAACCTCAACAAAGCAGGTACAAAAAAAGTACCCGGTACCAGGTACTACCGGTATCCGAAAATCTTTGCAATGGAAAAACGAAAAGGCCGAGTAGAGTCGAGTAGAGTCGAGTAGGTACCATGAAGTGGAAAAGCGGCTTAAATGTTCAGATTTATTTTAACTCAAGCCCCATTCCTTACTTACCAAAGATGATGTTGATTGATGGAGTCCTTTTTCAGCACAATCTATGCTGTTCCTCATAATAGCTCTGGATGGTTAGCCACAAACAAACGCAAAGTCAATGGGGTTGTGTCTGTACAAGCTGACTGAAGCTCACTACTTTATGTGCACTGTTGAGTAAATTTCAGTGAGCCTCAGTCAGAGACGGGGGCAAACCCACTGACTTTGCATTGGTTCTGTGGCTAACTAGGAGCTAGTATGAGGAACAGCATGGATTGTGCTGAGTACATCATCAATGGTAAGAAATAAATAAGGCTAGGGTTCCAAAAATCTATCCCTTTAACACATTGGGTGCCACGCCCCTTCCGGGAAGTGCATAGGCCTTGCCGCCCATTAACCCCATATAAGCGCTCACCTTGTTTGTAGAGCTAAACCTATATTTTATATTATAGCTATGGATCTAATAACGCCGTCGATTGTCAGTGGGTTTCTTCCGGTCAACGTGCAAAAAACAGATACCTTTTTCATCTATACATTTCCGTTTTATACCGTGGTGAATATGAGTATAGCTTGAGTGATTCTGAGTAATCCCAGAATTGTGTAATTCAATAAATACATCAACAATCAATCTGAAATCAACGCTAGATTATCGGTATTATCTTTCATCATGCACGCATGAAAGGGGGGTTGGAGTGGGGCGCACCTCCGTGCCGTGATGTGACCAACGGGACACAGCACACACACAAACCACACAGACACGCTTTGATCGTGGGCAAAAGAATATCGGATCAACGCAAGATTGGTAATATATAATCCTTACCTTGTCTCTGATGTAATGCAAAAAGAATAATCCAATTATCTGATCGCCATTCCAAATACTGGTTGCGGTAGTCTGTCCCATGTTATCCAACATTGCACATGGACGGGCGGGCGGATGAACTCGTCGAGGCAACGTGGTGACCGGTTGTCTTGCCGGAGTGTTCAGACCCCACCCCCATGCCGCAGCTCGGCCGAGAAAACAAACTACATAGTTTCAAATGGAGTGCAATACCGGCCGCAAGGCGTTAGGCGGTGGTATTGACCGTCTGCGATCTCAGACACATTCAGTACAGCATGCACAAGGTGCCTCGATGGATTATGAATGGCAATAGCGAATAAAAGGAAAACCGAGACAAAAACGTAAATCTACGTTTCCGGCACTCAACCGCTGGGCCATAGAAACGTAAATCTACGTGAGCGGCAACCAATGTGTTAAAAATATACTATAACCTACAACTGTGGACCACTAGTGAGCACAGTAGGGGAAAAGACCAGTCCATGAGAATTGCGTATCACATGCAAACACAGATGCACATATGCACAATGAAGGAAATCAATGATTTGCATTTGGTTTATACCCTATATAGATATTAGTTTATACTTGTTAAACTATAAACGCTGAGGAGGACAGCTGCCATGTATGTGTGTGTTTTCAAGTTAGACTGTGGGAGAGCCACAGGCAGGCCCTGTGAGCCAAGGTCAGTATCGAAGGCAGGCCGCTGAGAGAGAAAGAGATAGAGAAAGGGTGTTAGAGTTGAGTTGGGTCAGAGGTGACAAGAAACGTAGACACGTTGCGTCATTGCCATGGCTAACGGCCGTTGCTAGGGAAATACACTTTATAGCTGGGGGGTTCTTCCGGGTTGAGTCAGACTAGGAGACTAACCAGACAAGCGTTTCAAAACAGTAGCTGAGCTCCAGCCCTCTGAGGGCTGGGGGGGAGGGGAAAATACCACGAGAAGAGAGATAACTAGCTTCGGCTAAGGGAACCAATTGCTTTGGCTAACAGGACAGGCTAACAGGACAGGACAGGACAGGACAGGCCGCAACCATCAAGAGAGATCATAGAATTATGAATTTAGTTTCTTCAAGGACTTTGCAAGACTTTCAAACTGTTTCCATCTTACGAGTCTATGTTTATGGAATAAACATCACGACAGTAGTGGACAGTAGTGGACAGCTCTGGACAGTAGTGGACAGTAAAAACTTATGGATATACTAATGGGGTGAGCCAGCATGTGACAGCCAGTATGATAAGTAAAGTAAGATAACACAACGCAGAGACTTCACGGAACCACAGGTGATGAGTTGATTAGAGGCTGATAACTAGGGATGCACCGATATGAAAATTTGCAGCCGATACCGATACCGATTGTTCAACTAACACAATCGGCCGAAATTATTATTATTTTATTTTTTATTTTTTATGAAACTACTGTATATTTGTATGTCTCTAAATGTTTTGATGAATTGAAAATGGAGGACCCTTATGTAAAAAAGCAGAACGTTTTTTTCTGGTCTTCATCCTCCAGTCTTAGCACTGTTGTTGTATTGAGCTGTACTGTATTGTACCCATTCTGCAATCTGTTAATAAAGTTTTCAATCAATCAATCAGACAAATGTATAGAAAAGCTTTTATTATAACCATATAACAAAAAATGATATTATTGTTTATGAAAATGTTTTAGCCCTATGCTTGACTATTATTTTAGGCATGGCAACAAATAAAATAATAATAATAAAATTAATAAATAAAATATTAAATAAATAAATAGGCTACACGTCTCTCTTTTTGTGTTACAAATTGTGCTCACCGATATGAACATAGGCCTCTTTACTTACTTAAAAAAGGAAACATCAAGAAATATGTTTATGGTATTCCATCATGCCATGTGTGTTTTTTATATATTTTATAATGCTCATGATTATTGCTGAAGTCTGAGTCATACAATACCCACAGACTAACTTGACTAAAAAGTGTATGAGTTTTAAGAGTTTAAGAGACAGCACTCACTGTATCTCTCTCAAACAAAGCTCCATGTTCTCCAGTAATATCTCCATAATCTGAGTTTGCAATGCATGTGTCGTATCAGGTACAACAGAACAATTTTGATTGACAGTCGATTCTGCCAATTACGTCACATCGCTTGCACCCACCTCCTGCTGTTCTTACCACCAATTGGCAAGCGCTTATTCGTTTTTTACTTCCGGGAAGTCCGCCATTGATTTACACACGCGAGCGAACCACAACAAACTTACCGTAGCTAATAAAGTTAGCTCCCCGCAGCCCACGAGTAGACTACCAGCGCTCTGCAGGAGTACTAAACGAGGCATAATGATTTTACTGCAACGAATGTTATAATAAAAGCTTTTCTATACATTTGTCTGATTGAAAAGTTTATTAACAGATTGCAGAATGGGTACAATTCAGTACGGGCTCTCTAAGCAAAGGAAGGAAGTGAGAGATATGAATGAGTAATGCTTGCTATGGTCGGGTAAATAATATGCTGATGTTATTGAACGTGTAACTATATAACGTTAATGCCACAAAACGAATGCCTTTGTTAATCATAAGTAACTTTGATGCCAATCTGGTATGTCATAAATGTATAGATGTAGCAGTACTGTCTATCTGTATGTCATATATGTTACGATGAATTGAAAATGGGGGACCCTGATGTAAACAAGACGAAAGTCTTTCTCTGGTCTGCATCCCCTTAACAATTGTATGTATTGAGCTGTACTGTACTGTACCCATTCTACAATCTGTTAATAAAGTTTTCAATCAATCAATCAATCAATGCAGTAGCGTGTGGGGGCGGGGTTGTGCACGTCGCTTGACTGAAACTTTTTTCAAAGTTTGAACGTGTGGACCAGATTGACGCGACACAAATTGCCACTGCCATCGGCAAATTTGAGGTTATCGGCCGACAGGCCGATGGCAGTCAACAAGGCACTTATCGGCCGATACCGATACCCGACCGATATATCGGTGCACCCCTACTGATAACACAAGAATCCAACAACAAGGATGCATGAAGACAGACTTTTGCTTATGTAAGAGTGTGCTGAGGAAGTATATGCATGCCCCTTTATATGTCTCAAGCTAACTACCTGTCTGTCTAACTAACTAACTAACTAACTAACTAACTAACTAACTAACTAACTAACTAACTAACTAACTAACTAACTAACTAACTAACTAACTAACTAACTAACTAACTAACTAACTAACTAACTGACAAGCTAGCTACCTGTCAATCAAATGATTCAAAGATGTATTTATATTCATTTAACAAACTAACTACCATTCTAACTAACTAACTAACTAACTAACTAACTAACTAACTAACTAACTAACTAACTAACTAACTAACTAACTAACTAACTAACTAACTAACTAACTACCTGTCTAATTAACTCAAAAGCTAACTAACCAACAAGCTAATTGCCAATCTGACTAACTGACAAGCTAGCTACCTGTCAATCAAAGGATTCAAACCTTTATTTATACTAATAAAAAAGTATTGAAGTTAAAATGATTGCCCTCATTTCATTGATGATGCGTTACAGTTCAAATAAATAAACAAGATTAAAACAAGATAAAAAACAAAGCTAATGAAAATGTTCTGTTAACACATTGGGCGCCGGACCCGACTAAAGTCGGGTTAACTCGCCGAAGGTTGAGCGCCAGGACCCCCGAAAACCTGAGAATACTCTGGTTTTCATCATTATTTCTTTTATTTGATATTTCCATTCATAAACATGCAAGCAGCTGTGTGTTATCACTGGGGATGGGTCTGAGATTGCAAAAGTCCAATACAGCCGCGGCGGCTATTGCACTCCATTTGAGACGATGTGGCTTGGTGTCTGGGCCGGTCTGCGGCCAGCAGGCGGGGTCTAACTACTCGCGCAAGACAATCGCTTATAATGCATGCATTGACGAGAGTCGGGCCCCCCCGGATCATGTTCAGTGCTGGATTACGTTGGCAACACAATTGACATCAGTATTTGGAATGGCGATCAGATAATTGGATTATTCTTTTTGCAGTACATCCTAGACAAGGTAAGGACTATGCTATAAATATTGCGTTGATCCGATAATTCCTTCCCCGTGATCGGAGCGCGTGTCTGTAATGTACTGTGTAACGTATTCCGTTGGTGACGATCGAAGCATAGAAACCCCCCCACCCACCCTTTCATGCATGCATGATGAAACATAATACAGATAATCTAGCGTTGATTTCAGATTGATTGTTGATCCAAGCGAGGAATGGCATGATTCCTAGTGAAATGCACTGAAACGCTGTTTAGCTGCGTTTCCTGGGATTACACAGCATTACTCTAAAACTATACTCATATTCACCACGGTATAAAATGGGAATGTATGAATGAAAGAATTATCTGTTTTTTGCATCTTGACCGGAAGAAACTCAATGACAATCCACTATATTATTAGATCCATAGCTATAATATATAATATAGCTTTAGGCCTGCAAACACAGCCACGTATCCCCATGTTAAAAGGTGATGGCATTTCAACGGTAAGGTAAACAGTGACCCCTGGCGCTGAAAGTGTTAAAGGTAAACTAAAAGTGTGTATAAACAATGCTTGTTGCCGTGTCTTCTGGTTGTAACATTGCCTTACCCCCACGATGTCCTCTACTAGTAGTGTTTTGCGAGTCTTGGCAACGTGAGCGGCAATGGTCGTCCCAAACACAATGGGGCCAGAGGGGATGAGGCTTGGGGGGCCTTCCTTGGCCCCTGTTGGATTGAATAAACATAAACTCTATGAAGAGATAGTAGGGGGAGGGAGAGAGATAGATAGAGAGAGAAAACGGGAGAGGGAGAGAGAGACATCAAATACTTATCACACATCAAAACTAGTACAAGGACCTCAGAAATAACTTCAACTGCTGATCAGAAGATTATTATTACTGTATTGTTACTGTATGCACTTACATTGTTGCATTCTCCCAAGAAGTAAAGTGCAAATCCGTCAGCTTTTGTCGCTGTAGAGGTACGAGAAACATGTGTCACATGCAATGCACATGCTTGAAACACAGCAAGAAAGTCCTGTGACAATTTGTCGCATGGTATTTATGCGTCGCAAGTTATTCTCTCTGACGCAAATGTGTGCCAAACAACAGTGGGTAAAAGAGGGCAAACCACAGGGATACTTAGAGGGGAGTATGACTGGACGAGAACCTTCCCTGAAGAACAAGGACATGATGACCCAGGGCCCATGCTCCCTTTCAGCCAAACATGCCCACCCCCTCCACCCAACACACCTACTACCATGATTTGGAAGCACGTGGGTAATGTGGGTGTATGGCATGATGATTACAGATGGACACTGTCAGCTTGGGGAGAATCATACACAGATAAGTACACAGATAACTCCATTACTCAGTGATCCCTGCGGTTTATTGACCTCATTCAATGGGACGTTTTTTCATTGGCAACACTTTACTGTCACTTCACTTGAGATTGTTTTTGTAACCTTTATTAATCCAAGGAATGTTGCCTGAGCACATTTCTCTTTTTGGCATGTCAACAATGCCCGCCGTTCCCCTGATGGCTTTTTATAGGTGTGGGACAGTAGTGGACAGCTCTGGACAGTAGTGGACAGTAGTGGACAGCTCTGGACAGTAGTGGACAGTAGTGGACAGCTCTGGACAGTAGTGGACAGTAGTGGACAGAAGTGGACAGTAGTGGACAGTAGTGTACAGTAGTGGACAGAAGTGGACAGTAGTGGACAGTAGTGGACAGTCGTGGACAGAAGTGGACAGTAGTGGACAGTAGTGTACAGTAGTGGACAGCTCTGGACAGTAGTGGACAGTAGTGGACAACTATGGACAGTAGTGGACAGTAGTGGACAGCTCTGGACAGTAGTGGACAGAAGTGGACAGTAGTGGACAGCTCTGGACAGTAGTGGACAGAAGTGGACAGTAGTGGACTGTAGTGGACAGAAGTGGACAGTAGTGGACAGTAGTGGACAGCCTGGGACAGTACTGGACAGCCAGGGACAGTAGTGGACAATAGTGGACAGCCAGGGACAGTAGTTGACAGAAGTGGACAGTAGTGGACAGCCAGGGACAGTAGTGGATAGTAGTGGACAGCCAGGGACAGTAGTGGACAGTAGTGGACAGCCAGGGACAGTAGTGGACAGCCTGGGACAGGGAATCGGGACGAGGGGGCCTACCAAACTGTCCCACACTTGGACCAAGCTGTCAGGGGAACCGCAGACATCGTTGTCTTCCCACTTCTGGCTAGACGACCAGCTAACGCAAATGCAAGCTAACGGCATGAATTACAAATAAGATGATGATGGCGGAAGAGTTCAATGTTTTTTTTATTTTTTTGTATCTCTCTCTGTTTTTCTCCCCGTCCCAATTTAGTCGTTGTGCCAATTCCCCCCCCTCCCCTACCTGGTTGTTGTGCGCATGTTCTCCTACTGGTCGGTACAAGGGAACCCTGAAGTATCCGCACGCTTCCTCCGACACGTGCGGCGACAGCCAGTGGCTCTCTTCTCACCTGGCAGCGAGGGCTCTCATTGGTGAAGTGTAACGCGTGGGAGGTCACGCTGCCTTCCTCAAGTCCTGCCTCCACTGAGCAAGCGCCCAGACCTGACCTGTAGGCGTCGCTGTCCACAACGCCAGTTTCCCACCCACGGCTTCCCTCCCCCTACCCAGCCAAACGAGTTAGTATAGCGATCAGCCCGACGCCAAGGCAATGCTGACTCCGGGAGACCGCAGCCTCTTGCATTGGTGACGAGCGCAATCTCAGCTATGCCACCTGACCGCCTAAGTTATTATTATTTAAAAAAAAAAATACATATGAACCGTTTATTACAAACAAATGGGTCTAAACAAAAGAAAATAATAGGAATGGAGAAATAATTTTTATCTCTAGTTGATTAACTCGGCTCTTCGTATTTTCGTAGGATTATTATTTATTTTTGTATCTACTTTATCACTCCCTGGTACCGTTTTCTACTTTCTTGACTTTTTTGTGTGTGTGTGTGTGTGTGAGCACAGCGGTGTCTGTGTTTATTATTATTTCATGAAATTGGGTCCGTATCTATATATTACATATATTTTCATTATGTGAAAAGATTATGATTTGAAACGCTCTAAAACAAAAGTTATTAGTATATGGGTACAACGTTGTGCCTGGCGTCCGTTTTCATCAGCTCCACTCCCATGTTAAAAGGCATTTTTTTATCTGCACTCATTCGTTCAATTCTAGATAGAATTATCAAATGCAATCTGTTTACACACTGTCAGTGGTCAAGCTTTCGAGGCATGATGCTGTTAACGATGTAGAACACGCGGTGGCGCAATTGCTCTACAGCTCACTTTGCCGGCCACTGAGCAGGCAGGATGCGGTGATTATGCTGGGGAATGTGGCTGAAATGGCACCATACTGCTCCGGGGGTGGGGGGGGGGGGGGGGTGCGAGACAGCGCTCAACACAAAACAACCATATCATCCACCTCGCTCCACCCTCCCTCTCCCATATCACGTGTCACACGCTGAAAAAAGAGCCCCCCAGGCCCGCCTCCGCTTCTATGCGGAACTGTGACTAGAGCTCCATTCACGGAAGTACTCTGGTGCTCCGCCGACAGCGATCTGTGTTCAGAATTATACCGGGAGATTGAGTAATGCTCGCCCGCAGAATATAATAATAATAATAATCAGCGTTTACTAACGTTTAGCGTCTCCGCTATTTATGACCGAATTAGTCAACCTTTCTTTTTTATAATGGCAGATTATTATTGACAGGGATTTTGTCGAGTTTACACACACTGTAATGTGGTATCAAAAATGTGTAGAAATATGATGAATATGACTGTTTCTCAGTTTTTTTCAATAAAAACGGACATGGTATCAAACGAACACGAATTTAAGTGGTTAAAATTCGGAAATATTTATAATTTGTTACAGATATCTTGAGATTAGGCTATTAATGTTAATCATGGGGGATTTTTTTTTAAATAGTAAACAGTTAAAATTATATGGCTTTGATCATTTAATCTCTTAAGCCCAGTGAGTGTCAGAATCCTAGGGAGCCACAAGGGTTAAACTCAGGGGTCATTGAGGGAGACACTCATTTTCAATGGCGCAGAGTGTACATGGCATTTGAGGTGACAAAACACACACAATACATTTTAAACATACAATCAATCAATCACCAACACACAGTCAAAGATAAATACAGCTCAATATGCAATATCACATCAGAGAAAGCAATTACTAGTGTCCAACCACATGGGTTTTTTGTTGGATTTGCTGTATTCTGTTGCTGTAAAAGGTTTGTTTACCTTGGTAATGTTTGTCAAGATCATTTTGCATCTACAGATAAAACTCTTCAAAAATGTGAATCTACAAACATAAACCTTTTGCGGTGCCCCCAGACTTTCCCTCCGATTTTGATTTGGCAATTGTAGAACTGTACTGATTTCAATTACCAGCGGCAGCCATTTTTATTATTATGTCATTAAAATGTTGGAGTTCTAGAAATTCTCACGAAAATTCTCAACAATCACACGGATATCGATTGATCTTTTGTTTCCCGGGTGAAGGCTGTCAATCACTCGGCAGAGCCCGCGGTCGTCCTCTACAGCATGCGAGGTGAGACTGAAGCCCACTGGCCTCGCTTTCTTCTACCTGTTTTGATGATGTTGCACAACTCATAGAGCAGCAGCTTGTTGTCTCCTCCCGAGTCCAGGCGCTGCTCCATGTAGCTGTTGAGCTCGTACACCACACCCTGCATGTTAGTGTCCTGGTACTGCTGGACACAAAGAGACACACACACACAATGCAACTCCACAGTCAAGCAAATGGGAACTGAGGGTGAGTCAGGGTAGGAGGAAAGGGACAATGACATTTTTTTAAACCCATCCATGCATTGCACACACATCCACATGCACACACTCACCTTTAACATTCACTTTTGACACTTTAAACTGCACTTTTTAAATACTAAAATGTTTGCACTACATCCATCCCTACCTAATTTCAGCATTTTTGCATTTTGTTTGCATTTTGTACTTTAGTTTGTATATTGTATAGAGTTTGGTATTTTCTTTACTGTTTGAAGCACAATCTCATGGGGCTCATACAGAACCAAGCATTTCACTGTAATGTGTATGTACCTTATATGTGACAAATAAAACAAAACTTGAAAGTTGAACTTACAAATTTTTTTAATACATCCACAGAAATTTGGCAGAGCTTGCGAGACACAGAACACCACAGTACGTGTCATGTCCGATTATCATGTCCTCACAACAGAACAAAATAGGACTAAGGTTGAAAGTTGGCAAAGTGGCCCTTTAAAAAGTTAGGAACTAAATCCACCAAATGCTATTTAACTTTGGCTTTGTGAGATGTTTAAATTGAAAGTTGTGGGCCCCAAGGTAACAGGCATGAGGGGTTTATTTTCTATTCCAAAATTAATTCAGCTGGTGACATAAAATTAGAGTGCCTGGTGATTTTTGTATTACAGCCGGTAAGAGGTAAAGTTAAAGGAACATGGTTACAGAGTTAGCGGATACGGACCACTAGTCTAGTCAAGTCAAGTCAAGTCAAGAGTTTTAATTGTCACGGCATACAGGTATACAATGAAATGCGGCTGGTCTAGCTTAAAACCCTGGGAGTTATTGGACAAAAGCTAGGCTAGCTGTTCCGTATCTGCTTCCATTCATTTGTGCTAAGCTAGGCTAGCTTGCAACCAAAAGCTTTCTACTGAACGCACAAAGAGAGGAAATTGGGGAGGGGCGCCCAAGTGACTGACGAACCACGTAACGCACTGTGTCGCGGCACAGCCGACCCGGGTTTGATTCCCGGACCCGGCGTTCTTTGCTGAATGTCTTCCCCCGCTCTGTCTTCCGTTCTTCCTCTCTCTCTCTCTCTCTCTACCGGACTGCCCGGTAGTTAAAAATCTACCAAAAACAGAATAAAAAAAAAAATAGAGGAAATTGGTATCTATCTTCTTGTCCGACTCTGGAGAAGACTACTAAACACATTTCCCATAGTGTTGGCGTGTTCCTTTAAACCGCTTTCACACAGGGAAGTGGAGGTCCACACAGCAGTCCGACCACAAGGCTTGGGAGAAAAGTGGAGAAAGCTCTTCATGCGACCAGGTGAACTATACAGAGAGATACACCCCGGCTTAGCGGATTTATCTCATGCACGCCTCCTTCGTCGTGCCACTCGATCTAGTGTAGAATAATTGTATCTCACCCTCCATCCTACTTGTGATCCCCCCCCCCCACAGACAGCCTATTGTCCTCCAATACCCAAGTTCTGTCTACCAGGGTAAAAAATCACGCTGAGCCGTGGATGCACACTGAAATACTGACCGCTATGAAAACAAGAGACAAAAAATGCTCTGAGTTTCGTAAAAGTCAGTCAAAGCTTACCAAAAGCACGAGCAGTGAACTCCAAGCCCACATGACTGAACTCAAACTGGAAAGAAACAGACTAAGAAATTACGTAAACTCCATGATCAAAACAGCAAAAAAAAAATTCATCAATGACAAAACCGAGGAAAACAAAAACAACCCACGTGAACTTTGGAAATTACTCAATAACCAACTAGGCTGCAGTAAAAAACTTAAAACCAGATTCTCAAACATAAACATAAAGACGGACAACACGCTCATCACAGACAAGCTGGATGTAGCCAATTACTTAAACAGTTTCTTCACAAACATAGCCACAACACTGGTAAACAAACTACCCTCCCACTCAGGGCAGTATGGGGTAGAACACATAGTAGCATACTACAAGAACCTAGGGGTCCACAAAGACGACTTCAAACTGGAAATGGTAACAACAGATGAGGTACTCAAAAAACTGAGTGCCCTCCAACCTAACAAGGCCACTGGCCATGACAACATCCCCTCCAAATTCCTCAGAGACTCAGCAGCCGCCATCACCCCAGTCATCACACACATAATAAACCTCTCCATAAAACAGGGACACGTCCCCAAGGACTTCAAAATTGCGAGAGTAACACCCCTGCACAAAAAAGGCAGCAAATTAGACCCTGGCAACTACCGCCCTGTTTCTATCCTTACCTCCATCTCGAAAGTCATGGAAAAAATGTTATACGAACAGGTCGAAAAATACCTTGCGGAAAAAAATCTAATCTACGAATTCCAATCTGGCTTCAGAACATCCCACTCCACTGACACATGCCTTCTCTATTTAAACGACCACATCAAACAAGAGGTGGACGCGGGCAAATACTGCGGCATGGTCATGCTGGACCTACAAAAGGCCTTCGACACTGTCAATCACACCATTCTGATTGACAAGCTAAAAGCAATTGGTTTTGATAGTCTATCAGTGAGCTGGATGCAATCCTACCTGGAGGGGAGAGAGCAGATGGTGGAGGTAAACGGTACCCTATCCCCCCCCTCACAGTGAGCTGTGGTGTTCCACAAGGAAGCACACTAGGTCCGCTACTGTTCCTAATTTATGCAAATGACATGTCGTCAGCTTGTGACTGCAACGTGTTCCTGTTTGCGGACGACTCAGCCCTGCTGGTCTCTGACAAGAACAAGTTACAGGTTGAAAAAACCCTCAGCTCAGAACTAGGCAAAATCTGCATATGGCTCGCTGATAACAAACTATCATTACACATGGGCAAAAAAAAAGTCCATTCTCTTCGGTTCAAATAACAAACTCAGCAAGACCGACGGCTTCTCAGTTACAGTGGGTGACAATATTGTCACAAGGAAAGAAGATATTACCTACCTGGGTTCCATCCTAGAGGCAAATCTTTCCTGCGACAAAATCTAATGTAATAAAAAAAAGTCAACCAACGAACACGATTCTTGTACCGGATCTCCTCACTGGTAAACAAGAATACCCTGAAGACTCTGGCAGGAGCACTCATTCAAGGGTACTACGACTATGCTTGCACCTCATGGTACCAAAGCACCTCAAAGGCGCTAAAAACTAAATTACAAACATCTCAAAACAAACTGGTCAGACTACTGCTTGACATTACTCCTAGAACCCACCGCACCCCTGCCCACTTTGACAACCTAGGATGGCTTAGAGTAGACGACAGAGTACAGCAACTTGCAATGGGCCTGGTCTACAAGATACACTACACGAGTCAACACGACCAAGGTACCCATGTACTCCCTCAAGCTGAACAGTGACATCTCCTTAGCAAATGAACTCAATACCTTCTATGCGAGGTTTGAGGCAGTGAATAACAACACCAGCCTACAAACCACTGCAATGGAGGGGGGGGGGGGGGGGGCGCTGCTGATGGAGATTCAGTGTTCAGAATAACAGAACATGAGGTGAGGAGGACCTTTAAGAAAGTGAATATCAGGAAGGCAGCAGGACCGGACGGTATCCCCGGCCGCGTCCTAAAAGTCTGTGCCGACCAACTGGCCCCGGTATTCACTGACATATTTAACCTGTCCTTAGAACAGGCTGTCATCCCCACCTGTTTGAAGAAGTCCACCATCATCCCTGTACCCAAAAAATCTACGCCCACTTGCCTCAACAACTACCGCCCTGTAGCTCTCACCTCCATAGCCATGAAGTGCTTTGAGAAGCTAGTGAAGGGCTACATCTGTTCCTCCCTCCCCATCAACCTGGACCCCCTGCAATTTGCATACCGCCCCAACAGGTCCACGGAGGACGCCATAGCCCATGTGCTGCACACAGCAGCATCACACCTGGACAAGAGGCAGGGGAACTATGTGAGAATGCTATTCATCGACAGCTCAGCATTCAATACCATAGTCCCCTCCAAACTCATAGCCAAGCTCAGAGACCTGGGCTTGAACTATGACCTCTGCCAGTGGGTCTTGGACTTCCTGACGGGCAGACCCCAGGTGGTGAGAGCAGGCAACTGCACCTCCTCATCCATCACCCTCAACATAGGGGCCCCACAGGGCTGTGTTCTGAGTCCCCTCCTCTACTCCCTGTACACACATGATTGTGTGGCTCAGCGGAGCAACAACACAATCATCACATTTGCTGACGACACAGTAGTGGTGGGCCTGATCTCTGCAAACGACGAGAGGGCCTACCTGGAAGAGGTCAAGGTCCTGGCGGGATGGTGCCAGGAGAACAGACTCTCCCTGAACGTCAGCAAAACAAAGGAGATGATTGTGGACTTTAGGAGGTCGGGGGTCAAGGACTACAGCCCCCTCAGCATCGACGGGGCACCGGTTGAGAGAGTGAACAGTTTTAAGTACTTCGGAGCCCACATATCCGAGGACTTGACATGGACCACACACATTGACAGTGTTGTGAAGAAGGCACGACAACGCCTCTACTTCCTCAGGCGCCTAAGGAAGTTCCAAGTCAGTCAGAAGATCCTTAAGAACTTCTACTCATGTACAATAGAGAGCATCCTGACTGGCAACATCACCTCCTGGTTTGGGAATAGCACTGCACAAGACCGAAGCAGACTACAAAGAGTGACATGTTCAGCGGAACGCACAATTGGAGGGGGGCTTCCCACCCTCCAGAACATTTACAACAAGCGGTGCAGGGGTAAGGCTAAGAGAATCATCAAGGACTCCAGCCACCCGAACAACTGCCTCTTTGAACTGCTGCGGTCAGGCAAGCGATACCAGAGTCTCAAGGCGAGCACAGAAAGACTCAGAAGAAGCTTCTATCCCCAGGCCATCAGGCTGCTCAACGAACAATAAACACTATGCAACAACCATCAAATGCACACAGCACACACATCCACACGCACACACTCACTTTAAACAAACAACACACTGCAGCACCCACTCTCCACACTTTAGATCACTTAAACACACTTTATATTTATTGGTAAAGGATTTGCACTACAACTCGTACACCTTACTGTAAATTGTACCTAAATTGTACCTCATCCCATTTCTGCTTTGCACTATATAGTATTGTATATTAGTATATTGCATAGTATATTGTATGGTAACTCAGTTACTTCTAGTCTGCATCGAACATTGTACATATGTCTATACTGAACACTGGGACCTCTATTTTTACTTCTTTTTACATGCTACTTTATTTTATTTCATGCGTATCTTGTCTAGCACAGTCTCTGGAGCGTAACAGTAAGAAGCATTTTGTATAAAAGTATTCTGTACTTCTGTATGACAACTATTAAAGAAACTTGAAACTTGAAACTACATGTCAAAATACTTCCCAAAGGTCAGTGAATACCACGATCACAACACCAGAGGGAGCTCCACAAATCATGTTAAACCCAGATTCGGCTCAAACAAGGGACTAAACACGTTTCGCAATTATGCCACATCAATGTGGAACGCCCTACCCAAAGCTGTAAAGGAATGTGAATCACTACCCACTTTCAAAAACACTCTCAAAAAACACCTACAGGAGACTGCAATTCGAAACGGGCCCCTGTAAATGTCCTAACACAACCTCCTCCAATGTAAAGTAAATGACCAAGTATGGTTTTGTCAATATTCCAATGTACAGTTTTGCTTGTACAGTTGTACAGTGTCCCCCACCCACCCACCCACCCACCCCTCCCTCCCACCGAACCACCTCCAATGTACAGTCCCCCCCATCCCCCCAACCCCACCCCACCTACCCAACCTCCTCCAATGTACAGTTTCTATGTCAAATGTATATACTCTCTTTTCTGGACTCTTTTCGTATCACAAACAGTACTGTATTTGCAAATCTGGTATGTCATAAATGTATAGATGTAGCAGTACGTCATGTATGTCATGTATGTCATATATGTTATGATGAATTGAAAATGGGGGACCCTGATGTAAACAAGACGAAAGTCTTTCTCTGGTCTGCATCCCCTTAACAATTGTATGTATTGAGCTGTACTGTACTGTACCCATTCTGCAATCTGTTAATAAAGTTTTCAAGGGGCGCCCCAGTGGCGAACCACATAGCACGCTCAGCCGTGACACGGCCGACCCGGGTTCGACTCGCGAACCCTTCGTTATTTGCAGAATGTCTTCCCCCCACTCTGTCTCCCATTCCTCATCTGTCTCTCCCTACTGGACTGCCCAGTAGAAATAAAGCGATAAAACGCCAAAAAAGAAATCTTAAAAAAAAGTTTTCAATCAATCAATTAATCCCTGCCCCATTCACCCACCTTTCTTCTTACCACCACCAACCCCCATATGTCTACTCCCCCTAACTCACCCCCCCCCTTCCTTACTTCGCCCCTCCTCCTCCTAATCCCTGAGTACAACAGGTGAGTTGACATGACTATCGTGCAAACAGGTAACAACTCCACAGCCCCGCCTCCACAGCCCTGAGAGAAATACACTGAATCCCCATAGCTCTGATCATCATAGCCAGGGCTGCTGAGCCTCAACAGAGGGCTGTTTGTTACATAAGAGCCAGGCCTCCTGTCGTGTGAAGGGCCAGAGTAGTATCTATTTCTGGGCCTGCCGAGAGAGAGAGAGAGAGAGAGAGAGAGAGAGAGAGAGAGAGAGAGAGAGAGAGAGAGGAGAGAGAGAGAGAGAGAGAGAGAGAGAGAGAGAGAGAGAGAGAGAGAGAGAGAGAGAGAGAGAGAGAGAGGTAGAGAGAGAGAGAGAGAGAGAGAGAGAGAGAGAGAGAGAGAGAGAGAGAGAGAGAGAAGCAAACTCCTAGAACACTAGAAAGCAAACTCCCATGGGACCGCCTTCTCTCCTCCCACATCCTGTTAGCTTATAGACCTATGGACCAGGCACCTGTCAGTCCTCTCTACCAGGCTCCAGTGCCCTCTGCCTCAGGGAGCGCCAGCCTCACACTGGTGCCAGGGTGACGTAAGTGTGAACACAGAGAGGGTAGGAGGAGGGGGGGAGGGGGGGGGGGGGGGGGCATGGGGGGACCAGGCTTTCCCATCAATGTCCTGCCAACTCTCTCAAATAATGTTCACTGCCCTGCGGTCGTAAAGGTTCCCACTGACTTGACTCTCTGTTATCTTCTGACACGTGCATTCGTACAAGCTGACTTCCTCTCACCAATTCCAATGTTAAAGAGATGCTTTGATTTCAATGTTTTATAGGGTTTTATCTTTCCTCCCTATAGGTACACTTGTCACATTGTTGGGGCGGTGGGGGACGTGCGCACAAAAAACAACGCTAGTCCTACAGCTAATGGCATTTTAGCACTGTGAATTTCAAAACAAAAAATGCCATGTTGGCACTGTTACCATTGCTCACTGAAACCAATGGGTACTGCTAGCCATAAGCGAATGAGTCACTGGTGAAAGTCGCTGGTGTTGGAAAGAGAGGTCAACATTTTTTAAATCAATTGTTATAATTTACACACCACCAGTTCAATGTCCAGCCATGCATAACAAGAAGGACCAAGGTCAGGAGGTCACTGGTCTCAAAACAATATAAAACAACAGTAACTATTGTCAAAATATCTATATAATCAACCTGCATCTTAATCTAAGTCGTTTCCCGTACACATTAACTCATCGACCGCCATGATGTTTTCCCATCTCTACTCAATGGCGCCAGCTTTATTAACCATTTTAGCAATGTTTGCTGTATACTACAGAACATCGTGTGTTCTGTATTATAGCTATGGAGACAATAGTATGGCTCATTTGACAGGCATTGTTCATAGTGCAACACTGACTAACCAGTTCATTTCTACATACTCGAGTTTGTGCGCTATTCCATGCTAAACATCGCCCCTTTCCAAAATAATCCAGTCTTTTTTCATAGATCGCAAGATATGACGCGTTAGATGCATTATGCTCAAATTGTTCGCCTGAAACTCCAAATACTTCCAAAGGTATATACCATATGTGTCTTCACAAAAATCATCGGGTCGTTTTAACTCGAAACTGTGATCGTTACCAAAAGCATGTTTTAGGTCCGGTAAAATACGACACTGTGATCGGTACAAGAACATGTTTTAGGTTCGGTAAAATAGACAGAATAGACCTTACCTTAGCCAGAAGGTACTCCAAAAAGAATAATCCCGGTGATCCCATCGCGATCGCAATTACTTGTGTATATGTGTATACAGGAAACAATAGGTTTGAGGCGATAAAATCTCAGAGCGATCGCTCTGTCCTGATTCCCGCTGAGGGGGAGGAATTCTTGCAGATACTCTCCACACTAAACTATCCCAGTTCAAAAGGTAGGTGATACTGCCACCTGGCGGGATTCGATCATCATTGCAATTCCAACGTAGGCAGCTGTGCCAGGGAGACCCAGGGAGCTCCGGCCGAGTGTTTAGAACGGGGATCAAAGGAAAAAGGATCAAAACCCGAGAAAAGTCGGGGTTTGGCGCTCAACGGTTGGTGACGAAACATGACTTTTCTCGGGTTTGGCGGGCAAAGAGTTAAAGGTCCCATATTTTTGTGATATTTTCAACAATTTAATATGATTTATAGGGGTGCATCTATATATTTTTTTCTGACGATTCCAATTTTTCTCCTTTCTAAGAACCATAATTGACAGCATACACAAACCGTTTTGTAACTTTTCTTTAATGGAAAGTTCAATTGTATGTTCATAATGAAACATTGACAATTAATAACCTTCTCTCACTCTCACTCAAACAAATCTCAAAATAAAAAAAGTGCTCCAGGTAATTGTTATTGTGTAACCGGGTTTATGGCATACGTAATTAGTATGTGGTTAGTCCTGCCCCAATGACTTTGATTGACAGCCCTGTTTACTGTGGCTCTATACTGTAGTAGCTCCTGGAGAAGCTTTCGTTGAAGAGCCACAATGGTAGGTCTATTTTACCTTGCAATCTAAAACAATGACATTGCAGCTATGTTCAACAGTTAGCTGTGTTAGATAGTTAGCTAACAAGCTAATGTGTTTAGCGACTCGAGACACAGCTTGGCTGACCGAGGGGGAGAGAGACTGACTTGTCGCTAAACCGTCAACCAATTCTTATGGGGATTACAGATATGCAGGATTTGTGTCTTGTGAAGAACTTCCCTGCCGACGACATGCTGTGTAAATTTGAATCGGCACAGAATCGGATATACTGAGACTGCTCAGCCGGCCGATCGCTCGGTGAACCCCTAACCTTTAACACATTGGTCGCCAAGAACGAGTTACGCCGCTTTTGCCCGCCATGCGTTGAACGCCAACAACGGCGTAAGTCGTTTTTGGGATCAATATTAAAAATTTTCGCCATGGCATTCATAATTCATCCAGTCTCTCTCTGGACTGCAGCGGCACCCTGTATGAGATTGCAACGCCTCAATACCGCCGCCTGGTGGATGGTCGGGCGAGTTACACTCTCGCCAAAACCGGAAGTGGCGCTGGTGCATCGAGGAAATCCCTCCGGCAGTAATATCTTGTTACGTGGATCCAGACAAACACTATAGTGCATTTGGATCGCTTTCTAAACTCAATAATCTATATGATTTTTGGCGTTTATTGCGCCATACAAACCGGAAATGGATCTAGGAGATCGGCATCAAATAATTGTGATCTTTTTCCTCCAGTCTCATCGGCAAATGGTAAGAGGACAGTAACGTTATTTTCAGCCCGATTGTTTATTCATTTCACTGCAAACCATCTGATCAATATATCAACCCATACTAAATAAAGCCGTTACTGACGATCAAGGAATTATAAACGACCCCCCCCCTTTCCTTCACGCATGATGAAGCATAATGTATACCGATCATATACATTTGAATTTTTTAATATAGCGTGTATAGGAAAGAAACGCCAATTGATAATCTATCATATGCGTCAGGGCCTATAACTCTCGTTTTTGGAATTACAGCAGAAAACCTTAAAAACATACTTATATTCCAGACGACATTAACACAACAATGTATGAATGAAAGAATATAACGTTCCCACATCCTGAACGATAGATAATCGATGTTGAATGGGCCATAGTAATGTCAATATAGCAATACAATTTTAAAAGTTATAGCCCTGCAAAGAAGGTAAACATCTCCATAGGCTTTCAACGGTGGCAGACTGGGTACAATGATGGGCACAACCCCCGGCGCCCAATGTGTTAATCTATGAAACATGTTTACGTTTTCTTTGGAACAAACTAGTCTAAATAAAATGTTTAGCATTTTCTTTTCCAGCACAGCTTACTTCCCTTGCAGTGAACAGGCCATTTTTGATGATTACAGCACACCCAAAAGTAAAACTGGACAGTAGATTAGATAGGCAGTGTTCCTGGCTCCAAGAAGGACAGGTAATTGTTTAATTAAAGCTAATTGATTGCTTGTGTCTCTGGTGTGACATCATAAAGGGCAATATCTGGTCAAACGGCAAGGAGTACCTACATTATTTTTTCCCTCAGTACCTAAATAACATTTCAGATGGCCAAGTCTACACCAAGACTAGACAAAACCCATTTTCAATAATGTGGGATCTTTAATGGGAACCACCTAATGAGCTACAATAGTGTATTTCCTTAGCATTAGAGCTTCAGAATGGGATCCAATAGCCTTATTATTTGCCCATGAAGCTAGTTGTGTGTTCATAGGGAGTCCTTCAATCCCCCATCCCATGTTGAACCTTTTACCATAAAGGCCTCTGAAGAAAACAGAGCCCTGACACCACAACCTTTTCACCTGCAGTTATCCGTGGAAGGGGTTGAACTCTGTTCAAAGTGTCATGAGTATAAATCCAAAAGGAGGCTGTGATTAGCATTGGGAATTAAATGTATTAACCCAGGTGAGTCCCATTGAGATATCTCTTATTCGAGGGAGCCCTGGCCAAGATAGCAGCAATAGGGAGGTGTAGTCTGACGTCACTGGTTGTTCCACCCGTATAGGGATTCATCATTGGGAAAATGGATTATCGGCTATTGTAACAATTCTGCCGCATGGACATTGGCAAGCTTTCCATTTTTGCACAAAATGAGTTCCCTTCTACCACTAACATTATTGTTTAAGCATTTTTGGTTGAAATAAAGGTAGTTATAAGGTTTTTAATTTGTCGTAAAAAAAGAACTACATTTACCAGTAGGCAGCCTGTTGTTCACTAGGCAGCCTGTTCAGTGCTGTCGCCTGATCCACGTCGCGGCCAGCTGATACCACGCTAGCTAGCTAGCTAACGTTAACGTTACCTCGCTAAACGTACTAGACGTTAGCAATGTCTACTGTCGCTAACCATTTTAAATCGGGGCATGTAGAGGCGTTTCGGGACAGAGTAAAATGTACAGGTCATCTTCTCAGACCTGTGCACTGCATGCATCATGCCAGCTAGCTAGCTAGCTACACGTCACTTCTGGCTGATACCACGATAGCTAGCGTGATTTTTTTTAGCCGCAGTTTGCGAAGACGCTCTCTGATTGGCTAGCCCGCGTACAGCGAAGACCCTCTCTGATTGGTTTAGCTCCGAAGGGCTCTTCCGCCTTGTACATATTATTCTCTGCTTCGAAGTGGTTATGTTTTGGCCCTCTTTCGAAGTGGGTTATGCTTAGAGTTTATCTTTAGAGCGGGGCGATAAACCACCAGCCCTGATTCCAAACTCTAAGCATAACCCACTTCGAAAGAGGGCCACAGCATAACCACTTCGAAGCAGAGAATATATATGTACAAGGCGGAAATTTCTATCCCAGAGCCGTTCGGAGCTAAACCAATCAGAGAGGGTCTTCGCTGTACGCGGGTTAGCCAATCAGAGAGCGTCTTCGCAAACTGCGACTACGGAAAAAAAATCACGCCGATAGCTAACTAACGTTACAAGCTCAAAAACCTTATAACTACTACTGTCGTGTCCATAAGTTCCCTGGCAGAATACTTTGTCTGTGAGGACAAAAGTAAATAAGAACGATATATATAACGCTGTATAGCATATTCTCTAAAAAGTATACAAAGAGGAGATAACCATTTTAAATCGGGGCATGTAGAGCCCGCCGTAAAAACAATAACGTTATAAACTATACACAATATGTACAACGAAACAATGATTTACATTAGTATTTACAGTGATTTAACACTTTAACTGCCGGAAGACGCTTTTAGGCGTCCTTCCCCGCCATGCTCAAGTTGCCGAAGACGCCGTAACTCGTCTTTGATATCAATATTTCAAAAATCTGTGATCGGAATCATATTTCCTTTCCGGGGCCCTGAGACACAAGTGTGATCTCCTCTCAATCCTCTAGCGGTTCAAGACCGCCATCTGGTGGCCGATCGGCAGATCGAAAAAACGGATGTTACCTTTAACCCGGTAGGACTCACTCCATATGGGGTCCGGGCACTCACTAGTGTTAGAGAGACTCAGTCTTCACACAGTGAACATCGATCGCTGCAAATAACTCGAAAAAACAACATGATTTGGACGTATATATTATTATACAACCTGGAAATGGACCGGATATTTCTATATCCCATAATAGGAAAATGTCTGTTCCACGCTCATCGCCCAACGGCGCGAGGAAGATACGGTAAGATTCAGCGTTATTTTTCAATGTGTACGATACTAACTGCTATGATGAACATTTGACCCACATTAGATGAATGGTATAACGCTGCCCACGGAATTATAAACGCCCCCTCGGCCATCCGGTCAACATCAGATTACGTGTAGTAACTTCCAGAAGTCCGTCCAGTTGGATTTTTTTATATCGCGCCGATTGCTATCAAACTGTATTTGATCATCAATATAATGCATTTGGTGCTATAAATCACGTTCTGGAGAAAGCTGCAGAAAGAGATGAAAACATACTTATACTTTAGATCATATTTTAGTATGAATATGTGAATGAAAAAGTTTAACGTTCATACACCCTGAACAATACATATAGGACCTTGAATGGGCCCTAATAATGGCAATTTAGCAATAGAATTTAAAAAGTTATAGCCCTGCAAAGAAGGGGAACTTCTACATAGACAAATAGAGCTGGCAACCTATGGTATATAATGAATTTAGCCTTAGGCAATCAAAGTGTTAATATGCAGTGAATACAAATAATGATAACGTGGTTGTTGCTTTTAGAAATGGTGTTTGGCTTCATCTGATAAATGGATATGATCACCAGAGAGATACTAGCCACAGATTCAGGGTCAGTTATTTTCCCATTGTACAAATTGTTAAGCTTATCGAATGTAAGGGAAATCTGGTCCTAGGTCTGCGACTAAAGCCAAGCGTCTACACAGCAGTGCCAAATAGCAGTGTAGTTTCCCAGCGAACGAAAACATAAACGTTGTTATTTTGCTACCTTTACGATTAATTGCGAATATTTTCATGTTGAGCTATAGATTGTGGATGAATACGTACAGAAAGGTACACCATGCCAACGTTAATGCTTTATTTATCTAAAACGAGCCGATTTAGAAATGGTCAATGGGGAAATACATTAAGTGGAACAGAGGGTGGAACAGGAAAAAACGAAAATGACATAACCACTACACCTCCCTATAGTGGGGCGGCATAGCTCAACATATCAAACCAATTGTTCATTTTGTGATAAAAGCACCAAATTTGGCAGATGTGTTGATAGATATATTGGGAACAAAACTGGATATTGGGGCGTTACAAACTAGCACCCTGGTGGCCGTGGCAGGCATTTTTCAAAATGGCCACCAGCGCTTGGTCAAACTTTCCTATCCCATTGGATTTGCATGCAATAACGGGTATAATCTAGATCCCACTAACCCTGATATGTCCCGATCCGATCACGTGATCGGGGCCGATCACGTGATTCGTGATTTTCCGAAGATCGGGATCGGCAAAAAAATGTATAAAAAAAATCAGATTTTTTTTTTAACTTTTTTTTTTTTATTCAACAAACATGACCATGTTCACGTCTTAAACTCATACTGAGGCCTTAGTTTTGGTTTTAAATAGCATATCATCATTCATTTATTTATTGTCACACAGAGCAGAAGAATTTTGCCCAAAGTAATCTGCCCAAGTGCCCTACTACCCCTGTTCCACGAGAGTGCCCACACAGTGGCAATGATCAAACACTCCATGGATGTAGTCAGAAATGCAGTTCAACATCTGAATTCTGCGCAGACACCAGTAGTAACATTTGATCAACCCCTGTATGCTATTGCCAAGCAGATCCAGTGGAAGTGGCCATAGATGTATGGGGAAGACAAATTTGTTGTGATGTTTGGCGGCCTGCATATAGAGATGGCAGCTCTGAAGACCCTGGGTGATTGGTTGAAAGGCAGTGGCTGGGTTGAAGCACTGGTACAAGCAGAGATCACAACAGCAGGCACTGCTGACTCCTTGCGTGCAGCACATGTTGCTCGCACCTGATGTGCCCACCAAGTCACAGTGGCTGCACTATATGTCCTGCAGTATCGGGCCTACAATAACCGTGATACAGATACAGAAGATGCGCCTTTCGGGTTTGATGAATGGTGCTCAAGGAGGGAGGAGAGCTGCGCTCAATTCCAGTACTGGGCAACAGTCATGGCATTGGAGCTGTGTTTACTGGTCTATGTGAGATCCCTGCGGCAGTCCTTCAGCATGTACCTTGATGCTCTGACAGAACTCGTCCCCTGGTTCTTTGCTCTGGACCATACAAACTATGCCCGCTGGATCCGTTCATCTTCGTGACATGACTGAACTACCAACAAGACACCCAGATGTTGCCAGAGAATTGAATGTAGGCAATTTCACCATTCAGAAGACCAATCAGGTATTCTCGCCAATCCCCACTGATCAAGCACATGAGCAAAATAATGCTTGCATCAAGAGTGATGGAGGGGTGGTAGGTCTTCCAGACAACCCTAGTGCCCTCAGACGGTGGATGGTAGCTGGCCCTGAGGTTGCAGTGCTGATTGAGGACTTTGAAGATGCTCACCAGCTCATGGGAAGACAAGATGGGGTGTTCCACCATGATCAGACAGCAAGTGTGCAGAAAGAATTTAGAAAATATGTCTGCTCGCTCCTCAATGTAATGGAAGAACTGGGCAACCCATTCGAAGAGGAGTGAAGACCTGCTTGTTAAAAAGGTTAAACCAAGAAAAGCTGCTGGCCCAGACTCGATATGCGGGCGCACCCTGCACCACTGTGCTGATCAGCTTGGTTGGGTGTTTTCTAGACTCTTCCAGATGTGTGTAGATCTAGGTCAGATCCCCACATTATGGAAGACGTCAACCATCATACCCATCCCTAAGTCAAAAGATTCAAAAGAATTGAAGGACTTTAGACCAGTGGCGCTTACCTCATTAGCAATGAAGGTTTTTGAGATTTAAAAAAAACACTATGTCTTTTATTGAGGGTAAATTAGATCCCCTTCAATTTGCATATCAGCCAGGTAAAGGGGTGGAGGATGCTATGCTCTTCATCTTGGACATTGTGTATAAACATCTGGAAACACCTGGAGCTCATGCTAGACTTTTATTTGCAGATTTCTCCTCTGCTTTTAATAAAATGCAGCCCCACATTTTAATTGAGAGGCTTGACTCTTATTTTAGTCTCCCACACCAGCTTCTCATGCTGATTTAAAATGTCCTCACTGAGAGGGTCCAGCAGGTCTTTGTCAATGGGCAGATGTCCAACATGTCGATTTCCAACACTGGCTCCCCCCAAGGTTGCGCTTTGTCTCCCCTTTTATTTATTATGTACACGGACAGCTGCAGATCGCTTCATGACCAAAGGCATCTAGTTACGTTTTCAGATGACACTGTCCTGGTATCCCTACTGCAGCCCTCCGAAACTGATCATGGACCTGTACTTCACGACTTTGTGAATTGGTGTGATGAGAATTACTTGGACCTCAATGTCTCTAAGACTAAGGACATGATAATTGACTTCAGACACAACCCCGATCATCAAGCCAGTGTAGCTAGTGTAATTCACGATGAGGACGTCCAGATTGTTGAATCGTACAAATACCTGGGAACTGTGTTTGACTGTAAACTAAAGTTCAACTTAAATACAGAGTCTATTGTTAAAAAAGGTCAGCAGAGGATCTACCTGCTGAGAAAGCTGAACTCTTTTAACACTTTGACGACCGGGCCTTGCCATCTAATATGTGGCTGGAGGACAACGCTTTGTAAACAAACCGATGTACTTTTGGATAGCTATATATATACTTTATAGTATTGCTATCTGTCCATTCTCATTGTCACTTGAGTGCATAAACCGTGCCTTCATAATGGCTTAAAGAAAATAAAAATCCATCAGTTGGTTGTCATTTTATAACGCCGTGAATATAAGCTTTATCGCAGTTTTTGTCTCGGTTTTTTTCTGGAAAGCTATTTATAGAGCTAAAGGCTAGTCACGTTATATCGAACGGCATTTCTGTTGTCTATATATGAATGAAATAAAACAAACTGCTTAGCATCCAGACTATTACAGAGCATCTATGGATGAAATGGGGGCGGCGGGGGACGCCGATTAGTATTATTGATTAGCAATACAGTGTGCGCTCAAGTACAACAATGTTCAATCCGGCTGTAATTTGGGTGAAGAGTGTCCTACCGTCAGCCCATGTGATCGCCGGCAGCATTTCCCCATTATTCATCGGCATCTGGTAGATCGATATGTCCATTGGCTGATCATAAATCCCATTATTCCAGGCTGAAATCTGCGCTTTGAACCGTGATCAACGGTGGAGGATGGTCGCTTGGGATCCAGGCTCATATGAAACGCCCATAGACAGTAAAAAAAGAATTTCCCCATTCGCCCTCAATGATACTGCAGTGGAGCGATGGCGCCCCTAAGAGCATCTGGCCGGTATTGCATGTTGCGGAAATCAGATATGCGGGTAGATCTGCAGAGTCGATCGGGGACGTTGATACGTGATTAATATGGAATAAAACAATAACAACTTGCCACGAGTTAACTCGTGGCTCTGGTCCACAACGCATGGCACCGAAACCCGAGTTAACTCGTGGCTGGTCCCCATTATGTTAGTGCGAAGATCCTAAGCACTTTTTATAGTTCTTTTATTGAAAGCCTCCTAACTTTTTCTTTTATCTGCTGGTTCAGTGGCCTGTCTATTAAAGATAGGAACAGCCTACAGTACATAGTGAAAGTGTGCTCCAAAATAATTGGAGTAAAACAGAGAGACCTATGTTCTCTCTGGACGGACCAGGTGGTCAAGAAGGGGACGAGCATCACTAATCAACCCCTCCATGCTCTGTCTCAGCAGTTTTCACTGTTGCCTTCTGGCCGCCGTTATGACGTCCCACCAAATAGGACCAACCGCTACGCCAAATCTGTGTACTGTCAGGATCTGAACTTTTTGGACATTTATCCTCTGGCACCATCGTGTGCTCATCGGCGGTACTACGCCGTTCTGGACAATCTGTTGTTGTCATCGTTCATTTTCATTCTATCACATTCACAATGTTTAATCCCTGCCTGGCTCAAGACCTTGCTGCCTATTATTATGTGTCTCTATTATCCCTGCCTGTTAGTCTAGTGTCCTTGTCTTGTTGTATTATTTCTGTCCCTGTAATATTGCTCTAGTCCACTCCTCATGTATTCATTGTGTTAAGTTCAAGTTCAAGTTCTTTAATAGTTGTCATACAGAAGTACAGAATACTTTCATACAAAATGCTTCTTACTGTTACGCTCCAGAGACTGTGCTAGACAAGATAGTATCAAATAACATAATAACATAATATAGCATGAATTTAGAAGAAGAAAATGAGGTCACAGTTGTTCGGTATAGACATATGTACAATGTTCTGAGTTACCATATAATATACAATACACAATACTATGCAGTGTACTAATGTACAGTACTATCTAGTGCAAAGCAGAAATGGGATGAGGTACAATTTTAGGTACAATTTACAGTAAGGTGTACGAGTTGTAGTGCAATCCTTCATCCATAAATATAAAGTGTGGGGAGTGGGTGCTACAGTGTGTTTGTTTAAAGTGGGTGTGTGCTATAAAGTGTGTGTAGTGGGTGCTACAGTGTGTTTGTTTAAAGTGAGTGTGTGCGTGTGGATGTGTGTGCTATGTGTGTTTGGTGGTTGTTGTTGTGTAGTGTTCATTCATTGTTCGTTTAGCAGCCTGATGGCCTGGGGATAGAAGCTACTTCTGAGTCTTTCTGTGCTCGCCTTGAGACTCCTGTATCGCTTGCCTGACGGCAGCAGTTCAAAGAGGCAGTTGTTCGGGTGGCTCGAGTCCTTAATAATTCTCTTAGCCTTCCCCTTGCAACGCTTGTAGTAAATGTTCTGGAGGGTGGGGAGCCCCCCTCCAATTGTGCGTTCGGCTGAACGTGTCACTCTTTGTAGTCTGCTTTGGTCTTTTGCAGTGCTATTCCCAAACCAGGAGGTGATGTTGCCGGTCAAGATGCTCTCTATTGTACATGAGTAGAAGTTCTTAAGGATCTTCTGGCTGACTTGGAACTTCCTTAGGCGCCTGAGGAAGTAGAGGCGTTGTCGTGCCTTCTTCACCACACTGTTAATGTGTATGGTCCATGTCAAGTCCTCGGATATGTGGGCTCCGAGGTACTTGAAGCTGTTGACTCTCTCAACCGGTGCCCCGTCGATGCTGAGGGGGCTGTAGTCCTTGACCCCCGACCTCCTGAAGTCCACAATCATCTCCTTTGTTTTGCTGACGTTCAGGGAGAGGCTGTTTTCCTGGCACCATCCCGCCAGGACCTTGACCTCTTCCAGGTAGGCCCTCTCGTCGTTGGCAGAGATCAGGCCCACCACCACTGTGTCGTCAGCAAATTTGACGATTGTATTGCTACTCCGCTGAGCCACACAGTCGTGTGTGTACAGGGAGTAGAGGAGGGGACTCAGAACACAGCCCTGGGGGGCCCCTATGTTGAGGGTGATGGATGAGGAGGTGCAGTTGCCTGCTCTCACCACCTGGGGTCTGCCAGTCAGGAAGTCCAAGACCCACTGGCAGAGGTCATAGCCCAAGCCCAGGTCCCTGAGCTTGGCTATGAGTATGGAGGGGACTATGGTATTGAATGCCGAGCTGTAGTCGATGAATAGCATTCTCACATAGTTCCCCTGCCTCTTGTCCAGGTGTGATGCTGCTGTGTGCAGCACATGGGATATGGCGTCCTCCGTGGACCTGTTGGGGCGGTATGCAAATTGCAGGGGGTCCATGTTGATGGGGAGGGAGGAGCAGATGTAGCCCTTTACTAGCTTCTCAAAGCACTTCATGGCTATGGAGGTGAGAGCTACAGGGCGGTAGTCGTTGAGGCAAGCAGGCTTGGATTTTTTGGGTACAGGGATAATAGTGGACTTCTTCAGGCAGGTGGGGATGACAGCCTGTTCTAAGGACAGGTTAAATATGTCAGTGAATACTGGGGCCAGTTGGTCGGCACAGACTTTTAGGACGCGGCCGGGGATGCCGTCCGGACCTGCTGCCTTCCTGATATTCACTTTTTTAAAGGTCCGCCTCACCTCATGCTCTGTTACCCTGAACACTGCGCCTCCATCAGCAGCCGACCCCCCCCCCCCCATTGCCGAGGCTTGTGAGCTGGTGTTGTTATTACCAGCATCAAACCTCGCATAGAAGGTATTGAGGTCGTTTGCTAAGGAGATGTCACTGTTCAGTTTGAGGGAGGCGCCTTTGTAGTCTGTCATCGTTTTGAGCCCCTGCCACATAGCTCTAGAGTCAGCTTGTTCAAACTGGAGTTCAATTTTATCCCTGTAGCGCCGTTTGGCCTCTGACACTGTCCTCCTTACGTTGTGTTGCGCCACCTTGTGGTCATTCATGTTGCCTGCCACTAGGCCGTCATTGTATGCTTTGGTGCGCTCTCTCAGAGCTTCACGGACGGATTTGTCTACCCAGGGTTTTTGATTTGGGTAAACTTTCATTTTGGTAGTGGGGATTGTTTCTTTCACCCTAGTACAGACATAGTCCAGCACTGTCTCCGTGTAGGCATTAATGTTATCTGTGTCGCGGAATACAATCCAGTCTGTGTTGTGAAACACTGACCGGATCGTATCCTCTGACGTCACATCCCATTTCTGCACCTCTCGCGAGACTACGGGAGTACTTTTAATGACCGTTAGTGTTAGTGTTCTTATATCCTAGCCTCCAGGCCCAGCTGTTTTTTGTCTTCCTAATTGGTTCTGTATATATTCATGCCGCCTCCTATCTTCCAGTATCGCGTCATTGTTTGTTTTTAGGTTAGGGGAAAATGTTTGATACTGTTTTGTAAATTGTTTATTTACACATTTTTTAAATACATTTTTTTAATAAAATCTTTATATAATAATTATGAAGAAATATTAATAAAACATGTTCTTAACTTTAAGTTGTATGTAAATACTATTTGTAGTGTTAAAAACATGGAAACAATAGCTTTGGTGGCCAAAGTGTTCTATGCCAGTAATTGCTGGCAGCCATTTTTGGAAATGGTTACCATGGTCACCAGAATGCCAATCTGCAATGCCCCAATATCCATATATTTTCTAAATATATTAAGCTAAATATGTACCAAATTTGGTGCTTTTATCACAAATTGAACAATAGGTTAGCTATGCCGCCCCACTACTATACAGTGTTGCAAACAACATACAGTAAAAGCAAACATTAAAAGCACATATTAACAAAATATAGAGTAGCAACGCAAGCCCATCTAGGTGCAAATCTGTCTGCAAGTGGGTTCCAGGCTGCAGGGACAGAGAACATAAATGCCTATTTGCCAAATTCAGTGTGAACCTCAGGGACGGACAATGGGCCTCATTCAACATTACTCTCTTATTATTTTTCTTATATTCTTGCTTACCTGTCTGTTAAGAGAACAATAAGAAAAGCCACCGCCACATTCATCAAGCTGTTCTTAAAGTCCAAATCTGTTCTTACCCAGGTTTTTTGAATGGTGAATTCCACTCATTCTAAACTGGATGCGCGTTCTCGCGCAAGTCATTTGCATATAGAGACACGCCTCGCGGGCTCATTATAATATGAGAGCCGTGGGTCTGCATTGTATAGAGCGGATCCCCCGGCCGTATTCAAGCGCTGGATGGATCAAAATTAGATAGGAATCAAATGTATTGTCATCATACAGCACCTATATAATGGAATAGACTGTATTAATATAGTAGTAATATAATAGTAGTTGGCTAGTTGCATGCTTCTGGCCACCTCCCACAGTGCGCGCATACACACGTACTGTATACAGTACGTGCAAAATGAATCGTTCCAGCAAAGTACTGTAGGCTTTGTCAATATACTATATCTATACAACGACTGTGCGTTGTCAAGAGCCAATCGCACAGGTTGCCTCATCTCATCTGGCTCTGCAAATAGATCTAGAGTCTGAATATCTCCGCATATATAGCCTGCTGATGATCTCTCTCTCTCTCTCTCTCGTCAAATCCATTCTGAGAACGGAATGCAGTGCCCGGGTCTTGATTGATTGAACATTTTATTAACAGATTGCAGAATGGGTACAATACAGTACAGCTCAATACACACAATTGTTAAGGGGATGCAGACCAGAGAAAGACTTTCGTCTTGTTTACATCAGGGTCCCCCATTTTCAATTCATCATAACATATGACATACATATAGACAGTACTGCTACATCTATACATTTATGACTTACCAGATTTACAAATACAGTACTGTTTGTGATACAAAAAGAGTAAAAAAATAAAAGAGAGTATATACATTTGAAACAACTGTACATTGGAGGAGATGGGGGGGGTTGGGTAGGTGGGGTGGGGTGTGGGGGGGGGGAACTGTTCATTGGGGGTGGTTGGGTGGGTGGGGTGGGGTGGGGGGTAGGATGGGTAGGCGGGGTGGGGGTAACCGTACATTGGATTATCGACGAAACCTTACTTGGTCCAAGAAGAGGGTCTCGCGTATTACTGGGTTTAAGTCAGTTGTTTATTTATTTATGTTTTACTGTTTGCATACGAGGTGGTCCGCAAATGTTCTTGATAACAATCTAGTGGTCCGCATAAAACAGAAGTTTGGGAACCACTGATATAGACGATCTCTAAATATGCGTTCTATGCTATGTATACAATCACTTTCCATCACAGACCTAAAACCTAGTTTTGCTTACATGCTTATATATTTCACATTAGACACGTTTGTAGAATGTCTGACTTGTTCCGGCTCTGCGGCTCTGCAGATATACTATTGGAGCTCTGCGGCTCTGCAGATATACTATTGGTTTCAACGAGGGGAGAGGTTACAGGTACGGCCGGGATCTGACTATTTCCACGGGAGCGCTGTGCAGCATCGGAGCAGAAGAAATAACGCTGCGTGCCGTAAGCTTATCAATACCAAGTATAGTGATTAGGTTATGCCAAGACGAAGAGGACGTTCGGCAGATGGACTGAAGATGAAAGTTGTTGCGTGTTAGAACCTTCAGTCAGGCTATAGCTATGTCGGCTAGTAGCTTAGCTAAAGGCAGGGACAGCTAACTAGCGTTAGCTAACACTAGCTACGTTATCGAGTGCTAACGTGTGGCAAACTAGGAACAGACTCCCAAGTTCATCCCAACAGGGGGTACAATATCATCATGGGACTGGTGAACTTTCTCCACGGTCGTCTCCTTCCTCTTGGACCTGACTGCGTTAGGGTGAGTTTTTAATGCTCTCTACTCTGTTCCTGCCGTGGATCTCTCTCTCTCTCTCTCTCTCTCTCTCTCTCTCTCTCTCTCTCTCGCTCTCTCTCTCGCTCTCTCTCTCTCGCTCTCTCTCTCTCTCGCTCTCTCTCTCTCTCGCTCTCTCTCTCGCTCTCTCTCTCTTGCTCTCTCTCTCTCTCTCTCTCTCTGTCTCTCTGTCTCTCTCTGTCTCTCGCTCACTCTGTGTGTTGCATCGTGCAGTTTGTGACGTGTGTGTAATAAGCTTATAGAGTTCGATTAAAATAAGGCAAAACTGCAAATCTGCATGTCGTGCTTGAAAAATGTACCTGGCTTTAAGCTTGTTTATCAGGTTCCAGGGGTGTTTTATGCATTTTCCCTGTTACTGCCAGGTGTACTTGATTGATTGATTGATTGAAACATTTATTAACAGATTGCAGAATGGGTACAGTACAGTACAGCATACAATTGTTAAGGGGATGCAGACCAGAGAAAGACTTTCGTCTTGTTTACATCAGGGTCCCCCATTTTCAATTAATCATAAAGTGCACGACTGTACAGGTGCATTGCCACTAAGCCTCGGGCAGCGCTATTATTTAAGAATACGTTGACTGTTGTCTGTATCATATGCCCAGCCTCGGGCAGCGCTATTATTTAAGAATATGTTATGTATGCCCAGCCTCAGGCAGTGCTATTATTTAAGAATACGTTGACTGTATCATATGCCCAGCCTCGGGCAGCGCTATTATTTAAGAATATGTTGACTGTATGCCCAGCCTCGGGCAGTGCTATTATTTAAGAATACGTTGACTGTATGCAAAAAAAATAAAAATAAAGAAAATTAGATATATATTATTTTAACCTTTAGGGGGGGGGGGGGGGGGCTCATGTTGAAATCTCGCACAGGTCCTCGCATTTCTCCCAGACGGCACTGTCTGTATGTCATGTCATAAATGTCATGATATATATCTGTATATCTGTAGTGTATGTCATAAATGTCATTATGAATTGAAAATGGGGGACCCTGATGTAAACAAGACGAAAGTCTTTCTCTGGTCTGCATCCCCTTAACAATTGTGTGTATTGAGCTGTACTGTATTGTGCCCATTCTGCAATATGTTAATAAAATCTTCAATCAATCAATGGCCTGGGTGGCCAGAGCATAACTGTTCTAACAGTAATATATAATCCATTTCAGACAGAACGCACGCAATAAGTTATAATAATAATAATTATTATTATTGAAAAGTTCTGTATTTGGGGCGGCTAGGTGGTGCAGTGGGCAAGGCGCTCACCACCAATGCAGGAGACGCTGGGTTCGAGCCCAGCTCTCCGCATTGCTATCAGCTTGGCTGGTCGTTCATACTAATACAATTGGCAGTATTAGGGGGTGGGAAGCTGATGGGTGGGGATCGGACGTTGTGGACAGCGACTCGGGCAGTGCTATTATTTAAGAATACGTTGACTGTATCATATGCCCAGCCTTGGGCAGCGCTATTATTTAAGAATATGTTGACTGTATGCCCAGCCTCGGGCAGTGCTATTATTTAAGAATACGTTGACTGTATGCAAAAAAATAAAAAATTAGATATATATTTTTTTAACCTTTAGGGGGGGGGGGGGGCTCACGTTGAAAACTTGCACAGGTCCTCACATTTCTCCCAGACGGCACTGTCTGTATGTCATGTCATAAATGTCATGATATATAATCTGTATGTTGTGTATGTCATAAATGTCATTATGAATTGAAAATGGGGGACCCTGATGTAAACAAGACGAAAGTCTTTCTCTGGTCTGCATCCCCTTAACAATTGTGTGTATTGAGCTGTACTGTATTGTGCCCATTCTGCAATATGTTAATAAAATCTTCAATCAATCAATGGCCTGGGTGGCCAGAGCATAACTGTTCTAACAGTAATATATAATCCATTTCAGACAGAACGCACGCAATAAGTTATAATAATAATAATAATTATTATTGAAAAGTTCTGTATTTGGGGCGGCTAGGTGGTGCAGTGGGCAAGACGCTCACCACCAATGCAGGAGACGCTGGGTTCGAGCCCAGCTCTCCGCATTGCTATCAGCTTGGCTGGTCGTTCATACTAATACAATTGGCAGTATTAGGGGGTGGGAAGCTGATGGGTGGGGATCGGACGTTGTGGACAGCGACTCGGGCAGTGCTATTATTTAAGAATACGTTGACTGTATCATATGCCCAGCCTCGGGCAGCGCTATTATTTAAGAGTATGTTGACTGTATGCCCAGCCTCGGGCAGTGCTATTATTTAAGAATACGTTGACTGTATGCAAAAAAATTCAAAATAAAAAAAATTTGATATATATTTTTTTAACCTTTAGGGGGGGGGCCTCATGTTGAAATCTCGCACAGGTCCTCGCATTTCTCCCAGACGGCACTGTCTGTATGTCATGTCATAAATGTCATGATATATATCTGTATATCTGTATGTTGTGTATGTCATAAATGTCATTATGAATTGAAAATGGGGGACCCTGATGTAAACAAGACGAAAGTCTTTCTCTGGTCTGCATCCCCTTAACAATTGTGTGTATTGAGCTGTACTGTATTGTGCCCATTCTGCAATATGTTAAAAAAATCTTCAATCAATCAATGGCCTGGGTGGCCAGAGCATAACTGTTCTAACAGTAATATATAATCCATTTCAGACAGAACGCACGCAATAAGTTATAATAATAATAATAATTATTATTGAAAAGTTCTGTATTTGGGGCGGCTAGGTGGTGCAGTGGGCAAGGCGCTCACCACCAATGCAGGAGACGCTGGGTTCGAGCCCAGCTCTCCGCATTGCTATCAGCTTGGCTGGTCGTTCATACTAATACAATTGGCAGTATTAGGGGGTGGGAAGCTGATGGGTGGGGATCGGACGTTGTGGACAGCGACTCCTACAGGTCGGTTGGTGCGCCTGCGCAGCAGAATCAGGAAGCGACGGGGGCGGCGTGCCCTCCAAACGCAGACCCCCAATGCTGAGAGATCGCGCTGTGCAGGTGAAAAGATGCGACTGCTGCTTCCTCAAGTACCGGAGGGGACACGTGATGTAAGGCTTAGTCCACATTGCAGCCGGCTTGTGGGAGGCATGGCCTAACAACGTTCGAGACAGGGGAGGGTAGAATTGGACAATACGAAATTGGGATGGGAGAAAAATAGAAAATGGGAGAAAAAGTAGATAAAAAATTAAGAAAAGTTCTGTATTTTTAAAGTCGTATTTGGGGGCAATTAACCAATGGTATGCTTTTTTTATTAAATTTTTATTTTGGGTAAGAGTTTCTTATTTTGGTAAGAGTGGTCTCGACCACTCTTATAATTTGTTCTTGCCTGAGAAAAAAGCAACAATAAGAAAACTTTTCTGAATCCCAGGTAAGAACAAAGTAAGAGGAAATGCTCTTCTGCCCCCTTAGTGACTATTTTGTGTTTTTTGCCTATTTTTTGTGTTTCTGTGTACAACGATGGCTGTGTTGATGATTATGTCATGAAATTAGGTCCGTTTGGTCATTTTCTATATATATCCAATATGTTAAATGGTCATCATTAGAATAGCTCTAAAAAAAAGTTATACACTGTAGCTTGCCAATTAACCATAAGGGTTATTTTCTTCCCATTGACTCCAATGTTAGAGAGAGAGTGAGAGAGAGAGTGGACAGTGGTTTCAAAGGTGTATGCAGTATGCCCAAGTGGGTCAAAACAATTTTCGGGCGAGGCGATGTTTGTTTACACAGATGGCAGTAATCACATAAAAGGTCAACCCGGTTAGAATTACGTGGTCGCCTTCCGGGAACGCTTCTTTACAATAATAATAATAATAATAATAATAATAATATTGCATTTCACTGTAGACCGCAGCAGCGACAGAAACACACGGCGAATGCAGCCGTGCACCCACTGCACATGCACTGCAGGACAACGCGTGCACTGCCCAACATCCGCGCTGGCCCAACTATACACAAAACGATATACATTCCAGCGACCAGCCGGTGCAGGAGGCCGCGCCGCGACGGTGCCCCCCGCACCGGCCAGTCGCCAAAACATACATCGCCCTACACACAACTGCACCAACACAGACACCAGGCAGCACACACACCGCCCCGCCACACACCTCCATCGCTGCTGCGGTCCACAGTGAAATGCAATACCACTACCACCATCACCATTATTGTACACTTGTAACATTGCCTCTCCAGGCGGCTGCGATTGTAATGATAATCTTTACAATAATAATGATAATAATAATAACATTGCATTTCAGCAGCAGCGATAGAAATATATGGCGAATGTAGCTGTGCATTCACTACATGTATTGCAGGACAATGTGTGTACTGCCTAATATCTGTGTTGGTACAATTATATATAAAACGATATATATTTTAGCGACTAGCCCACTAGCGTGAATGGGCTCCTTCCCTCAGAGCAAGCCGGCTTGTATCACCACCTAGACGGCAACATCCAAGCACTGTGATTGGTCCCGCCCCTATCTGCTCCCGGCTGCTCACTGGTGACAAAAGAGGGCTCGCTCTTACGGGAGGGGCTCTGTGTTGAGAGATTTTACCCGGACAATGTGTACTGTATCCCCCGCTGGAAATATGACCAATAACTGGCGCTTACTAACGTTAGCGTCTCAGCTATTTCTGACCGAATTAGTCAATAATTTGTAAATATAAAGACAGTATCTTTTTCACAAGGACTTGGTGCAGGTTTTCCACGCTGCACTATGGGGTTGAAAACTTATATAAATATGAAATAAATGCCGATTTCTGCGATTTTTTTGTCATAAAAAGGGATTTACTATCAAACAAACAGGAAGATAAGTGGTTAAAATTAGGAAATATTTGTAATCTTTTATAGATATCTTGAGGTTAGGCTCTTAGTGTTAATCCTGATTATTATAATTTTTTTAATATTAAAAATAAAAAATGATATGGCCTTGAACTTGACGCAACACTTTCCTGCTTAGCATTATAACTCTGCTAACTTGTTAAGGGAGCAGAAGAGAACAAAATCTGTTCTTATATCGCTTCATGCATGAGGCCCAATGAGAGCGCATTGTGTGAGATATACCCAAAAAGGTCAGAGGGAAGCAGACCAAGGATGGACTTATGAATAAATATGTGCCAATGCGTGAATCTGCATAAGGCCAATGAAGGCTACTGAAATCTGGCACATAGGGAGCGATGGTGAGTGAGAGCTTTGCAGCCTGTAACAAACCTCAGAGCACTGTGGTAAACAGTACCCAGCCAATGCAAGCATTGGGTAGAGGCATGCGTGCATGTTCACCATAGTCAATCAAGGGAAGAAATGCAGTCTCAACAAATTTTTTTCAACAAAGGAAAAGCAGGATTTGTTTCTAAAATAAAAACCTAGCTTGAGATTCGGTTTCTTTACTACGTTTTCAATGTGAAAATCAAAAGTTAAATTAAATCAATTAAAATACCTACTGTGACACCAATTCAATCTGACTGTCCTGCAAGGTTACATTGTTAGAGGGGGAAGCTACAGTATTGTCTTCCTGGCATTAGAAAGCAACATAATATTTAGTTTTTGTAACATTCAACGCAAGTTTCAGATCAAACAAACTAATTTAATGGACTTCCATTGAAGGTGCTAGTCCCTGATTTGATATAAACGTTGACATTAATGTCATAACCCAGGTATGCACGCGCCACATCCACAACTACTGCAGTATCACGCAAATTATAATTTTTTAGTTTTTATATACAGTATGGTTTTCTCCAAAACGTACATATTATGTTCTACTGTTCTACTGTTATTCTCCTGTGGATGATAGTAGAAGACCGTAAGAATCAAATCAAATCAAATGTATTTGTAAGGCCCGACAACACACGTTAATGTCCCCATGGGCTGGACACGTCTTCTTTAAACAAGTCAAGAAGAAACATCACAATAAATCAAGAACAAAACAAAAAACACCATGAAATCCAAAATAAAATGTAAAATTAATAAATGCAACACTCACAGACATACCCCACGTGAAGTTAAGGAAAAACTCACAAAAAACCTAGCAATAGGGCGGCCGGGTAGCGCAGCGGACTAAGCGTCTGTCTACCACCACAGAGCCAGTGGGATCGAATCCGGCTGTGGTGCCTCCGGCTTGGCCGACCGTCCATACTAACACAATTGGCAGTGTTAGCGGGTGGGAAGCCGGCGTGGGTGGGTCCTGGTTGTTGTAAACAGCGACTCCTACAGTTCGGTCGGGGCGCCTGCACAGCAAGGGAAGGATCTGGGAGAGGTAGTGTGACCTTCCACACGTTACACTCTCCCAGTGAGAGTCCGCGCTGCCAGGTGAAAAGAAGCGGTGGGCTGGCGGATGTGTCGGAGGAAGCATGTGATAGTCTCCGCCCTCCCAGACCGACAGTAGGGGGTAGAGTGCGCAACGACCAGGAAGGGGAATTGGCATAATGACTAACATTGGGATGGGAGAAAAATGGAAAAATAAGGGGGGAAAAGATATATATATATATATAGAAAAAGCACCACAGGCAATGTGGAGGGGAGAAACCTTAAAAGTGCCGTTCAAGGGGGGAATCTCCCTTCTTACAGTAGATGTCGGTGATAGTAGTGTTGCTATAAAACAGGCGATATACGTGTAATGAAACACAAATAAGTACATGCAATAGCAACTGGGGTACATAAGAATACAAGAATATTAGTATTTTTCTTATTTTATTTCATTTCAGATATTGATTGAAGAAGTGTGTTTTTAGTCAACAGCGAAAGATTGGTCATGTTTCGGCTGTCTTAACTGTGGTGGGTAGCACACTTTGGGATGTGAGCACCACAACGCCGCCACAACTTTCAACTAGTCTTTGGTATGACATCACAAAGGGTAATATCTGGTTAAATGGCAGGGTACCTACATTTTCTTTTGCCCAGCACCTAAATAACATTTCAGATGGCCAAATCTACATCAAGACTAGACAAAATCCACCTAAAATGCTCATAAACAGCTTACGGTAAATTTGGGAACATTTAAAAACCAGCTACGTCGGTCCCTGCTTATGCCAATGCCCAATGACCAATTTCCAATTCCAGATTGATTGGCCAACCCATTGAGGAGAAAAATAGATGCACATGCACACACACACACCTACACACACACACACCTACACACACACACACACACACACACACACACACACACACACACACACACATATATATATATATATATATATATATATATATATATATATATATATATATATATATATATATATATAGTGGATACCATAACTTACCCTGCTGACTTCTTTGGCTGATGTGTCATCTAAGAAGAAACAACACAAACAAGCAAACAATGTTACACTTCTACAAAGATATGAACAAAAAAGAGACCATATCCTATAGATCAGGTGGAGCAGGTCTACTGCCCTATAACCCCTTTATCCAAAAAGATACCATATCCTATAGATCAGGTGGAGCAGGTCTACCGTCCTATAACCCCTTTATCCAAAAAAGAAAACTAAATGACAAGCTGGCAACATTTATTTTTACGATTTTGACTTGTGGTCTATGCATTTATTTATTTTTTGAATAAAGGCCTTAGAAACAAAGGCTTTAGGAAAGCTGGAGTTGACGTAATGCAGAGACGTCTGATTTCCTGTGGCCATTGGAGACTCACTTGACTTATAAGTATTGTGTTTGGACGCTGGTGTGTGTGATAACCACGTCCCCGCCAATCAAAACAGCTCTCGGACTGATAGTGTGGTGGGAGCCCTGACTTTAGTTATGAGAATAAAACAAGTCACACGCTGTTTTTTCCTTCTTCCTTCTTTTGAAAAAAAAGAAGAAGAAAAAAGCAGTTTTCATTCCACATGGGCCAATAGCACACATGACCGCTAACCCACTCAGATCTCTTTGATATCTTTTTCATGTGATCAAAACCATGCAAATCCCCACCATTACCACCCCCCGACAGTGCTGCTTCTGAACACCATCCTCCGTTTGAAATGAAGCTTCTCTTTGTACATGATGTGAAGAGGGAAAATAAAACAGTTGACACTGTTTGTTGTTTCAAACATTCCTCCGGCACACTACGAGTTTCCTAACTTTAGCCCTGAGAGCTATTTTAGAGTGAACCCCAGGCCCAGGCATGACGTGACGTCCATCAGGGGCACAGCGCCATGCCCGGGAACAAAGAGAACTATAAACTCCAGAACCCTTTTGTTCCATGTAGAAGATAACCTGGGTAGAAGAGAACCTGGGTAGAAGAGAAGCCATGTAGAAGAGAAGCCATGTAGAAGAGAACCCGGGTAAAAGAGAACCTGGGTAAAAGAGAACCTGGGTAGAAGAGAACCTGGGTAGAAGAGACGCCACGTAGAAGAGAAGCCATGTAGAAGAGAACCCGGGTAAAAGAGAACCTGGGTAGAAGAGAACCCGGGTAGAAGATAACCTGTGTAGAAGAGAACCCGGGTAGAAGATAACCTGTGTAGAAGAGAACCCGGGTAGAAGATAACCTGTGTAGAAGAGAACCCGGGTAGAAGATAACCTGTGTAGAAGAGAACCCGGGTAGAAGATAACCTGTATAGAAGAGAACCCGGGTAGAAGATAACCTGTGTAGAAGAGAACCTGTGTATTAATGCAACAATATTTGTATAATTAATAATTACGTTTTGCGTTTGTGGTCCTAACTCAGTGAGGCATTGTGAGCATTACACACACACTGCAAACTAAATAAATAAGAACTAAACCGATCGGGATATAGCTACTGTATAGTGGAATATACTGTATTAATATTCCATATACCGTCTTGTTATTATTATATTATTTATTGTTGGTTTTATTTATTTATTACATTGCTTGCCTAAGAGCCAGTGTAGAAACGGCTTGATATATGTTATTTACTTACATTTGCACTCTGGTTGGATGCCAAACTTATTTTCTTTGTATTGTACTTGTGCTGTATGATGAGAATACATATGTAAGTAAGCACATGTAAAATGACAATTTTATCTAATCCATCAAGGGGGAAAAGTACTCGATTTAAGAATTCATACATGATATATCGTGTGGTCCAGGACAGAGGTTCTCAAACCTTTTCATGTCAAGCCATGGACCCCATTTGATATGATATTTTGTCCCAGTGACACCCATCTGAGAACATATTGTTAGATAATTTAGTGCAGAATTCCATAACTTGTCTATGCTAGGTTAGGGATGAGGATTAATCGAGTTTCAATTTCAATTATGATTTTGGCTTCACACGATGATGAAAGCAAGATAATCAAGAAAAAATTATTATTCTGCCGCATTGTTCTCATTTTGTCTTGTGTTGTAAATGCAGTGCACCCATTGCTGGAGTTGGATGATTGTACTAATCTCATTTTGGGAGATTATATAAAATATTATTATTATCATTTCGAGTAGCAAATCGCTGTGTGTGTGGGCAGGATACAGTATCAGCTTCTGCATCGTTAATGAACTATAGATTTATATGGAATTTGTTAATATTATTATATATATCGATCGCGCGATTGGGTTATGCGGCAGGTGAGCCAGACGGCGTGCGTGTGTGCATGTGTGTGTGTTCAGATGCTCAGATTCCTCATTGAGTCATGACTATAAATGCAAAATGTAATTGTCGTATTTATTATCATTATAATTATTTAATCCGATGATGTCTCTAGAATCGACTTGAAGCAATCACCAACTATTTATCCCAAATGAAGCCTTCTATCACCTGTGCATTGTATGTTACTATTGATTCAAGATTCAAGATTGTTCATTGTCATGTGCACAGTTAAACAGACAGTTTGCCATACAATGAAAATCTTACTAAACTAAATACTTAATTAAAGAAAAAACAATTTAAGTGCAATTTACTATTACATTTGCATTCTGGTTGGATGTTGTATTGTACTTGTGCTGTATGATGACAATGCATTTTAATCTAATCGAATTGTGATCTGTCGCAAATTGGTTCTGCACTACCTGTTGAATAAGGACCAACACAGCATAGAGGTAATGCAGACCCTCTCACCTCCTTATAATAAGCTGGCGGGCGGGGCGTGTCTGTATGCAAATGATGACATGATTAATCGTGCAGCCCTACTTTCATGTACTAATTCAAAGCACATGTTTAGCCTGATAGTCATTAATATGTTGTAAGTGTAATCTAAGTACACTTCAACAAAGAAATGGAGATGTTTACAAAGCTTAAATTGTAGGGGAGAGCGGGGGCCGTTGGGATCGGCATCCACAGAGTTCTGAGTGGGTATTATTAGTTCTGACTGAGGCCATAGGGGACGGGTAAAGCAGATTTACCCAGGTGATGAACCACTGACCAAAAGCAAGGTGTAAAAAAGATAATTCCACTCCACAAAATCAAAAGCTTTCTCAGCGTCTAATGAGATCAGAGCTTCTGGTGCAGACAAGGTGGAGGGATTATACGCCAGATTAAAGAGTCTTCTGAGGTTAAAAAAATTACATCTGTTTCGTATAAACCCAGTTTGATCAGGGGATATTAGAGGGCAGAACAGTATTGTATTAAAGGGCACTTCACCAAAAAAACAATGCTGATTTATTTTGCACATCATTTCACACCCAACCAAAAACTCAACCGTTCTGCACACATTCATTTAGTTTGGCAGTTATTGAGAGTGAATGAGTTTGATCCTTGCGTTGTGTGCTCCATGAAATTATATAGACATAAAATAGCAATAGCTTATCGTATAGGGACTGCTAACTTATCTTTTCATAATCGTATCATTAACACAAGGATTCAATGTCCCCGATGACATCACTGATGGCCATATTCAAACTAATTTACTTTCAACTAAATTAAAGTGTGCAAAACAGTTTTAGAGTTTTCAGATGTCCAATATAAATCAGCATTTGGTGAAGTGCCCCTTTAAGATTCAATTTGAACCAACCGCAATCACAGCATTGTTTGGGGTTCCCCCTCCCACTCTGCTGCTTCCTGAATATAAGGCAGACCTTGTATGTTTGTTACCTTATTAGCCAGACATCTGATTACTGAGGTGGAAATCACCTTCACCCCCTCATGGATCAAGGACATGTTTTACTTTGTTAAAGTGGAATTGGGTGTACTATAAATGGTTCACTTGCCAAATTTAATGAAACATGGGAAACTTTTCTTTGCACATGCTGATGGATTGGCGTTTGCTACTATTCTGGAGTAACGGCTTTAATTTAATGTTTCAAACCACTTTACTGTACCCTTCGTGGGTTTGGAATGTTACTTTTATAAAAATTTTTCTATCATGTAACTTTTGTAGCCTATTTGTCTTTGGTTATAATTGGGTGACCAACATGTACGTTTTGTGTTTTTTTTCTTAGGTATTTTATACTTAAAAGTAACTGTTTTGATATTTGTGTCATTGACATTTTCTTTCAAAGGAATATGTGAAGTTATATTATATATCAAATGTGTGTTTCAACAGCTGTTTTTGAGGTCAGAAAAAGGTGTCCCAGCCAACCCTACCCACTGTCCCAACCGACCCTACCCACTGTCTCTGTCCCAACCAACCCTACCCACTGTCTCTGTCCCTACGACTCTACCCACTGTCCCAACCGACTCTACCCACTGTCCCAACCGACTCTACCCACTGTCCCAACCGACTCTACCCACTGTCCCAACCGACTCTACCCACTGTCCTAACCGACTCTACCCACTGTCCCAACCGACTCTACCCACTGTCCCAACCGACCCTACCCACTGTCCCAACCGACCCTACCCACTGTCCCAACCGACTCTACCCACTGTCCCAACCGACTCTACCCACTGTCCCAACCGACTCTACCCACTGTCCCAACCGACCCTACCCGCTGTCCCAACCTCCATGGTGAGGTCGAATTTGGGGAAAACGCACTCCTAGTATATTTAACAAAATTGTGCCATAATAAATTGTTAGCAGATACCTGTATCTGTTAAGGAATCAAATTATTTCCATTCCTATTCAAGTAGTCTGTGGGTAATAATAACTTATTTCGTGTGGTTGCAAAATTGTCTCAACCGACCCCGCTTTCCCTTACTTTAGTCAACTTATTAAAAGTGTACTATTTTGGTGAGTAAAAGGTAACCAAAATTACATAAAAAGTACAATTTCAATATATTTAAGCACACAGTTGTTAATACAACTATTAACACACTAAGGGATTCAATACAACTTTAGTATACTTTCTGAATACATAAATAGTATACTGTACTTTCAGAAAAATACATGCGTGTGTGTGTGTGTGTGCATGCGTATGTGTGTGTGTGTCTGTGTGTGTGTGGTCAGGATACGGTAGGCCTCTCCTCCCTATTGTCATCACCACGGTGACAGAGACCAGAGAGGGGCTGGTGTAATGGCATCCCGTATTTTCACTGGCCTGCTGTGCTTTCAGTAAACAACAGTAAGGAACAGGCTGAACATGTTCCTAGAGAATACACCAGATCCCAGTTGCTCTACGCTGAACTCTAAACACTAGTCTAGCAACTCCTGAACAGACGTCCATTACATCAGATCACAGTCATGATTAGTGATGGGTGGTATGGTCAGAATATGATATCACAATATTTATCTATTTTTTTTTACGGTATAATGATATTTAATTTGTTTATCAAGTGCAAATGACTTGAACATGATATGTCTTCTTTATTTTTAATGCAATTGTCAGTGTTTTCCCATTCACAAGGGTATATTTTAATAACATTTGTATCCAAAAATCTGTATAATACTGCTGCAAAAAATACATGATGATTAGTATATTTTGTTGACTTTTTCTTTAAAGGGGAACTATCTTATAAATGGCCTTTTTGAGTGTTTAACATTGTTTACTAGCTATGTGAACTTATATTAATATGATCTATGTCTCAAAATTCTCATATTGGCGCATTCTTCCAATTCTCCTCTCACAATATTCACCCTCACTGAACTGAGTCATTTGAAAATGTGCCCTATATGTGATGTCATAAAGACACCGCGGCATGTTAATGTTCAGGCGAACCAGAATGCGCACAGTGGTTTAGGAGCCCAGGCTCAAAACAGCTCGAGATCTTGAGGTAGAAAAATGCTGTTTTTGAGGACTTGATTAGAAATACAAAACAATGAATAAAAAAAATATATATATTACAGAGGTGTTCCATAGACTCACAGGAATTGTGTAAAAGTGCCCAAATAGTGAAAGAAATAGTAAAATAGTTCCCCTTTAACTCATTCCGAGCCAACAGCGCCCTCTGCTGCTGGCCCTTCCGTGCCAACGCTATATCCAATGGAGAATAGGACTTATTTGCGAGTGCATAAAACATATAAAATATAATAGCAATAGATCTAAATAACACAGTGACTGATCGTCAATGAGTTGCTTCCAGTCAACATGTACGAAACGGATTGTTTTTTCATCCGTACATTTCCGTTTTATACCGTTTTGAATACGAGTATAGTTTTGGAGATTTCTAGTAATAATTCCAGAGAAAGACACGATAATAACCCGTTAGTGGAATACACAAAACACGTTGTAATTTTTCGGCTGATTTATGAATTGTTTTCAAATAAACGCTATCGATAGTATATGTGTCCTCATGTACGAAGAGAAGCGGGGTCTGAAAAATCGCTTCTCCATACTTTGGTCGGCGCGAACCTCACACACACACTCTCCGATGGCGGTGATAGGAACATCTGATTACCCCAAGATTCGTAACATAAAGGCCTTACCTCACATCTGATGTCATGCAAAAAGATTAATCCAATTCCTGATCGCCATTCCAAATATCGATCGCGTCCATTGATCCAACGTTATAGTCCAAAACACAATGATCCACGATGCTCCCAGTGGGGGGACTCAATGCAATAGTATCCAGCTGCATGCCCGAAAAGTAAAACCTGGACCGGACTTATTTTCTTTGATACACAGTCCCAGCCAATCCAATCCAATGATGTGCAATACCATCCGGGAGACAATAGGCGGCGGTATTTGCCCTTTGTGAGCTCAGACCCATTCCCAATGATAACGTCAGGCTGGATGGATGAAAAATGAATGGATATCGCTAATAAAAGAAATAACGATTAAAACCTGACTATACTCGTGATTGGCACGGAAGCAATGGCGAGTTAACCCGACTATACTCGTGGTTGGCCCGGAATGAGTTAATATATAAAGATCCATATACCTTCACAGGCCTAGTTATTATCTATCGTACTGAGTGTACGAAGCAGCGCTGTGGTAAATCTATTATTGAATCAATTCTAAATGGAAAGATTGTGTAAATAATCCTTTGTTTTTGTAGATCATTCATGTTCAATTATTTGTGAATAGCTGGGATTCCTTTCCGTGGCCTTGGCGGAAGCCCTCAGTCAGCTGGCTCTAATGTGCATGCACGATACTGGATGACGGGTCCTCCCATCGATCCCTCACTATAGGGCTGCTACAGGAGCCGATCCCTGCAGGACGCTCAGCCATCGGTGACTCAGCGGTCGATACGTGTCGACCCAGTGGTGGTCCTGCAGCGACCTGCCTCCACTGAGGATGTGGAGGCAGCTGCCAAAACTAACACTGCCTACTGCTGCACTCCATGCTCTCCTCTCCTCTCCTCTCCTCTCCTCTCCTCTCCTCTCCTCTCCTCTCCTCTCCTCTCCTCTCCTCCCCTCCCCTCCCCTCGGCTCTCCTCTCCTCTCCTCTCCTCTCCTCTCCTCTCCTCTCCTCTCCTCTCCTCTCCTCTCCTCTCCTCTCCTCTCCTCTCCTCCCCTCCCCTCGGCTCTCCTCTCCTCCCCTCTCATCTACTCTACAGTTTTAAAAATAGACAATAATAAAAAGAGTAAAATAGAATAGACAGAGTAAAATAGTACAATAGTGCAGTGTAATAAAATAGTAGAATAGAATAGACAGAGTAAAATAATGCAACAGTGCAGTGCAATAAAATAGTTCTGGATGACTGTTTAACAGTTTAAAGTAGGGATGTCCGATATTATCGGCCTACCGATATTATCGGCCGATATCGGCATTAAAATGTGATATCGGAAAATATCGGTATCGGTTTAAAAAAAAAAATATATATTATTTTACATTTCTATAACCTTTATTTACCCAGGCAAGCAAGTAAGAACAAATTCTGATTTTATTTATTGTCAAAAGTATGCATAATGTTGTGTTAATTCCACAACAAGAGATATGTAATGTTAATTACCTGAAATATAACCCTGCATATATCGGTATCGGTTGATATCGGTATTGGAAATTAAGAGTTGGACAATATCGGTGACAGTCTTCCCTCCTGTTTGATACCCACTTTGACCCTTCGAACCTCCCTCTTAGGGCAAACCTCCCTCTCAGGGCACAGTTTCCTCTCTCAGGGCGCAGCTCTAAGCCTGGGTCCCCTACACAGTTTTAAAGCCTGACAGTCTTTCTTCCTGCTTGATACCCACACAGTTCACCCGACTGAATAAAAAGTAATAAAAGAGTAAAATAGAATGGACAGAGTCAAATAATGCAATCTATAGTACAATCAGCAGTGTAGTGTATTAAAAGGCTGTGGTGAGGAGGTAAGTTCTTAGCTTATTTTTGAAAATATTTAGAGATCTAGCTTCCCTAATGTCCATAGCTTTGGTGCATAGTTTGCAAAGTTGATGTTTTTTTCACTGATTGGAGACAGCTGTGTCTGTGGATGGTGGCGGTGTGAGGCAGCACGAAAATGCTCAGTCGAATAAGATGAACTTTTAGCTAAACTTTGACATTCACTCTTTTAATTTTGATCCTGAATTAATTTGAACTTCAATAGTCTTCCAGTTCCTTGTTGAAGCAAAACGGTGCTTTTTCTCGCATCGGGCAGTGTTTTGACAGGGGTGCGTCGGCGCGTCGGTCTACACACACCGAGCACACCTGCAATCAATCGGCGTCATGACGAGCCAGATGGAGGTGGCGTTGCCGGTGGAAATCAACCTGGACTCTGGAGACACTGTGGAGGGCTATTCTGGGATTCAGCACTAATTAAGCATTACATCACGCGCAGGAGTGGTTTGTGAAAAATAAACCATGCCTAGGGGTGGTCGTTAGGCCCGAGGCGCAGCCGAGGGTGGTTAGACCCCCCTAGGCATGGTTTATTTTTCACAAATCACGACTGCAAGTGGTGTAATGCTTTTATACAACTGCCACATTCATCCAACCTTATTGCTATACAATAAACACACATTAATCGAAGATTTATTGAAAAAAACATCCGCCACAAAAAGTAGTTCCCACAACACAAAAAAGAGAAATTTCCTCCATGTGGAAGCAGCTCGGAAGTGCATCCAACCAACTAACACATCCAACTGTCTTTCAACTAAGACATCCAACCAACTAACACATCCATCTGTCTTTCAACTAAGACATCCAACCAACTAACACATCCAACTGTCTTTCAACTAAGACATCCAACCAACTAACACATCCAACTGTCTTGCAACTAAGACATCCAACCAACTAACACATCCAACTGTCTTTCAACTAAGACATCCAACCAACTAACACATCCAACTTTTCTTTAGTTTTTAATTATGAAGTTAGCGGTTGTTATTGGAATGATTGATTGATTGAAAACTTTATTACCAGATGCAGAATGGGTACAATACAGTACGGCTCAATACACACAATTGTTAAGGGGGTGCAGACCTACTTTCTATAGAACTTCATTCTTAGATGCTTCTATAGAAAGTAGGTAAAACAAATTAAAAAGTTTTCTTTGCCCTATAGGAAAAAAAAGTTTCCTTCGCCCTATTTTTTGATTTATTTACTTTAGAGGGCCTAAACTTAACCAGTTGGAAACCAGTACAGTAATAAAATTAGCAATCAATCAATCAATCAATTCAATAGGCCATGCTCACTTAAAACAGCGCAGCACTCAGCTGCTTCTATGTCTCTCAGTTTCAGACAGGAGTGTGTGTGTGTGTGTGTGTGTGTGTGTGTGTGTGTGTGTGTGTGTGTGTGTGTGTGTGTGTGTGTGTGTGTGTGTGTGTGTGTGTGTGTGTGTGGGTGTGCCAGACAGTGTGAGAGAGTGAGCTCTGCAGTCAGGGAATAATAAAAAAAAAAGAAAAATTGCAAATAATCAATCAATCAATCCGCGATTTTTCTTTTGTTCCACAATGACTCATGACCCATAGATTACACAATCCAACATTGTGTAAGAGACTAAGACATTCGCCGTGACAGAATCGGTTATTATTTAGTTGTTATGACGCTATCAACATATCCATTTGTAAAGATTATTGTCCGCCATCTTGTTTTTTTTTTTTTAACTCGGACGCGGAGTGATAGTGATTCGGTTGTGGGCGGGTCCTGGGACCAAGAGCGTGGAATTGTGACAGATACATACGTGTAAATTTACTGTTTCAGCCAATCAGAATCGAGATATTTGCATGCCGTTGTATAAATTGGATTCTAAGGTGGACCCCATATACAACAAACTGGATGTAATCCAGACAAAACTGGACACTCTGGGGGATCATGTTTCCGAGCTGGAGACACGGGTCAGTGTCACTGAAAATAATGCACAGGATCAAATTTTTTTGCGGCTGTGAGGCCGGCCAAAATGAGTCTTTTCACCTGTATAGAGGTCGATAATTGAGAGAGATCATTCAATAACAATACAGAAGGAGATACAGGTATGGTCAAAGAGAAAATGTCTGAGAGCTGAGATGTAACATTTTCCCAAAAAATCACAACAGGAGGGCATTCCCAGTACATATGCATAAATGTACCTGTGGCACCCTTTGGACACAAGGTACATAGAGAGTCAGGTCTGAGACCCATTAAATTCAATCGTCTAGGGGTTAAATAAGTCCTGTGAATAAAATGTAGATGAATCTGTTGGTGATCTGGGTTGTGTGAGGATAACAGTTGATCTCTTCAAGCGCGGGCGTTTATTGTTCCAAATGAATTTATATGAGGCAGAGTGCAATTTCTGCCAGTAACCAACAGGAGGAGGTACCGGGAGCATGGAGCTGATAAAGTTAATTCTGGGTAAAATATTAATTTTAATTATTGACGCACAGGCCTGTAATGAATTTTTTTATTTGGACCATCTGTTGAAGTAATTCGTAATCCTGTCACCCAAGCTGGAGTAATTATACCTTACCGTCTGGCTAATAGTGGGGAATATTTCAATCCTGAGACATTTAAAGTGCTCCACCATATGTATGTTTGCCGGTAGGATGGTAGCCTTCACAGGCTCATTAAGTGGAAGAAAAGCAGATTTTGGCCAGTTGATCTTAAAGCCGGACAGGCTGCCAAATTCATCTATCACGCCGAGCAGATGAGGTAGAGAGCATTTTCTGCTTGTGTGTGTTTTGGTGAACATTGGACAGAAAGCAGAAAATGCATTGCAGTTACAGACAGTAGCAAAAAAGTTAGCTGCACTTAACTAACTGCAACCGAATTAATCACTCTAGTTTCCAGAGCTGATGTGATTATGTACAACAATACACACTCACACACTTTATAATTTGTTCCTCAACGTTATATAGACAGGTAATGTTTTGTAAACTAACGTTACGTTTAGAATGAAATGAATACTGCTGTGGCATGCTGGGGAGGCTACATCAACTCAAGGGACACCAACAAGCTCAACAAGCTGGTGAGGAAGGCTAGCTCCATGGTGGGAGTCGAGCTACCTAGACTAGAGGTGATGGCAGAGAGGGGGATGAGAAGGAAGCTGGCTGCCATCATGGAGAACCCCTACCACCCCCTCTACGACGAGCTAGTCAAGATGAGAAGCTCGTTCAGCCACAGACTCATACCCCCCCGACACTCAACTAACCGCCTCGGACAGTCCTTCATACCAGCGGCCATCAGGCTCCACAACAGTGGGCAGCGACTAGCGGCCTCCAGGCTCCACAACAGGGGGCAGCGACTGCTGCCAGACATTGACCTGGGACTAATAGGAACCCAAGGAGGACAATAACACTACCTTAGGCATACTGCACCTTATGTGGATACTGTGATACTGTGAATAATGTATATTTCAGTGGATACTGTGACACTGTGAATAATGTATATTTCAGTAGATAGTAAATTATAACACTACCTTATGCATACTGCACCTTATGTGACACTGTGAATACTGTGAATATATTTTTCAGCTAGTTAGATAGTAAATTATATTGACCTATTTGTTTACACTGCTTGTGTTGTTTTTACCACCTGTACCCCCCCCCCCCCCCTTCCCCCATGCTGCTATGATGCCTGAATTTCCCCAAGGGGATCAATAAAGGAATATCTTATCTTATCTTACATCAAGTATGCGTCGGCAAAGATTGTTAGCTCAAAGCTAATCTGGCCCGTTTTCATCAAGTTCCTGTCTTTTAGAAATATGTTTTTATAGTGAAAATCATTACTAAAACGTCCGGAAAGACCTCACGGGAGCATTATAGACTGTCATACAAATGTACAAATGCTATTTGGTGGCAAGAAATGCACTATAAACACTACTTTGCGTCGTTTCTTGCGCTAACTTCTGTTAGCCAGCATTAGCCTTAATTAGTGTGAGCAAGTAGACTAACAGTAAACGTTTTTACATGAAATACAGCGCAAAAACCCTGCTGACAAACGTTTGCTTATTAAATACATTTTATAATATAATAATACAAACGTTTCATTACCTCTCTGTGACGACAAAGTTGTTTAAATAACAGGAGAAAAGTTGCTAAAAACAATGTATTTAGATGGGACCGGAAGAACCATTCTCAACCAGGAAGACCTACCGGAAATGCCTACTTCATGTTGTGCAAGTGGAGAATAGATAACATATTTTGTAACAGTTTTGGTAACACCATTAGTGGATTATTAATCAATGACATTTAGGACCATTTAGCTGTGTTTACGGTGTATGAAGTTAATTACAAAAATTATAAGCAATTTATTACAAATAGGACGGAAGAGTCTGAATTGAAATATAAACTATATAAAAACAAACTAACCAATATTATGAGGAATTGTAAAAAGTTCTTTTTCCCCCAACTTACTAGAAAGGAATAAACATGATAGCAAGGGTATTTAGAAAGTGCTTAATGACATAATAAGAAAAGGGCCAAAAGGTGGACTGTATCCAAATTACTTCATTGAGGACGGCAGGAAAAGTAGTAATATGGAGGAAGTGGCCGATGGCTTTAACAAGTTCTTTGTAGGGGTTGGACCTAGTCTAGCTGAAAAATGACAGAAAGCTGTCCGACACAAAATGTGGGTGTAGAAGACTCAATCCATAGAAACCAAAGCTCCATGTTTCTTTCTCCAACAGATGGAAATGCAATCATGGCCATACTCAAAAATAAAACATCAACGGATTGGAATGACATAGACATGACCGTGATTAAGAACGTAGCGGAAGGATTTGTAGAACCATTCACACATATCTATGTAATTAGTCTTTACAATCGGGAATATTTCCTCGTATAATGAAAACTGCAAAAGTAGAAACAGCGTTCATGACAGGGGAGGGTTGAATTGGATGATACGAAATTGGGATGGGAGAAAAACATAGAAAAATGGGAGAAAAAGTGGACCAAAAAAAAAATAAAACTGCATTTAAAACAGGGGACAAACACCAGTTTACAAATTATTTCTCAAATTATTTCTATTTCTCTGCTTTCCCAATTTTCTAAGATTCTGGAGAAGATTTATGTAAAAAGACTTGAAGAGTTCATTGAGAAACACAATTTGCTGATTGACAGCCAATATGGCTTCAGGAGGAATAGATCCACTACCATGGCACTCATTGAGCTAATAGAGGAAATAACTACTTCAATTGACAAAAAACACCATGTAGGCCTACTGGGAATTTTTATTGACCTTCAAAAAGCTTGCGATACGATTGACCATAGTATTTTAATTAAAAGGGTGGAAAGATATGGCATTAGGGGTATAGCATTGGAATGGATTAAAAGTTACTTGAGTAATAGGAATCAATTTGTTCAAATGGGCAGTGCCATCTCAACAAACATGAATATTAGGTGTGGCTTACCACAAGGTTCAATTCTGGGTCCAGTTTTGTTTCTTTTGTACATTAACGATATCTGTAAAGTATCTGAAACAATGGAATTTGTGCTTTTTGCAGATGATACAAATATGATTTGCTCTGGTGAGAGTTTACAACAGATTTTGAATGAAACCCTAACTGAATTGGTCAAATTAAAAAAGTGGTTTGACAAAAACAGAACTTATTTTTTTTTACCAAATCTTTTAATTTAAATTTTTTCAAACAAGGAACAACAACACAGCACAATAATGACAATAATACATAACAGACATCCAAGAACACAAACTAACACAACAATGACTAGACAATAAATTAGACCTTTATTGGATACACAACCAGTCAAAACAAGTTGTCACAGAGAAAAAGGATAACAAAATAAAATCTTTACTATAAAAAAGTGCTCACCGAGCCCCCTCCACCTCCAGGTCCGGCAACCGCAAGCCACAGTCCCGGAGGACCCACAGCCCGGCCCCCCCCCCCCCCCGCGAGCCAAAACACCACGCCTCTTAAACTTGAACAAAACAAAACTAATGATTTTTGGAAATCGTAATTATGACACACCGATCCAAGTTACGATAGATGATACCGTTATTGAAAGAGTTCAGCAAACCACTTTTTTAGGAGTGATCATGAATGAAAAAATTTGTTGGACGCCTCACATAAGCCATGTAAGAGCAAACATTTCAAAGAGTGTGGGTATTATGTGGAGGTCAAGGTATTGGCTGAACCAACAATCTTCTTTTATCTTATATAATGCTTTGGTCCTTCCATATCTGAATTATTGTGTTGAGGTGTGGGGAAATACCTATGAAACCAACCTACTTCCTTTGGTTATGCTCCAAAAAAGAGCAATCAGGATTGTAACCAATGAGAGCTATAAAGCACATACAAATTCTTTGTTTTTAAAAGGTTCAGTCCTGAAATTAAAGGACCTGGTGGATTACAAAACCGCCCAGTTCATGTACAGAGTCATACATCACAGCCTTCCTGACAAGATACAGAAATTGTTCTATGAGAGAGCTGGACTTCAAAGATATAACCTTAGAGGGAAACTCAAACTGGAACAGCAATCTTCAAGAACAACCAGGAAGGCTATGTGTATTTCTCTGTGTGGAGTTACCTTGTGGAATGATCTGTAGGAGGAGATCAAATCCAGTCAATCTACAGTATAAGTATATTAAAGAGGAATTCAAAAAGATGGTGTTCACAAAGTATACCAGGGAGGAAGTCCAACTTATTGTATGAGAATGATTTGAAGGGTGACATGAGAGTATAGTCTAGTGCAGGGCTATTCAACTGCCGGCCCGTGGGATGATTCTGACCGGCCCGCCAAAGATTACATGATAATAAAAAAATAAAAAATAAAAAATAATAATATATATATATTTTTTTACTTTTTTCTTTTCATGTCAACGTTAACACGCACAATTGAGCCAAAAGTCACTCAATTAATGACAGATTTCATTGATAAATTGAGGGAAAACTTTGCAAGTCGATTTGATGAATTTGACATGTCCAGAGAATTGATGCATTTTGTGAGCAACCCATTTGCCAATGTAGCTGCTAGTTCCTTGCATCACTTCACATTGATGAAGGTCTCCTGCAACTTGAAATAATTGACATGCAAGCATCATCTGCTCTGAAGCAGGCACTTGAGAATGAATCCACCACAACATTTTGGATAAAGTGTATTCATGTCAAGACATTCCCCAAAATAAAAACGCTGGCAATATCTGTGTTGGCTCAACAATGTTTGGCTCAACATACACCTGTGAATCCAGTTTCTCTCACATGAATGCCATTAAAACAAGCAACGTGCCTCCTTGACAAATGAGCATTTGCATCACTGTTTGCGGGTAGCCCTCACTTCCTATGAACCCTCTTTCTCTGCCATTGCCCAGTCAAAGAAGTGCAATCGCTCTCATTAGATGTGTGTATGTAGGCTAGGCCTGTCTGCCCCCCACCCCCCTGATGTTTTAGAGTTAAGAGTGGACAATAAGTGCTAATAAGATGCTGTGATTTGCTGTTGTTCACAGACATGAAGCACTTTTTCATAAGCTCAGCTGCACTATAAATGTGTTTTTTTGTTCAAGTGTTGATGTTAGAATGTTCAGATGCACACCATGCACTTGTTTGTTTTTTATTTTATTTTTATATTGAAATGTTGAAGAGGAGATGTTGCAGTTGTTGCACAGTCATAAATGAAGCACTTTCTGCAGGAGATGTTGCAGATGTGGCACATAAATTAAGCACTTTTTTTGAAAAGTATACTACTTTTGCAATGTAGTTAAATAAAAGTTGTGAAAATGTGGTTGCGTGTTGTGTCAAGTGTACATATATTCATAGCACGGGGAGGCGCCGTGGCAGTCCGGCCCCTGGCCCCTTGGGTTTCTGACAATGTGGCCCCCTGAACACTTTAGTTGAATAGCCCTGGTCTAGTGTGTGTGTGTGTGTGTGTGTGTGTGTGTGTGTGTGTGTGTGTGTGTGTGTGTGTGTGTGCGTGTGTGTGTGTGTGTGTGTGTGTGTGTGTGTGTGTGTGTGTGTGTGTGTGGTGTGTGTGCATGTGTGATTGTGTTGTGTCATGTGTAGTTGAAGTATTTGCAAATTGTATTGTATCATATGTTATGTATTGGAAATCATGTCATATTGTACTTGCTGAAGTACATATAATATTGCAATTAGTTATTTATGGGGGATGGAAACAGATACGATTTGCTTCTTCCATCTCCTTTTCAAACAGTGTATAGTTTCTGGCTGTTGTTTTATTTTAAAAAAAAGTTGGGGGGGGGGGGGGGTTCCTCTTTTCCCATTTCATTTATTTTTCAAATGTTGTTTTGCCGGACAATGGTAAATGTAGCCAAACTAACACTATGGTTTGAAATAAAACTATTGAATCTTGAATCTTGAAGGCTGCGTCCGTGATTTTATTTAGGCTGTGGTTGGGGAACCTTCAATAGACCAGTAGTAGATGATCGTAATAGAAGGCACATAGTTGACTAGAGAATTTGCAATGTAGCTTGGTCCTGTTCCATTTAGTGCTTTGTATATAAGGAGGAGGACCTTGAAATCGATTCTAAATGTTACCGGAAGCCAGTGCAGAGTAGCTAATACTGGACTGATGTGGTCTCTCCTCTTGGTTCTAGTTAGTAGCCTACCTGCAGAGTTTTGAATGAGTTGGAGTTGTTCTGTGTTTTTTTTTGGGAGGCCGGTGAGGAGTGCATTACAGTAGTCAAGTCGGCTTGAGATAAAGGCATGGATGAGATTTTCAGCGTCCTTTTGATTTATAAATGGCCGTACCTTAGCTATGTTTCTAAGGTGGAAGAATTATGTTTTTGTTACCTAGTTGATGTGTGATTTAAAGCTTGGGTCTGAGTCTATTAGAACACCAAGACTTGTAACTTCGGGTTTGATCGAAAGAGTAAGTTGCCCCATATTGTTCTGTAACATTTCTCTTTTTGTTATAGGACCAACTAGTAGGATTTCAGTTTTGTCCTCATTTAATTTTAGGACGTTGTTTATCATCCATTTGTTTATTGCTAAGAGACAGGCGGAAATGGAGTTAATAGCTGTGCGATAATTTGGTTCAGCACTGATGTACAATTGTGTGTCATCTGCGTAACTATGGAAACATACATTGTGTTTTCTAATGATGTCTCCAAGTGGCATCAGATGCTCAATGAACAATAACACTATGTAACAACCATCAAATGCACTCACAGCACACACATCCACACGCACACACTCACTTTAAACAAACAACTCACTGCAGCACCCACTTTACACACTTTAGAACACCTAAACACACTTTATATTTATTGGTAAAGAATTTGCACTACAACCCATACCTCATTACACCTTACTGTAAATTGTACCTCATCCCATTTCTGCTTTGCACTATATAGTATATTGTATATTAGTATATTGTATGGTAACTCAGTTACTTCTACTCTGCATTGAACATATGTACATACTGAACACTTGTGTCCATGTACGTGACTTCTATTTTTACTTGCTATACTTATTTTATTTTATACTTATCTATTTTTGTCTAGCACAGTCTCTGGAGCGTAATAGAAAGAAGCATTTTGTATAAAAGTATTCTGTACTTCTGTATGACAACTAATAAAGAAACTTGAACTTGAGCATGTATAGTGAGAATAATAATGGACCAAGGCAGTTCCCCTGTGGAACTCCGAAGTAGGTGTCATGTTTCTCAGAAGAATGATCTCTAAGTCTGACGTAATATTTTCTTTGATATATGTTTTGAACCAGTTCAATACATAGTCAGAAAGACCAACTAACTTTTCTAGACCATTTATTACGATAACATGGTCGATCGTGTCGAATGCTGTACTTAGATCTAATAGGACGAGAATTTAGACATTATTTGCATTTGAGTTTATTCTGAGGTCACAAATTATTTTAGTAAGAGCAGTCAGTCAGTGCTGTGGTGCATTCTGAAGCCTGATTGAAATTCCTCCATGATGTTGTTTTCTTTGAGAAAGGAGTTTATTTGTATTAAGAAAATTTTTTCAAGTATCTTGCTGAGGTTGGATATCGGCCTATAGTTGGTCAGTACATTACTGTATTTTTTTTGTTTCTTTAGTAAGGGTCTTACAACGGCGGTTTTGAATGCATCTGGGAAAATACCTGTCAGAAGCGTGGTATTTATAATATTTAGGACATGACTTGAAATACTCTTGAATATTCGCTTTAAAAATGCTGTGGGTATAGGGTCAAGACAGGAAGTGGAGGAGTTATATTTCATGACAGTTTTGTAAAGATCAGTTGATGTAATGCAGGCACATTTTCCTATTGTTACTTTATTGCAGGGTTTGCTGATGGTGTCCATGTTTGTATCAGGACTAATGCTGTCTCTAATTGAAGTTATTTTGTTATGGAAGAATAGTGCGAGTTCTTTACATTTTGTGTTTCAGGCAAAGCACGCAAATCATCTCAGGGAAGGGGGGAAGGCACAAGTGTTCCAGGGTATTAAATTGTGGCCCGATGCCGGGGCGCGTGAGGCCCACTGTGAGGCCCACCCTCCTCACGGCTATAGCCCTGCAGGTGAGGTGGCTTTCTTATCGCTGTGCTGTGGTGTGAGAATGTGCAACACAGGCACATGATTGTCTGCTTGTGGGGAGGGGACTATCCTAAACGCAGCTGATCAACAGCATCATGCTATGCCTGGCAGCCAATAAGGTCCGGCCCGACTAAGCACAAGACCCTCGTCCTGCCCGGTCCGGCGTGTCAATAAACCTGGGAGACAGGAGCTAACAACTATTGTATAAAGTATCGTTTGAGATTTTCTGTCTATGAATTTGACACACTGTTCATACATAACGTAACAACACGTACGATAACAAACGATAACTATATGTTACACATGACATGAACGTGGTATGAATACGTAATGAAAGCTGAGTCATCATCATAAATTTGGCATGTTTCGGTCAGTGTGGTAAGTTGAGCCTGAGGGGAAGTTGAATCCCTAAAAACATAAGAAAGGAGATGTTGTTGGGTAAGAAAAAATTATATTTTTGTACATTTCTCGAGTATGATCTTGCCAAACGAGCAAAAACATTTCCAGTAGGGATGCACGATAGTTATCGGGTCGATAATTATCGGGCCGATATCAGCAATTATGACGTCATCCCGATAAACCTGATAAAATTGATATTGAGTTTGCTTGCTATTTGTAACAAATGCAATGCAGAAGTTCCACGAGGAGGGAAAAGGGCAACAAGCTATAACACATCCAACATAATAAGTCACCTGCAACATCACATCATTTAACATGGTGTGTTAAAAGCCTACGACGACGCGCGAGCAGCTAAAACTGCTGCGAATCCAAAGCCAGCTGCAAAGGAACCGGCGGGGCTTGTACCTATTGACGAGGCGTTTGCAAAATTAAAGAAGTTTGACAGAAATGACCCAAGGGCTCAAGCGATCTCTAACTTGATCACAGAAATGATGGCACTTGACGACCAGCCCTTTTCCCTCGTTGAAGACAAAGGATTCTGTCGGCTACTTCGTCATTTAGCGCCCAGGTATATAATTCCAAGCCGCCTTTGTATACTTTGTTTACATAGAGACATATCTGACTGTCCGATTTTACCTGCCAGTATTGAATTTGAATCCCAGGCTTATGCAAAGATTTGCAACAGTTCTAGAGGCCTTTATTTAATTTTTACATCACTGAGTGATGAACCTCACTATGGCAATTGGAAAATGTTTACATTTTGCAGTGTTATGTTTACAAGTTATTGACGAATTGTGAATTTTGTGATTAAAATTATATTTATTTGGAATTTGAAGAGTCAAAACTGTTGTCTTGGCTTTGTTTTGTTCATAGTAGTAACGCTCATGTCATGATAAATCTGGTTAGGTAAAAACTACAGGAATAAAATTTTTTTTAATAATAATAATACAATAAATATATATATATTATCGGTTATCGGTATCGGTATCGACCTTGAGGAGCAGAAAGTTCTGTATCGTAACGGCTCTCGCTCGGCGTCACTCACGCACTGTACCTCGCTTGTGCACGCGCACTGAATAAAATTCCACAATGTACCTTTATCCCAATATTCGTCTCACCACACCCCTCATCAGCTTACCTTCATAAGCAGGTGTGTGGCCACCTACTCGCCTCCTTCTTCGCTTTCACCACAAGGAAGTGCCTGGTAGATCCCCACTTGACGAGGTTGTTAGTAGGAGAAAGTTGGAAAACAAGAGATACGTTGACATCATATCTTTATTTTCTCTCTCACTATATTCGAGAAAATACGGCGATATTGTCTTCGTACTGGAGTGTCTGGAAGATGATGATCATTCTACACCTCCGCCGGTTTTTTCGTATTGGGAGTTCACGCCGCTACATGCCTCCCAACTGCAGTCCTCCTTGCTGCGGCTGGTTGGGGTAAAACCCTTCAGCGACACAGCTGGACTGTAGGACGCGCCGCTGTTGTGAGAAGTGGTGGGTTCCAGGTTTGGTGAGTAATGTTTGCTTGCGAGCTCCACTTGTCTGTTAGTGCTATGGGGGCTAGCTGACAATGTTTACGAAAACCGGCCCCAGATTAGGGTCCTTTGTTCAACCTTTTAGGCGACGGCGGAGGATCTTGGTTTGAAGCCCATTATAGCAACTAGTGGGCCACGACCAGTAGAACTGGTGATCCCAGGATCTCTGGACGCGTGGGTACTTCTCTGTCACCGTATAGGCCCCGTCTTTCATATGCAAATGAGAGTATACCCTAAACGAGGAAATGTGGGCATGGATGATCGTTATCGGAAAATCCATGTTCAAGTCGGCTACAGCCCAGATGGGACTTATGCTGGCTCCGCCGGATGGTAAAATCACCGTTGTAAAACTGTGTTAACATCTCGTTTCTCTTCTCTCTTAAAAGGTGAGGAGGGTTTCAGAACGGCGGCCTGTCTGAGTGTGGCTTGTTATATCGTTGTGTACAAGTTCAGGTGATATCTGCTTAGCTTGCGTGCTAGTTGTGGCCTACCTGTTAGCCAGTCAGCTGTTAGCTGCAGGCACTAGCCTGTTGTGTCACTAGGCTAGGTAACGTTAGCTTGCTGCTATTGGCCGAGAGTGGCCGTTAGCTTAATGCTACACTGTTGAACGTTCTGAGACTATAACATGCTTTAAACACTCTGACTACGACGTCATCTTTGACAGAGGATGTTAGTCGAACCTACCCTGAGGCCGACCGGCGAGGACTGCGTCAACAAGGGGAACCGTAGCGGCGGGATGGAGCGGCGACGCTGCCCATGTCGACAACACAGGGATGCTGTGTTACTATCGGTGCCTTGTTAGAGACTGCAGTTTCGCTTGATCTGCGCTCACGGTAGGAAGGGTCTTGACCAGACCTTGAACACTTCTTCTTTCTTTCCCTTCTAAATGTTTTGTAAATAACGATGTTTTCCAAAACGAGTGTTGCTGCACTACATTTAGGATACGATGCGAGTTATGTGTGAATTGTCTTGTCACTGGTATTTAGCTTCTCCATGCAAATCGGGTTGTTTGTTACAGATGTGAAAATTATCTGGTTTGTTGTGTTGAGAAACATCATGTGTGTTCATGTACCGTGTACTCACAACTAAGGGTGTTAAAACGAACCTATAAAGCTATGCTTAGTGACATATGAGTGAAGAATGAATTATTTTCTCAGCCTGTAATGACAATGAACAGTGTGTTCACATATTAACAGGTTTACCTGTTCGACTGGCCGTATTAAGGGTAAAGTAGGAGGGGTGTTTTCCCCCCGGTTCCCTGGGGACTTCCTCACCCTCCTCTCAGACATGTTGTTACAATATATTGTGTCACTGTGTGGTGGGATACGATGTAACCCTTAGCTTGATTGCTGGGGTTGTGCTAAAAACTGCTTGAGGAACTGTATTTTCCTAAAAGAAAAGATTGTTTGGTCACTTTCGTGTGTGCTTAGCAAGGCCTGTGGCCGATACTAATCGAGAATTATGTATTCTCTCATTATGAAAAACGGCGTTCCTCTGTAGAGTGTTTTTGCCATTTTTTGTAGGTGATAATGGGTTGTGTGTGTCGTGTGACCTACAATTGGGTTGGGTTGGCCACAGAAGCACATGTGTAAGTCTGGTACCGGGGCTCTTGAGAGGGCCCTCTCTATTCTGTGTTTTTTCCTTATTAAAAATCAGATAGCAGGTTAGCACATGCGCTGTGTGAAGCTGTTAGACACTTCATGGAGCTGACTATGACTGCGTCATACTCTTTTTTGTCATTACATCGTATCATGGGTGTGGGGTTGTAAAGGGGTGAACTGGTAATCCTTTTCTCCCCTTCTTTGATGGGCAGGGGTTCCTGTCAAGGTTCCTGTCACGTTGCTGTTCGGCACGTTACAGGGTAAGAGGGGGGGGGGGGGAGTTTCCTGGTCCCACGCCCTGGAATATTGGGCGTGTGCACCGCAGAAATTCCCCCGCCATAGAGTACGTCACTGTGCGCGTCTCTGTTGGTAGGACTTCCGTGAGCTGTTTTGGTCCATATGATGGATCTGTTTCGGGGGGTGGTCAGGGCTCCTCCTCACAAAGCTCCTATTCGGGCCTTCTGTGAGTTAGGACTCTCCTTCCATGTGAGGGAGCCTCCTCAGAGTGCAGAGCCTCCTCCTCAGATTGTCAAGGTGAGTGGAACCTCAAAAAGGAGTCCTACTCTATTGTGTGTGTATTTGATTCAATTCGATTGAGTGTGTATGGGTTCAGTGCCTCCTCCCCGGAGAGCCCTAAAACCAAAATGTTACATGGCTCAAGGTTGCAATATGTTCTTTTCAATCTGTACAGCTCGCGTGGGAAGTCTCTCTGGGGATTTCCGTCTCCTCCCTATGGGAGGGTGGTGGGATGTAAAAATTTTAACAATTTTTACCCCCGGCTGTGTAGACTGGGATTCATGCTGTTGGTGCTTCCTTCTTTTTTATTAAAAAGAGTTGGAGTTAGGAGGCATCACACCCCTCTTGTCGTTCCCCATAGTGCCTTGGGGATTCAATGACAGGTCTAAATAGCCTGTTCATTGATGTGGTTGTGTCCCGACGCATGCATAGTGCTAGCTCGGGGTGTTCTGTTGAAGATCAGGCGACTGACTGGCGCGCCTTGGTTGCTTGGGGTTAAAACAGCGTTTTTATAAAGCAACTGGGATGGGTTTTTTTTCCTCTTCCGACGACCTATGTTGGTTGTCGACGGATTCTCGTTCATATCAGGGGGATGATGACGGAATGGATCTGAACATACGTAGAAGGGTCTCACGCCCTGGGGGTGGGCCACCGGGCGCGGTTCGCACCGAACGGCTGGGTGGCGCCTTCTTTTCATGTTTAAGGTCAACACGCATATCGGCCCCTTCTCCTGGAGTTGGCATGTCGGCGTGGTTAGGGCACGGGACTGGTTCTGGTCACGCTGGTCCGGATCAGTTGAACCCGTTGTCCGCCGGGGATGCAGATCTGCTGTTCTGGTACCCTGAGGGACTTGGGTTTTTTCCAGGGGGAGAAATGCCAGGTCGGTCCGGGTGTCACAGGGTTAGGCGCTATGGAGACCCTTGTTGGGTACGTTGTACTCTGCACTGTCATAATGGCTTACGGCCGTGCCAACCTGTATACGCCCGATCTCGTCAGATCTCGGCCGCTACGCAGGTTGGTCTTGATTAGTACTTGGTTGGGAGACCTCCTGGGAATACCAAGTACGGGGTGCTTGGGGCTGGTTCTCCATTCTTTTCGCTCTTCTCTTACGCATGGCGAAGAGGGGCCTGTTGGGGTGGTCTTTGACCTCCTCGGGGGACCCTGTGCTCCCCGTATCGCCGGGCCCGGTCCGAAGTAATGTTTCGTCGACCCGTAGGCCTGGGATAACCCTGTTGGAAACTAAAACACTTGTACTGCGGTAGTGCCCGCAGGTACGTTTGGAGTTTTTTCTTGAGGGGTTATGGGACCAACCACCGCATAGGGTAATGACTGGGTGGTTGGTTCTCTGGTGTGTTGGTGCTGTGTCAACTTCCGGGTTGCCCGGTTGAGTGTGCCCCTGCACGTTCATGACATCTGCCAATCGTGTCAGCCTTCGCTGCCTCATTGAGGGAGGCTTTGTCATGGTGGTCAACACCGCCAGCATACGCCCCTTCCGCCGGGGCGGCTGTTTCAGCTGACCCCTCTGGCGCCTGTCTCGTCCGCAGTACTCCAGGCTCGGGTTACAGCCTGTTGCCTGCATGGTTTCCCCGGTGCGCTGCCTGCTTCCGTGGTAAGCCTTTGGTTCTTACGGCCATGCTGACTGCCTGTCCTGCAGGGTCAGTGTGCTATTGGGGGGACAGGGCCCGCTCTTGTGAGGGGCCTTTGTCCGAATACGCTGGCGATGTGGGGGGCGGGGTCACTAGGTGACCACCTGGTGGGGTCTTGATGCTGGCATCATGGACTTCTCCGGGCCCCGAAAGCTTGGGAAGGAGGCGAGTAGGTGGCCACACACCTGCTTATGAAAGTAAGCTGATGAGGGGTGTGGTCAGACGAATATTGGGATAAAGGTACATTGTGGAATTTTATTCAGTGCGCGTGCACAAGCGAGGTACAGTGCGTGAGTGACGCCGATCGTCACCATTACTAACAGAACTTGGTTATAGTTATAACCCAACGTTATCGGTATCGATATCGGGGTAAAAAAATCTATATCGTGCACCCCTAATTTCCAGTGCATTTTTGGTGTGCCCTACAGTTTCTAATCAATCAACTAGCTTTAGAACCACCTCATGGGTTCAATTGTTTATTGTTTATTGTTATTTGCACTTACAAACATACATTCTGGAATAAAATAAGTAAAAGAAGAACAGTTAAAATGTGCAGGAGAGGTAAAAAAAAAACCCAAGGGCTTATAAGCGACCTCCCCTCTTAAACCTATATAGGATAACTACACAAAAAAATCCCCCCCCCCCCCCACATTATGCACAAACACACATGCGCATATCCCTCTCTCATACACACAGATACATACAATACAGCATTATACAATATTCTAATGTAAAAAAAAAAGACTTCACACAAATACACATGGATACAATAGACCAGTGGTTCTCAACTGGTCTAGCCTCGGGACCCAACATTTTCCTTAGTCATTAAGTCGCGATCCAAATTTTTTAACCACTATGATTTATATTAAAAAAAAATTGCAGTTACCTTTCATGCACTGTTAAAAACATGAAATAAACACAAAAAAGTGCAACAAAAGTGCAACTAGGGCTAAAAACCCAATGAAATAAAACAATAATAAATAATATATGCTTCTTAGCAGATTTCTTAGCTTAACATAACATACCTAAGTTTGGGGGAACTAATGGGATAACTGGGGTTGCAACAAAAGTGCAACTATAGGGCTAAAAACCCAATGAAATAAAATAATAATAAATAATATGCTTCTTAGCAGATTTCTTAGCTTAACATAACAGACCTAAGTTTGGGGGAAATAATGGGATAACTGGGGTTGCAACAAAACTGCAACTAGGGCTAAAAAACCCAATGAAATAAAATTTTAATAAATAATATGCTTCTTTCTTAGCAGATTTCTTAGCTTAACATAACAGGCCTAAGTTTGGGGGAACTAATGGGATAACTGGGGTTGCAACAAAAGTGCAACTAGGGCTAAAAACCCAATGAAATAAAATAATAATAATAATAATAATAATAATAATAATAATAATAATAATAATAATAATAATAATAATAATAATAATAATAATAATAATAATAATAATAAATAATTATGCTTCTTAGCAGACCTCTTAGCTTAACATAACAGACCTACAGTAAGTTTGGGGGAACTAATGGGATAACTGGGGTTGCAACAAAAGTGCAACTAGGGCTAAAAACCCAATGAAATAAAACAATAATAAATAATATATGCTTCTTAGCAGATTTCTTAGCTTAACATAACATACCTAAGTTTGGGGGAACTAATGGGATAACTGGGGTTGCAACAAAGGTGCAACTATAGGGCTAAAAACCCAATGAAATAAAATAATAATAAATAATATGCTTCTTAGCAGATTTCTTAGCTTAACATAACAGACCTAAGTTTGGGGGAAATAATGGGATAACTGGGGTTGCAACAAAACTGCAACTAGGGCTAAAAAACCCAATGAAATAAAATTTTAATAAATAATATGCTTCTTTCTTAGCAGATTTCTTAGCTTAACATAACAGGCCTAAGTTTGGGGGAACTAATGGGATAACTGGGGTTGCAACAAAAGTGCAACTAGGGCTAAAAACCCAATGAAATAAAATAATAATAATAATAATAATAATAATAATAATAATAATAATAATAATAATAATAATAATAATAAATAATTATGCTTCTTAGCAGACCTCTTAGCTTAACATAACAGACCTACAGTAAGTTTGGGGGAACTAATGGGATAACTGGGGTTGCAACAAAAGTGCAACTAGGGCTAAAAACATAATGAAATAAAATAATAATAATAATAATAAACAATATATCCTTCTTAGCAGACTTCTTAGCTTAACATCCCAGGGAACTAATGGGATAACTGGGGATGTTGTTTGCTCCTGACAAGAGTCTCAAAGTCTGGGTAGACAAAGCAACTCTGAGGTCATGCTCAATGTCCAATCTGTTCCTCTGCTTTGTCTTCAGCTGGACCAGAGCTGTGAAGCCACTTTCACAAAGATAGGTAGTGAACAAAAACAATTATAAAAAATTCAAAAAATATACAAATATTACACACACACATCCGCGACCCACTCAAAATGGCCCCGCGACCCACTTTTGGGTTGCGACCCACCAGTTGAGAAACACTGCTATAGACTACAGGATCTGTAGTTCTTTTTTAAGCTTACTTTTAAATATATTTAAAGTGGAACATGTTTCTGTTAGATTTTGTATATCATTCCACATCACTGCACATTGATAAACAAATGAGAATTTGGCAACAGAGGTCCTACAGAAAAGAATGTGTAAGTCTTTATTTCTTCTTGTGAGATGTGCATGATAATGAGAATTAAACTCAAAATAAGTTTGAAAAAAATTAGGCAAAGATAAAGGAAGACCAATTACTTTGTACATAAGAACCCCTGTTTGATACTTGTGCACCTCATAAATTGTGAGTAGTTGCAGTTGTTTAAATAATGGTTTGGTTGGGGCTAAATAAGAAGAGTTGGTTGCAATTCTTACAAATGATTTCTGAGCTCTATGGATTGTTTGTAAGTAAGATGGGTAAGTGCTGGCCCAAATTATATTGCAGTAAGAGATGTGAGGATAAATTAAACTGTAATACAAAGTTAGTAATGTGCTATTTTTTATTGTTTTTTAACCCTTTTTATAATGCCCAATGATTTTGAAACCTTCTTGCAAACAATTTCACAATGATTCTTAAAGCAGAGTTTCTCATCGATATTGACACCTAAGAATTTCACTGATGAAACTTGTGCAAGTTCATTGTTATTGATACAAATCTTGGTTCCGTCTGAAATGTTTTTGTTCTTATTTCTAAAAATAATGAAGTTAGATTTTTTGACATTGAGTGATAACTTGTTTAACTGAAACCAATAGGAAAAATGAATGAGTCCAGAATTTGCTTTATCAATAAGGGAATCAAAATTCTTGTCAGTGACGAAGATATTTGTGTCATCAGCAAATAATATAGGTGACAATAAACTGGATGCATTTGCAAGATCATTCACATAAATCAAAAACAACAAGGGTCCTAGAATGGACCCTTGTGGAACACCACATTTTAGTACAGCCAGCTGTGATCGATTACCATTGAAAACTACAAATTGCTCTCTGTTGTTTAAGTAATTCTCAACCCATTGTATAACCTGTTTTTAAGACCATAACATGACATTTTTGATAATACAATTTCATGATTCACTGTGTCGAAAGCCTTTGATAAATCTAAGAAAATGCCTATATAAATGTTTCTCCAGTGCAGCTGTAATTTTTTCTCTAAGGTGCAAAAGAGCCATATATGTAGAGTATTTTTTCCTAAAGCCATACTGATGTTCGAACAAGATATGGTTGTCATCTAGATGTTTCATGATTCTACTATATACCAGCGTTTCAAGATTTTTTTTAAAACAAGGTAGTATCGATATAGGACGATAGTTTGAGAATACAGAGGGGTCATCAGCTTTAAACAGCGGTATAACCTTGGCAACGTTGAAGGCTTGAGGGATAGTGCCTGATTCAAGGGACATGGAAAAAATGAATGATAAAGGATCAATAATTGAAGATGCAACCTTTTTGATCAAAGAGGCTGGAATTTCATCATGGCCAGGAGAAGAGTTTTTTAGGCTCATAATAATATCAAGTACTTCTGAGGTCTTTACAGGCTCAAAAGCATTTAGAGAAGCATACTCTTTTATCAGTTGGAGAACCATGAGCATTGCCTATGTTTTGCAAGACATGGTCCCACATTCACAAAGAAGTTGTTAAAACTATTCGCAATTTGGGATGGCTCTGTTATCTTATCCGTACCATCCTGAAATTCAGTTGTGGATGGAGAAGAGGAGTGTCTCATATTGAGTAATGTTTTCAGGGTGTCCCATGTCGATTTAATATTGTTTGAAGAGCTAATAAATTGGTCACTAAAATAATTCCGTTTGGCATTTCTAAGAAGATGATTATGTTTATACCTGTGTGTCTTATATGAAGCATACTTTAATGGAGTAGGACTTTCTAAATATTTTTTATATCATTTATTTTTCTTTAGAGCAGTTCAATGGTGAACCATGGTTTGTTCAAGTTTGCAACGTTTTTGTTACTGTTAGTTATAAGAGGAAAACATTGGACAAAAACGAAATAGAATTTGCATTTTGCGTCTCATAGACTGTTTCCCAGGACAATTCTGCCAACATCTCTCTGAAGTTGTTAATATTTATATCATTGAACCTTCGAAATGAAGACCTCTTTGGTTTAGACATAATTGACTTATCATGGAGAATAGAAAGTTGAAAAACAGGCATATGATCGGAGATATCAGTATAAAGAATGCCGGATTTTACAACATGAGGGAATGCATTTGTAATATTTGTAAAATATTATCTATTAGTGTAGAAGATGTACGAGTTATTCTTGTAGGCTTGCTAATTAAAGGATAAAAGTAATTGGAAGACAGTATGTTTGAGAGGTCATCTATGTGTTGTTTTATTTCCTCATTTAGAAGGTCGATATTAAAATCACCTAATAAATAACATATTTTACTCTCCTTATCAACTTGTTCCAAGATATCTAATATACCTACTTTGAACTTGTTGATGTCTGTATTAGGAGGACGATATATACAACCTACAATCATTCTTTTATTCTCATTCAGAGCAATAGATTGAACCTCTAGAACAGGGGTGGCCAACCAGTGAGAGACTACGAGCCACAAAAATTACTGTGGTACCACAAAGAGCCACACCATATACCAGCGTTTCTCAACCTTTTTTTTCAGTCACGGCACCCTTCATGTGTTTATAGGTCTCACCCTCTGGCCTCTGAAGTTGCTAATGTCTTTTTTATTTGGGCCTCACAGGGTTAAAAGTACCCTGTGAGACCCACGGTTGCAAAATGACAAAATCACTTTTAGCCATTTAAAAAAAAAAGTCTGTAAATGTTTATTTAAAAAATGTTAAGCACATGTATAGTCAATTGGTCCTGTTGTTCAGCCTCACAGTTATTAGTGAAATATAAGATTATAGAAATCTCAGGGCATTGAGTCGGAAACCGGCGCATATTGACAGGAGGAAGTGGAGCAGCCAAAAGTGAGTGTAGTCTTTTGAAGAGACTCAGGGCTTTCGAATTTAGAAAAACTACCTTACCCAGCTCACGCCAGCCCCTGTCAATCATCTGACTTCTGGATTAACTTTTTTATTTCTATAATTTCTTGGGATTTTCTCCCACAAACCTGAACGCCATAAAACAGAACGCAGTTCGCTTCTCTACCTTTCTGTGAACGTCTAGCAAAAACCGGTGTTGCAATATGATGAACAATGGTGGAGAAATTTACATTATAAAAAAGATGGCAGAATTCAGTACTGTATCTACAAAACCTTCTATTTAATCATCTTCCCTTTATCCATTTGCTTAGATTTTTCAGGTCTGGTAAATTTTTGCATGGTGTTATTCACAGTCAAAGATACATTTTTTTTCTTTTTTTAAATAGAATTGATATTCTCCTTTGGTTCATTACAATTTACTCAAGCCTAGAACAGACACACTATTTCTGACACTGGGAATATATTCCCTGAGATCCATAGATGTCCCTAGATTCAGATATCAAGAACATGCAAATGGAGCATTAAAATAAATCTGTAAATGTTTATTCTATGTCCTTATGGAATGAGTGACATACAAAAATATATATATATTATAATTCTTTATTTTTTTTATGGATGGAAGAGCCACACATTGACGGGCAAAGAGCCACATGCGGGTTGGCCACCCCTGGTCTAGTGTATATTTGACTCTATAATAGTACATTTAACACCAGCAGTGTGTCTAGTGTATATTTGACTCTATAAGAGTACATGTAACACCTGCTCTGTGTGTCTAGTGTGTATTTGACTCTAAAAGAGTACATTTAACACCAGCAGTGTGTCTAGTGTATATTTGACTCTATAAGAGTACATTTAACACCTGCTCTGTGTGTCTAGTGTATATTTGACTCTTGAGTACATTTAACGTAAGGTTATGAATATAACCAAGTTCTGTGAATGCTAGTGACGCTCAGCGTCATATTGCATATATCTCGCTTCAGTGTATATGCACTGAATACATTTCAAAATGCACCTTTACATACCAACATCCGTCTGACCACACCCCCATCTGCTGGCTATATAAGCAGGGGTGGGGCCACACACTCATCTCCTTCCCAAAAAATTTCACCACAATGAAAAATCAAGGGCCGCAGTGGTGTCTAGACACTGAGCGTCACTAGCATTCACAGAACTTGGTTATATTCATAACCTTACGTTCTGTATCATGCTAGCTTCCGCTCAGCGTCATATTGCATAACAGGAGCTGAGCGGGAGCTAAAAGCTCGACAAATGTACCCCGCTGAGGCCCCCCACAACCATCAGACCGGAGAGGACCGAGCCCCCCGACCCTCCCTAATGGAGGATACCCTCCCTATTGGAGGACGGGAGGGAGACGGATCCGACCGTGCGAAGAGAAACTCGAGCAACTCAACGCACAGGGTGAGCAGACCGTGGCTTGACCCCACGACTACTCACACGCACAGCCCGCATGCCACCAGGGAACGAACGGAAAGAACAAACCTCGTTACCGCCCCCAAAATCACGTGGTCGAGAGCAAACTCAACCCTGTGGCAAGGCCGTAGCAGCGGAGCGCGAAGGAAGACCCAGACCCACTGAAGGGACTGGATCCCCCGGAAAAAGGGGGCCCGGAGAGGTCAACGATGCTACAGCATCAAGACCTCACCAGGCGGTCACTAGTGACACCGCCCCCCACATCGCCAGCGTATTCAGACAGGGCCCCCCAAGAGCGGGCCCTTCCCCCCACTAGCACGTCGCCTGGCACACTGACCCTGGCACACTCAGGCAGTCAGCATGGCTGTAACTCGAAGCACTCAAGAGGCTACACTACAGCGGGAGCAGGCAGCGCACCGGGGAGATGACCACCAGAAGGGGTCGGTCTCTCAATCCAGGCAGCAGGCATTTGACCCGAGCCTGGAGCACTGTGGACAAGACAGGCGCCAAAGGGGTCAACTGAAAACAGCATCCCCGGCGGAAGGGGCGTATGCTGGCATTGTTGCGCACCATGGCAAAGCCTCCACCAAAAAACCCCGACCCAGAGGGGCCGAGGCAGAGAAGGTTGGCACGATTGGCAGACGTCATGAACGTGCAGGGGCACACTCAACCGGGTAACCCGGGAGTTGACTCTGCTCCAACACACCAGGGAATCAACCACCCTCTTGGTACCACATGCGGTGGTTGTTCCTATAACCCCTCAAGAAAAAACTCCAAAACACACCTGCGGGTATACACTGGCTATACCGCAGTACAAGTGTTTCAGTTTTCAAAAAGGGGTTATTCCAGGCCTACGGGTCGACGAAACACAACTTCGGACCGGGCCCGGCGGCCCGGGAAGCACACAGGGATGCCAGAGGAGGTCCATAAGACCACCCCAACAGCCCCCTCTTCGCCATGCGTAAGAGAGGAGCGAAAGGAATGAAAAACCCGCCCCTTTATGATAATGCAGGGTACAACATGTACCCAACAAAGGGTCTCCATAACGCCCAACCCTGTGACACCCGGGCCGACCCGGCATTTTTACCCCCGAAAAAAGCACAAGTCCCTCAGGGTACCAGAACAGCAGATCTGCGTCCCCGGCAGACAATGGGTTAACTGACCTGGACCAGCGTGACCAGAACCAGTCCCGTGCCCTAACCACGCCGACATCCCCACTCCAAGAGAGGGGGTGAATGAATGAATGAATGAAAACTTTATTTAACAGATTGCAGAATGGGTACAATACAGTACGGCTCAATACATACAATTGTTAAGGGGATGCAGACCTGAGAAAGATGTTTGTCTTGTTTCCATCAGGGTCCCCCATTTTCAATTCATATAGACATTTATGACATACACAACATACATGACATTTATGGCATAGGGACATATAGGTATTTAGTACTGATACATTTGTGACATAAACGGTATTCAAATATACAGTACTGTTACCCCTAGATCCTGACAGAGTATATACATATGATGGGGAGGGGACTGTACATTAGGAGGGGGTGGGTGGGTGGGAGAGAAATATACATACGGCGGGGAGGGAATATATACATGGGTGTATTTGACTCTAAAAGAGTACATTTAACACCAGCAGTGTGTCTAGTGTATATTTGACTCTATAAGAGTACATTTAACACCTGCTCTGTGTGTCTAGTGTATATTTGACTCTTGAGTACATTTAATGTAAGGTTATGAATATAACCAAGTTCTGTGAATGCTAGTGACGCTCAGCGTCATATTGCATATATCTCGCTTCAGTGTATATGCACTGAATACATTTCAAAATGCACCTTTACATACCAACATCCGTCTGACCACACCCCCATCTGCTGGCTATATAAGCAGGGGTGGGGCCACACACTCATCTCCTTCCCAAAAAATGACATACACAACATACATGACATTTATGGCATAGGGACATATAGGTATTTAGTACTGATACATTTGTGACATAAACGGTATTCAAATATACAGTACTGTTACCCCTAGATCCTGACAGAGTATATACATATGATGGGGAGGGGACTGTACATTAGGAGGGGGTGGGTGGGTGGGAGAGAAATATACATACGGCGGGGAGGGAATATATACATGCTGTGGGGAGGAGACTGTCTATTAGGAGGTGGTGGGGGTTTTGGGCATTTACGGTGGCCAGTTTCGAATTGCAGCCTCCCGTAGGTGCTCTTTAAGAGCGGTTTTGAATGTGGGTAGGGATTCACATTCCTTTACAGCTTTGGGTAGGGCGTTCCACATTGTTGTGGCATAATTGCGAAACGTGTTTAGTCCCTTGTTTGAGCCGAATCTGGGTTTAACATGATTTGCTGAGCTTCCTCTGGTGTAGTGGTTGTGGTATTCACTGACCTTTGGGAAGTATTTTGACATGTACATGGGTACCCCAGTCTTCAGGGTATTCTTGTTTACCAGAGAGGAGATCCGGGTAGGTACGCGTGTCGATCTAAAACATGAAAAGAGGGCGCCACCCAGATGGTCCCATTCGTACCGCGCTCAGTGGCCCACCCCAAGGGCGTGAGACCCCTCTACCTATGTTTTGATCTATTCCGTTAACATCCCCCAGATATGAACGAGAATTCGTCGAGACCTAGTAACAGGCGCTCGGAAGAGAAAACCTCCATCCCAGTTGCCCTATAAAAACGCCGTTTTAATAATGAGCAACCAAGGTGTACCAGCCTCATGCGTGATTCTTATCAGAAACACCCCGAGCCAGCACTATGTACGCGTCGAGACCCAAACACATCAATGGATAGTCTAACAAGACACCAGACATTGTTCCTTCAAGTCGCCTGGGAGAACGACAAGGAGCCGTCGTGCTTCATGTTCTTTCCTCTTTTTATTAAAAAAGAAAGAAACACAGACTGACATGAATCCCACGTGACGCGGCCGAGGGTAATTTTTTTTCCATTTTTACATCCCGCCACCCTCGCCACAGGGAGGAGACGGGAATCCCCAAAGAGACTCCCCGCGCGAGCTGTATAGATTGAAAAGAAATATTGCAACATTGAGCTATGTAACACTTAGGTTAGGGCTCTCCGAGGAGGAGGCACTGAACCAATACACACTCAATAATCGAATTGAATCGAATACATATACAATAGAGCAGAACTCCTTTTTGAAGTTCTACTCACCTTGACAATCTGAGGAGGAGGCTCTGAAACTCTGAGGAGGCTCCCTCACTGGGAAGGAGAGTCCGATCTCACAGAAGGCACTTCTCCCTGAGGAGGAGCTTCGTGAGAAGGAGCTCTGACAACTCCCTGAAACAGATCCATAACATGGAACCTGAACAACTCACGGAAGTCTTACCAATAGAGACATGCTCATAGGGCTGGGCGATAAAACGATAACGATAACTATCGCGATAAATTATTTCCTCGAAATAAACATGAAACGTGGTCGCAAAGTTTCGATATATCGATTTTCCAAGCTTGGATATGAGCACACGCACTAACAACCAATCAGTGAAGGAGATGGCCGATAGCGGAAGGAGACCCGGAAGGAGACGCGGAGGTAGGACTCAGTAAACAAGGCTGGCTAGGGCTAATTAGCTTGCACGGCGCTATTTTACAGTTTACCTGCCGAGTTGGTGTGTGTTTTGAATTCTGAGGGTAACTGTTATAGTAGTGTGGGGGGGTATACGGTGGACGTCGTTGCAATGAATTGGGCGGAACAGAGTATTTTAGGGTAATTTTTAGTACATTGTCATGAGATACTCCGCTCGGAAACGAGGCTGGCTAGGGCTAATTAGCTTGCACGGCGCTATTTTACAGTTTACCTGCCGAGTTGGTGTGTGTTTTGAATTCTGAGGGTAACTGTTATAGTAGTGTGGGGGGGTATACGGTGGACGTCGTTGCAATGAATTGGGCGGAACAGAGTATTTTAGGGTCATTTTTAGTACATTGTCATGAGATACTCCGCTCGGAAACGAGGCTGGCTAGGGCTAATTAGCTTGCACGGCGCTATTTTACAGGTTACCTGCCGAGTTGGTGTGTGTTTTGAATTCTGAGGGTAACTGTTATAGTAGTGTGGGGTATACGGTGGACGTCGTTGCAATGAATTGGGCGGAACAGAGTATTTTAGGGTCATTTTTAGTACATTGTCATGTACGCGGTTTATTCATAACGTTATGCACATTTCACAACACAGCCAGCTGTTAGAAACTGTACATTGTAACGTTATATAACATAACATTATGTTATTTCGCGGTTATTTCGCGGTTTATTCAGATAACGTTATTTCACGTGACAAGTTCAACACAGCCCAGCTGTCAGAAACTGTACATTGAGGGGGTTTGAATCACTGTTTAGTGTTTACACTCCCCACTTACTGTAACTGTACCATGACGCACTCCCCACTTACTGTAACTGTACCATGTTCTACATATAACCTCATCTCATGCACCTTGTTGTGTATCCTGTTTCTTTTTCCTCATTATTATATTCAGAGTTAATTATATTGTTTACACTGTCTTTCTTCTATTATAACCCTGCCCATTTGATGTTCCCAAATCATATTCAGAAAGTATCACAGAGACTTCTATTGACCAAGGAATTAGTTAGCTATTAGTAAGACACAACATTTCCGTAGCAATCCGAAGTGACATTGACCACCCTACCAGACTCTTTCTCTTAAGGCATTAACTGGGTTAATTAATATAAATGTTATATTGTAACTGTCTAGTTACACATTGGTTCCGAAACATGTATGTTCCAGGCTGCAATTAAAACTTTGAATCTGAGAGAGCTCTGGTCAGCGAAGCCGGCGATGCGAGCGATTATTATTGGTTTTTAATGACAAACCAATTACATAATCCAACATTATGTGTAAAGGCACACACAACATATTTCAGTTAACGGTATATTTTTTTAATGATTCGTTATGGCGTAATCAATACTTCCATGCGTATAAATTGCGTTCGCGACCTCCATGTTTTGGGGGTATTCATCAGAAAACTCGGATCCGGGATTCGGCTCCCATCCGTCGGGCAAGAACTGTGGGTTTTCAGCCTCTCTCTCTGGAGCTTAACGGAGTTTCGATTCTTGGCTAGAGGAGCTTGTCGCGGCTCATGCGCATGCGCGCGCTCGGCCAATCAGAAAGGGGTCTGCAGAAATGGGCTCAACCAATCAGAGAGGGGTCTGCAGAAATGGAGCTACGGAAAGTAAAGACGCGACCCAGTCATAACATGCTACATGAAGCATCTAACAGCTTCACATAGCTCATGTGCTAACCTGCTATCTGAGTTTTACTAAGGAAAAAACACAGAACAGAGAGGGCCCCTTTAAGAGCCCCGGTCCAGACTTAAACATGTGCTTCTGTGGGCCAAACCTAACCCAGTTGTAGATCACAACGACACACACAACCCTTCATCACAACAAAAAATGGCAAAGTACACTCTTACTACAGAGGAACGCCGTTTTTCATAATGAGAGAGACATAAGTCCTTGATTACGTATTGGCCACAGGCCTTGCTAAGCACACATGATAAGTGACCAAACAACCTTTTCTTAGGAAAATAATAGTTTCTCAAGCGGAAGCACAACCCCAGCAATTTAAGCTGAGGGTTACATCGTATCCCCACAAACACAGTGACACAATATATTGTAAACAAACATGTCTGAGAGGAGGGGGGAAGCCCCAGGGAAACCGGGGGGGTCACCCCTCCTACCTTACCCTTGATACGACCAGGTTGAACAGGTACTCCTGTTAATATGTGAACATGCTGTTCATTGTCATCACAGGCTGAGAAAAAGATTCATTCCTCAATCACATGTCACTAAGCATAGCTTCACAGGTTAACTAACCCTCTTAGTTGTGAGTTCACCCACGTTACAAACGTTACATGAACACATCACAACTAACCAGTTCTTTTCACACATGTAAAAAACAACGCAGATTTTCTATGGAGAGAGAAGCTATACCAGTGACAAGACAATTCACACACAACACGCGTCGTATCCTCAATGTATTGCAGCAACACATGTTTTGGAAACATCGTTATTACAAAACATTTAGAAGGGAAGAAAAGAAGAAGTGTTTAAAGTCCGGTCAGGACTCCTACCTTCACCCTGAGCGCAGGCCGAGAGGACTGCAACACTGGTCAACGGGACACCGAGTCAAACCCAGCATCTCCTGCGTTGGTGACAAGGGTAATGTCCGCTACGCCACTCAGCCGCCGTTCTCCATGTTGACGAAGTCCTCGCTGGCATGGCACCCGGGTGTAGGGTCGACTAACATCCTCTGTCAAAGATGACGTCGTAGTCAGAGTGTTTAAGGCATGTTATAGTCACAGTAACGTTCAACAGTGTAGCATTAAGCTAACAGCCGCTCTCGACTGATAGCAGCAAGCTAACCTTTCCTAGCCTAGTGAACACAACAAGCTAGCGTCGCAGCTAACAGCTGACTGGCTAACAACAGTAGGCCACAAACTAGCACGCAAGCTAAGCAGCTATCACCTGAACTGTACACAACGACATAACAAGCCACACTTCAGACAGGCCGCTGTCTAAGTCCCTCCCCATCCTAAGAGGGAAGAGAAAAAGAAATGTCAAACACAGTTTTCAACTGTGATTTACCAGACATACAGCGGAGCCGGCACAATTCCCATCCGGGCTGCAGCCGACTTGAGCATGGAACTCCCGATAACGAAGATCCATGCCCACTTTTCCTCGTGCTTTAGGGTGTACTTCCACATTCATGTGAAAGATGGGGCCTGCACGGGACAGAGAAGCATCCGCTCGTCCAGAGAATCCCGGGTTCAACCAGGTCTCGGTCGCGGCCCACTAGGTTGACCATCATGGGCGTCAGACCAAGATCCTCCGTCCGCCGCTTAAGAAGCCGAGCAGAGGACTCCAATCTGGGGCCGGCCTTCGTAAAATTGTCAGCTAGCCCCCATAGCACTAACAGACAACTAGTGCTCGCAAGCAAAACATTACTCACCCAGCTCGGAAGCAAAACAGCTTCTCACAACAGCCGGTGCCTCCCACAGTCCAGCTGTATGACCGGAGGTTCAATACCTATCCGGCCGCAGCAAGGAGGACTGCAGGTGGGGAGTATATCAGCGGTGCGAGCCCCTAATACGAAAAAGCCGGTGGAGGTCAGAATGATCATCATCTTCCAGACACTCCAGTGACGAAGACAATATCGCTGTATTTTCTCGAAAATAGTGAGAGAGAAAATAAAGATATAATGTCAACGTATCTCCTTGTCTTCTGTTTTCCTTTCTTCAGATAAATACTTTCTTTCCCACGTCAAGTGAGGTATATAACAGGCACTTCCTTGTGGTGAAATTTGAGAAGGAGATGAGTGTGTGGCCCCACCCCTGCTTATATAGGTAGCAAATGGGGGTGTGGTCAGACGGATGTTGGTATGTAAAGGTGCATTTTGAAATGTATTCAGTGCATATACACTGAAGCGAGATATATGCAATATGACGCTGAGCGGAAGCTAGCATGATACAGAACACCAGCTCTGTGTGTCTAGTGCAGGGGTGGCCAACCAGTCAGAGACTAAGAGCCACAAAAATGACTGTGGTACCACAAAGAGCCACACCATATACCAGCATTTCTCAACTTTTTTTTCAGTCACAGCACCCTTCATGTGTTTATAGGTCTCACCCTCTGGCCTCTGAAGTTGCTAATGTCTTTTTTATTTGGGCCTTTTAAAAAAAATTATGTTTATTTAAAAAAAATTATAGTCAATTGGTCCTGTTGTTCAGCCTCACAATGCTATTTGATAGTAAATGTGTTTATATGTCCCACCCTCTGGCCTCTGAAGTTGCTAATGTCTTTTTAATTTGGACCTCACAGGGTTTTAACCTCTTGATATACAGTAAAAGTGTATATTTTCAGCATTACGTTTGTTTACCAATTATTTTAACTGTTATTAGTGAAATATAAGATTATAGAAATCTCATGGTATTGAGTCGGAAACCGGCGCATATTGACAGGAGGAAGTGGCACAGCCAAAAGTGAGTGTAGTCTTTTAAAGGAAGAGACTCAGGGCTTTCGAATTTCGAAAATCTACCCTACCCAGCTCACACCAGCCCCTGTCAATCATCTGACTTCTGGATTTACTTTTTTATTTCTCTTATTTTTTGGGATTATCTCCCACAAACCTGAATGTTATTGCCATAAAACAGAACGCAGTTAGTTTCTCTACCTTTCTGTGAACGTCTTGCAAAAAACGGTGTTGCAATACGATGAAAAATGGTGGAGAAATTTACATTATGAAAAAGATGGCAGAATTCAGTACTGTATCTACAAAACCTTCTGTTTAATCATCTTCCCTTTATTCATTTGCTCAGATTTTTCAGGTCTGGTAAATTTTAGCATGGTGTTATTCACAGTCAAAGATAATTTTTTTTTAAATATAATTGATATTCTCCTTTGGTTCATTACAATTTACTCAAGCCTAGTAACAGACACACTATTTCTGACACTGATCCATATATGTCCCTAGATTCAGATACCAAGAACATGCAGATGGACCATTTAAAAATTATAATGTTTATTCTACGTCCTTATGAGTGACGTAAAAAAAAAGTAAAAAAAAAATAATAATAATAATATTTTTTATTTATTTGTATGGATGGAAGAGCCGCACATTGACGGGCAAAGAGCCGCATGCGGCTCGCGAGCCGCGGGTTGGCCACCCCTGCTCTAGAAAAACAGATTCACAGTTGCAGTCATGAAACTTCACTTCAAGGTCAGATCTCTGTTTAAATTCCAGACCCTTTTGAACATAGAGAGAAACTCCACCACCTCTGCCTTCTCTACACCTATGTGTGGCTGTATAGTCTGTGATTTCAAATAGCGAGGTAATTTCCTCTGTAAGCCATGTTTCAGTTAGTGCTATAATTGAGAATACATGGTTCAGTGATGAGAGATAATGGTAGAAATTGTCATAGTTTTTGGGAAGACTTCTTATATTTAGATGTATAGTAGAAAAGATGTTGGTCATATTGAAGGCTGAAATAAAGGAGTTAAAATGATTTTCTGAAAAATAATCACATGAAGATGAATCATGAACAATATCATGCGAGTCAACCTTTGTAGATACATTTTGACATAAATAAGTCAGGATTAAATGAATTATTATATAATAATAATAATAATTTAGGACCTGCTCAGAGGTCACCAATCGGCACACATGCGATGCATGCATGAAATTCGTATCTGCGATTAACCCATCCCGTCGTCCTTCCCCCCCAAGGGCAGCCGGGAGCAGACAGGCGTCAACGTGAGCCGCGCCAGGGGACCAATCCAAGTGCTCCTGTCCGTCTTCGTCAAGGACGCCACAGCGTTAGCGATCTATTGTAGTGCATGTTTTTCCATTGGGTTTATCTTATCGGGGGGGAAACCCTTGCGAGCACGGGGAGAACATGCAAACTCCACACAGAAAGGCCTGGGAGATACCCCACCTGGGTAACTGGCATCATGGAAACCTGGTCCCCAAGCGGGAATCGAACCCTGGACCTTCTTGCTGTGAGGCGACAGTGTTAACCACTACACCACCGTGCCGCACATATAGTCCCTGTCATCATTTTGGAGTTGCAATGAATGACATTCTTTTTTATTGTTACATTAGATTGAGTATTATCAGTAGGAGGATTACAAATGAGATCATTCCCCTTTCAGCGTGTGAACACTGGGCTTGCTTAAACATAAGATATCATGAGTGAGTGGATACATGGTTTAGAAAGCCTTGGGCGACAGTTTATTACTTCTACTTATTAGAGCTGTTTTGCTGTTCTCTCCTGGGTTGCACTCAGTGAGGCGTTGTTGTCTAGTGCCCAGGAGAGAGTGACGTGACGCACAAACAGAGGGGGGATGAATAGGACGCACAAACAATGATTTATATTTGATATATTAACGTTATTGTGCATTTTAAACACAACATTTATTTATTTTAAACATGTTTATTATATTTTTAGGCGTCGAAAATCTAAAATCCAAAAACACTATTTCTTCTTCTTCTTCTCTCTCCACCAGGGGGGGGCAGCGCCCTAGCGCCCTCTATGGACCAGCCGCCACTGCTGGCACACCTACGTAGGGATGGGTATCGTTAGGATTTTATCGATACTACTACTCTTATCGATACTGCTTAACGGTTCGGTACTTTATCGATACTCTTATCGGTTCTTTTTGATTATTTTTTTTGCAAGAAAAAAAGACAATTAATTAAGAACAGAATCGACATTGCTTTATTATTTATACAACTTAATACTTTATAAATAAGTATTATAAATAAATATAATTTCTTCAGCAACAGCAGCAGCAATGTTCTTTATATAACTTTATAAATAAATATAATAAATGAATATAATTTCTTCAGCAACAGCAGCAACAATGTTTTAAATGTGTCTGACTCTGAATTATAGACTTTTTATAATAAACAACAAATGCAAAAGGCTAACAGAACTGTGACACTCGTTCACCCTATCCTCTGTCATCCTTCCTCTAGCTGCTAGGGAGAAAGGACTTTGGGTGGTGGAGGGAGGTAGAGGGAGGATGTGTGGTGGCCCTGGGCTCACTGGCCTGGGACACATTGGTGGCTGACGCCTCAGCTTGACGATCTATAAAAAGTTTTTAGATTGTAGTATTTGTAGCTAAACAATTATTTTGTTTATTAGCCTATTTGTAATAATTCGTTATTAGCCTAGGAAACTCCGTATCTTGGCTTACCGGCTGCAGTGGACGTGGATGCAGATGGACCACTGCGCGCAAGGCAGTCGAATATGGCGCATTTCTGCACGCTAATATGTTTTGCCAACAAATGTTTCGATAGGTTGCTCGTATTGCCACCCTTACTGGCAAATGTTTTGTTGCACTTGTGGCAACGTGCATTGTCGGCATTGACCCTTGTAAAGTATATCCATACTTTAGAACGCTTCGCTCTATCCGCCATGATCACGACTCAGTGCATGCAGAGCTGCTGTCTGTGTGCAGCGCGCTATAGCACGGGGCGTCGGGGACAGCACTTTCATTAAGGAGTACCCGTATGTAGTACCCGTATGTCTATGTGTAGCACTAGCGAGCGACTCGCGAGGAGTGTGTGTAATAATTGACTCGCTGGCTGCGGCTCGCTTCTCGTGCAGAGACAGAGAGAGGATCGTTCGCAACTTTTAAATAATAATAATAATAATTTCTCTAGAGTATCGATAGCAGTACCGAGGACGTCGGAGCTTATAAATACTCCGGTATTTTCTAATATACTACCGGTTCCCGTTCAAAACCGGGGTCCGGGGGGCATCCCTACACCTACGTCCAGTGAATGACACTAAGCTAGGCTAATGGTGCGGCTGTTCCCTAAGCCTAATGCATGCACAGAGAAGAAAATATGTGTCTGCTTGTCTAACTCCAGGATAGATGGCAAATAAGCTAATTTCCCCAAAAGTTGGCATGTTCCTTTAACTCATTCCCCGCCAACGACGAGTATACTCGTTCAACAACGAGTATACTCGTTATTTGATCGTTATTTCTTTTATTCAATATTTCTATTCATTACAGGCGCACGGACTCGGGGTTAACATGGGGAATCCTCATGAGAATGTAAAAGTGCAATACCGGCCGCATCACGCTAGATGGCGGTATCGAGCACCCTTTGTACCCTTGTATCTTTCTCTGTGGGATGGCCCCAAGTCTCCGGTTTTATGTTTCCTTGTCAGGCAAGGGCAGCCGTTCTGCCAGTTCCATCGAAGCGCGTCAAATATCTCCGATCCATATGTTGTGGTGAATTATGCCGTAGACAAAATGGACATTGGCTATACCAGATGGCGATCAAACAATTGGAATATTATTTTTGGAATACTCCCGGCCACAGGTAAGGGCGATTTGACGTACATTTTAGCTTGATCCTGCAATGCTTTCATACTGATCAGGCTGATAACCGTTTTTAGTGTTCAATGCGAATGCCGTTACTGTCAATCAAATAATCAGAAACGCCCCCCCCCCCCCCCCCTTCATGCATTCATGGTGGAACATAATAGCTATGATATAGATTTGATTTCCGATTATACAGGCAAGACATGGCAACGTCTATAGTGGAATCGACGTATGGCTTTAACTCAGGATTTCATGAATTACCCTAGACCGCTCTAAAACCATACTTATATTCACCATGGTATAACACTGGAACGTATGGATGGAAAAATGTATTCTTTCTCACATATTGAACGATAGATAGGTAATGTCAAATGGGCCATAGTATTGTATCCATAGCTATAATATAGAATATAGTTATAGCTCTACAAACAAGGTGACTCAGTCCTATATTTTAACGTGTGGCAATGCGACCACAGGGCGATGGCTAATCCCCGGTGCTGAATGAGTTAAGACCTTCCCTTATTAAAATAAGTTCCATTTTGGAGGATGCAATGGACACTGACAAATTAACATGAGATTAGTCTCTTTGGTTCTGCAGTGAACATTTCACCATGCTGCACAATCCACACAGTCACCATGTCAACACTACTTCTCCAACTTCTGATTTTGTTATAATCCATTACACACACACACGCGCGCGCACACACACACACGCGCGAGCGCACACACACGCACGCACGCACGCACGCACGCACGCACACACACACACACACACACACACACACACGAGTACAAACAAACTGTTATGTAATGCAGCTTTGGCCATCACATGATGAGAGAACAGGGTTGTCTGAAGGGGTGGCCAGCAGGAAGTAGTGTGCTTGCTAGCAGTCAACGCTAATATAGACAATATCTCAGTGACAGTCACATGATGACAGGGTCCTGCCACTGAGATAGAGCCTTGCATGTTTTGATCTAGTAATGGGCAGCTCTCAATGAAGAATATACTGTATGCATTTGATTATGTTCTCTGTGTATAATAATACCATGTAAATCTATTTTGAAATGTTTTCGACAGCCAATGCAGTCGATCCGAAAATATTTTGGAATGTGAATGTTATATATGGACTGGTTCAATCAGTGATCCAAATGTAAAGAAATGGGTAGGGCCTAACAAAAATAATGGTTTGGTTCCAGTTGCCGACCGACCCTGCCGATTTAGGTGCGACCCAATTTATTTTATGAGTTTCAATTTTTTTCTTTTTTCTTTTTAATATATATATATATATATTTTTTTACAATAAAGTTTCATACAAATCTTAGTCAAACCTTTTGTATTATGGATATTAAACATTCTGGCAGAGTACATGCATCCATGTTGTTGTGAAAATTTTAATTAAATAAAGAAATTCCCTATCCATAGTTGCCGTGAAAAAAAAATAAAAAAATTCCCTACCTACCCATGGCCTTAACTGACAACCAACAGGAACCAAACAATATTTTTTGTTATGCCTAGCCCTGTCACCCAAATATATTAAAGGTCCCATATTGTGAAAAACTCACTTAACCACCAAATCCTGCACGGACTAACATATGACGACATCATACCAGTTAGGGTACCTTGTATATACTGTACCTTGTGTATACTGTTTACTCTTACTCATAGTATATATTTATTGTAACATATAATAGGGCATACAGACCCTCATCTGCACCTTTGTTTACATTGTTTATTTTTCTCAAATATTTATATTCAGAGTTAACACTATGATCGCCGATGACGAGTTAAGACGTCATTCCTAGCCATGCTCATTCTGCCGAAGACGCCGTAACTCGTCTTTGATGTCAATATTTCAAAAATCTGTCATCGAAATCATATTTCCTTTCCGGAGCCCTGAGATGTACTGGTGAGCTCCACTCAACTGTCTAACGGTTCGAGAGCGCCATCTGGTGGCCGATCGGCAGATCAACACACTGGATGATCAATCGCTCGCCCTAACTCAATAAACAACGTTATTTGGACGTATATAGTATTATACAACCTGGAAATGGTTCATCAGGATCAACATCCCATAATCGAAAACGGTCTACTCCACGCTGATCGTCCAACGGCGCGAGGAACATACGGTAAGATTCAGCGTTATTTTCTAACGTATTCCATATAAACTGCTATGATGAACATATGACCCACTCTGGATGAATCATCTAACGCTGCCCACGGAATTATAAACGATCCCCCGCCCATCCGGTCATCATCATATCATACGTAGATCATTCTAGAAGTACGTCCAGTTGAAATTTTTCATCTCGCACAGATTCCTACCAAACTGTATCTGATCATCAATATAATGCATTTAGGGCTATAAATCACGTTCTGAAGAAAGCTGCAGAAAACGATAAAAACATACTTATACTTTAGACCATATTTTAGTATGAATATGTGAATGAAAAAGTTTAACGTTGCTACACCCTGAACAATACATATAGGACATTGAATGGGCCATAATAATGGCAATGTAGCAATAGAATTTAAAAAGTTATAGCCCTGCAAAGAAGGGGAACTTCTCCATAGACAAATAGAGCTGGCGAGGGATGGTAAATTATGAATTTAACCCATGGCGATCAAAGTGTTAATTATATTGTTTACACTGTTTATTGTTTTCTCATATTTTTATATTCAGATACAATTCTACTATTACCCTGTCCATACCTGTACCTCCACTCCCCCATGCTAATTTGACTGTTTTCATTTTGTTCATTTCATTTCGATGGTACAGGCTCATACAGCAATGCTAGATGTACAAGAATTATCTCATTTGTACAATCAAGGCGGCTTGCTTGTTACAGACACAGAAACAGCCTGTTGAGAACAGGGCTGACACAGAGAGGTATAGTGGCTGCTAGAATGAGAACAGGACTGAAACAGAGAGGTATAGAGGCTGTTAGAATGAGAACAGGACTGAAACAGAGAGGTTTAGAGGCTGCTAGAATGAGAACAGGACTGAAACAGAGAGGTATAGAGGCTGCTAGAATGAGAACAGGACTGAAACAGAGAGGGTTAGAGGATACTAGAATGAGAACAGGACTGAAACAAAGAGGGTTAGAGGATACTAGAATGAGAACAGGACTGAAACAGATAGGGTTAGAGGCTACTAGAATGAGAACAGGACTGAAACAGAGAGGGTTAGAGGATACTAGAATGAGAACAGGACTGAAACAGATAGGGTTAGAGGCTACTAGAATGAGAACAGGACTGAAACAGAGAGGGTTAGAGGCTGCTCAAATGAGAACAGGACTGAAACAGTGAGGGATAGAGGCTGCTTAAACACTTATATTCTACATTATGGTGAGTTAAGAAAATTAAATCGTATTTTCTATCTACAAATGAAATTCCTCAAAAATATACCCCACACTTACTTACATTGTCAAACAAATAAAATAAAAAAGGTTTACCAATGAATGTACATCACAAGTCTTTTGATAGTGAAATTCTGACTCATCTGAACATGTAAATGGACTTTACGGACATAAGAGTATCAAAAATATAATATCACTGCGGTAGTAGTACATACAGTAGTGCGTTGACATACAGAGGAAGCTCATAAAAGTTTCCCAACTTGTACAGAAAAACTCCATCCTGTTCTCATCCGAACACATTACCCACTCTGCTTCTGCGCCGAATGAGTGGCAATTTTGGACGTCATGCTTGTCCACGGAGTGGATCTGTTTTGAAGTAGGCCGTGGAGAGAGAGAGAGAGAGAGAGAGAGAGAGAGAGAGAGAGAGAGAGAGAGAGAGAGAGAGAGAGAGAGAGAGAGAGAGAGAGAGAGAGAGAGAGAGAGAGAGAGAGCGAGAGAGAGAGAGAGAGAGAGAGAGAGAGAGAGCGAGAGAGAGAGAGAGCCGAGTGGGGGGGCCTAAGTGGCCTAGAACAGCGGTCTTACCCCAGCAGCACAGGAAGTGGAGCTAAAGTGATATTGCTGTTATTGCCTGTCGACTGGTGTTTTCACTGAGTCTGTTCTGTTCTTCTCTCAAGGCGGCTCCAGTGCCCAAACAATGCTAACAACCTGTAGGGCAAGTTGCTGAACATCACATGTTTCTGATTATCACTTATAACAGGAAGAATCCACTCTGAGATACTTTCACGCCGTTAGAAGTCGCTAGGTGTTGCTATTCAACAGATTCCATTGCTATTATTTTCTGATTAAATGTTATGTACTTTTTTGTTGTTCTCACTTTCTCCAATCCTGCCGCGTCTACTTCTACTTAAAGGAACACGCCAACATTTGGGGAAATTAACTTACATTATTCTCCAGAGAGAGACAAGAAGATAGATATCGGTGTCCTCTCTGTGCGTTCAGTAGAAAGCTATCTGGCTGCACATTAGCCTAGATTAGCACAATGAATGGAAGCGGACATGGCCGAAGAGAGAGGTGTTAGTTGGACAATGCCTAGGCTAACCGGCCATGTCCGCTTCCATTCATTGTGCTAAGCTAGGCTAATGTGCAGCCTCTGGCCTAGCTTTCTACTGAACACACAGAGAGGACAGTTGACAAGCCGAACCCACCCAGATACTGCGTGAACAGCATTTTGACTCATCTGACCCGTTAGCTAGGCACAGCTAACAGCGAACTAACGTAAGTAAGTAACTTGAACTACAAGAGTTTTCGATTGTGGCCATGCTGCAAAATCCAAACATAATGCTACTATCAGTAAGAAACTTGGTAAGTGTGCTTGTTCTATGATACATTTCTCCCTGTATGATTGTTGAAGGAAGGTGTAACACAGTCGGTCTAGAAAGAACCACTTTGGGCTAGATCCACAAAGAATGGATTGCACAGTGCTAATTGCACCCTTACTTACAATTCATTATTAATTGAAAATGGGGGACCCTGATGTAAACAAGACGAAAGTCTTTCTCTCGTCTGCATCCCCTTAACAATTGTGTGTATTGAACCGTACTGTATTGTACCCATTCTATAACATGTTAATCAAAATTTCATTCAATCAATCACCGTGCAGGTACAGTAAGGGTGCAATTAGCACCGTGCAATCCATTCTTTGTGGATCTAGCCCAATTGTCTTTGATAAAGTGGGACTGACACCAAAACCGGTATTTACCCTTGAAGATTTAGGCTGCATAATTTCTTTCTCCTATCAATCTCTTCTATAGCTGTGGTCACAATAATACAATGTGACATCAGGTTAGAGAGTTTTTAGCTAGTTTGACACAGGTAACGTCAAAATACAAGAACAATCCACTAAATAGAGCCCGAAATATATCGCCAGCTGCTTTTTCAAGTGTTTTGAGGTGACTTTTCCTGCAATTACAATTGATATGCATTCAATTTATGATCTTCTCCAGTGTATTATCATAGAAATAGAATAATAGATGTGCAAAAAAAAAAAATTTGATACTGGTACAATATATAGCAATATCCTTGGCACAATATAGCCTAACAGGATTTTGAGGTTAATAATGTTTCAGTTTACATTAAGAAATCATAAACCATTGTATAGAATATCTGTAATCAGATTATTGGTAGGGATGTCCGATATTATCGGCCTACCGATATTATCGGCCAATATTGGCATTAAAATGTAATATAGGAAATTATCGGTATTGTTTAAAAAAAATAAAAGAATATTTTAAAAATGTTTTACATTTATTTAACCTTTATTTACCCAGGCAAGCAAGTAAGAACAAATTCTTATTTTATTTATTGTGAAAAGTATGCATAATGTTGTGTTAATTCCACTACAAGAGATATGTAATGTTAATAATTACCTGAAATTATTCAGTTTTTTGGGGGGGGGGGGGGCCCTGCATATATCGGTATCGGTTGATATCGGTATCGGAAATTAAGAGTTGGACAATATCGGTATATCGGATATCAGTAAAAAAGCTAATATCGAACATCCCTAATTATTGGTCTATGTATTGTGATACATATTGTACAGTATTGTGAGGTCCTCAGCATCACTCAGCCTTAAAGAATAAGGAGAAAACAACCAAATATGGCGGTGTATTATAAAGCTGTGGCTTTCATTAAAATCAGTGCTTTCTATTTCGAGAATCATCATTTGGACCAAGCTAACATGAAACAGATGTGACCTAATACCGTAGGCATATCCCCCTGCAACAACTAACCCCCGGCCTCAGTATGAAAAGTCAACACCTCCAGAGGGCCTAGAACAGCCTATAGCTTGGTGTAACAATTAAACAAGGCTGCAGAGTGTAGAAGTAGATTTATCGAGGACGTGTGGACGTATCATTGTCTCTGGCCTTCAACTTTGACCCATTTGGCCTGCAATGCAACCCTTTGTTCTTAGGCACTAGAGCAGCGGTTCTCAAACTACGGGTCGCGACCCAAAGTGGGGTCGCGCGTAGGTGACTCCAGGATAATCAGCTGAGATTTTGGGGCATTTACTCTGCTTGATGGCTTTTTGTAGGAACAGAATGTTTGAAAAAATTCTTTGAAGGCCATCATCTGTAGCCACTAGAAGGGCTCATTGAACAATTTCGGAGAGAGAGCGTGGACAATTTGGACAACTGGATCAACGATTGCGCATTGGCAACTAAAAAAATTTTAAATCAAGAGAAAAACCAACCAGATCGAGTTTTCCACCTGGCAGCTGTGTGTATTTGTGTATGTCTCACCCCTTCATCAACGGAGGCTGACGCAGTATTCCAATTGTGACAACCCCCACTCTACCTCCTAATGGGGATGAGACGTTTTTCTGGAATGTTCTGCCGAAAAACATCTCATCCACAATACATAATAAAATTACTTAAAATATTAAGAGATATCTTGCAAACATGTCAAGTATGTAACTGTTATCTGTGTGTTTTATCTTTTTTTGACTGGAATGTTAGATTGTATAATGTGAATTTGTATATTTGTATAAATCTTTTATTTATGTTTTGTTAAAAAAAATTATTGTACATTTGTATTGTATTTGTTTTGTCCAGGACCCCAGGAAGACTAGAGGCTCTTTCATGTGTCTCTAATGGGGATCCTTTAACACATTGGTTGCCAAAAACGACTTACGCCGTTTTTGCCCGCCATGCGTTGAACGCCAACAACGGCGTACACCGTTTTTGGGATCAATATTTCATTTTTTCGCCATGGCATTCATAATTCATCCATCCAACCTCCGGAATCCAGCGGGACCCTGTATGAGATTGCAATGCCTCAATACCGCCGCCTGGTGGATGGTCGGGCGAGTTACACTCTCGCCAAAACCGGAAGTGCCGATCGGTGCGTCGAGGAAATCCCTCCGGCAGTCACATCTTGTTACGGGACTCCAGACAAACACTATAGTGGATTTGGATCGCTTTCTAAACTTAATAATCTATATGATTTCGGCGTTTATTGCGCCATACAAACCGGAAATGGATGTAGGAGATCGGCGTCAAATAATTGGGATCTTTCTCCTCCAGTCTCATGGGTGCACAGTAAGAGGACACTAACATTATTTTCACCCCGATTGTTTATTAATTTCACTGCAAACCATCTGATCAACGTATCAACCCATAGTAAATAAAGCCGGTACTGACGATCAAGGAATTATAAACGACCCCCCCCCCCTTTCCTTCACGCATGATGAAGCATAATGTATACCGATCATATACATTTGAATTTTTTAATATAGCGTGTATAGGAAAGAAACGCCAATCGATAATCTATATGCTTCAGGGCCTATAACTACTGTTTTTGGAATTACAGCAGAAAAGATTAAAAACATACTTATATTCTCGACGCTAGTAACACAACAATGTATGAATGAAAAAATATAACGCTCCCACATCCTGAACGATAGATAATCGATGTTGAATGGGCCATAGTAATGTCAATATAGCAATATAATTTAAAAAGTTATAGCCCTGCAAAGAAGGTAAACATCTCCATAGGCTTTCAACGGTGGCAGACTGGCTATATTGATGGATATAACCTATGGCGCCCAATGTGTAGGGCTGACCTACACATAGGGCTGACTTACAATTAAATTAGCCAACTTGGTAACACATTAGTCATAGCAGCATAGGCATAGCCTTATTAATGTTTTGTGTGGTGTCGCCGTCGTGTACAACGATACTTACGTTTTTTAGGTGATTTGACAAAGTTGTTGTAGAGTTGTGAAAAGCCATTTTCTTCTGGCATATCTGGCACTCGGCTTTTTGGGCATTGTCTTTGCATATTTTAAAGTGTAACCACACGTCTGATGACTTCTTCGTCGACATGTCTGCTGCACATGTCCTTGTTGTTTTCAACACAGATAATCTCCACGTGCTTGTTGTAGAGAGGTGGAGTCGAGGCGCTTACTTTCGTTTCATTGGAATGGAGGCGGGAAGGCGCCGCTTACTTTCGTTTCATTGGAATGGAGGCGGGAATTAATTGGAATGGAGGCGCAAGATTTTGGAGGCAAAAAAAAATTAAAAAAAAAAATTTACTTCTATTTTTTTTTATGTTCAAAGCTCGTGCCATCGAACAAAGCTTCGAAGCTTCGAAGTATTTAAGACAGCCCTACCAATGTGTTAACACTTTGAATGCCACTCACGGCTTTTCTCTGGTTATTATCCCCCTGGTTGAAGGCCCATCACGAGAATATTCGTCTTATAATTTCTTTTTATTTATTAGCGATCTGAAATCATATTGCATCAAGCGAGCCTACCGTTGGAGTTCCAGGCACCCCCGGCGCTCAGATGTGAAAAAAGCGCCCCCTATCGTCTCCCAGATGGTAAATCACCCTTTTGGATTGGACTCAATGAAAGTGAATGGGAGAAAGGATTTCTGACTCCACATTTTACTTCTCACTCACGCAGCCGGCATCGACCGGCATCACTCCGGAGCCTGAAGAGCAGCAGGGATTATGTGTTCTACTGTATACACGGTTGATCAATACAATGATCGATTTTTTTGAATGGTGATCAGGAATTGGAATAATCCATTTGGATACCATCTGATCTCAGGTAAGGAATCTATGTTATCAGTCTTAGGATAATCAGACTCGTTTTCACGGATATATAAGCGTTTCCCCTATATGTGATATAGCTGTTTTGACTGTAAAAGCCATCAGGAAATAAGAGCAGCGATTATCAGCGTGCGGCACAAGCGTTTATTTGAAAACGATTCATAAATAGGCCGACAAATGACAACGTTCTAGAATATTCCAGTAAAAGGCGATTATCATAGAATGTGTTGTTTTTTCCGCGAAAACGAGTGATTTTCAAAATGCTAGCAAACGGAAATGAAGCGATAAAAAAACAATCTGCTTTGACAATGTTAACTGGAAAATGAGTCTTTGATAAGCGACGGGCAGATTACACACATTAAAAACATAGATTAGGCGATATTAACGTTAACATTGGAGTGGATTTGGGCATTCAAGGGGGTAAAAAGGAAAACACGGACTGGCTCTCAAAGTGTTAATAAACATAAACATAAATGGGTGAGTTTGCTGACTCACAGAGCATGGTGGAGTGGGTGGGTCGTTAGCCCAATTACTCTCACCTGGGCAGTGAGAGAGCTGCCTGCACATATGTATTTATGTTCCCTGTCTAAACTCCCTCTGTCTGCTTTTCCCATCTCCTAGGAACAGGTTGTCCAGCACTCCATCCTTTGATATTATAATACTAATACTTACACCACACCACACTGTTTCACTCATCCACACACTGCATTCACCACTGATTCTTATACAAACTATTTTGGTTGTTTATGTCAATTATTCTTGTGTTAGATTAATGTGTTAATTATTTAGTTAAATTGCTATCACGTGTGGACAATTGACCCATTTGTGACACAATACACATCTCACCCTGCAAATTTATAATCGCGGAGGCCACGTTTGTGTGTAACCTGGATTCGCAATGGATAGGTTAGTTGTCAGAAGTGGTGCCGGTTGGCCGCAATGAAATGGGCTCTGCGCATAACCAGCTGCTATACCACACTGAAGTGAGGTGGCTATCTCGAGGCGGAGTATTAAATCGCCTTTTTGAACTCAGAGATGAAGCGCAGATTTTCCTTGCAGACAAAAACAACCCATTGGCAGATAAATATGCTGATAATGAATGGCTGGCACAGCTGGCATATCTAGCCGACATCTTTGACTGCCTCAATGCGTTGAATCTGGGACTACAAGGTCGGGACACAGACCTGTTTGGACTTGCAGCTAAAATCGAGATCTGGATTAAAAAACTCTGTTAGTGGCACTCCAGGATAATCAGCTGAGATTTTGGGGTATTTATTCTGCTTGATGGCTTTTTGTAGGAACAGAATGTTTAAAAAAATTCTTTGAATCCCATCATCTGTAGCCACTAGAAGGGCTCATTGAACAATTTTGGAGAGAGAGCGAGGACAGTTTGGACAACTGGATCAACGATCCGTTCATTACGCATGACGCAGCAGGCCACTGTCTGAGCAGGAGGAGCTCAATGATTAGTCAAGTTCACTGGACAGGCCCTCGCAAAGTTCTGGATATCAGAATACAAATTTTAAATAAATAGAGATCTCGCCTCAGAGTAGAAGCGGATCTCCGCCTCCACTAAAGCGCGTGTGAACGCATTTTCTTTTCTTTATATTCTGGCAACATATTTAGGCTAAATATGCCTCGTTTTTATAAATGTGTATACAGAAACAATTCTGTTGCTTTTGTTGATAATATTAATTAATTTCATTGATAACATAGTGCTGTAATTTCATTTTCTAATAAATATGCATGATCAAGTTCAACAACGTGTGCCTTTATTTTGATATTCCTTATTTCCACGTTGAAATTACGTGATACATTAAGTGTGGGGTCGCCCAAAAAATTCCTAAATAAAATGGGGTTGTGGTATAAAAAAGTTTGAGAACCCCTGCACTAGAGTCCTCTCCCTATCCAACGAGACAAGCTGTGAATCTCATTATGTCTCTGTTTCTGCCCCCCTCCCACTCTCTCTCTCTCTCTGCCCACTGTGTATGGGCCATTGCACACCATTCCGCAATGCAAGCGTCATCACCACACCATCATTCAAATGGTGTTGGGGTTCACAAGGCCAGATTTGACTTGTGGTTTTTAACCTCTTCCACCCGGAGCCTATTTTCGGAAAATCCGCCTAAAATACATACCTAAGTAAATGGAATATTGCTCCACTTCTACAAGGTCCATTTGCATCTATGGACCTCAGTGAATGTATTCCCAGTGTCAGAAATATTGTGTCTATTACTAGGCTTGCTTAAATTGTGATGAAACAAAGGAGATTATGAATTATGATTTTTCTTTGCATCTTTGACAGTGAATAACACCATGCTAATAATGACCAAACATTAAAGACTGCCACTGATCTCGTTCAGTACCTTCTTGAGATCATGTATACAAAGAATCTAAGGAAATGAAAGGGAAGATGATTAAACAGAAAGTTCTGTAGATACAGTACTGAATTCTCCCATCCGGACCAATGCAATTTGAAATATTATTATAGAATATAGAATAGCAGGCTTATAAATTACCTTATTATAGCCAATTCAAACATTTATATATATACATATATTATCTTTCAAATGCCCAAGTTCAATTTGGATTTAGTATAACCAGGTGTGCATAAGAACAGATAATGAAATCTACTGTAATCGACTGTACTTTTTTATTTTCACCATGGTGCAACCGTTTTGAAACTAATTTCAGATCTCATTGTTGCTGCATGCTAACAATAGGGAAGAGAAACTAACTGCGTTTCAATATTTGTCTTTGTAATGAGAGTTATTAACTCTTTCAGTGCCACTCACGAGATTTCTCGTGTTTTTTATAGGTGGTTGCTAGCCACTCACGAGATTTCTCGGATTTTTTTATTATTTTTTTTGCGATCTGAAAAATTATTGCATCACCCGAGCCTACCCGAATATAGCCGAGGGGCGCCGACGATCACTGTGAAAAAAAGCGCCCCCTGTCGTCTCCCAGATGACATAAGTGATTTTGGAATGGACTCAATGAAAATGAATGGGGAAAAAAATCCGGTACTCCACATTTTCCAGTTCACTGATCCAGCCGGGGTTACCAGAGTTCATTCTGGAGCCTCAGATCCCCGCGGATCATAGAGATCTACTGTGTCGCGTTGGATCCATACACGTATCGATTTTTTCGAATGGTGATCAGGAATTGGAATATACCAGTTGGATACCATCTGATGTCAGGTAAGGACTCTATGTTATCAGTGGTAGGATAATCGGAGTAAGTTTGATGAAGTTATAAGCTGTTTTGTGAAATGTCTTCTTTCGGTTTCACTGTAAAACTCCGTGAGGTAATCAACGGAGCGATTATCAGTGCGCGGCCGTAATGTGCTTGCGTGCACGTATAATATTGATCATCTAGCGTTTATTTGAAAACGATTCATAAAAAGGCAGACGAATATCAACGTTGTGGAATATTCCACTAAAAGACGATTTTCATAGAATGCTCCAGAATGAGCTGTTTTTTATATCAAAACGGGGGCTTTTCTAACTCCTCTGAAATGGAAACGACGCGATAAAAAAACAATCTGTCTTCACAGCACTGACTGGAAAATAGTCTTTGATAATGCGATGGGCAGATTAGACACATAGCCATAATTTAAAACATAGATTAGGCGATATTAACGTTAACATTGGCGCCGATGGTGGCATTCAAGCGGTAAAACGGAAAACCAGGCGTGGCACTGAAAGAGTTAAAGAAATGCATACAGAACTATGAACCTTGAACCCCATAGATCCTTTCAGGAAGTGTAGTTTTCAAAAAACTACAATTCCCATGATTCAAGGTTTTCTAAAATGGTCGCCTCTCCCAAAATAACATTGACATTTCGAAAAGGAAAATCTATCTAATAACACTTTAACCTATTCCTAAACTAACGTATTGATGATAATATACATTATAAATGCTGTTGTGACATGGTTATGATGTTTATACTTGAATACGTTTGACAAAAAAAACGATACTTTTGTAGAAAATTCTGGGGATATTGATTTATGACATGATGCCATTTGCGGTCCACCGATGGACCGCACAGGCGGAAGAAGTTAACACACTGTGTCACCATGGTAACATGGTGACCGCAGTCTTGCATTGCCAGACACTATCTCTATGTCTGGCCGTTAATTTTTAACCTCCTAACTCATTGGGCGCCAAAAACGTAATGTGTTTCTCGTGTTTCGCCGCCAAGTGTTGAGTGCCAAAAATGTAATCGCTTGTTTTTAGATCCTTTGATCTTTTTCCTTTGATCCCCGTTCTAAACACTCAGCCGGAGCTCTCTACAGATGCAGCCATTCGTTTTCCTAACCATTTTGCCGTGACGAGCACACAGTGGTCTAACGGCATGGGAATTAACGGCCCGACAGGAGGCTCACAACGAGACCACAAAATTTGACATCATGCCATATCACTATGTCTACAGACTGTATGAATTAAAGTTGCTGAATTAAAGAATTAATTATTCAAATGTGTCAAATCAGCAGTCAAAGTGTATATTTTCAGCATCACGTTTGTTTACCAACTATTTTAACACATTGACCGGCACAGCAGGGGGCGCTGATACCCCACTCATTGCCAGGTCTTTATTCAATGGATATAGTTTTAGACTGTGACATTTGCGAGTGCTTAAAATATATCTTATATTATATCTATGGGTCTAATAACGCCGTCGGGTCTCAGTGAGCTGCTTCTAGTCAACATTGCTGAGACAGATTGTATTTTCATCAGTACATTTCCGTTTTATACCGTTTTGAATAGAGTATGGTTTGGGTGTTTTTCAGTCATTCCAGGAAAAGGTGAGAAAAATGCATTTTACTGTAATCCAGTCATCACGTTGTAATTTTTCGGCTGATTATCTAATCATCCTGAAATCAACGCTAGATTATCACTATTCAGTCAACATTGTCAAAACGGATTGTTTTTTAATCGGTTCATTTCCGTTTTATACCATTTTGAAAAACGCTTGTTTTATGAAAGTTCCAGAAAATTTCCGAAGATTCTGTGATAATCGCCCTTTACTGGAATATACTGGAATACACAAAAAACGTTGTAATTTTTCGTCCTATTTATGAATAGTTTTCAAATAAACGCTAGATTATCGATAGTATATGTGTACTTATGCACGCTATAGAAGCGGGCTGAAAAATCGATTATCTTATTTCCTGATCAGCACACACACACACACACACGCACACACACATAGGGCCCACGTTGATATCTCCGTGAAAAAAGCTCTGATTATCCTAAGACTGGTCAAATAGATTCCTTACCTCAGATCAGATGTTCTCCAAAAAGATTATTCCAATTCCTGATCACCATTCCAAATATCGATCGCGTTTATTGATCCAACGCTGGGTGGTCGAAACACCGATTCCACGCTGTTCTGAGGCTCCACAATGGATCCGATCGTCTCGGGTGACTTGCCTGAGAAGTAAAATAAGGAAGCAGGATTCCCCCCCCCCCCATGCGTTTCATTCAGTCTAATCCAAAGGGGTGCAGTACCACAGGGAGAGACGATAGGGGGCGGTATTTTCCCAATGGAGCTCAGAGAGAGTTCCAGTGGTAACGGGAGGCTAGATTGATGAAATATGAATGGAAATCGCTAATAAATAAAAAATAAAAATAAAAAACGAGATCTCTCGTCTCTCTGGCACTCAACGGTCGGCATGAACAAACGAGTAATCTCGTCGTTGGCACTCAAAGTGTTAAGGACCAAAGAAAGACCTCACGAGAACTGCACGACAAGATCAACACCACAATGATTAATGGTGCAACAGTGTCTTCAAGAACTGTGTGTCGGAAACTGGGAGAACAAGGACTTTACTTTACAAATAAATCATTACTGAGAGAGAAAAAAGAACAAAAGAACACAAGAAATGGACAAAGGAAGATTGGTATAAAGTGTTGTGGACTGATGAGTTCAAGTTTGAACAGTTTGGCAACAAGCGAAGAGTGTATGTTAGACGGAGGAAGGGGGAGAGATATGAGTGTCTCTTGCCAACAGTTAAACACGGAGGGGGTAGTATTATGGTGTGGGGTGCCATTTCAGCCTCAGGAAGAGGTGACTTAGTGAAAATTGATGGCATCATGGATAAGAAAGTATACCACAAGGCGCGGAGTACCATCTGGGCGTCGTCTTATTGGGCCTGGATTTATTTTCCAAGAGGACAATGACCCTAAACATTCTTCTAACTATTGCCGGAACTACCTGCAACAGAAGGAATCTGTTGGAACATTGAAAATGTTGGGCTGGCCCCCTCAAAGTCTGGACCTCAACCCCATCGAGCAAATTTGGGGCGAGTTGGACAATAAACTGGACAGATCTATTGTACATTCAAAGGAAAGCCTTTGGCTTGAGTTGCAGAAGGCATGGGATAACATTAGTGTTGAAGTTATCAGGAAATATATTGACACTATGCCAGAGAGATGTGCTGCTGTAATTGCTGCAAAAGGGGGACATACCAAATATTAAAGTTAAAAGTGGATACAAACAGTAGGACTCACTTAATCTGATATTTGTTGTGCTCAGAGGAACCATCTGCATGTTTCATGAACATTAGGAAATTAAATCATGTTTTGGAGGCAAGAAAAAGGTAAATGTTTTCCGATCTGTCAGGTGTTCTAATAATTTTGGCCACCACTGTATGTACATGGTATATACCTTTGATTTGGAAGTATTTGGGGTTTCAGGCGATCAACCAGAATGATTTGGGCATATTGCATAAAACGCGTCATATTGCATAAAACTGTGAATACTGTGAATATATATTTCAGTTAGTTAGATAGTAAATTATATTGACCTATTTGTTTACACTGCTTGTGTTGTTCTTACTACCTGTACCCCCCCCCTTCCCCCATGCTGCTATGATGCCTGAATTTCCCCAAGGCGATCAATAAAGGAATATCTTATCTTATCTTAAAACACGTCATATCTCGCGATCTATGAAAAAATACTGGATTATTTTGGAAAGGGGCGATGTTTAGTGTGTAATAGCGCACAAACTACAGTATGTAGAAATTAACTGATTAGTCAGTGATGGACTATGAACAATGCCATACTATTGTCTCCATAGCTATAATACAGAAAACACGATGGGTCTGCAAACATCGCTAAAATTGTCAATAATGCTGGCGCCATTGAGTACAGATGGGGAAAGAGGGTGGCGCCCAATGAGTTAAGCATTGGATGGCGGGCAGTCACGCATTCGCACACATGTCGCGGCACTTTGCCCTCGTCTGTCGGCTGCGGGTTGCGTTTTCGCCGATCAACCAATACATTGTTGGAAAGTTTAATTTGCCGCCTTTCGATCGTCACCACACTCAACCTATTGTGTGATTCCATTGTGTGATTCAAGCCATACGGACAAGTGACCACATCCTGTTTGCCCCTGTCCTAAGCGGACCAATTGATTGATTGATTGATTGAAAACTTTATTAACAGATTGCAGAATAGGTACAGTACAGTACAGCTCAATACAATTGTTAAGGGGATGCAGACCAGATAAATACTTTCGTCTTGTTTACATCAGGGTCCCCCATTTTCAATTCATCATAACATATAATGACATACACGACATACAGATAGACAGTACTGCTACATCTATACAATGACCCCCGGCGGTGAAAATTATTGACCGCCTTTGTAGCCAAGGAGCGTCTGCTCCGAAAGCTATCCCAGACGAGCGCTGAGAGTGGGGGAAGGTGACACAAGAAGACGAAGAAGTCCATTGTTTTGACGAGAGCCTCTGAATGAATGGGAGCGGACGGCCATTTTGGATAATCATGCAGAATCTTTACCGGTACACACATTACAAAAACCTTTGTTAAACATTCATCTCCGGTGGGATTTTTTATAAACTTTGGACCAGTATGACTACAAGATTTCAGGCTATGGAACCGTTATGTTTTCCAGCTTATTGTGTAAGAAACTTCAGAATGTTACCTTTCAAAAGAGACCAGACTCATGCATGTATATAAGTATAAAGTATAATAAATCGCAAATTACTTTGGGTATGCAATCGTAAAAGAAAATAAAAACAGCTGCATGTTCCAGTGCAATGCCATACTGTATTATGTTAGAAATACAACAATATTGCAACCCTACTCACTGGGAATCACTAGAGGCCCCATGATACAATATTATCACGATACACGCTATTGTAATATTTTGTGTAACGTTCTTTTTTTTTATCAATACTTGCCGTCACTGTATCAATATAGTATTGGCATGCAAAATATTCCAATATATTGCTGTATTGATTTTTTCCCCCAACCCTACTGTGCAACGTGCACCCGGGGTCTGCTCTGCCTCGCATATTGATGTCTGGACATATGTTGCACATCGATACTGACGCTCGAGCATTTTTGGAAGTGTGGGGAAAAAAGTAATGACACCCAACAAGGTGACCTCCATTATAACCAACAGCACACTCCCTCTCTGCCCTCCCAGAGCCAGGAAAACAATATCCTTGTGGCAGGCTGTCCTCTTTTTCAGCTTTCCAACTGTTTTACCAAAATGGTGTTGGTCCTTTCTCAGCACAATCCACTTCAGACTGGATAATATACCCACAGCTCCGACTGGTTTAGCCACAAACCTAATGCAAAGTCAATGGGGCCACGGTTCCAGTCTGTACAAGCCCTGATATAAACGCTGAAACCTACTTTGGGTGCACTGTGTGGTGTAGAATAGATTTCAGTGTTTATTTCTGGGCTTGTCCAGACTGGAAGCGTGGCACCATTGACTCCATATTAGTTTTCAGGTATACGGCATGAAGAACGGCACGGGTCACGCTGAGAAAGGCCTCGGTCAATAACCTCACTGGTAAGTAGGGAACAGGCTGTAGAGCCATATGAAATCAGTTTTATTATTTTCCAAATTCCATTTTATTTTTTCCCAAATTCCATTTTTTCCGTTTTAATATTTTAGAATTCTGTATTTTGCTTTTTATGCTCATTTTACCATCAGAAATAGTGTCTAATAAGTGGGAATGAATAAATGTCCACAATTGAATAAGATATAACAGTCCATTTAATGTTTTTAAGTGCTGCAACTCAATTTTACACAATATTTTTCAATTAATATTGTGACAAAATAAAAATACATATTTCAAGTGTAAACAATAGATACAGCTAGCTACTACTGACATTATCACAATGACAATGTCAGTAACCTAGCTATATCTATTAAATTGTGATGAAATATAGTAATGCATAATTTAGGCACCTTTAGTTTAGTTTATTTCGTTTATAAAGGACAGTGTATAATGACAATCGTTTGCATTAAACAAATGGATGGGTGCACTAGATTTAGCAAGAAGCTATCATTTCCATCTATAGTCCTATGTACTGTAACGTTTCATAGCTATTTAAGTTTATTTAGATTATAAAGGGCAGTGTATAATGACAATCGTTTGCATTAAACAAATGGATGAGTGCACCAGATTTAGCAAGAAACTATCATTTCCATCTATAGTCCTATGTACTGTAACGTTTCATAGCTATTTAAGTTTATTTAGATTATAAAGGGCAGTGTATAATGACAATCGTTTGCATTAAACAAATGGATGGGTGCACCAGATTTAGCTAGAACTTCTAGAAGCTATCATTTCCATCTATAGTCCTATAACGTTACATAGCTATTTAAGTGTATTTAGTTTATAAAAGACAGTGTGTAATGACAATCGTTTGCATTAAACAAATGAATGGGTGCACTAGATTTAGCTAGAAGCTATCATGTCCTAACGTTATAGCTATTTAATCACAATAGTGTCGCAAGTGTTTTGCGGGTCCAGTCCACGGAACGTTGACAAAACACCTTATCACCGGAGGCATAAAAGTCATTAGGATACTGTTCTGCTCTGAATTGAGGGCTTATTGTGGAATTTTTTAGCTTCTTGACAATGTTAACACTGAAGCAGCCAGACGCTTGAGCACCGCTGTGTTGTGTGTAACACGCTGTAGCGTCCCCGCCTCCCCGGTCGCGTGTGCACCAAACGTTCCACCCAAAAACTACATTTCAGTCCAGATTAGGCCAAATTCTGCAATATTCCACGTTTTGCAGTTGATTCCATTTTTATTGGTTAATTCCGCGATTCCGTCCGCGATTCCGTGAACGCGGATTTCATATGGCTCTAGGAACAGGGTTAGGGGAAGAAGAAGAAGAAGAAGAAGACTTCCAGGGACTTTTAGTTCCAGGTCTGTCATTGATGAAAATTGATGAGAGACACTGAAGCGCAAGAAGCTGAGCTGCTCTCCTTCATTGTTCCTGTGGGGGGCCTTGGGCTGGAGACGTGATTTGTGTTCTGTGAATGAATCGGTGTCTTAGCTATACACAAGCTTTGTGTGCTTGTATGCCTTGTTTCTTTCTGAAATGAAAGAGTGAAAATTACTTGTACTAATGGGGCATCAGTGTGTACTTCAGTGTACCAACACACGCACACACACACACATACACACTCACACACACACACACACACACACACACACACACACACACACACACACACACACACACACACACACACACACACACACACACACACACACACACACACACAGTGTCTGAGAGAAGCGCCTGGTGGGGACCGGACACACTAACTCTCTCTCTCTCTCTCTCTCTCTCTCTCTCTCTCTCTCTCTCTCTCTCTCTCTCTCACTGCAGAGATCTCATGCAGAAAACAGCTCCAAAATGCGACAAATCCATCCTCCCTCCACCAACCGCCCCCACTCCAGCACACCCACACCACGGGCCAGCCCCCCCCCCCCCCCCCCCCCCTCTCCAGCCGGCTGTACGTCCCAGGAGGTCGGCTCTGACGTCAGCAGCTCAACTGGGCCGTGTGCCAGCCCCCGTGGGCCCTTGATAGATGTGGTTGGTCTGTGTGAGGCAGTCAGCCTGTGTGTGTGTGTGTGTGTGTGTGTGTGTGTGTGTGTGTGTGTGTGTGTGTGTGTGTGTGTGTGTGTGTGTGTGTGTGTGTGTGGGTGTGAGGAAGTTGGCCTGTGTGTGTGTGAGGCAGTCAGCCTGTGTGTGTGTGTGTGTGTGAGGCAGTCGGCCTGTGTGTGTGTGTGTGTGTGAGGCAGTCTGCGTGTGTGTGTGTGAGGCAGTCGGCGTGTGTGTGTATGAGGCAGTCGGCCTGTGTGTGTGAGGCAGTCGGCCTGTGTGTGTGTGTGTGAGGCAGTCTGCCTGTGTGTGTGTGAGGCAGTCGGCGTGTGTGTGTGTGAGGCAGTCGGCCTGTGTGTGTGAGGCAGTCGGCATGTGTGTGTGTGAGGCAGTCCGCCTGTGTGTGTGAGAGCAGCACGCAGCAGCAGACTTCACTTGGCCCGCTCAAACAGGCTTAATGACCCGCAAAGACCCGACAGGCTCCCAGCCTCTCCTCTCCTCTTCTTTCCGTCCCTGTCAACCTCTTTTCTCTAACGATTAGAAGAGACACACATTGGCGCTGAGTGGGAATGCGGGGGCGGGGATGAGTTTATTCTGTGCAAGTAAGGTCATCGTTTCAATTACTTGCCCTCAAATATTTATCCGATCTCATTCTGTGTGAGAGATTTTACTATTTGCCTCACTTATTTAGGAAACAAAAGTGTGTACTGCAATATCACATTAACATAATTTAATCCCTACGCAGCAGGGCTGCCCTCTACGCCTGCACTGTAAGTCACAGCCTGCTAAACACCTCTGCCCAAGAGAGCCAAAGTCTGTACCAAATCAGGACATATATTATAACCAGGGATGCAGTCGTAATATCAGAACTGCCTGGACGCCACGTGCACGCGCACTCCTGCGTGCGCACGGGCGCGCACACATGTTCCCTCGCGGTCGCACAGAACAGATGATTATTATGCATAAATAGTAGTAAACATGCTTGTATAGGAAATTACTAGTTTTAGTTTAGTTTTTGTAAATATTGCCTTGAAATAGAGAAGCTGAAAAAGGTAGCAGGATGTAGCCTTCAATATATAAAGAAATTATATTGTCAACAGATATGGTTGAAAAACAAACAATGTTTTAAATGTAATTGTAGATACAATATTGTAGTTACAATTTCTTTAATTGAATTAACTTAAACTAGACAAGTAAATACAAACTAAATTAACAATGTAACTTACAGTTTATAGAAGGACAGTTTCCTTCTGAAGCACAACTTAATGCCTCATCCTTCCAGTCGGGACCATTTGTCACATAGTGAGAGTTCCACAGATCATCTCTTTCTTTGTTATGTTAGTATTGGTATCCTATTATTATGCAAAGTCTAGGTGATAGATAAGTGCCGGTAGTGTAGTTGAAGACACCTGACGACCTGCGCTATTGTTATAAGACGGTGGGTACTTAGTACTGATTGGAGCGCATTTTTGTGTGCGTGCGCGTGCACATCCGTGCGCAACTGCGCGTACACATCCGTGCGCGACTGCGCTTACTTCTGTTCAGAAAACTGCTAGGACGGTGTGGTACCCCGTGGGACCACCACTGCATCACTGATTATAACGGCTATAACGTTGGGTTGGGTGCATACAGAGTATCACAAATAACCAAAGATTAAGTTTGTCTTAACATTTACGAGTTATGCAGTGATGTAATTATCAGAAAGGTAAATGGACTATCTTTTCTGTGTAAGGAAACCAAACCTTTATGGCTGCACGGACGCCGTGAAATTAAATGAACAATAATGTGATTTTATTTATTCAATATGTTAACACATTGGGTGCCGGGCATTGTGCCCATCATTATACCCAGTCTGCCAGCGCTGTGAGCCTATGGAGATGTTTACCTTCTTTGCAGGGCTATAACTTTTTAAATATTATAGCTATATCTGCATTACTATGGCCCATTCAACATCTATTATCTATCGTTCCGGATGTGGGAACGTTATATTTTTTCATTCATACATTGTTGTGTTAATACCGTCTAGAATATAAGTATGTTTTTAAGCTTTTCTGCTGTAATTCCAAAAACGCTAGTTATAGGCCCTGACGCATATGATAGATTATCGATTGGCGTTTCTTTCCTATACACGCTATATTAAAAAATTCAAATGTATATGATCGGTATATATATATATATATATATATATATCAAGCTGCGCTTGAATGCACAGACTGGAGTGTATTCCGTGATAACACAGCCAATATTAACGAATACACTAAAACGGTGCTTGACTTTGTCTGTACTCTGGTAGAAGAAACAATCCCCTCTACCACAATTAGAATATACCCAAATCAAAAGCCCTGGGTAGATAAATCCGTCCGTGAGGCTCTGAAAGTGCGCACATCAGCCTACAACACCGGGCTGGTGACAGGCAACATGGAAGAACACAAGACGGCAAGATACAACGTCAGGAGAGCAGTAATAGAGGCAAAACGGCGTTACAGGGATAAAGTTGAACTTCAGTTTGAACAGGCTGACTCTAGAGGTATGTGGCAGGGCCTCAGAACAATGACAGACTACAAAGGCACCTCTCTCAAACTGAACAGTGACATCTCCTTAGCAAATGATCTCAATTCCTTCTATGCGAGGTTTGAGGCTGTGAATAACAACACCAGCCTACAAACCACAGCAATGGGGGGGGGGGAGTCTGCTGATGGAGACTCAGTGTTCAGGGTAACAGAGCATGAGGTGAGGCGGATCTTTAAAAAAGTGAATATCAGGAAGGCAGCAGGACCGGACGGCATCCCCGGCCGCGTCCTAAAAGTCTGTGCCGACCAACTGGCCCCGGTATTCACTGACATCTTTAACCTGTCCTTGGAACAGGCTGTCATCCCCACCTGTCTGAAGAAGTCCACCATCATCCCTGTACCCAAAAAATCTACGCCCGCTTGCCTCAACGACTACCGCCCTGTAGCCCTCACCTCCATAGCCATGAAGTGCTTTGAGAAGCTAGTGAAGGGCTACATCTGTTCCTCCCTCCCCATCAACCTGGACCCCCTGCAATTTGCATATCGCCCCAACAGGTCCACGGAGGACGCCATAGCCCATGTGCTGCACACAGCAGCATCACACCTGGACAAGAGGCAGGGGAACTATGTGAGAATGCTGTTCATCGACTACAGCTCAGCATTCAATACCATAGTCCCCTCCAAACTCATAGCCAAGCTCAGGGACCTGGGCTTGAACTATGACCTCTGCCAGTGGGTCTTGGACTTCCTGACGGGCAGACCCCAGGTGGTAAGAGCAGGCAACTGCACCTCCTCATCCATCATGCTCAACATAGGGGCCCCCCAGGGCTGTGTTCTGAGCCCCCTCCTCTACTCCCTGTACACACATGACTGCGTGGCACAGCGGAACAACAACACAATCATCAAATTTGCTGATGACACAGTAGTGGTGGGCCTGATCTCTGCCAACGACGAGAGGGCCTACCTGGAAGAGGTAGAGAATCTGTCACAGTGGTGTCAGGAGAACTGCCTCTCCCTGAACGTCAGCAAAACAAGAGATGATTGTAGACTTCAGGAGGTCGGGGGTCAAGGACTACAGCCCCCTCAGCATCGACGGGGCACCGGTTGAGAGAGTGAACAGTTTCAAGTACCTCGGAGCCCACATATCCGAGGACTTGACATGGACCACACACATTGACAGTGTTGTGAAGAAGGCACGACAACGCCTCTACTTCCTCAGGCGCCTAAGGAAGTTCCAAGTCAGTCAGAAGATCCTTAGGAACTTCTACTCATGTACAATAGAGAGCATCCTGACTGGCAACATCACCTCCTGGTTTGGGAATAGCACTGCACAAGACCGTAGCAGACTACAAAGAGTGACACGTTCAGCCGAACGCACAATTGGAGGGGGGCTTCCCACCCTCCAGAACATTTACAACAAGCGGTGCAGGGGGAAGGCTAAGAGAATCATCAAGGACTCCAGCCACCCGAACAACTGCCTCGTTGAACTGCTGCGGTCAGGCAAGCGATACCGGAGTCTTAAGGCGAGCACAGAAAGACTCAGAAGAAGATTCTATCCCCAGGCCATCAGGCTGCTAAACGAACAATAAACACTATGCAACAACCATCAAATGCACACAGCACACACACCCACACGCACACACTCACTTAAACAAACAACATACTGCAGCACCCACTCTCCACACTTTAGATCACACAAACACACTTTATATTTATTGATAAAGGATTTGCACTACAACTCGAACACCTACTGTAAATTGTACCTAAATTGCACCTCATCCCATTTCTGCCTTGCACTATATAGTATAGTATTGTATATTAGTACACTGCATAGTATATTGTATATTATATGGTAACTCAGTTCCTCATCCCATTTCTGCCTTGCACTATATAGTATAGTATTGTATATTAGTACACTGCATAGTATATTGTATATTATATGGTAACTCAGTTACGTTTATTCTGCATCGAACATTGTACATATGTCTATACTGAACACTGTGACCTAATTTTTTTACTTCTAATTTACATGCTATACTATGTTATTTTATTTCATACTTATCTTGTCTTGCACAGTCTCTGGAGCGTAACAGTAAGAAGCATTTTGTATAAAAGTATTCTGTACTTCTGTATGACAACTATTAAAGAAACTTGAACTTGGACTTACATTATGCTTCATCATGCGTGAAGGAAAGGGGGGGGGGTCGTTTATAATTCCTTGATCGTCAGTAACGGCTTTATTTAGTATGGGTTGATATATTGATCAGACTGATTGCAAACAAAGAGATTATTATTGCGTTTCGAAAGCGATCCAAATGCACTCGAGTGTTTGTCTGGACCCACGTAACAAGATATGACTGCCGGAGGGATTTCCTCGATGCACCGATCGCCACTTCCGGTTTAGAATGAGTGTAACTCACCCGACCATCCACCAGGCGGCGGTATCTAGGCGTTGCAATCTCAGACAGGGTGCCTCTGCAGTCCGGAGGGAGGCTGGATGAATTATGAATGCCATGGCGAAAAAATGAAATATTGATCCCAAAAATGACTTACGCCGTTTATGGCGCACAATGTGTTAAGGAAAATAATACGAGTATAGGTAGGTTCGTTTACTTCCTTCTTTGGGCAGAGATGTTTGACAAAGCAAGTGGAACGTTGTCCAACTCTCTGTGAAGGAGAATGCATTTCATCATACCGAAAAAACGATAAAGGATAATATTGAATTATTTCCCCCGGCTGTTTGTTTTATAATGGTTTTCAAAAACATTTAAGCAAGCGATGTCACCACAGGGCAGCCAAAATCGCCTGTCGACGGGTCGTGAACTCATAGCACACACTGCAGGGACGTGTGCTCTGGCAAAGTCAAATACCGCCCTACACTTTTCACCTCTAGACCGTACGGCCCCTGTCAAAGTAGTGCAACTCAGCGGGCCTTATGTGTCTAAAGTAAACCATGGCAAGTGTTTTGCTGAAACACAGAACGTGCGTATGTATGCCTGTGTGTAAGTGTGTACGTGCGTGTGCGTGTGTGTGTAAGTGTGTGTGTGTCTGTAGATGTGTGTGTGTGCATGCGTGCACATGTGTGTGTAAGTGTGTGTGTGTGTGTTTGTGTAAGTGTGTGTGTGATTGATTGATTGATTGATTGAAAAGTTTATTAACAGATTGCAGAATGGGTACAGTACAGTACATCTCAATACATACAATTGTTAAGGGGATGCAGACCAGAGAAAGACTTTCGTCTTGTTTACATCAGGGTCCCCCATTTTCAATTCATCATAACATATATGACATACATGACATACAGATAGACAGTACTGCTACATCTATACATTTATGACATATCAGATTTGCAAATACAGTACTGTTTGTGATACAAAAGTGTCCAGAAAAGGAGTGTATATACATTTGGCGTAGAAACTGTACATTGGAGGAGGTTGGTGGGGTGGGGTTGGGTGGGTTGGGTGAGGGCTGTACATTGGAGGTGGGGGGGGGGGGGGGGGGGGGGGGGGGTTGGGTAGGGGACACACACACATTTACACTGTACATTGGAATATTGACAAAGCCTTACTTGGTCATTTACTGTACAACTAGGTTAGGACATTTGTAGGGGCCAGTTTCGAATTGCAGTCTCACGTAGGTGTTTTTTGAGAGTGTTTTTGAAGGTGGGTAGTGATTCACATTCCTTTACAGCTTTAGGCAGGGCGTTCCACATTGATGTGGCATAATTGCGAAACGTGTTTAGTCCCTTGTTTGAGCCGAATCTGGGTTTTACATGATTTGTGGAGCTCCCTCTGGTGTTGTGATCGTGGTATTCACTGACCTTTGGGAAGTATTTTGACATGTACATGGGTACCTTGGTCGCGTAGTGTATCTTGTAGACCAGGCCCATTGCAAGTTGCTGTACTCTGTCGTCTACTCTAAGCCATCCTAGGTTGTCAAAGTGGGCAGGGGTGAGGTGGGTTCTAGGAGTCAGGTCAAGTAGTAGTCTGACTAGCTTGTTTTGAGATGTTTGTAATTTGTTTTTTAGTGCCTTTGAGGTGCTTTGGTACCATGAGGTGCAAGCATAGTCGTAGTACCCTTGAATGAGTGCTCCTGCTAGAGTCTTCAGGGTATTCTTGTTTACCAGAGAGGAGATCCGGTACAAGAATCGCGTTCGTTGGTTGACTTTTTTTATTACATTGGATGCCATTTTGTCACAGGAAAGATTAGCCTCTAGGATGGAACCCAGGTAGGTAATTTCATCTTTCCTTGTGATAATATTGTCACCCACTGTAACCGAGAAGCCGTCGGTCTTGCTGAGTTTGTTATTTGAACCGAAGAGAATGGACTCTGTTTTGCCCATGTGTAATGATAGTTTGTTGTCGGCGAGCCATATGCAGATTTTGCCTAGTTCCGAGCTGAGGGCTTTTTCAACCTGTAACTTGTTCTTGTCAGAGACCAGCAGGGCTGAGTCGTCCGCAAACAGGAACAAGTTGCAGTCACAAGCTGACGACATGTCATTTGCATAAATTAGGAATAGTAGCGGTCCTAGTATGCTTCCTTGTGGAACACCACAGCTCACTGTGAGGGGGGGGATAGGGTACCGTTTACTTCCACCATCTGTTCCCTCACCTCCAGGTAGGATTGTATCCAGCTCACTGATAAACTATCAAAACCAATTGCTTTTAGCTTGTCAATCAGAATGGTGTGATTGACAGTGTCGAAGGCCTTTTGTAGGTCCAGCATGACCATGCCGCAGTATTTGCCCGCGTCCACCTCTTGTTTGATGTGGTCGTTCAAGTAGAGAAGGCATGTGTCAGTGGAGTGGGATGTTCTGAAGCCAGATTGGAATTCGTAGATTAGATTTTTTTCCGCGAGGTACTTTTCGATCTGTTCGTATACTATTTTTTCCATGACTTTCGAGATGGATGTAAGGATAGAAACAGGGCGGTAGTTACCCGGGTCTAATTTGCTGCCCTTTTTGTGCAGGGGTGTTACTCTCGCAATTTTGAAGTCCTTGGGGACGTGTCCCTGTTTTATGGAGAGGTTTATTATGTGTGTGATGACTGGGGTGATGGCTGCTGCTGAGTCTCTGAGGAATTTGGAGGGGATGTTGTCATGGCCAGTGGCCTTGTTTGGTTGGAGGGCGCTCAGTTTTTTGAGTACCTCATCTGTAGTTACTATTTCCAGTTTGAAGTCGTCTTTGTGGACGCCTAGGTTCATGTAGTATGCTACTATGTGTAAGTGTGTGATTGTGTGTGTAAGTGTATGTGAGTGTGTGTGTGCGTGAGTGAGTGTGTGTCTGTGTGTGTGTGTGTAAGTGTATGTGTTTGTGTAAGTGTATGTGTGTGTGTGTGTGTGTAAGTGTGTGTGTTTGTGTAAGTGTATGTGTGTGTGTGTGTGTGTGTGTGTGTGTAGATGTGTGTGCGTGTGTGTGTGTGTGTGATTGTGTGTGTGTGTGTGTAAGTGTGTGTGTGTGTAGATGTGTGTGTGTATGTGTGTGTATGTGTGCGCATGTGTGTGTGTGTGTGTGTGTGTGTGTAAGTGTGTGTGTGTACCTGCAGGCCTGCTGCTGCTCGTCTTCCTCTTCAGCCATCTGTCCAGGGTCTCTTCACTCACGCTCTCCAATACAAAGTCATCCAGCATCTGCGGGTGCAGCGAGAGGTAGGCCTTCACTTTCTCATCAGTCAAACCTGACAGACAAAGCCAGAGGACAAGACGCTGTTATTGTCTTAATACATAGTCTGATGAAAGAGAGTAAGAACAAATTAAACCAAGAAAGCTGCACAGCACCGAGGAATCAGAAAGAACACAATTGGATAACCACAGCGGTAGTAAGACAAAGGCCTTGTAGAAATTAAGCATTTTATTTGCAGAGCAATCCTCCTCAATCACTACTAGTGAATAGGTTGGATGGGATGAAATAGTAGCCAAAGGTTTTTCTAATATCTCAGTTTCCAACATCCAGTTGAATAACTGTTTAGACGGTTGCTACACGTCGCTACGGACCTCGGTCGCCATCTTTGGTGGGTATACTTACATCGATTTGTATTGAGAAATCACTAAAACTACAGACTGTATAAAAGGAGAGGTAGGGATGGAGAGAGAGAAGGGTTGAGGTTCCTCCATCATGGCTGTGATGTTTTCCCTGACAGATTTCCACAACAAGGCTTCCAAATCATCTTTTATTCCATAACCCGCCACTCCATTCATTCCATAACACACACACACACACACACACACACACACACACACACACACACACACACACACACACACACACACACACACACACACACACACACACACACACACACACACACAGTCAACCAGAGTCATCCTCTACAGAGGTCGGCTTCGTGGCATCACCTGACATCACCTGACATCACGATCCATGCTTGCAGTGTTGGGTGTCATACTGTATGAATGTCAACATGCTTCCACTATTGCACTTATTGTGAGTGGCTCTGGATAGAATGTAATGTGAACATGAATTCAGAACGTCTCCCCTCTTTACTGTGTGTGTGGCAGTAACCAGTGTGGTTATGGCTAATTCGTTCAGCTAGCGCTAATGTTTACAGTAAAGCCACATCTCCAGGGATAGCACCCCTCTACCCTCCACCCCCCGCAGAGGCGGCGGGGCAAAAAAGGACTCGATTGTGCTTAATAGGCAATTAGGTTCTTGAGAGCCCGCTAAGTGCTGCTGTTTATTGTCTTGGTTGTCAGGGCAGAAAGCCATTTGCCAGACCATCGCTGAGGGAAAGCTGTCTTTAACACACACCCTATCCCTCTGAGCTCACCCAGGTCTCAAGAGGCCTTCAATCACACACTGCACTAGGAAACCATCAAGCACCAATGTCCTGTGTGTGTGTGTGTGTGTGTGTGTGTGTGTGTGTGTGTGTGTGTGTGTGTGTGTGTGTGTGTGTGTGTGTGTGTGTGTGTGTGTGTGTGTGTATGTATGTGTGTGTGTATGAGTCCAGGACAATATCTCACATTTCTATATACAGTCAGCCATGGTAGGGCTGAAATGTAGGCCACCAGATATGAAGGTATACCGTCATCGATCCAAAAAAAGTAGGGATGTCCGATATTATCGGCCTACCGATATTGGCATCAACCCATTCTCCGCCATTGACGGATTAAGACGTCATTCCTAGCCATGCTTAATCTGCCAATGAAGGATTACGACGTCATCGAGATCAATATTTCAAATTTTCGTCATGGTATTCACATTTCACCCACGGAGCCATGACTGGTGCTGTAGATCTCCACTCAACTCTCCAGCGCTTCAATACCGCCACCGGGTGGCCGATCGGCGAGTTGCCAAACCGGAATTGGGGCCGGTAGTGCTTGGTTTCCCCCCTATTCCGTCCGCCACTCGCTATCGCTCCCGGGACTCCATCTCGACACACTGGATAATCGATCCGTTGCCATAACTCAATAAACAACGTTATTTGGACGTATATAGTATTATACAACCCGGAAATGGTTCATCTAGATCAGGGGTTCCCAACCTTTTTTCCCCCAGGGACCCCCAAACATCTCTGATGAAATTCCTGGACCCCCCTCCTAATAAAATACCATAAAATACTTTTTTATTTTTTTTTCATTTTAATACTTTTTTTGTCATTTTAATAACAAACTGCTTATACACAGGCATATGCATCATAATTAGACCCACTATGCTTCTTTGACTTGTGCCTTCAATCAACAAATCGCATCTTGCACCATATGTATTTCAAAATGTTGGCCAATATTCAAATCCTGTATTCATCCTCTCAAATCAGGCCCTAATGGTGGACGGTTTGCATTTATGTTGAATGAAGTAAGAATCCACTGCAGTAAAAATATCCTCACCTCGACTGACATGAGAATGTCCTGCTTCAGATCCTCATTTTCGATATACTGCACATAAACGATGAGCACAGCCTCGTCTGCGACAGTTGTAGTTTCATCAAGTTGTATGGCAAATGGACCCTTTCTAAGCTTTTCTGACAGCTGCTGCTCGCAATCACTTGACATCTTATCAATTCGGTCTTTCACTACATTGTTCGAGAGTGGTACTGATTTTAGTTTATCCGCCACCTGTGGGCCGCACAGTTTCTAAACCATTTTGATGCAGGCTGGTTTGATGAGCTGCTCGCCAATATTGTGCGCTTTCTTTGCTTTTGCAATTAAAAGCGAACACTCAAAGGAGGCTTCAGTAGCCTTCTGTAAATCACTGCCACCCCTGCTCCACGCTACTCTAACATCAACGGGCTTGTTCGCCTTGAGAGACTGTTCTTTCCTCCGAAAAAAGTCTGGATCCTTCCCAACGGTTTCTGGGTGCTTAGACGCCTGATGTCTCTTCAGCTTGCTGGGCTTCAGGCTCGAGTTTGCCAACTTTTCTCCACAAATCACACACTCAGGTCGTTTGTCTGGTCCCTCAGTGAAGCCCATGGTGATGTAATTTTCGCGATTGCTGTAGGTCCTAACTTTTTTTGCAGATGAGCTGCCGTCATCTCCTTTTCGTTTGTCACTAGAGCTGCCGCGATTACCGCATTACCGCGGTATCGCTGTTACATCACGTCCACCGCAAGTGTAGGCTGAATACCGCATCACCGCTGTTTTTTTATAATAATAAATAAAGTTTCTCCTCTCGTTGGGCTTGCGGCTCTGCAGATATACCCTACTCCTCTATCGAGGTTCCAAGCGACCCTATTGGGTACCAGAAAAGTCACGTGAAACATTGCAGACCACTGATTGGTCAGAAGAGAGACGCGTCACACTTTGGAGCATCTTGCAGTGCTTTTACTTCCTGAATCTCAGCCATTGATCAGAGCTCAGTCACAACACGGCTAATAGTACGTTAGCTCCCACCGGAGACCGGAGTCCGGAGTCGATTACCGTCGCTCCTCAGGGAACGAGGCATAATGATTTTACTGCAACGAAATGTTATAATAAAAGCCCTTCGTTCTATACACTTGTCTGATTGAAAACTTTATTAACAGACCGCAGAATGGGTACAACTCGGCACGCTCTGAGCAAAGAAAGGAACTAAGATATGAATTGAGTAACGCTTGCCTTGCTATGGTCCGGTAAATACGAACGTGTAACTATATAACGTCAATGCCACAAAACGAATGCCTTTGTAATCATAAGTAGTAACGTTATAATAATAATAATAATAATAATAAGAAAGGGTCAGGGGGGGGTAACCGGCGGGCGCGCCGCTACCACACCTGCCCGCGACACAGAGGGGAGACTTCGAATCCGTGTTTCACTTTTAATAGCGAATGCGTGCATGCCGAATCCCAAACAATATTCATGCTGCAAAGTCATCCTCTAAAGATAGACATTTAGACTAGAGGCAGGCTATATGCTATAAAGAGTAGACTACAAAAAAAAATGCATTCACCTTTTTTTTTTTTGTGTGTGTGTGCGGTAATCTGATCTAGATCAACATCCCATAATAGCGATCTTTTTGCTCCACACTGATCACCCAACGGTAGGAGTAAGCTGCGGTGAGTTTCAGCGTTTTTGATTATTATTAACCATACAAACTGCTCTGATATATCACCCATACTACATAAATGATGTAATGTGGGCCACGGAATTATAAACGACCCCCCCCCCTCCGGTCAACATCAGATGATAAGTCATAACGTCTAGGATCATGTACAGTTGAAATATTTAATCTGGTGTCAATCGCTATCAAACTGCATTTGATGATCTAATATATGCATAAATGGCTATATCTCACGTTCTATGAAATACAGCAGAAAACGATAAAAACATATTTATACTCTAGACAGTATTTTAGTATGAATGTGTGAATGAAAAAGTAAAACGTTCCTACACCCTGAACGATAGATAATTGATGTTGAATGGGCCATAGTAATGTCAATTTAGCAATACAATTTAAAAAGTTATAGCCCTGCAAAGAAGGTGAACATCTCCATAGACAAATAGAGCTGGCAGAGGATGGTATAAGAAGGGTACAATGCCTGGCGAAGAATGGGTTAAAATGTGATATCTGAAAATATCGGTATCGGTTACATTTTTTTATTTATTTTATTTTTTTTACGTGTATTTAACCTTTATTTACCCAGGCAAGCAAGTAAGAAGAAATTATTATTTTATTTATTGTCAAAGTATGCATAATGTTGTGTTAATTACACGACAAGAGATATATAATGTTAATTACCTGAAATTATTCAGTTTTTTGGGGGTGGGGAAACCCTGCATATATCGGTATCAGTTGATATCGGTAGGGATGGGTACCGAATTCGGTACTTTTGAGGTACCGAACCGAAACACGTCGGTACTACCGAGTATCGAATCAAGTGAGAAACCCAAAAAAAAATAAAAAAAAAATAAAAAACTTTTATTATTATTTTTTTTTTTTTTTTTTTTTTTAACTTTTTTACCTTTTTATTTTCATGTCAACGTTCACACGCACAATATATGCTTACCTAGGATTTGACTTGATTCAACAACAAAGCAGTCGGAGCAATGACAAGCCGAAAACTGTCGAAATTGTAGTTATTTTTTTTTTACGACTGAGGTAGGTAAATTAAATTTCTTGAGACTAAAGTACCGAAAAAAGGTACCGTTGGGTACCGGTATCGATTCACAGGTACCGGTACCGGTATCGGTTCAAATGTGAAAGGTACCCATCCCTAGATATCGGTATCGGAAATTAAGAGTTGGAAAATATCGGTATATCGGTATCGGTAAAAAAGCCAATATCGAGCATCCCTAAAAAAAAGGCATGGATTTGTACTATAATACCGTTGTCAACTATATATACTCGGATTGTAAAATGACACATGTACTTTTTAACTTAAAGGCCAATTTGCAGGTTAAACCCTACTCTGCAATTATGGGTAGTTTACATCATTGGTATCTAATTTCATTATTTATTTTTTTCCATTTGACGCCGGAAATGCCACTCAGAAAGGGTTAAAAAGGTCCACGCACGAATAACATGCACAGAGCAAATTAAAAAGCTTATCAGACGCCAGCAGGGCCGTGACGTCACTCGAGGCAACTTATGCCTTATCCCCGTCCGGGTCATAGTACTACTGGCTATATGGCTCTGGCTAACGTTACCCCGCTAACGTTAGCATTATGGCTACTGTCGTGAACCATTTTAAATCGGGCCATGTAAAAGAGTTTGGGGAACGAGTAAAATGTGCAGGTCCTCTTCTCAGACCTGTGGGGCAAAGCACTGCACTCATAATGCCGGCTAGCAAGCTACACGTCACGGCATGTTGATACGATAGTAGCCCCTCGGATAGCACTCGGTGCATCAGTCACGAAACGGGCTACCACGATAGCTATTAGCTAACTAACGTTAACGCTACAAGCTCAAACACCTTACAACTACTACTATTGTCGTGTCCATAAGTTCCCTGGCAGAATACTTGTGAGGACAAAGGTATACAAAGAGAGAACCATTTTAAATCGGGCATTCATGCCGGCTAGCAAGCTACACGTCACGGCATGTTGATACGATAGTAGCCCCCTAGTAGCCCCACTCGGTGCATCAGTCACGAAACGGGCTACCACGATAGCTATTAGCTAACTAACGTTAACGTTACAAGCTCAAACACCTTATAACTACTACTATTGTCGTGTCCATAAGTTCCCTGGCAGAATACTTGTGAGGACAAAGGTATACAAAGAGGAGAGAACCATTTTAAATCGGGTGATGTTAGGAGTTTCGAGAATGCTGGCTACCAAGCTAGCTAACTTAGCTACTAACGTTATAAACACAATATGTACAACGACACAATGATTTACATTATTACAAATATGGTAACGTGGTTGTGGCTTTTACAAATAGTGGTTAGCTTTAGAGATGAATGGTTATGATCACGGAGCAATAGTGTTAGGTGAAACAGAGACTAGCTCATCGGCTAGTAGTAGCAAGGCTCTCTGCTTCCTACCACTACCTGCTGTGACTCTCAGAGCCCCTCGCTGCCCTGCACCTTGTGTGACGTCATCATTAAGATGACACACGCACGCTATGAACCATGGATTAAAATATGCATGTGCGTGGAGGTTGTGGTTTGGTAGACAAAATGTTTGATAAAAAACGCTAAAACTGGGTCAATTTTGATAATTTTTTTTCCCTCTTCATGAAAGTCACCGTTGCCCTAGTCACATTGTTTATTGAACAAAAATACAACCTGCACGTTGGCCTTTAAGCTTAAAAACTGTTGCTTGCAGCAGTATTATAAAGATTTTGGAATGAAAGAAATTGTATTTAAAATATACCATTTTGGATGAAAATGGCAATTGAATTACAAAAAAAGGCATCAAGTAGATCATAGCATAGTTGATCATAACGCCTCCAGCCCTAAGACATGGAATATACCTAAAAGGGGACGCTATCTCGGACTAAATATTCATTTATAACAACAACCGTCCAGTATGCTATCCTCCTGCCTGACACCACAATGCGCAATTTAAGGCAAGCCATATCAGACAGCATTACAGCTGACAGTCTCCCCTGCTCATGAGTCTCCTGGCTGTCTGACACCACAAATGCACATTTTAAGACAAGCCATATCAGACAGCACAGTCTCCTGCTCATGACAGTCTCTTCTTTTCCGTCTCTGTGTTTGACCCAGTTATTAACTAAACACGATGTCGTCCTAAATTAACATCTTTGCTGTTGCGTCCCTTCTCATCTCGCTCATAACAGTCTACTCTATCTCTCTCTCTCTCCTGCTATGTTTTCCCTCTGTGCCATGGTGTGGCGGCTTTGTTTTCATTCTTTTGGTAATAAGACAGTTAGCTGCCCTCTCTGCTCTCTCAACCCAACGGCAGCTGTTCTCTAAAGCTCTGCACTCCTCATGATTAAATCTGGCTTTCTCTGTGTCGTTAATTATTTTACGGATGCATATTTGTTCGTTTTCATTGGCTTATGAAGTTAGACAAGGCTAAGACCCCAGAGCGTGAGACACTCACTCACTCAAATTTTTTCTTTTCACCATTGGCTGGTGTCCATGGTTTCGCTCGGTTCGCGGGTGCTCTCCCTCATGGCCTTGGCACCGCACCGTCACCAGCCCCATTGTCTTTAACAACCGTTGGCATCGTTGTCTCAACCTAATCTAATCTCCCGATCTGCAATCCGGGTCACGTCACCAAGTTGTTGGATACATCGGTAATCAGCCAATCTCATCTCGTCACCTGCTCATCACCGTGACTTTCCTCTGCGTTGTGTTTATCATCAATACTCGGTTATCTCACATTGGCTGTCACACACTGTATCACCCCGTCCATGCAATCCGTCTCATAAAGAATTCGACACTGGCAACGTGACCTACTTCATGATGTTTATTTTCATAAACATAGCCCCGTACAAGATGGAAACAATTCTGAAATGTCCTTGAACAGTCGTTGAAGACAAACTAAATTCATTATTCTACCGTCTCTTCTGCTTTTAGTCCAATGGTGGTTGAGGCCTCGTCGTTAGCCAAAAACCTTCCCTGTTAGCCAAAGCTAGCCTCCTCGAGGCCTAGGAGGGGGGGGGAGGCCCCTCCCATCACCCTCTAGTTAGTGCTCTGTCTCTCTGTCCACGTCTGCTCATATAAGCCTTGTGTCCTATTCTAACTTACCCCGGAAGGAACTCACATCTCATAACGTCTTTCCCCTAGCAATGGGGCCCGCCCCCTTTTCTCATTACTAAGTGACACGATACCATGGCAACGGCAGCCTGGCCTTTGACACCCTAAACGTCCCTTTTCTCCCCATAGCTCTCTGACCAAACCCCCCCCCCACCAGTGCTATCAGTTGTTGATGTTACCAACTTGCCGACAACCTTGGAGCCCAGCCCATGGCCCTATTAGCCTGTGGCTTCCCAGTCTAACTTGAAAGCACACACCACTAATACTGTCCTCCTCATCTGAGATCTAATAGCAGATGCTGTCATCCACCGATATTTACATTATATACACATTGAAAAACAAGGCCATTTCTATCAATAGGCTACATGGCAGTGAGATTCATTGTTATTGTATGCTCTCGTATTATTGTTATAGGCTATTGTCAAGAAAGGAAGTACATTATTTTCAATCGTGGCTTTAATTCGTAGCCGAGAAGCAGTCTAGTCCTAGCAGCTTCATTAATCCCAATCCGTCTCAGCCACATCATAACTGAGACCGGCTATGGAAAAAAATCATAAATAGACTACTGTAAGTAAAATAGCCTATAACATTATAAAGGATAGGCTATATAGCAGGGGTTCCCAACCTTTCTTCCCCAGAGCCCCACGATTCCTTGGAGACATAGGAATATGATATGATAGGGCGGCTGATTGGCGCAGTGGGCAAGGCGCTCGCCACTAACGCAGGAGACGCTGGGTTCAAGCCCAGCTCTTGGCGTTGCTACCGGCTGGCCGGTCGTTCATACTAACACAATTGGCAAGTGTTAGAGGGTGGGAAAGCCGGTGGGTGGGGATTGGACGTTGTGGACAGCGACTCCTACAGGTCGGTTTGGTGACGCCGGTGCGGCGAAAGCAGGAAGTAGCGGGAAGAGCCTCCCACGCGTTACTCCTCGCCACTGAGAGTTCGAGCTGCTGTGGTGAAAATATGCGACAGGCTGCCTCCTCGTGTACCGGAAGGGACACGTGATGCAAGGCTTCTGTCCTCACTACAATCGACCAGTGGGAGGCATAGTCTAGCAACGTTCAAGATAGGGGAGGGAAGAATTGGATAATACGAAATTGGGATGGGAGAAAAATGGATCAAAAAACAAAAGAAAATGAATATGATATGATATAGGTATACTGGTCCGTCAGCGAGGAGATGATAGCCATTTGAGAATAGGCTATTATGGCAAAACGAGGGCCTATAGCCTATAAATATTATTTAATGTTTTCATAAGCGTAAAGATACAAGGACAACAGTTAGATAAACGATCAAGTTAGTTTACTGTATGCAGGCCTCGCAGGGCTCCGTGTCTGTGCATATGCGTTATGCGCAAGTTACTGTTACATATGTAGGCTATGCTATTATATATAATTTATATAGGCTACCTAATACCGACAACAAAATAGATTGTATGCCTCTACAAATCATATTATACCAGCTAGCCAATCGAACTTTAAAAGAACGAAACGAAAAAATTCATTCATATTCCAGCATGGTAATGACACCAACGCCAAACAGTGGTTAACGGTCTTTATTAGTATTTTGAGCTGCCCAGGCAGCATTGCAGCAATGGTCTTTAGGGAGTCATTGATATCCGACATCACCGTGTACAAGTCCGTCAGCCTGTCGCGTATTTCTCCAATAGCATGCGTTGTGTCTTCTTGGTTCGACAGTGCGTTAAATTAGTTAGTTAGACCTCCATGATCAATCTCGCTCGTGAAGTTTCTCATAGTTCGCTCGGCTTAGTCCATTATTTCACATCCCATGGGGGTGTTTCATTACCATATATGGATAATCATGCACGAGCATAGACAGGGAGCAAAATAAACGTTTTGACTCACCGGCCAGTGGCGGGTAGATGGGAAGAATCTACCCGCCAAGCATATTTCTTACCTGCCAAATTTTTTTTGATTAAAAAAAATATATATATATATATTTTATATAAAAAAATTTTTTTAAATAAAATATATATTATATAATCATACTTGTAGTTGTATTATCTGCGAGACTTCGCCAGTCATAAGTCAAAATGCTCGCTATCTGCAAACAGCTCCACTGTCTGTGTGTATACTTGAGTAGCCTCCAGCTCCAGCAAGGATTCTCCGGCGATGCAGCTAGACCCTATACTAATACTCTACATTCAGCATGCAAGGATTCTCCGGCGCTGCAGCTGGACCCTATTGGTGTATAATGTTACGGTTCTTTGGTCAAATCACATTCATCAAGCCCTCAGCTAGAATACGCATTGAATCAATGTTATAAGACATTGATATCAGGAGCTATCTGTAGCTACTGCTAGCCCGCTAGATAACGTTAAGACAATTTAGTTTACTGGGACATATAGAGCTAACGTGAGCTAGCTAACGTGAGCTAGCTAACGTGAGCTAGCTAACGAGGGAACGGAGGTATTATGCACTCGAGTCGACTATTGCTGGAGCATTTGTTGATATCAGCAGCTATCAGTAGCTAGCCAGCTAGATACCGTTAGACAATGCCTCGTCATGTATTAAACTAAAAGTGAATAGTTGACTGGGTCATTGTTTAAACAGTAACGGTAGCTCATGGAGGTCCGATCTAGACTAGAGCAGACTGCCTCTGTGTTGATACGAGCAGAAGCCAATAGTATCCCGCTGCAGGGCTGGGCGGATATGACCACGTTTTTTTTCAAAATGTCTAAATAAGAGTATCATACGAACCGAATGTTGCTAACTGCCGGAGCCATCGATATTATGACTCTAGCTGCGCTTGGGGCGGAAATGAGACCCGCACAGATTTTCAAAATAAGAGTATCATTATGAACTACACGTCTACACGCCACACGGCGGGCAGACCTCTCAGTGGCAAGCGCCAAAGGTAAAAATTGAGCGCCCCTGGCGGGTGGCGGCTTAAATTTCGCCCCCTGAGCATAGACGGTAAGAACAATGGTATTTATCAACATGGAGTGTGCGTACGACCTGTGCACGCACGGTTGATAAATCCCGATTTTTCTGTGCGTAGAGACATTCTAAATTCCTAGCGTAGGAACGAAAATAGAACACTTTCTACGCATTATTGATAAATGAGGGTATTGCTGTGGCGTTTTTGGAGGTGGCTGTTCCATGTCTGACATGCGTCAGGTCTTGGGGGTTCCAGCAGCGGGATGCCATTTCTGATGGCCAGATTATGGAGCACACTGCAAGCCATGATGATGTGGCAAACCTTTTCAGGCCATGCAGCATGCCCCCTGTGCCAGACATGGGCAGAGCCATCGACCTTTGTGCGCGAGTGTGCCCGGTTGTAGATGCACTCCTGTTGGGGTTGATCAGAGGATTCATCAGCCATGGCTTCAGTAGATAGCCCCGATCCCCTGCATTTAAGTGATATTTTAATTACAGATACCCCAGTAATAATAACATTACAATTTAATGCGTTCCTCCCGGCCACCGGCAATGACTTATCAGCCAAATGCAACGATAAATAAATAAGATGCATTCATTTGGAAAGACCTATTCCAAATGCTATTTATAGGGTTTGACAATAATTACACTAATGTCGCTATATTTTACAATTAACTATAATGAATTACGGGTCATACCGAACACGCCAGGGTTGAAACTAATGCACGAAAGCTTATTTCCGTATTGCAGTCTTCATATTCTACCGCTGGGCGCCAGGTACGCACGGTCTGAGCTGTGCGTAGATATGCTTAGAAATGATTGTACGCACGGTTTATGCACATATCTGTGCGTACGCACCATTGATAAATGAGGGCCCTGGTGTAGACTGCCTTTAAGCATGAATCACTGGAGGACAAGCAGCTGTGAGGCATGTGTTCTGCCCTCTCCCTCTCTCACTCTCTCTCATACACACACACACACACACACACACACACACACGCACACATACAGTGAAAGTAGTACTCAGTGGACTGTCTACACACACAGATTCACGTGCACTGCACATACACACATGCATGCACAAACACACAGATGGTGAAAGCAGTACTAAGTGGGCTGCCTACACACACACACACATGCACGCACGCATGCACACACACACACACGCGCACACACACACACACACACACACACACACAGTGAAAACATTATGAGAGTCATGTCTGTCTGAAAGCCATGCTATTCCAGCGTAGCACAGGGCTACAGGCTGTTGTGCAGAACAACAACTGTCTCAGTAACTACAGGTCAGAACATGGGAGGAGGTCACAGACAGCAGGGTTACCATGGAATCCATTTAGAAAGGCCACCGTATTTCAACAAATCATCAACATGGTGATTTAAAGACATTTTGTATTTAGTATATTAGTGTAAAATCTAGTACTAAAAAAAAGATCCCCATTTTCTGATTGATTGACCATATTGCATTTATTTTCCTATTACATAATGTGTGGACCGTGGAAACATTTAATTCAATTAAAAATGGATTTCTCCATTTCATTTTTTAATCACTGAATTGCATCATCACAATTTTTTACTTTCTGAATGAACTGAGGTGAAGTGTAACAGATCCTGCTACTGAGAAACACGCTCCCTCACCAGTAGAAAAACACACACACACAGACACACAGACACACACACATACACATACACACACAAAATCAACAGGAGGATCATCTGTTATGATGGGTCATCTGTTTTCATGCATGTGCTTCTGCGTGGGTGGGTTAGGGAGCTTGAGCCTTTCAGCCAAAGGCAAAGTAGGGGGCGGTGGACAAAGTCAACAAACGCTTTAACTCAAGTGAAAATTACATTTACCATGATAGAATAGCACTCTGGTAAAAGTACATTTACCCTGATAGAATAGCACTCTGGTAAAAGTGCATTTACCCTGATAGAATAGCACTCTGGTCAAAGTACATTTACCCTGATAGAATAGAACTCTGGTAAACGTGCAAGTGTGTGCAAAGTTTTAATTGAAAATGCAATAAGTAACTCCTTCTAATTAACATTTAGTTTGAACTCTGACACACAAGGAAATCATAAAAGGTGGTCACCGATGAGTAGGGTAATGTAAGTTTCAGTAACCATCATAGTTCTGATACTGAGTAACGCCTTCTGAAGGTTTCTGGATGGCTGTCCTCTCGTGAGTTCTTACCCAGATTTTACCCAAGTATAGGCCTGAAAGTTTTTGACATTATTTCTGTTGAAGAATCAAAAGTAACGGTAAACATTTTTAGATGTTAGTACTTTTCAGTGTTCCATTCCTCAACGCATTCCCCTGCCTTAAAACCTCCACCATCGTGCCCGTCCCAAAGAGGGACAAGGTTCCTGGACTGAATAACTACATACCTGTAGCTCTAATGTCCATCGTCATTAAGTGCTTGGAGCATCTGGTGCTGGCTCATCTGAAAGCCATCCCAGAGCCCCTCCTGCAGTTTACAGGGCAAAGCCTGCAGTTGACCTGTGTCTCCACTTCATTCTGGGGCACCTGGATAAGCCCAATTGCTACGCCCAGATTCTGTTTGTGGACTTTGTGTACCTGAGTTGCTCCACAACAAATTAGCACAACTCAAAACCCCCCTTCCCTTTTGCCATTGGATCTGACTTCCTGACCGACAGGAAGCAGACTGCTCGACTAGGCCCATTACACCACTCCAGGCCCCTAGTCACTAACACAGGTGCCCACCAGGACTGTGCGCTGTCCCCCTTCTATACTCATCATACACAAACAACTGTACTGTCAATCACCCCTCCGTCAAGCTGCTCGAGATCGCAGACGATCACAGACCACGATGAGTCCATCTACAGGAGGGAGGTGGCCCAGCTGGCATCTTGGTGCTCTGCCAACAACCTGGAGCTCAATGTTCAAAATACAATGGAGATCAGAATATACTTCCGGAAGAGGCAACGCCACCCCCCCCCCCCCACACACCCCGGAAATGAATGGCTCAGCTGTGGAACTGGTCAAGTAATTTAAGTTCCTGGGGACCACCATATCCATGGAATGGAAATATCACTGTGATAGAAGAAGAAGCCCAACTGAGGATGTACTTTTTGAGACAACTTAACAAGCTGAACATCTGCCCTCCTGTCCTGGTTGAGTTTTACAGAGTGACCATTGATACCATCTTCACCATCTCCATTACTATCTGCCTTCTCTGAGACCAGCCTGTGTAGAGAGTGATCCTACCGTCTGGTTTCCCTCAGCTTACTCCTGTTCTAAGACTAGCCTGTGGGGAGTGATGGCATCTATCAAGGAACTTTAGGAGAAGAAGAAGAAGAAGAAGAAGAAGAAGAAGAAGAAGAAGAAGAAGAAGAAGAAGAAGAAGAAGAAGAAGAAGAAGAAGAAGAAGAAGAAGAAGAAGAAGAAGAAGAAGAAGAAGAAGAAGAAGAAGAAGACGACTTCTTAAATAACCTTGTAAGAAGTTCGTAAGAGGAAACCTATGATAGTCCTCCTAAGGATACTTGAACGCTCTCCCCTGAGAAGAGAGGAGAAGAGGAGGGGGCGAGTGGGAGGGCTCTGCTGCAGAGTGACACTGTCCAGACACGAGAGGAGCTCGTAAGTTGCCAAAATGATCGTAACTGAATGAAGAATGTCAGTCATTCTTAAAATGAAAGCACGTTCTCGTACACCTGCATTTGCATACAGAAACGCCCCGCCAGCTCCTTATAGGGCATGAAGGACCATGTAAAAACTGATTCAATACCGGAAGGGAGAGGCTAAGCATTGCACCTCAGTTGTGCTGACCCCCATATTCAAGAGGTAGCATGGAAGCGATTTGTGAGCGAGCGATGAGAGCCAGGAGGAGCAGGGCTGGTAAGATTGCCTCTGATCCACTGACCAGCCCACCCTGGTCACCACCTCTTCACAGACGACGGAAGGCACCATGACAGCTTCTTCCCCGAGTTATTCCGCCTACTCCTGACTGAACGTATGGACAATTCTAAATGTTTTGGTGTACATATATATGTTGTACATGTTACGTTCATTGTATAGTCTAATGTGCTTTGTTGTGCTGTCATTGCATTATGTGAGATGTCCTCTGTCGTGTACCCTGTGTGCTGTTGTCGTGTTAAAGCGCAATTGTTCTACATTCTTGCACAGATAATCAAGTTCTTTCATGTTCAAATTCTAGTGTATCCCCACATTGGTGAATAAAGTGATTCTGATTCGGAAGCCTTTGTTTTCCACCAATCTGGTAACTGAGGGGTTCAGCTGAATGAGGACAAATGAGGCTGTTCCCTGTGAAATGTAGTGAAAGTATTAACTTCCCCCAACAATGGAAATACTCAATTAAAATACAAGTACCCTCTGTACATAAGTAATGTTTGAGTAAACATACTTTTTATGGTTAACCCCTAGGAGGAACAGAGGTAGAAGAGGATAGAAGAGAGGAGAAGATGATAGAAGAGAGAAGAGAACAGAGGAGAGAATAGGAGAGGTGAAGATAGGAGGAAAATAAATGAGGTGAAGAAAAGAGAAGAGAACAGAACAGAGGAGAACAGAAGAGAGAATAGGAGAGGTGAAGATAGGAGGAAAATAAATGAGGTGAAGAAAAGAGAAAAGAGAAGAGAACAGAACAGAAGAGAAGAGAACAGAACAGAGGAGAACATAAGAGAGAAGAGGAGAGGAGAAGATAGGAGGGAAATAAATGAGGTGAAGAAAAGAGAAGAGAGGAGAAGCTAAAAGAGAAGAGAAGAGAAGAGAGGAAAGGAGAAGAGGGGAGAGAAGAGGAGAGGAGAGAAGAGGAGAGGAGAGGAGAAAAGGAGGGGGCGAGTGGGAGGGCTCTGTTGCAGAGTGACACTGTCCAGACACGAGACACAGCTCTTCAGGAGCGGAACGCCTCACGAGACTCCCAGCCAGTGCTGACGCACATCGGCAGAATACGGCTTCATAAATCAGAGACAGCGGGGTGGGTGGGGGGAGCTACAGGGGACACAAAGACACACAGTGAGCGAGAGAGAGAAAAAAAGGGTGTAAATAAAAAGATAGACCCTTACGACTTTGTCCTATTTAAGACACAAAGCAGGCACTGTGAAAATTGACACTACAAACAAAACGGGTATTGAACGGAGGTTTTTCATATCACACCAGCTTGCCAACTGAGGTCTAAAAAAAACATTTACATATCGTATTCATTTGTGATTTTCACTGGTCTCCTCCTGTGTGGTATAAACGCATTTAAAAACGGCTAGCTGTCATTGCAATGGTAATTTAATGATTGCTATGTAATGGAGCAATGGTATGCCAAAGATACAGGGCACTCTGTAAACATATACCATATAAACCTCTATATTTTTGTCCCTAGCCTGATTTGTACTCCATTTTGTCCCTTGAAAAGCTATTATTTGGCTGCTCGCAGTGTTACTCATATTATGTGAAAATAAACTGATTCTACTGTTGCATTCACTATACAACACTGTTGAGCATTGGTTCAATGGCTAAACTGTCAAATGTAAACATGTAAGCCCTAATAATAATATAGGCCCTACCCTGAGAGCTGGGATTATTCCAAATGTTGGAGAAACATGTTGGCCTACATTTTGACAGAAATTGTCAAATGGGTTTTTGTTGGGCGTCACTGACCACAAAGCAAAGCTACGGCTGTTCAGCACAGCCACCGTCCATTTGTGAACCCAAGATCAACCTCATGACACTGGAAAACAGCAGTACTGTAATGAAACTAGAGATCACAAGGAATCTGCATGAAACAAATAAACTTCAAGCTAGCTTACCTAGAAAGGGGCTGATGACTGCTCCAATGTTTAGCAATATATTCACAAGAAAGAAATATTTTGGCAGGCTAAACCTTGCTAACTCCATGTTTATTTTTGGCTAGGGGCAAGCTATTAAAGGAAATATATAATAATAATAATAATAATAATAATAATAATAATAATAATAATAATAATAATAATAATAATAATAATAATAATAATAATAATCACTCAGATCTGATGAATAAGAGAATGTTATTCAAGTTCAATTGGCTTTCAGTTAACGTTAATTCACTGGACACTGGAATGCCTCCATGTACTTCTTTAATTTATCATAAAAAATCTGTATGTTTTTGGGAGTTATGTTTACTATTTAAAAAGTCTGTTCAGTTGATAAAAAGTCTAGCACCTGCCTATAAGCCATTAAATTGGATTTGTGTTACTGTACATTTTGACAATTTTTTTTTCACATTTACTGAATTGTGGCCCCAAATATCAACCATTTGCCTCCTTCCTTTACTGGATGTCACGAAAAATGTCCTTCTAAGATACTATACCAGACCAAGTATCATTATAGCAAGTAGTGTTATGACAACTGGATATTAGCCGCTGGGATGATATGCATCGGTCTCTCTGAGGGCCCTGGAAACAAAGGCCACCAATCAAAAGGTGCGGCCAGATCTGTAGCACGCTGTCCCAGATGCCACGGTCCCCACGGCGGTGAGACCCTGAGGGGAACCACATGTGGCCGTTCGCTCAAGGGGGGGACAGAGACGAGGCCGTGATGTAGCATGGTTAGGTCTCGGTCAGCGGCTTGACCTGAGAGGCATTCGGTCAAAACTTCAATCGGATTTTTCCTTCTTTCTAGAGCCAGCTCCGCTGGAGAGACGCCGGTCAAGATAAACACAAGGGAAAGTAATCTGGAGGACGCATTATGACGAGAATAAATCTCACGCCGCCACCCGGGAATCGTTTTTAACAACAAGTGACATTTCTGGCGTTTGCACAAACACTGTCCGCCCGCATGCGATCGTGCTGATTAATGAATATGTACAAACAAGACGGACTAACTCGGTTCCCTCGTCACCCCGGAGGAATGCAGTCGAACCAGAGATGTAGAACTGTCCTCCTGTGACTCGTGTTTTATCACATAATAAAAGCTCAGTGGTCATGAGCCCATCAACAGTCTGAAGTCTTAAAGAAGTCTCATTAAGGACATGACAGATGACCAAAGAAACGCCCCTGCTGCCCTCCAGATAGTGGCCTTAACCTCCCAGATAAATTAAATGAGTTTCATGCAAGGTTTGAAAAGCTGTCCCTCCCACTCCGACACTGCCCTTCCACGAGGATGAGATGTGAGAGCTACGTTCAAGAAGCTGAACACCAGAGGGCGGCCGGGTAGCGCAGCGGACTAAGCGTCTGTCTACCACCACAGAGACAGTGGGATTTCATCCAGCTGTGGTGCTTCCGGGTTGGTCAACCGTCCATACTAACACGATTGGCAGTGTTAGCGGGTGGGAAACCCGGCGAGGGTGGGTCCTGGTCATTGTAAACAGCGACTCCTACAGTTCGGTCGGGGCGCCTGCACAGCAAGGGAAGGATCTAGGAGAGGTAGTGTGACCTTCCACACGTTACACTCTCCCAGTGAGAGTCCGCACTGCCAGGTGAAAAGGGGCTGGGTACACATGTGTTGGAGGAAGCATGTGATAGTCTCCACCCTCCCGGACCGACGGTAAAAGAAGGAGGAAATTTTTTATTTTATTTTTTTAAATAAGCTGAACATCAGGGAAGCAGCAGGGTCAGACAGGACCGGTCCTGCTCTGCGGAGCCACTGTGTGCAGTTCAACATATTCAACACCTCTCTGAGCCAATGTACAGTCCCACAGTTCTTCAAACTCTCTACTAGGGCTGCAGCGATTAATCGACATAATCGACGACGTCGATCATAAAAAGACGTTGACGCCGAATCTTTGCGTCGTATTCAAAAATGTTTTAATTTTTTTTTATACATTTTTTGCACTACCTATCTTTGTGAAAGTGGCTTCTCAGATTGGACATTGAGCATGACCTCAGAGTTATAATAATAATAATAATTTAGGACCTGCTCCGAGGTCATCAATTGGCACACATGCGATGCATGCATGCAATTCGTATCTGCGATTAACCCATCCCGTCGTCCTTCCCCCCCAAGGGCAGCCGGGAGCAGACAGGCACAACGTGAGCCGCGCCAGGGGACCAATCCAAGTGCTCCTGTCCGTCTTCGTCAAGGACGCCACAGCGTTAGCGATCTTGTTGTTGTGCATGTTTTTCCATTGGGTTTATCTTATCGGGGGGGAAACCCTTGCGAGCACGGGGAGAACATGCAAACTCCACACAGAAAGGCCTGGGAGATACCCCACCTGGGTAACTGGCACCATGGAAACCTGGTCCCCAAGCGGGATTCGAACCCTGGACCTTCTTGCTGTGAGGCGACAGTGTTAACCACTACACCACCGTGCCGCTTGCTTTGTCTACCATCACCCCAGACTTTGAGACTCGCAAACAACATCCCCAGTTATCCCATTAGTTCCCTGGGATGTTAAGCTAAGAAGTCTGCTAAGAAGGATATATTATTTATTATTATTATTATTATTATTATTATTATTATTATTATTATTATTATTATTATTATTATTATTATTATTATTATTATTATTATTATTATTATTATTATTATTATTATTATTATTATTATTATTATTTTATTTCATTGTGTTTTTAGCCCTAGTTGCACTTTTGTTGCAACCTCAGTTATCCCATTAGTTCCCCCAAACTTACTGTCGGTCTGTTATGTTAAGCTAAGAAGTCTGCTAAGAGCCCGGAAAAGGAGCCGCGCCCACAGGAAGCAGAGATGGAGGGTGTGACAGAAATAATCGTTAGATTAGTCGACTAATCGAAAAAATAATCGACAGATTAGTCGACTACCAAAATAATCGTTAGTTGCAGCCCTACTCTCTACCATCCTTTATGTTGCCAAATACCCCCAAGATCACCTGCCTCAATGACTTCAGAACCAGTTACCCCTAAAACATCTGTGGCCATGAAAGCAGTTGATCGCATAATTCTGTTATACTTGAAATTCTGCACCTGACGGACCCATATCAATTTGCTTACCAAGCCAACCTGTCTATTGAGAATGCAGTCAGCATAGTGCTCCACCATGCCCTGCAATACCTGGAATCACCAGACACCTACACAAGCATCCTGTTCATAGACGTTAGTTCCGCCTTTAAAGCCATCAACCCACTCAAACTCTTTATCATACTGTTGGACATGAACACTGACCCAGCCTTATGCCACTGGATTCAGAGCTTCCTGTCAAACAGGACACAGAGGGTGAAGGTTAATAACCTAATCTTACACCCTCTTACCCTCAGTACAGGAGCTCCTCATGGCTGTGTTCTCCCCCCTGGCTCTTCTCACTCTGTACACCACCTACTGTATTTTACATCCAAGGACAGTTCTGTAAAAACAATTGAATATGCATCCAACAATGATGAACCCCAGTACTCCATAGAGGTGGCCCAAGCTGTCACTTGGTGTGCAAATGTAACGGAGTGCCGTGTGTCTATCCTACAGTCACGATGGACAGTGTTGTGAAGTGACTGTGGACGGCAGCGGTACTGCAAAGTAAACTCACTCCCCAGAGGCGTCCAGACCCATTACTTAGAAGTGAATTCACCTCTTGGTATAGTGGTCTGTGATGCTGCCCGCGGCGCGGGAGACTGGGGTTAAACTCCCACTCGGGGCATGTCTGAACCGATCTGTTACACTGGTGCCAAGTGACCCGGATGCCTTGGGTGGTGTGAGTTTAGGGGGGTGAGTGTAACGGAGTGCCGTGTGTCTATCCTACAGTCACGATGGACAGTGTTGTGAAGTGACTGTGGACGGCAGCGGTACTGCAAAGTAAACTCACTCCCCAGAGGCGTCCAGACCCATTACTTAGAAGTGAATTCACCTCTTGGTATAGTGGTGTGTTACGACCCTGGCTCATGGGCACGCAACCTATGTGCAAACCAACACCAAAACCCCATGCTCTAACTCAAAGTGCTACTATATCAAGGAACTATTAATGTAAATGTAAACTAATGTACTAATGTGAACCCAACGGACAAGGACTGGAAGAACCTGACAGCTCTTCCTCTAAGCACAGACCCTGCATGTGTGTTACTAGGGCTGGCTTTAAAGCTCCCAGCAGGTAACCAATCAGCACTAATTGGCTAATTGGCAGCCCTCACCTGCATGCCCCGTGACACAGGAGTGATCAGGCCTGCCTGCACAGTGACACAGGAGTGATCAGGCTCCTGGTACATAACACCTCCCCCACCAAACTGGTTGCCCCAGAGGCAACCACCACACAACAACCCATAAACAAAACAAAAAAAACAACTGTGACCCATTAGTTGTCAGGGCCACCACCACAACAGTGATAGCGGGTCGGCCCCTGTCGAACACGACCACCAACCGTGTTGTATGTTCCCTTTCAACAGGCCCCTCCACCGATACCGACCTGTCAAAAATAGACTGCAAACCAAAATCAACCTGAGAACTGCGCTCAACAGAACAGAACACAGCAAAACAAAAACCATAGATCACTGATACCACCACCGCGCCCATATCCATCCCACCTGGCACTGGCAGTCCAGGATACTGCAAACCGTGAACATCCAGAGTAGGATGTACCGCCTCAGGTACAGCCCCACCGTACCTGGAACATGGCAGTACGACAGTCACAAAAACGTCTGGAACACCATCTAAAATGGCGTCACCCAAAATAACATTGTCCTGATCAAAATCAAAATGGCTGCCACTCAACAGACCAGGTCGCGAAGGCGGCTCCTGCTCCACAGGACACAGGTAACTAGGTTGACCATCACACCTAGTGCATGGCAGAGAATCAGTGTGGACATGTGGATCAATGTCAGAATCATCAACTGACATACTGGGACCATCCCTGCCCACAAGTGAAACATTAGGGACAATAGAGCTACTGTGGGAAGGCTGGCAGCCTAAGTCAGGCTTAGTAGCCTCTCCAACTATAACGGTGTCACATGAAACAACAGCACCTCTCATAGCATCCTTCCCACACTCCTCCTCCAATTCGTTTGTGGCCTCAGCCACCATACAGGCTGGGAAGACCCTGAGACACTGCGCTGCCATACCATCTCCTGCCACATGCTTCTCCGGCACGCATGTCAACTCTGGTTTCACCACCGGGCCTAACACAAAGCCACAATCAAGAGAATCATTATGCAGAGGTAGATCCACAGTGTGCTTTCCAAAATTCTCAACAGGTACACATTTTAATTCAACAAAGAATGTGTCACTAAGTGTAATGTCCCAAGTCGAAGTATCAACAACATCACTTTTGTCCTTTGACATTTCCCGAGCCACAGCACACACAGGAAACACTCCTGGATGTTTCTGTGCCAGCTCATTAGAGACCTCAGAAACCACAGGAATGGGAGTTACAACCGGAGTAGCCAACACTTTGTCACCAGCCAAATCATTCCCTAGAATGAAGGACACCCCCTTTATGGGAATGTGAGAACATACCCCCACAACAACATTGCCTGATACTAAGGGAGAATTGAGCGTGACCTCATGCAAAGGTGCATCCACAAATCCACCCCCAAAGCCCCGAACAACGACACCGGAATGCAAAGAAGAGTTTTCTGAAAACGGCAAAACCCCCTCCAGAATGAGGGACTGAAAAGCACCGGTATCTCTCCAAATTGTTATAGCCTGTTTGGACTCTAGTGCATTAGTCAGGGAAACAAATCCATTCATCATAAACCTTGAGGAACCCTTGAGCTCTTTGTCCACACGTTTGATACTTCCCCCATCCCCATCTAACGTTGGCATAGGCGTTCTGCATATGGTTTCTACCAGAGCCACGGTTCTGACATTTTTCTGCTCAAGCACCGGGCACCCAGCAACGATATGACCAGGTTCTTTACAGTAGAAACAGATAATCCCTTCTGGGAATGCACCAGCAGAACCACCCCGCCTAGGAGGTGAAGTTAACTGACCAGCAGACACAGGTCTTGGGAAACGGCCCCCCCTGAACAGGACGCCTATCCCCGGACTCAACACGGTAGTCCTCCAAAAACACGGACTTGTGTGTCAACACAAACTCATCAGCGAAGACAGCGGCGTCGCCTATCTTCGATACCTTACGCTCATTTAGATGTGTGGAAACGGTATCAGGAACACATCTTTTAAATTCCTCTAGGAGAATCAACTGCCTAAGCTGCTCTCTTGACTCTGCCTTCTGAGAAGTGCACCACCTGTCAAACAGGTTCTCCTTCTCCCTTCCAAATTCAACATAAGACTGCCCCTCCGACCTGCGATAACCTCTAAAACGCTGACGATAGGCCTCGGGGACCAACTCATAAGCCCTCAAAATGGAAGCTTTAACCAGCTCATAATCAGCGCTTTGTTCAAGGGACAGAGCAGTGTAGGCTTCTTGTGCCCTACCAACTAAAACACATTGCAGCAGCAGTGTCCAGGCGGTATCAGGCCACTTCAATGTGGTTGCCACCCGTTCAAAAAGGGGAAAATATCTTTCCACGTCTTTCTCAAAAAATGGTGGCACCATCCTAATATTCCTGCCTACATCAAACCCGGAACGTGACTCTGGATGCAGAGCACCCGCCTGCAAGGCAGCATGCTTATATTCAAGCTCCTTCTGTGCACGCTCGTGCTCCAGCAACATTTGTTTCTCCTTAAACTCACGCTCCTCACGCTTAAACTCACGCTCACGCTCATGCTCACGCTCCTCTTTCCTCTCTCTCTCCTTAAGCTCACGCTCCTCTTTACTCTCTCTCTCCTTAAGCTCCCGCTCCTCTCTCCTCTCCTCACGCTCTCGCTCTAGCTGCCTTTCCTTAAACTCCAACTCCCTAATCCTCCACTCACCCTCCACACCAGGTAATAGCGGAGATGCGCCAGACGAAGGAGGCTCCTCCACCCTCTCCTCAAGCACCTGCTCCCTAATGAGTAACACCCTTAAAGCACTCAAGGCAGTCGGCTTCAAACGTTTCTCACCTGCAGAAAGCTCTACCCTGTAGTAGGGGTGGGAATCACCAGTTTCATCACGATACGATACGATATCGATTCTTTGGACAACAACATTTTCCGATATCACAAAGTCTGCCACGATACGATACGATTCGATTCAGTAACATTTAAATCAACCAAAAAAAGGCAATGGAAATATCATTTGACATTTTTATTTTTGAGCTCTTCCAGACATTTAAATGAAAAACAATCTATTGTTTTTAATACAAATACATTTACAAATATACCTCCTGTTCACTGTTTTTGGTTCGTTTTTCTTTCTTTTTGATATTAATATCCTATTCACTGTCACAGAGCTGTATTTTGGCTGGAAAAGACATATTGGGAGTCCGAAGGTGCAGTACCGGCCAGATCCTGGTAGTGGCGCTGTCTCGAGAATGCAGTAACCCCCCTCCTTCCCAGTTCCTCCCAGGACCTCTGCTGTTCTCTCTATATGGCTCTGATCAGCTTAGCTTAGTTAGCTTACACTAATGCAACGTTAATTTTGGCATAAAGGAATGGCGAGGATACAAAGCATGTTAGATGCATTTGACCCGTTGTGGGGGGGGGGGGGGGGGGGGGGGGGGGGAACAGGCACTTATTTCGGGTCGCAAAATAGGCGGACATATCCGCGGCCGGGCGGATATGCTCACCAGGGGATTTTCAAAATAAGAGTATCGCGATATGAATCGATCTTTTTACGTTGCATCGATCCTATTTGATAATTGATAATAGATCGATATATCGATCTGGATCGATGTATAGTCCCACCCCTACCCTGTAGTGTACAGCAAGTTCTAGAAGTTGTTCTTTGGAAAACTTCTCCAACATGTCATGAGACGGGCGATCAACAAAGTCCTTGATGGAAGCCATCGTCACTGTACCAGCTACCACAAGCTACACACTTTACCTCACAGTCACGAAGAACCACTAACGAACCACGAAGACCCCCCTAACGAACCACTGAAGAACCACGAAGAACCACTGAAGAACCATGAAGAACCACTGAAGAACCACTGAAGAATGCTAAATGCCAATAATAACAACCAGAAGGGAACGCGGTGGAAATGTGAGCTCTACGGAGCGCACCTTTCTAGGTTGCAAAAAAAAATTAAAATAAAAATAAAACACACCCACCCTAAATATACGTGTCATACACGCAGGGTGTTAGGTGCTACCAGGTATGCTCACCAAACACTCAAACAAACAAAATAAATCCAACAAACAATTCCAAACAGGTGCGCCTTCTAACCTGATATGATTACATATGCTTCTACGTCTAAACTGCAGTCAAAACCGGCCCACCACATGTCTACCCTAAGAAACACAAAATCAAGCCCTACCACACTACCTGTGTTTTCTGGCCGCCCTAATCTACCTACCCTTAAACTAATGCCCTGTAGACCTAACCATCTTCAACCACACCTGCTACCAGTCAAAGATCATACTTGACCATCCACCCGTCCAGTACATGATACGGTACCAGACAAGCAGATGGTGCTAATCCCTTCCCTGACTGCCCCAGGAGTACGTGGTGCACAGGACGCTAACGAACAACCAGAAAATAATGTCCCTATCTACATGTGGTGCCCACTAAACTATATATTTTAACAGCATAAGTAGTCACATCAAATTACAAACAAATACGGCATACTCACCTGTTTGATGAAATGGCTCAAGCCCCCACGTTACACCATATGTAACGAACACCACCCAAACCATAATACCATGACACCCCGTGTAACACAAAAAAAAACCACCAAACAAATTTCTAGGGGTAAAATATCCCGGACGAGCGCCCAACTGTTACGACCCTGGCTCATGGGCACGCAACCTATGTGCAAACCAACACCAAAACCCTGTGCTCTAACTCAAAGTGCTACTATATCAAGGAACTATTAATGTAAATGTAAACTAATGTACTAATGTGAACCCAACGGACAAGGACTGGAAGAACCTGACAGCTCTTCCTCTAAGCACAGACCCTGCATGTGTGTTACTAGGGCTGGCTTTAAAGCTCCCAGCAGGTAACCAATCAGCACTAATTGGCTAATTGGCAGCCCTCACCTGCATGCCCCGTGACACAGGAGTGATCAGGCCTGCCTGCACAGTGACACAGGAGTGATCAGGCTCCTGGTACATAACATGGTGTGTGATGCTGCCCGCGGCGCGGGAGACCGGGGTTAAACTCCCACTCGGGGCATGTCCGAACCGATCTGTTACACTGGTGCCAAGTGACCCGGATGCCTTGGGTGGTGTGAGTTTAGGGGGGTGAGTGTAACAGAGTGCCGTGTGTCTATCCTACAGTCACGATGGACAGTGTTGTGAAGTGACTGTGGACGGCAGCGGTACTGCAAAGTAAACTCACTCCCCAGAGGCGTCCAGACACATTACTTAGAAGTGAATTCACCTCTTGATAGTGGTCTGTGATGCCGCCTGCGGCGTGGGAGACCGGGGTTCAACTCCCACTCGGGGCATGTCCGAACCGATCTGTTACACAAACAATGACCTCAATGCAGCCAAAGCCCAGGAACTCCCAAGATACCCATAGAAATAAAAGGAGACACCATCAACACCACTGACACCACTTTAAATTCCTTGGAACATATGTTAGCAATAACCTGAAGTGGGACGTTACACTGAGCACATCATTGCAAAAGTTAAACAACTTTACTTCCTTAGACAACTTAAAAAATACCAGATCAAGCATCAATTTCTCATTCTGTTCTACTCAGCCATCATCGAGTCCACCATCACATCCTCTATGACAGTATGGTAAGGCAGCACGGACAGTCAAACATGGGGGAAAAACTACAGTGTATTGTCAACAAGGCATCATACTCCCCTCAGTTGAATCTCTACATACTCACGAACTGTAAAGCAAGCAAAGAAGATAATCTCCGACCCCTCACACCCTGCTCATCACCTCTTGTTTTTATCTTCTAGCCCACCTGCCCTTCCCTTAAGTGTCTTTTGTCACTTGCCCGGCTGCCATTGCAAATAAGAATTTGTTCTTAACTAGGGATGTTCGATATTGGCTTTTTTACCGATACCGATATACCGATATTGTCCAACTCTTAATTTCCGATATCGATATCAACCGATATCAACCGATACCGATATATGCAGGGTTTCCCCCCCCCAAAAATTTTAATAATTTCAGGTAATTAACATTACATATCTCTTGTTGTGGAATTAACACAACATTATGCATACTTTTGACAATAAATAAAATCTGAATTTGTTCTTACTTGCTTGCCTGGGTAAATAAAGGTTAAATAAATGTTAAAAAAAAATGAAAAAAAATCTTATTTCTTTTAAACCGATACCGATAATTTCTGATATCACATTTTAATGCCAATATTGGCCGATAATATCGGTAGGCCGATAATATCGGACATCCCTAATTTAAATAAATAAATTGGAAATGCAACAGAACTAAGCTGGTTAGAATAACTTGCAACTTGACATTTCTGATTGTCATTTATTGTTGAGCCCCCATGTCAGAAAAATACAAAAACTGTAAAAAAAATAATAACTATACACTTAAATAAAATAATGTATTTGAGATTCTCTTAAACTAATTTAATCTATTGAACTGTAGTTGCATTCAACAGGTCGTTATTCCTCTGACTCCTCTTAGTCCTCTGTCATCTGGTCTTTCAGCAGACCAGCGTGCGCGCACACACACACATGCGCACACACATACGCACACACAGACACACACACCACGCACACAGAAAGGGCTCCGGAGAGACGGCTCCCTCCCCGCTCGCCCCCACCCTTTTTAGCTCAGATCAGCTGTTCTCTCTCTCTGTGTGTGTGTATGAGCAATTGAGCATGGTTAGCTAGCGTTAGCGCCGCGGCTAATGTTTGTTTACCCCGAATTAAATGAATGACTAGGTTGGAAAGCATTGGAGTAGTTTTCACTGCACATAGAAACAGTCAAACAGCGGGAGCATTTCGGGAGCATATGCGACCAAAACCCAGGCAATTTCGAGCCCTTAATGTCTTCCGCCCGTGCGGTCCGTCGGTGGACCGCAAATTACATCTGGTCATAAATCAATATCTTCAGAATGTTCTACAAAAGTAGCGTTTTTATTTTCAAACGTATTCAAGTATAAACATCATAACCATGTCACAACAGCATTTATAATGTATATTATCATCAATACGTTAGTTTAGGAATAGGTTAAAGTGTCCTTTTCGAAATGTCTGTATATTTTGCGAGGCAACCATTTTGGAAAACTTTGAATCATGGGAACTCTTATTATTCGGGATAATATACCACAAAACCGTAACGTTATTGACAAATATTGAAACGCAGTTAGTTTCTCTTCCCTATTGTTAGCATGCAGCAACAATTAGATCTGAAATTAGTTTCAAAACGGTTGCACCGTGGTGAAAATAAAAAAGTACAGTCGATTAGATTTCATTATCTGTTCTTATGCACGCCTGGTGATACTAAATCCAAATTGAACTCGACCATTTGAAAGATAATATATGTATATATATATATAAATGTGCAAATTGGCTATAATAAGGTAATTTATAAGCCTGCTATTCTATATTCTATAATAATATTTCAAATGGCATTGGTCGGGATGGGAGAATTCAGTACTGTAACTACAGAACCTTCTGTTTAATCATCTTCCCTTTATTCATTTCCTTAGATTTTTTGCACACATGATCTCAAGAAGGTACTGAACGAGATCAGAGTTTGGTCATTATTAGCATGGTGTTATTCACTGTCAAAGATGAAAAGAAAAATCATAATTCATATTCTCCCTTGTTTCATCACAATTTAAGCAAGCCTAGTAATAGACACAATATTTCTGACACTGGGAATACATTCACTGAGGTCCATAGATGTCCCTAGATACCAAGAATATGCAAATGGACCTTGTAGAAGTGGAGCAATATTCCATTTACTTAGGTATGCATTTTAGGCTGATTTTCAGAAAATAGGCTCCGGGCTTAAGAGGTTAAGGAATCAAATAGTCTGCTATGGCTGCATGCGTGGCGCTAACGTTATTGTTTTAAAATGCGCAACTGTCGAAAAAACATGGCAGCGATAAGAGGAATCGATAGTCACGGAGGCATGCGATTCCAGGAAGCGGACAATTAGGAACCGGCTCCCAACGGGAACCGGTTTTCGATTCCCATCCCTACCTGTGTATATGTCTATACGGGAAATAGGCTTCAGGCAAAAAAATCTCTAGGCAATCGCTCTGTCGCTCTGTCTCCGAGGAGGGGGGCCCTTGCAAAAAAAAGAAAAAAAGAGAATAGGTGTATCCACACCAACCTATTCCAGTTCAGACATGGACGATACTGCCACCTGGTGAAAGTCGTGTGGGGATGTGCCAAAATTATGCAGATTGCTCCGGGCAAGTCTGTAGAGCGGGCGGGATCAAAGTAAAAAGATCAAACAATCCAAAAACGTAATTTTCAGTTTTTTGGCACAGAATGTGTTAAAGGTGCTATAGATACCATTTGGCCACTAGATGTCGCACAAGAGCACCAGCATGTCATTTATCCAATCAGGTACATTTCATGTGGGGAAATGGGAAGTAGGGAGGGGATACATCACAAAAAATCTGGTGGACTTTATGGGTCCGTGAGGCAAATTTGTAGAGTGACGATAGATTGGCCTAAAATGTGTTAACTTACATCTATTTATGTGCTGAACCACACCTTTTTAAAGTTCATTGGTTAAGTTTGATAAAACTGATACAATAATGATCCACAGCAAATTTGGTCATAGTTGGACTCACGGTTTAGGAGATATGGCGGACTGTATGGGTCCTTGAGGAAAATTTTTAGTGGGCACATAGCTGGATGTCTGTACCAATTTTCATGTACAGATACAGCCATGAATTGTCGTTGGACCACCGTTTGGGGACCGTTTGGGCACCGTATTAATGGTAACAATAACCAGCAGGGGCGCTCGAATACAGCTGGTGACAGCCTGCCCGACGTGCCTGCTCTCTGTTCATTCAGGAGCTCCGCCCTCGACAAAGGGAGAGAGAGGCAGAGAGAGAATGAGAGTGAATGGACTAAATGCACTGCAATGTTGTGTTCTGACCACATGTTTTGGCTAAAATACATAGTATTGTATTATACAGTATGTATAGTATTGTATTGCATTCTTCTTCTAACCCTAACTAACCTTACTGTCATGCACTTGTCCTAATAAACTAACCTACTGTACACTGTAACACGCAACACTTTGATGAACATTGTTACTCATCTGATAGAGTTGTACCCTTCCTGATGACTTGTCGTACAGAACTTGTAAGTTGCTTTTAGGCCTGCCGCGATAAGCAATAAATCGATTAATTGCTGCGATAATTAAAATGAATGCAATGATTTTGACGGGCGCGATTAATTGCTATTTGCGCGTTTGTTTTAATGAGGCGGAACCAGTGCCCCTCAGTCACTGTCCGTGTTGGGAGGCGGGCCGCTGACGTTACTAGAGTACAGCACGGGAGCTCCGTGGGGCAACGCCACATAGACATTTCTCAATAGTGTTGCTCCTTTTAACCAAGTAGCATTATTTGTAGTGTAACGTTAGCTATTTTTAGACCCAAGTAGTTACTCGCTACTGCCCGGAGAAACTGGACTGCTAAATAAAGATTAAAGATCTAGCGTTCGTTGATGCTCATTCAATGCTAACAACATTAGCTACAAACGAAATACAACGTATAGCATAGCTACAAGTACAACACAGAATAACGTTAATACAATTACATGCATCATTGTTTACAATTAACGGGTGGGGCTAGTCAAAGGACTGGACACGGGGACAAGTTAAACATGAATTAATTTATTATAACACTCCGGTAGTTTCGAGTCGTGCTGCAGTGCTTACGCACCACAGCTATTATATTATATACTGCTTTGACGCTTCCTCCTCATCGTTGATTGCCTGTAGTAGCTGCATCTAACGTTAGTAGCTAACGTTAAAACTAACCTAAAGTTAGTTGTTCACCAACAATTTGTTTTATCATTAGCTCAAAAACATCATATCATTAGCCCAAGTTGTCGGCTCATAGTTTCTGCTTAGGATAATCACAAAATACTTCCAGTCCGGTCGGTGGGCTTCAAAATAAAAGTCTAAACACCGGAAAAGACGGAGCGGTGGGCTTCAAAATAAAAGTTTGGGGAAATAAATTTCAAAAAAAATATTCTCTAACCGGTCGCAATAATATCGCTTATCGCGATATTTTCGGGGGCAATTAATCGCCCAGCAAAATGTGTTATCGTGGCAGGCCTAGTTGCTTTGGATAAAAGCGTTAGCTAAATGACTAAATGTAAATGTACTATATCTTGTTATACTATCATCATGGTGCTATTTCATTCAAATGGGCTGTTTTCTTAAAGGGGTTATGCACTGCTATTCCTAGCACTATTTGGGCAACTTTACACACTTCCTGTGAGTCTATGTAACACATCTGTAATTTTTATTCCAAAAATAATCATTGTTTTATATTTCTAATCTTGTACTCAAAACCAGCATTTTTCAGCCTCATGAAAGCAGGCTATTATTGGCTTGGCTCCACCCATACTAGCAGAATGCTTTGAGTGACAGCCACCCACCAAATAGCTCCGCCCATCTCCCCGTCAGAGATTAGGTTTCAGGTTACATACAAATATGGTATGTCATAAATATAGAGATGTAGCAGTACTGTCTATCTATATATATATAATATGTTACCATGAATTGAAATTGGGGGACCCTGATGTAAACAAGACGAAAGTCTTTCTCTGGTCTCCATCATAGCAGTACTGAGCAGTACTGTAGCAATACAAATATGGTATGTCATAAATATAGAGATGTAGCAGTACTGTCTATCTATATATATGTTACCACTATTTGTAAAAGCCACAACCACGTTACCATATTTGTAATAATGTAAATCATTGTGTCGTTGTACATATTGTGTATACACCGTTAGAAGCTAACATAGCTTAGCTTGGTAGCTATTGTGCTAACAACATATCCCGACGTCCGGCTCGCTGGCCGGCATGCACGCCCGACACAAAATGGTTCTCTCCTCTCTGTACACCCCCGTCCCCACGGGTACCCTGCCGGGGAGCCCATGGACGCGACAACGGCGGCAGCCGTAGGGTGCTCGAGCCCGCCGTAACGCTAGTGGTACACAATAGCTATGAGCTAACTAACGCTACGGCCGCCGCTGTTGTCGCGTCCACAAGCTCCCCGGCAGGACACCCGCGAGAACGGGGGCACACAAGGAGGAGAGAACCACCCCAAATCGAGCACTCATGCCGGCCGACAAGCCGGACACCGCGGTTGTTGTTAGCACAATAGTAGCCCACTGTGATGCACCGAGTGGGCCACCATTGATCAACATGCAGCGATGTGTAGCTTGCATGATGCGTGTGCAGTGCTTTGCCACACAGGTCTGAGAAGAGGACCTGCACATGATAGCAACCGGGAGCGTCGCGGAGCATTCAGCCTGCTGGCTACCTAGATCCACTTCAACCAGCCGAGCGTCGGGAGCTCCAGCAGCTTGTCGATGTGCTAATAGCCTGGAGCCAGCTACAGAGTTAGCTTGCAGAGGCTCCAGCACACCGACAAGCTGTGTAGCCAGCTAACGTTAGCTTGCAGAGGCTCCAGCACACCGACAAGCTGTGTAGCCAGCTACCGTTAGCTTGCAAAGGCTCCAGCACACCGACAAGCTGTTTAGCCAGCTACCGTTAGCTTGCAGAGGCTATTAGCACACCGACAAGCTGTGTAGCCAGCAGGCTGAATGCTCCGCGACGCTGGTTGAAGTGGATCTAGGTAGCCAGCAGGCTGAATGCTCAACGACGCTCCCGGTTGCTAACGCCGGCCCCGGCTGGTGCTAAGTAGCTAGCGATCGCTCCCGAGTCCCGAGAGCTAACGCCGGTCTGTCTGTCGAAGACCGAGGGAACCGCATCAGGCTTCAGCTGATTAGTGATCTTCTGGACAAACCTTCCACCCTGCAGGTAGCAAGAATGGAGGCGGGCATTACTAAAACCACAGAGCCAATCACATCACCGTGCGCTATAAACAGCGCCCTGTGACGTGCACCAGGTCGTCAAATCAACATGACCTGATTTACTAGAGGCAAAGAGGGGATGGGCTGTAGCTGAGGAATTCGCCAATATAGTATTTAGGCCCAAAAACACATTGATACGAACTCCTATTACTATAATACAATGCTAGAGACTGAAAAATGACATTTATAATGCATAGCACCTTTAAACTTTTTTTTAAACTGTGCATCTTGGGTAGAACTTCTAGCACGGCATTCACTGCAAAACAAGCACACTGTAAACATGTCTCGTGGACAGACGTGGGCGAATGATGAAGCAGATATCGAAGCATCATACTTCCGGTCGGGGGGTTTCAAAATAAAATAAAATACGTTTTTTTTGTACATTATCTAACGTTAAAACGAACCTAAACTAACGTTACAACTAACCTAAGTTAGTTTAGGTTCGTGTTAACGTTAGATAATGTACAAAATAAACGTATTTCCGGTGCTTTAGACCTCGCTCTTTTATTTTAAAACCAGACCGGAAGTAGTTATGATGCCTCGATATTTGCTTGTGTGTCCGGTGGGTTGGTTGAGAAGGGAAGTTTCAGGGCAGCGTGAACCAAATGAAGAATGCAACAATGTTGCAACTTCACCCCCATAACTGCACAGAGTCCACCAAAACTATATGTGAAAGCGCCCTTAATATGAATTTAGCCATTTAGAACTCCATTTCATTTTATAAATAATAATAAAAATAAAATACAAATCGGGATTCAAACCCGGGTCGTCCGCGTGAGAGATGGGTACAAGCCACAAGACCAGGGCCGTAGACAAATTATATCCATTATAAACAGAGCCGCGCGTCGGGCCCAAAATGTTTATAAAACGAGGCATACAATACTATACATACTGTACAATACAATACTATGTATTTTAGCCAAAACATGTGGTCAGAACACAACATTGCAGTGCATTTTGTCCATTCTCTCTCATTCTCTCTCTGCCTCTCTCTCCCTTTTGTCGAGCGCAGAGCTCCTCGCCAATGAACAGAGAGCAGTCACCAGCTGCCCGAAAATATACACTTTGACTGCTGATTTTGACAGGTTCTAACTGTTTAATTCTTTAATTGAGCAACATTGCGTGTTTAGTTATGAGCCTCCTTGAAGTTAACAGCCACCTGTCGGGCCGTTGTTGACTTTGCGCCTCCTGGCGGGCATACTGTATAACAGAACAGCAACCTGATTTCCTAATTAATTTCCATGACGTGAGACCTCCGTGCGCCCGTCGCGGCAAAATGGTTAGGAAAACTAAAGGCTTCATCTGTAAATCAGACTTACGGCTTAGGAGTTATGACCTTTCAAATTAAAGAAGTTTGACCTTTAATTATAGTGCCCCCTTTAGGCCAATTGGAGTCATATTTATTGGAGAGCACTTGCACACAACTTCCAATATATGGATAAAAGTTCATGTTGCTACCATTTACCATCTCACAGGAATTCTCTAAACATTCTGCACTTGAAACACTAATGAAAAAACCTCGTTCAGCTCCTTTCCCTCAGAGAGGAGCTAAAGGTCGTTCAACATCTTCACAAATATCTTATTTCTCTTACTGTAGCTATTAGGACTCTGAGCTCCTCCCTCTAGCCCCCTCCTCACATACCACTGACATGCATGACTGCACCTACTGTACATGGTTGTGTGTACTATGTTTTATTGACTGGATCCCTGTATTGTGTCGTGATAATATGTGGATTGTCTGTTATGTATTTGTGCTGCAGAGTATAGCATACTGTACCGAAGACAAATTCCACTGACATCATACACCAGTGACATCCCATGTGTAATAATAATAATAATAATAATAATAATAATAATAATAATCCCAGATTTGTCACTTTCGGTAATAAGGTTGAATATTTAGACCGGCGGCGCTGCTTTTATGATGATGCATTTAACTTTTGTCAACAGTTAGCATAGGTTACATCAGCGACAGCCACACACTGTAGGAAACGTAAGCCACACACTGTAGGAAAAACAATGCAGCAGAAACCCTGATAAATGATATTGACATAGTGACCTGCGACCGTCAGACCATTGTTCTAATGTACCTCTTTGTGCCTCTTTCCAATAATGTCCTCTGAAAAGGATGGAATGTTATATATAAACAGGCCAAGACAATAGTGTTTCCGTCACCTTGTAGTTTCGTAATTGATTTTTTTCCTTCCTTCCATTGAAACAGTGAAATCAAAAGCAAGATTGGCTTAATTCACGCAATGGTACACATGGGCAAAGAACACTGGTGTCGTTTTCCATTTTGGACCTAGCGGTTTCCTTTCGGTATCAGTTTCTGCCAATCGACATTGTTAGTCGCTAATAATACATCTTTGTTATGTTGAGTCGAAAAGTAACACAAGATGCTCCTGGCTAGACACACAGATGTGGGCTAAAATTAAACATCCTTTTTATTATTATTATTATTTGTGTGTGTGTGTGTGTGTGTGTGTGTGTGTGTGTGTGTGTGTGTGTGTGTGTGTGTGTGTGTGTGTGTGTGTGTGTGCACAGTTATGCATATCCACAGTTCAGCAGGCCACTTGTTTAGCAGTACATATACAGTTTATCAGGCCACTTGTTTAGGAGTACATCTACAGTTCAGCAGGCCACTTGTTTAGCGGTTCATATGCAGTTCAGCAGGCCACTTGTTTAGCGGTTCATATGCAGTTCAGCAGGCCACTTGTTTAGCAGTACATATGCAGTTCAGAAGGCCACTTGTTTAGCAGTACATATGCAGTTCAGAAGGCCACTTGTTTAGCAGTACATATGCAGTTCAGCAGGCCACTTGTTTAGCAGTACATATGCAGTTCAGCAGGCCACTTGTTTAGCAGTACATATTGTGGCAAATATCATCCCCCGTCCCATGGCTACGTGAAGGATGGGAGATACTACTGCCACAGGAGGAGAATAAGCAATTAGGCAGCTGATTAGGACTGATAAAACACACCTGTGCACCATTAGATCACCCACATCCCACATGCACACACACCAGACACACATAACATAAAACACTAGGACAGAGTATAGTTGAGAGGAGGTGAGGTAGGAGCGAGAGAGAGAGAGAGATTGTTATTACGGAGTTTTGTGAGGTGAGAGGTAGTGGAGAGGTGAGGTGAAGGCGAGAAGGTGTTCATTGTGTACTGGACCCTAGACTGGCTGAGAAACCCCCTTGTGTACTGACCCTGGACAGGAAGACAAGTCTGAGTATTGAACAATCCCTTTTTTATACGAGCATGTTTTGTATTTTTGACCTTGGACTGTATTACGACCATTCTAATTGCCCATCGGACCATATTCTGCCCTATTCAATAAATATCCTTTACTGATTGAAATTGCACTTCTGTGGACAGTTGAATTTGTTTGTTTTTGAACCGTGACGAGTCTGAACACCACCAGGCTCGTCACAATATGCAGTTCAGCAGGCCACTTGTTTAGCAGTACATATGCAGTTCAGCAGGCCACTTGTTTAGCAGTACATATGCAGTTCAGCAGGCCACTTGTTTAGCAGTACATATGCAGTTCAGCAGGCCACTTGTTTAGCAGTACGTATGCAGTTCAGCAGGCCACTTGTTTAGCAGTACATATGCAGTTCAGCAGGCCACTTGTTTAGGAGTACGTATGCAGTTCAGCAGGCCACTTGTTTAGCAGTAGGTACAATATGCAATTCAGCAGGCCACTTGTTTAGCAATACGTATGCAGCGAGGACTGAGAGCACTGAGAGCAGCGAGGACTGAGAGCAGCGAGGACTGAGAGCAGCGAGGACTGAGAGCACTGAGAGCAGCGAGGACTGAGAGCAGCGAGGACTGAGAGCAGCGAGGACTGAGAGCAGCGAGGACTGAGAGCACTGAGAGCAGCGAGGACTGAGAGCACTGAGAGCAGGGAGGACTGAGAGCAGCGAGGACTGAGAGCAGGGAGGACTGAGAACAGTGAGGACTGAGAGCAGCGAGGACTGAGAGCATCAACTCAACGTTGTTTTTACGGTCAGTGTGATTGTGTGAGAGGCTGAGGCCCAGTTGGCAGCCCTTTCTCTGCCTGAGTCAGCCATGGGTTTCCTGTGGATAAGTCTAAACCCAGGCCTGAGCTCAAGCAATGAGGCATCGTTGCATAACACTTGTCATGACTACAGTACAACCACATCCCGGGAAGGCCCAAGCCAGTGACAATATGTCTGTCTGGGTCTCTCCTCCCGCAGCTCAGTCGGATTCGACAGGAAAACGCTCCGGGTCGACGACGGGTCACAGAAATGTTTACGGTCGGCGAGGGGTGAAAAGTTTTGTTGTGTTTCCCACATGCAGAAGGACCTCTTTAAATCTAGAGCTTACCAGAGATGTGTGTATCATTTTAGATTTAGTGCTTACTAGAGATGTGTTCATCATTTTAAATCTAGTGCTTACTAGAGATGTGTGTATCATTTTAGATTTAGTGCTTACTAGAGATGTGTTCATCATTTTAAATCTAGTGCTTACTAGATATGTGTTCCTCATTTAAAATCTAGTGCTTACCAGAGATGTGTTCATCATTCTAGATCTAGTGCTTACCAGAGATGTGCTTATAATTTTTCAGGTAATAACTCATTCAGCATACATACATAGAAGAATGCACTCGGTAGAATGCAGACCTCTGCCAACTAACAATCTCCCCACTTTGCCATTACTTTAACATGCAACATTTTACTGGGCAGAGGACAGAAACAAGAGTTGCCGATATTACCAGTCTCAACAGACCCAGGCTATGAATCCATTAGGTGGCGCTAGAGGAAAGGTCATCGGGTCACTGGAATCAATAGATTTCACACTCTAGGGTCATGAATTTTCACAGCCAATTAAGTGACTGTACGACTAACAGATATGTTTGTTTGAAATTGGAAGTTTGGCCTGATGGTGTTGCCTAGAGGCAAAGGTCAAGGGGTCACTCAGATCAATAATCAAGCTCCTGTTTGTACAAGCTCACTGTAACTTAGTCCACAACACAAAGTAGATTTCAGTGAGCTTCAGTCAGCTTGTACAGACAGGAGCTTGACCCCATTGACTTCACATTTGTGTGTGGCTAACTAGCCAGAGCTTGTTTGATGAGCAGCACGGATTGTGCTGAAAAAGGACTCAAAGTCATCTTCATCTTCAAGTAGAAAATCAGAACTATCCCTTTGAACCGGACTTGTAAGGGTTCCCCTGATGGACTCAACTGAGAGGACCGCTAATGACCATAATGATATCCACTATCTGTCCATCAAATAGTCCAAGTTGATTTTCCTTCCTGACCCTACGATGTGGGAACTGTGTTAGCTCCCTAACGGAGCCAAACAGGAGTCTTCAGCTTTTACTCCACAGACCATGAGCAATGATGTCCCAGGTGCTGGACATTCCCCGAGCAGAGCGCTGGACATTCCCCGAACAGAGCCAACGTTCGGTGGGAGGGAAGACTTCACTGCAAAAAAAGTGTGCTTCATATGAGTCTCAACCTTAGAAAACAAGAAGATTCTACCAACAGGGGAGAAAGGATTTCACTTGTTCCAGTCCAGATGAACTTGAAACAAATGACAATGGGCCTCATTCATCAACGCTTCCATAAAAGGTTGAAAGTTGATCAAATGCTATGCCACAATTGATTTAGGAACACAACATATGCATGCTAATCTATTTCCATTAGATTATAATCTAATTCCTATTGGAAATGAGTTTGATAACGTATATTTAAAGAGCTCTCAGTTTTTAGTTTTTTTCCCTTCCTTGGTAAATGAGGCCCATTGTCTAGAAAGAAGGCATATCACTCCTTCAATGGCAAGATCATTCTTGCTTTAAAAAGATGAATTACTTAAAATGAGATTAATTTTTTTACAGTGAAACACCACCCACCACCACCACTACCAACACCAGCACCCTTACCAACACCACCACCCTTACCAACACCACCACCACTACTAACAACACCAGCACCCTTACCAACACCACCACCAGCACCCTTACCAACACCACCACTACCAACACCACCACCACCACTACCACCACCACCACCCTTACCAACACCACCACTACCAACACCACCACTACCAACACCACCACCACCACTACCAACACCACCACCCTTACCAACACCACCACTACCACAACTACTAACAACACCACCACCACCACCACTACCACCACTACCAACACCACCACCATTACCACAACTACTAACAACACCACCACCACTACCAACACCACCACCCCCACTACCAACACCACCACCCTTACCAACACCACCACTACCAACACCACCACCACCACTACCAACACCACCACCCTTACCAACATCACCACCACCACTACCAACACCACCACCACTACCACCACTACCAACACCACCACCATTACCACAACCACTAACAACACCACCACCACCAACACCACCACCCCTACCACCACTACCAACACCACTACTATTACCACTACCAACACCACCACCACTACCACTAACAACACCACCACTACCAACACCACCACAAATACCACTAACAACACCACCACAACAAGGAAGGTAAGAGAGCGGGAAAGACCAGTGCTCTCCGACCGGCGCTCTCGTGCTGGCAGCGAGTCAAGGGCAAGGTGCCAAGGTACAACTGTTCACTCTGACATGAGGCTGAAGCAGCCAGGAGAACAGGAGGGACGGCGGGAAGGGGAGAGGGGGAGGAGGGTAGGTGCGTGCGTCAGCAGATCCGCCTGGGACTCCCTCGCCAGGAGGTGGGGAGAGCATGTGGTTCTTCTTATCTTATCTCGGGAAGGGGAGGAGGGCCGGAGGGCGACGCTGCACCCAACCGCTACGCGTCCCGATACTCAGGCGAGTGGCAGAGCATTAGGGAGGGAAGAGAGAGAGCTGGAGGTTTACTCTTCTTTGTTCAAGCGCCTCTCCTCTCGTTTATTCGCTCGTTCGTTCATCCGCCTGGCTGCGTCTGTCAAACAATTGAGTCCGGGAACTAGAGGTTTGCAATGGAAAACTGAAAATAAGAGTTTATTCATTGAATTCACACAATTTGTGAACAGGTTAGGATAGGGGAAACTCCACCTTCATTACTGTACTCCACCTTCATTACTGTACTCCTCCTTCATTAATGTACTTCACCTCCATTACTGTACTCCACCTTCATTACTGTACTTCACCTTCATTACTAGTGTTGTCAAAAATATCGAAGTATCGATCATATCGATACTGAATATTTAAAATGGTTTCGATACTCATTTCCCGAAATACCGATACTTTCTGCAGTATGGGTACCAGCTGGCGAGTGTTCTACCGCAAGTTGTTAACATGCTGTTCAGAGCATGCTTGCCCCTCCGCCTCCTCCGAGTCCAGCCCTCCCCCTCACAGAGCCGTCTTCAGTTTGTAAACAAACATTTTAGCTGAAGATGGCAAATGCAGAGCCTCCGCAACTTGTGCTTGTGGATAAAGAAAACAGCAGAAGTGCTGTTTGGAGGTACTTCGGGTTTGAAGTAAACAACGAAGGACAAGCTAAAGATGCACCAATGCTATTTGCAAGCGGTGTTACAGAGCAGTGCCAACGTGGATCTCCATAAAGAAATGAAAGAGGTTCGTGACAGCTGCTCTTTCAACGTCACTGTGACTGAAGCATTAAACCATTAACTCTAGTTTAATACATGATACGTTGTCTACTGATGGCGCATAATATCAACAGCTGATTCGTTGTTAGTAACGTTACAGCTTTCAGCTAACGTTAGCTACTGCTAGCCGTTAGCTCCGTTAGCTTAGCTGGCCACTTTTATAATTACTGCATGGAAACGGAGTAACGTTAACGTTTAAACGTTATGTCGAGGTCATACAATACTACAGTCGACATAAGGTTAACGTTACCCCGTTTCCATGAAGTGTTTAAATAGCAGCAATCTTGTTGAAAATGTAACGTTACTAATGCTCCGAGCATAGCCTCTCTCTCTCTCTCTCTCTCTCTCTCTCGTTATCTTTAAATAAAAATCGAAACTGTTACTAACTGTAATACAAACAGTTCAGTTTGTCAGGTACATGGAACACAGATTACAGTGTTTACATCTGTCTGCTTGAGAAAATACCATGTTCTGCATCTGCAATTAAAATGATTGAAGTGAGATGAATTTTTAAATGTGTGATCTAAAGATAAACAAAGGGTTTTAAAAGTGTTATATTTATCTTATATTATAGTACCAGAGAGAAGCTGAGGAGAATCAACCAGCAACAAAAGCTAAATTTGTAAAAAAAATATATATATATATATATATATTTTTTTTTGTATCGAAATGGTATCGAAGTATCGATACTTTTCAAGGTATCGTATCGAAGTCGAAATTCCAGTATCGTGACAACACTACTCATTACTGTACTCCACCTTCATTACTGTACTCCACCTTCATTACTGTACTCCACTCCACCTTCATTACTGTACTCCACCTTCATTACTGTACTCCACCTTCATTACTGTACTTCACCTTCATTACTGTACTCCACCTTCATTACTGTACTCCACTCCACCTTCATTACTGTACTCCACCTTCATTACTGTACTCCACCTTCATTACTGTACTCCACTCCACCTTCATTACTGTACTCCACCTTCATTACTGTACTCCACCTTCATTACTGTACTCCACCTCTATTACTGTACTCCACTCCACCATTAGCATACCAGAGGTGAGACGGCGGTTTACACAAAGCTCATGTTGCCTATAAAATCAATATCTCACAAATCCAAAATCTAGAGTGAGTGCTAAAACTCTAACATGTGCCGTCATCATCAGGTGCAGTGTCTGAAGCTGCTCCATAGATGAGGAATTTAAAAAGATGGTAGAGGTGACACTGGGGAGCAGCCAGGAGATGTTCTCTGTTTCAGAACTGAGAACACTGTAGAATAAAGCTCAGTTTCAGAACTGAGAACACTGCTGTAGAATAAAGCTCTGTTTCAGAACTGAGAACACTGCTGTAGAATAAAGCTCTGTTTCAGAACTGAGAACACTGCTGTAGAATAAAGCTCTGTTTCAGAACTGAGAACACTGCTGTAGAATAAAGCTCTGTTTAAGAACTGAGAACACTGCTATAGAATAAAGCTAGTTTGGGAATAAAAACGAAATCAGTCTCCCGTTCGTTGTCACAGCAGCAGCCCCAAACTTACAGCTGCTGACATCACAAGTCTTAACTTCATGGATATAACATCTTGCAATTCAGGTGGTGGTTCCCCAGACACACTGCCACCTTGAGAGATACCCCCCCTCCCCACGACAGAAAGCAAACACAGTGCACAAACACACAAGCTCACACCTCTCTCTTTCACACACACACACACACACACACACACACACACACACACACACACACACAGAAGAGAGAGAAAGAGGCTAAAAGAGACAGATAGAGAGAGAGAGACAGATAGAGAGAGAGAGAGAGAGAGAGAGAGAGAGAGAGAGAGAGAGAGAGAGAGAGAGAGAGAGAGAGAGAGAGAGAGATGAGAGCACTGTTCTAGATGAGTGATATAATATGATGGTATTGAGAGAGAGAGAGAGAGAGAGAGAGAGAGAGAGAGAGAGAGAGAGAGAGAGAGAGAGAGAGAGAGAGAGAGAGAGAGAGAGAGAGAGAGAGAGAGAGAGAGAGAGAGAGAGAGAGAGAGAGAGAGAGAGAGAGAGAGAGAGAGAGAGAGAGAGAGAGGGATTTCCATGGAAATGTAATTTGCATTATTTCCACTGGCATGGTACAGGTCATCAGAGCTAAAGGGTAAATGCTATAAATGGCGAGATGCAGATAAGACATGTCCCCTTCACCTGGACAGTCTTAACAGATAAGACATGTCCCTAGGCCTGCCGCGATAAGCAATAAATCGATTAATTGCCGCGATAATTAAAATGAATGCAATGATTTTGACGGGCGCGATTAATTGCTATTTGCGCGTTTGTTTTAATGAGGCGGAACCAGTGCCCCTTGTCAGTCACTCTCCGTGTGGGTTGGCCGCTGGCGTTACTACAGAGCACAGCACGGGAGCTCCGTGGGGCAGTAGCAACGCCACATATTTAGCTTACCTACATTTCTCAATAGTGTTGCTCCTTTTAACCAAGTAGCGTTATTTGTAGTGTAACGTTAGAATAACACAGAATAACGTTAATACAATTACATGCATCATTGTTTACAATGAACGGGTGGGGCTAGTCAAAGCACTGGAGACGGGGACAAGTTAAACATGAATTAATTTATTATAACGGGTCGTTTTCGAGTCGTGCTGCAGTGCCTACGCACCACAGCTATTCTATTATATACGGCTTTGACGCGTCCTCCTCATCGTTGATTGCCTGTAGTAGCTGCATCTAACGTTAGTAGCTAACGTTAAAACTAAAAAACACAACCAGACGAGACAAGTTGTCGGCTAGGATAATCGCAACAATACTTCCGGTCCGGTCGGTGGGCTTCAAAATAAAAGTCTTAAACCGGAAAAGACGGAGCGGTGGGCTTCAAAATAAAAGTTTTGGGAAATAAATTTCTCCAATTTTTTTTTAACCGGTCGCAATAATATCGCTTATCGCGATATTTTCGGGGGCAATTAATCGCCCAGCAAAATTTGTTATCGTGGCAGGCCTATGTCCCCTTCATCTGGACACACACACACACACAGGCAAGCTGCTGCACCACTCCCACTTGCACGTGCACACACACACATACACACCCACACATTCATCCATATCAGGTCAACCTTCAGACTTCACTAGGAAAGGCCCCTGTCCTCTGTGGCAACAAGGTTAAGCTATAAATACAGGGGGATGATTATAACACTTAATGTGGTTTAATGGTCAAGTAGCAAAAGTTTGGCCCTTCCTCGCCCCAGACAGATACAGTACAGCTGCATCTAGATTTGCATTTCCAAGTCCAAGAGTCAGGTGACTCTGACTCTGAATGAAGCTCTGTTAGACTCAGAGGCCAAATCAAGCCCAGTGATAAGGTGACTGAGTGGTGTGGCTTAAAGGTGCACTAAGCTAAAATGTTGATTATTTGAAGTGAGGACCGTGTGGACTGAACCACACACATACACTTTTGTGGAAATAAGCATGTCATTTAGCAGGGTGAGTCTAAATGCTGTTGCCGGACCGTGTCAAATTATGACTGGGTCAAGGTGCTGATTTCACAGAATGTGTGTGTGGTGGTTGAGTCTCACATGCTCCTCACTTCAAGTAATCCCAATTTGAGAGCACCTTTAAGTTGCTGTTTTAAAGACCCAATCCATATTCGATTTTTTTTTTTTATCAATTGCAAATATGTAGGACTAGATAAATACTGGACAACTTTCACACCCCAATGGTAGAAATGGTATCAACTCACAGAACAGTTTTCTTCTTACACTTCTCTATTGATTGAATTAAAATGTTATTAACAGATTGCAGAATGGGTACAATACAGTACAGCTCAATACACACAATTGTTAAGGGAATGCAGACCAGAGAAAGACTTTTGTCTTGTTTACATCAGGGTCCCCCATTTTCAATTCATAATGAATTGTAAGTAAGTAAGGGTGCAACTTGCTCCGTGCAATCCATTCTTTGTGGATCTAGCCTCAGTGGGCTAGTCTCACCATGGCGCCACGCTGAGCTCACTGATTGATTGGGAGTGGGCTGGGTTCACATCATGGCCAGGAGATGATGCGATGGGCAATCCCCCTTGTAGCTATGCAAAACAAAACAACTAAAGGATGACAGAACTGGACTTTATGGGTGATGCCGTCAGTTATTCGGCTTACGTAAGTCGCCGCCACCGACGGTAATCACAGTGGCGATGATAATGAAGATGAATAGTGTCCTAATAGTTTCCAGAGATGTGTGTGAAACCGGTTACTGTCCCATCCGTACCCACGTACTCATTGCACAACATATGTTTATTCTGTGGGCGTAGTATTACAAGGCTTACGGTTCAGAACCGTGGGCTACTTGATATCACTGTATACCTTAAAGGAACAGGTCTGTAAATTGGTATCTACCTTCTTGTCTGACTCTGGAGAAGACGGTAAGCAATACAAACTGAAATACTGTATACTGTAGTATTTTGGTAGATACCGTACCGTACTGTGAAGTTTCATACTGTTACATACATCCCTACTCATATAACCTTTGTAACATGCCCCCCCCCCCCCCCCCTCTCTCTCGCTTTTTTTCCCATCTTTCTTGTCACTTGTCACTAAAAATAAATAAACAGTCAGCATCCTGCTTGAAATTGATGTTTGATGGATCACTGCCACCCCACCAGCCCCCCCCCCCCCTCCCCCAGGGCCACATCAGTGATAGGATCATGTTCCCTGCTCCACATCTGGACGGCCGCTGAACTCTGGAGCCACACCACAGCGAGGCCAGTGGGGACCTTGGTAATGAGAAGCCCAGATCCTGGCCTCTTCTCAAGCCACCAGGCTCTTTTACGAGCCCCTATGCTACAGCTACGAGGACAAGTTGTGAAGATTCTCGCTATAGCGCTATACCCCCCCCCAGCTCTTCCACTCACAGGAAAAGTTGTGAAGGTCTACTCTACACTATAACTAGGAGGACAAGATGTGAAGATGTACGCTACAGCTACTGTAGGAGGACAGGATGTGGAGATCTACGCTATAGTTAAGAGGACAAGTTGTGAAGATCTACACTATAGTTAAGAGGACAAGTTGTGAAGATCTACACTATAACTAGGAGGACAAGTTGTGAAGATCTACACTATAGCTAGGCGGACTAGTTGTGAAGATCTACACTATAACTAGGAGGACAAGTTGTGAAGATCTACACTATAACTAAGAGGACAAGTTGTGAAGATCTACACTATAACGAAGGTTATCTTATAACCCTAGTTATATGAGTAATAGCGAGTGCTTTGCTCTATTGGAAGAACTGTCCCTTTAATCATATCCTAAATGAAATCTTTCACCTCGTGTACCTGCTCACATCTGCCTGACCACTCCCACATCCGCTCCTATAAAGCGGGGTCATGGCCATACAACAGCTCCTTCCCCAGTCTTTCACCGCCGAAACGGAAGACCGTGGGGTCCTCAGTGAGTCCGAGCAAAGCGCTCGCTATTATAAGATAACCTTTGTTATATTTCGTTATAGCTTACGCTTTGCTCTATTGGAACACAAGAGCTAAGCAGAGCGTAAGCCTGACAGATGCACCCGCTGAGGTCCCCTACAACTAGGCCTGCCGCGATAAGCAATAAATCGATTAATTGCTGCGATAATTAAAATTAATGCAATGATTTTGACGGGCGCGATTAATTGCTATTTGCGCGTTTGTTTTAATGAGGCGGAACCAGTGCCGCTTGTCAGTCACTGTCCGTGTTGGGAGGCGGGCCGCTGACGTTACTAGAGTACAGCACGGGAGCTCCGTGGGGCAACACCACAGCTTAACTACATTTCTCAATAGTGTTGCTCCTTTTAACCAAGTAGCATTATTTGTAGTGTAACGTTAGCTATTTTTAGACCCAAGTAGTTACTCGCTACTGCCCGGAGAAACTGGACTGCTAAATAAAGATGAAAGATAGAGCGTTGATTCTCATTCCATGCTAACAACATTAGCTAAATAACTAACAAACGAAATACAACGTATAGCATAGCTACAAGTACAACACAGAATAACGTTAATACAATTACATGCATCATTGTTTACAATGAACGGGTGGGGCTAGTCAAAGGACTGGACACGGGGACAAGTTAAACATGAATTAATTTATTATAACACTCCGGTAGTTTCGAGTCGTGCTGCAGTGCTTACGCACCACAGCTATTCTATTATATACTGCTTTGACGCTTCCTCCTCATCGTTGATTGCCTGTAGTAGCTGCATCTAACGTTAGTAGCTAACGTTAAAACTAACCTAAAGTTAGTTGTTCACCAACAATCTCAACATTTGTTATTAGCTCAAAAACAACCGGACGAGACAAGTTGTCGGCTCATATGTTCTGCTTAGGATAATCACAACAATACTTCCGGTCCGGTCGGTGGGCTTCAAAATAAAAGTCTAAAACCGGAAAAGACGGAGCGGTGGGCTTCAAAATAAAAGTTTTGGGAAATAAATTTCTCAAAAAAAATTCTCTAACCAGTCGCAATAATATCGCTTATCGCGATATTTTCGGGGGCAATTAATCGCCCAGCAAAATGTGTTATCGTGGCAGGCCTACCTACAACCATCAGAACCGGGGAGGATCCGGGCCCCCCCCTAGCGAGGGACGGGAGGGAGATCAGACCCTGACTGTGCAAAGAGGGTTTAGCGCCTCAAACGTACAGGGTGAGCAGACCGTGGGACTTACCTTTGTTAAGAAGGGCCCGCGACTACTCAGACGCGCATCCCACACGCCACCAGGGAACGGACGTGAGCAAAACCCCCGTCACAGCCCCCAACATCGCGGGGTCGGAGTCAAAACCCCAACCCTGTGGCAAGCCCGTAGCAGCGGAGCGCGGAGGAGGTCCCAGCCCTAGGCCACAACCCGAGGACTAGGACCCCCTGAAAAAGGAGCCTGGTGAGGCCAACGAGGCTGCGGCATCGAGACCCCACCAGACGGTCACTGGTGACACCACCCCCCACATCGCCAGCGTATCGGACAGGGCCTAAATCAGGTGAAGGCCCTTCCCCCCTTGGCACGCCGCTCTGAAGCGCTCTCAAGGAGGCTTCCCCCCCACAATACTGTGGGGCCAGCCGGGCGTGCCGGGGAGACAACCCTCCACGGAGGTTGACCCCTCAATCCAGGCAAACAGGTCCCAAGAGCAGAACTCGACCTGTGCCCGGAGCACTGCGGGAGCACTTACAGGCGCCTAAGGGGTCTACTGTAAGAACAGTAGAACCCCCCCTGCCAATGTTTGATCTACTCCGTCATCTCCCCCCGGAGATGTACGTGAGCCGTCGAGTCTAACCTAGTGCACTGGCGCTCGGTAGAGACAACAAATCTCCTTCCCAGCCGCCCGCATAAAAAAACGCCGTTTTATGATGTTGGGCAACCAAGGCTCGCCGGCCCACAAAGCATATTCAATCATTGAAAAAACACCCTGGGCCGGCGCTGATCGGTCTCGTAAGACCATACTGTAGAAATCGTCGGAAAGGAGAGACGCACAATTTCTATCTTGCAACCACACCAAGTAAGTAGTGTGTCATTTATTATCTTCTTAGCACAAGTGACAGCTGTCAGATCTATGCCGTGCTAAACTCTGACAGCTCCGCGTCACCAAAAACATTTTATGAATGACATTCCACCAGCGCGTCTTCTCTAAGCCCAACCCCCAACCAACCTCATTAAAGTGACAGTGCCCCATCAATACATCAAAACAATCTAATGGTGAATTATGTCCATAGCACCCACTACATACGTCCCCCCAGAATTCATCATAACAAAAGAAGTCAATGAACAGGAGGGCGGAGAACCCTGCCATAACGGCTCCGCCTGACCCCTGTAGCGGCCGGCACCGCTGTAGGGAAAACCTTAAGGGCCCTACGGCCACTCGGCCACTCGGGCACCGCTCCCTCTTTAGTGACTCTGTGCCCCAGGAAGTCAATGGTCGACCGCCCAAACTGGCATTTGGCCGGGTTGACTATCAGTCCATGCTCATTTAGCCGCTCAAAAAGCATCCTGAGGTGGGACATGTGCTCAGCCTTAGAGGCGCTGGCTATGAGGATATCATCCAAGTATACAAAAATAAAATCCAAGTCTCGTAGCATAGAGTCCATAAGGCGCTGGAACGTCTGTGCAGCGTTTTTGAGGCCGAATGGCATGCGCAGAAACTCAAATAGTCCAAATGGAGTTATGACTGCTGTTTTGGGGACATCCAGCGGTTGGACGGGCACCTGATGATACCCACGCACAAGGTCCACCTTGGAAAACATTAATTTCCCTGAAAGGCGGGCAGAAAAGTCCTGAATGTGCGGGACTGGGTACCGGTCCGGCGTCGTAGCATCGTTGAGCCGGCGGTAATCCCCACACGGGCGCCACCCGCCTCCCGGCTTGGGGACAATGTGGAGGGGGGAGGCCCATGGGCTGTCGGAGCGACGGACAATGCCGAGGCGTTCCATGTTCTCGAACTCTGCCTTGGCAATGCTGAGCTTGACCGGGTCGAGGCGCCGAGCCCGGGCATAGACTGGAGGGCCGGTCGTGGCGATATGATGTTCCACTCCATGCTTGGCTGTAGATGATGAGAACGTGGGCCGCGTGAAGCCCGGGAACTCGGCGAGAAGGTGTTGAAACTCATCTGCGGCGGAGAGCATGCTAGAGAGTCCGATGGAGTCTGCACCCCCAAGCGCACCAGCATAAGAGCAGAATGTAATGGCATCAATTAAGCGGCAATTTTTAACATCCACTAACAGTCCATAATCACACAAAAAATCAGCGCCTAGAAGAGGGACGGCTACATTAGCTGTGATAAAGTCCCAGCCAAACCGTTGGCCACTAAAACACATTTCGACATACCTGGTGCCGTATGTGCGGATGGGGGTGCCGTTGGCGGCCTCCATGGGGGGTCCGTGTCCGCCGGATAGGATGTCCACTCTAGAAGCCGGCAAGACGCTCCTCTGCGCGCCCGTGTCGCACATGAAACGCCGCCCGGAGATGGTGTCCTGGACAAACAGTAGCCTGCCAGCCTGACCGACGCTCATGGCCACTAACGAGCGCCGGCCCGGGCATTTCCCGGCCCACTGAAGCTGCACGGCGGGCGGCACTGCTTGGCTTTAGGTCCAAACCGTGCATGATAATAACACAGCCCCGCGTTCGCGTCACGCTGCTGGCGAGGGGCTGTCGCTGCGGCGGTGAAGTTCCAGTCTCCCGGCGGTGAAACAAAGGCTTGGGTTGGGAAAACTGCCGCTGCACAGTGCTGTTGACCAGCCAAAAAAAACGTATCAGCCTCCTCGGCCAGAGCGCGGCAATCGTCTATAGTGGTGTTGGCCAGAGCGGCCCGAACCGGAGAAGGCAGCTGACGCAGGAAAAGTTGCATGAAAAGGAAATCAGGCTTGTGCTCTCCCAATAAATCCAGCATCCTATCCATGAGCTCCGATGGCTTGCTATCACCGAGCCCTTGCAAAGAAAACAATCGGCTGGCCCGCTCGGTATCGGAAAGTTCGAATGTCTTTAACAGATGAGACTTGATCGTGAGATATTTATCTCGAGCCGGAGGGTTCTTTAGGAGGCTCACCACTCTGCTGGCTGTCGAACTTCCCAGGGCTGATACCACATAATAATATCTTGTTGTATCCGAGGTAATCTCACGCAGCTCGAACTGTGCCTCCGTTTGCGCAAACCATGCCGAGGCTGACGACTCCCAGAACTCAGGTAATTTCAGTGAAACTGCGTTCGTAGACATGTTGCCGCGGAAGCGTCTTCAAAACGTATAACAGGGTCACCACTGTAGAAATCGTCGGAAAGGAGAGACGCACAATTTCTATCTTGCAACCACACCAAGTAAGTAGTGTGTCATTTATTATCTTCTTAGCACAAGTGACAGCTGTCAGATCTATGCCGTGCTAAACTCTGACAGCTCCGCGTCACCAAAAACATTTTACGAATGACATTCCACCAGCGCGTCTTCTCTAAGCCCAACCCCCAACCAACCTCATTAAAGTGACAGTGCCCCATCAATACATCAAAACAATCTAATGGTGAATTATGTCCATAGCACCCACTACAATACGCTGATTTCATAAACAGCGTATATGCTCGCAAAGAACCAGAGAACAGTGACGGCGAATTTCCAACCAGAAAGAGCCTCACAACATTTCCCCTTGCTGTCTGGGACGAGCAGCAGGGAGCCGGTCTACAAGACACAGACACGGGTCCTCACATGACGAGCATGGGAATAACAACCGCGTCAATTCTGCTCCTTATGTAAGAGGGGAAGACAGCGGTTTTCCCAGAGAGACCTCAACGTGAGTAAACAATTGAAAAAGGTTCATGTAACACATTGGACCAATACTCTCTGAGGAGGAGGCTCTGAAAACTCTGAGGAGGCTCCCTCACTGAGAGGGAGGTTCTGAAACTCAGAGGAGGCTCTGAAACTCGGAGATTGCGCTCATCACCAATGCAAGAGACTCCGGTCTCGAATCCCGGTGTCAGCATTGCCTGTGGCTTGGGCCAGTCGTCATACTATCTCAATTGACAGAGGTAGCGGGTGGAAGTCGATGGGTGGGGATTGGACGATGTGGACAGCGACTCCTACAGGTCGGTTGGGTGACGCCTGCACAGCAGAGACAGGAAATATCGCGGGCAGCGTGAGCCTCCCACACGTTACTCCTCGCTACTGAGAGTCCACGCTGTCTGGTGAAAAGATGCGACAGGCTGCCTCCTCGTGTATCCTCACTACAGCCGACCAGTGGGAGGCATAGTCTAGCAACGTTCAAGACAGGGGAGGGGAGATTTGGCAATACAAAATTGGGATGGGAGAAAAATAGAAAAAATAAGGAGAAAAGGTGGATAAAAAAAAATAAATACTATTATCTTGGAAATGCATGATGTTTAGCGTGTAATAAACTACAAACTACAGCGTGTGGAAACAAACTATTATTCCCATGCTGGACTACAAGTAATGTTTGTCAAAATGAGCCACACCGTGTCTCTACAGCTATAATACAGAACACAAACACAGCTTCGCAAACATAGTGCAACGACCACGGAAACGACTAGATGGTAACTTTAACCAAACAGCGTGGCAGTCAAAGTGTTAACGCTGGCCCCAAACAGTGCAGATGGTGAAATCTAGTGGCCGTGAATGAGTTAATGACCAACATTGTTGCATTCTTTACCAAATAATTGAGGGAGACTGAGATTTGGAGTTGTCAGATGATGAGAGATTAGGACTTTGTACGAGGGACAGAAGAGCATGATGTGTACCAAATGCAAGATGTTTCTCTGCATTACCAAACAGAGAAAATGCTTCCAGGAGTAAAATAGAAAATGCAAAGTAAGAAATTAAGCACAATGAAGAATGGAGAATTTATGTTAGCCAAATAACTCAATTACAATAATAGATATAGATAAAATATTTTTATTTCATATTTGTTAAAGAAATAATTATTTATTTACTATTCTACAGCCATTTTCTACATTAACACATTGGTCGCCAACAACGTCGTAATTCGTTATTGCCCGCCATGCGTTGAACGCCAACAACATGGTAATTCGTTGTTGGGATCAATATTTCATTTTTTTTTTTTTCATAATTCATCCAGCCTGCCTCCGGGACTGCAGCGGCACCCTGTCTGATATTGCAACGCCTCAATACCGCCGCCTGGTGGATGATCAGGCGAGTTACACTCCACACCAAACTGGAAGTGGCGCTGGTGCATCGAGGAAATCCCTCCGGCAGTACTATCTTGTTACGTGGATCAGGACACAATCGAGTGCATTGGGATCGTTTTCTAAACGCAATAATCTATATGATTTCGGCATTTATTGCGTCATACAAACGGGAAATGGATCTAGCAGATCGACTTCAAATAATTGGAATATTTTTCCTCCAGTCTTATCGGCAAACGGTAAGCGGGATATAACGTTATTTTCAGCTTGATTGTCCATTTCTTTGTTTGCAATCCATCTGATCAATATATCAACCCATACTAAATAAAGCTGTTACTGACGATCAAGGAATTTTAAACGACCCCCCCCCCCTTTCCTTCACGCATGATGAAGCATAATGTATACCAATCATATACATTTGAATTTTTTAATATAGCGTGTATAGGAAAGAAACACCAATCGATAATCTATCATATGCTTCAGGGCCTATAACTCGCGTTTTTGGAATTACAGCAGAAAAGCTTAAAAACATACTTATATTCTCGACGGTATTAACACAACAATGTATGAATGAAAAAATATAACGTTCCCACATCCGGAACAATAGATACCCGATGTTGAATGGGCCATAGTAATGTCAATATAGCTATAATATTTAAAAAATTAAGAAGGTAAGGCAAAGAAGGTAAACATCTCCATTGGCTTACAGCGGTGGCAGACTGGGTATAATGATGGGCATACTGCGTGGCAATCAAAGTGTTAAGTTTGGTCGTCTTTTTACACGAAGATGGTCTTGGTGTCCACTACACTGGACATGCTGTAAAATTAAAAAAATATATAAATTTTTTTAAAGTCTAAATTGTAAAATGTTTTATTAGCCCTAATAGGTAGGAAATCACAAACAAATATAATTGTGAGGACACTTTTCTTTCCTCGGTTCCCAGGAGGATAATATACAACACCTGTAGCTCAACTGCAAAAACTGCTTTTTTTTATTTGATTAGATTTGTATTTGGACATTTTAAAAAACATCATAAAAACTAATTATCTTGACCAATTTGTATTCCTGAGGATATCACCTAAAAGCATTAATTAAAACACTTATTTCCAAGGTGGTCCTCGATGGAAGACATAAAAACATAAAAACACAGCACATATAGCCTACTCAATTGCACATTTTTGTTCAACTGCAAAAATGTATGCCTACTTATACAACGGCATGCAAATTTCTCGATTCTGATTGGCTGAAACAGTCCATTTACACGTCTTTATTGGCAACAATCCACGGTCCTGGGCTCAGGACCCGCCCACAACCGAATCACATATCACTCCGCCGGCTCACTCCGGGAGAAAACAAGATCGCGGACAACAAATGGATATGTTGATAGCGCCATAACGACTAAATATGAAGCGATTCTGTCACTGCGAATGTGTTAGTCCTTTAAACAATGTTGGATGATGTAATTGATGGGTCTTGAGTCATTCTAGAACAAAAGAAAAATCGTGATTTGATTGATTGATTAATTTGCATTTTTCTTTTCAATTTCTTTTTCCTTCTCTCTGACTGTCAGCGCTAGCTCTAGTCTCCACCCACCGCCACCCCCCCCCCCCCCCCCCCCCCCCCACACACACACACACACACACACACACACTCCTGTCTGCAACGCGGGTCAGACTGAGAGAGAGCTGGGTGCTGCGCTGTTCTAAGTGAGCATGGCCTATTGAGTTGATTGATTGATTGATTGCTAATTTTATTACTGTACGCTTGGTTTCCAACTGGTTAAGTTTAGGCCCTCTACAGTAGGTTTAAAAAAATAAATAAAAAAATAGGGCGAAGAAAACGTTTTTTTCCTATAGGGCAAAGAAAACTTTTTAATTTGTTGTTTTAATTTGTTTGTTTTTTCAATAAATCTTCAATTAATGTGTGTTTATTGTATAGAAATAAGGTTGGATGAATGTGGCAGTTGTATAAAAGCTTTAAACCACTTGCAGTCGTGATTTGTGAACAATAAACCATGCCTAGGGGGGTCTAACGACCACCCCTAGGCATGGTTTATTGTTCACAAACCACTCCTGCGCGTGATGTAATGCTTAATTATGTATTAGCCTACAGGGAAAAACACATTCACAACAGGCAGCAACGTTTATTTTCAGCCAAGTATGGTAATAAGGTAACTATTCAGTGGCGTCGCGTGGGTAAAATAACAGGGGAAGCCAAAAAAGAATTATAAAAAAAAATTATTAAATATTTTTATTAATATTTTTTTTTTTTTATTTAAGTCAAGCAGTATGGCTCGGCGGCCAGTCAAACTTTATTTTTATTTATTTAACAGATTTTAACAGCGTTTTTAAAATCACGCAACATTTTCAGGGTCGCGAGCCGACCTTTTCCCCTCGTTTTCGATGATGGAAGTGATTTAGGAAAAGCTTCGGCACGCCGAGAGGTACCCGTGGATTTAATCTCGCGAGGATCGGGGCAATATTCGGCCCGTGGGAGCAGTCACGGGTTAATACAATGTTCAGAGTGCAGAGGGGAGGTGTGCAGAGGGGAATCCACACTCTTCTCACAGCCCCGTTTTAAACTTTTAGGGTGTGGCAGTCAGCTCGAATCTGATTGGCTAGGATCGGTTTTGGACTCTACATACATGAATCACATGGTTGAGGCTGGAGAAAGAGACCTACCCCCCCCCTCCTCTCCTCTATAACTGCAGTGAGCACAGTGAGTCTGACAGTGTGTTAGAGGGAGTGAGAAGGAGAAGAGGGAGACATTTAAATGAAAAAGATGAAAAAATTAAAAAGAATGTAAACTATATTAAAAAATTATATATATATATATATATATATATATATATATATATATATATATATTTTTGTTTTTTTTTTTTTTTTCATATTTGATACTTGATATTAATTCATATTTTAATAGGGAGGCCTGGCTTCCGTTGGCTTCCATAAGGATTTGCCACTGTAACTATTAGGATATATATAATACTGTACCAATATGGTGTAGAATAAATAGTATGATTTAGTTATATTATAATAAAATAGAAATTAGATAGTATATAGAAGTATAATACATTATATAAGTGTGTGTGTGTGGGGGTGTGTGTGTGTAAATGAATTAACCTAAATATGTAGTTTGACTGATAGATAGACAAAATGGGTTTATTTATGTTGATTTAATTTGGTTGTGTTGATGTTAAATTTTTATTTATTTTTTGCAAAATGGGTATATTCTGTTTGGTTTTACACAATATGTCTATCGGTGTGTTGTACGTGTGTAGGGGCAGGTATATATAAGATTTTTTCTTCTTCCTGTTCCTTTCGGCCATGGTATTTTTTGTGAATTATGTGAATATGTACTGTTGGACTGTGGTGATTCCATGTACGGATAAATAAAATGATGATGATGATGATGATATATATGGTATGGATTACTTACTGTTATAACTTATTACTATCTGTGGTAGCTCTAGTCTCCACCTACACAAATTGTTTTTGTGCTGTCAATTGAGCATGCACCTTCACGTGGTCGTGGTAGGCACATTAACTGTAGGTCAAACTCCCCAAACAAACAAGCACACCATTGATTTAATTGCCATATAAATCACATAAAAATATCTAACTATTAGTCCTCTCTGAACATGAATATAAAACAAAAAGGTGATCTATTAACTGTGTAAACATTATGCAATATTCATCATTGATATTTGAATACTTGAAATCTGTATGAACTGAGTAGTTAGTATCAATCATTAATTGAATAAACAACTATTTGCTCATTACCAGTAATGTATTGTTTAAATTGTACAGCTTTTTTCACATCTTTGTCAGGGAATTCCAACAATTCTGGACCTGAATGTACCAGTTAATTGTAATCATCTCTCCTCTCCTTATTAAGCCAGGTTGTGGAGGAGAGAGACAGGGATGAACAGGCTATAGAAGACTACTATGCCCATCCTGAGCCTGCTATGATGCAGGTGTTTTTACATCACCACCCAAAACAAGATTCAGCCAAGAGCGAGTGAGTACACTGGTCCACTTGCACTGGTACACTTGTCCATGGCATTTACTACCCAGCTTTGTAGTGGTTTGGGGGAATAGTACAGTAGGTACGCATATTTAAGGAGCCCCAAGGATGGTGTACTGGTGGGTGGTGTCCGATCGATTGTGGTGGGCCGGTCGGGGCCAAAAATGCCAGGGCAGATTTTTTGTCCCAGACAGTCCAGCCCTGCATGGGATATAGTATAATAAATTATGTCAGGATTTTGGACCCCTAACCCTATTTCCTACTTATCAATAATGGTGGAGTTCTTTCTCAACACAGTTTGTGCTGTTCTTCATACTGGACACCTGCACCTCTGGCTAGTTAGGGTTAGTCACAATTCGAATGCAAAATTTATGTCAAGGTTTGTACAGACAGGAGTGTGGCCCGGTTGACTTTGCATTTGTTTTTGTGGCTAACTAGCTGGAGCTACTGGTATCCAGTATGAAGAACGGGGTGGACTGTGATGAGAAAGGACTCTACTGATCAAGAACATGACAAGTAGGATATAGGGATAGGGGTCCAAAATTCTGAAATTACCCTTTAAAGGAACACACCACCATTATGGGAAATGTGATTACAGTCTTCTCCAGAGTCAGACAAGAAGATAGATTCCAATTTCCTCTCTGTGCGTTCAGTAGAAAGCTATCGAGCTCCAAGCTAGCCTAGCTTAGCACAAATTAATTAAAGCAGATACGGACCACTAACCAGTAACCAAGCTTAAATCTGAGAGAGAGGTGTATTTGGCCAACAGCTGGGCTAGTGGTCCGTATCCGCTTCCATTCATTTGTGCTAAGCTATGGTAGCTTGCAGCCGGATAGCTTTCTACTGAACACACAGAGAGGAAATTGTTATCTATCTTCTTGTCTGACTCTGGAGAAGACGGTAAGCGCATTTCCCATAATGTTGGCGTGTTCCTTTAAAGGGGAACTATTTTACTATTTCTTTCACTATTTGGGCACTTTTACACAATTCATGTGAGTCTATGGAACACCTCTGTAATATATATATTTTTTTTATTCATTGTTATGTATTTCTAATCAAGTCCTCAAAAACAGCATTTTTCTACCTCAAGATCTCAAGCTGTTTTGAGCCTGGGCTCCAACCACTGCGCCACTTCCCCGCCGCCTGAACATTAACATGCAGCGGTGTCTTTCTGACATCACATATAGGGCACATTTTCAAATGACTCAGTTCAGTGAGGGTGAATATTGTGAGAGGAGAATTGGAAGAATGCGCCAATATGAGAATTTTGAGACATAGATCATATTAATATAAGTTCACATAGCTAGGAAACAATGCTAAACACTCAAAAAGGCCATTTATAAGATAGTTCCCCTTTAAGGTCTCACATTTCTTTTTTAACATCTTTCCAAATGTCAGCCATTACAATCACATCAACAATTTTAAAGAGGTCTTTCTGTGTGACTGTATTCGTTTGCAGAAGGACAATAATGTATGACTACGCAGTTGATGGAACCCTACGACCATTAGTCAAGTCAGAGTTTGTTTAGCAGAGGACAGCCCCACCTCAGACACAATGAATCACTCTCTGAGCCTCAACCCATCCCCTGGACGTCATGCTGCAAGAGGGCAAGAAAAGTGTGTCAAGCGCAATTCCAAATTTAGCCCTGAATTAAATGATAGTCTGCGGACATCATGGTTCCATGACAAAGGAAGCATACATGCGTGCAAAGCTACAATGTTAGATTGCAACAAAAAAGGAAAAGTAGTCAGGATACACACACACACATCCAACAAGGACACATATAGTGTCATAGATATGAAGCGTTTTACACAAAGTGCATTTCCCATCTGCCGCCACTAGGGGCAGAACGACTAACTGTGAGTGAGTGAGTTACGGAGTTACTGCTTGAGTGAGTTGGTGACCTACTGTCACAGAGATACTGCTTTGCATCTAAAAAATACGTGCAAGGCGCAGGACTTAGGAACTAGCAAAATAATAACGATAGAGTCCGCACAACATTCTAGAATGCTCCCAAAATCATTTATCCCATCGACGTTTTTCGACCACGCTGGAACCCTACCTAGATCACTCAATTCCCTGTGAGGACTGTTGTGAGTACATTGTAAATAAAACAGAAGAAACACTCAGAAGGAGCACCTCCCGCTGTGCTCTGTGGTGTCGGTTGGCCGGTGCCCGTGTGCCACGCATCTGCTCCATCACTTCCTCTGTCAGTTGGACAAACTGCAACACTGGAAGTGTCACTCAACCCAACTGCACTTTACTGCACCTGGATAATACTTGCCCATTCTTATGTATATACAAAACACAATATCTGATATAATATCCATATAGCCTACAACAGTGCTGTATATGCTTTGAAACCTCACTAGACAAATCTAATATTAGGCCAAGAACATGCTAGTCCTTCCTAAGTCCTCTTCTCCCCTTGTTGGCCTGTCTGTGTGACTGGTCTGCTGTTATTATTAATGCCTGTCTGTGTGACTGGTCTGCTGTTATTATTAATGCCTGTCTGTGTAACTGGTGTGCTGTGGAGCAATGTCATGTCCGTGTTGTTTACTGTCTTGAGGTGTCCTGTATACACTTGCATGTCTGGTATGCATTAATGGTGGAAAATAGTGTCCCTTTGTAGGACGATCAACCATCTATCTTACAAAAAAAAATAAAAAAATAGGACTTCAATATTTTTTGGGTGATAGCTGTATCAATAGTAACACAGTCATACCAGAAGTATACTTAACGGAGCATGGGTCTGTCAAAGTTACTATATCTACAAAACCTTCTGTTTAATCATCTTCCATTTATTAATTTGCTTAGATTTTTCAGGTCTGGTCAATTTTAGCAAGGTGTTATTCACAGTCAAAGATATACATTTTTTGTATTGATATTCTCATTTGGTTCATTCCCTGAGATCCATAGATGTCCCTAGAATCAGATACCAAGAACATGCAAATGGACCATATTAAAAAAGTCTCTAAATGTGTATTCTACGTTCTTATGGAATGAATGAGATAAAAAAAATAAAGTTATACAATTTATTAATTTTTTCGTTTTTTATTCATTTTGAGTCAATTTTTATAACGCGATAATTTTCGGTGTAATTAATTAATCTAATTAACGCGATAAACTGACAGCCCTGATAGAACACTTATGGTGCCTTACTAACTAACAGTAACTCCAACTGTTACTGAAGGTTCTGATGATACCGGTACGACGATGTCCGAGTAACGGGATAAGATGCATGACATGTTCCATGTTAAGATGTATGACAGGGACAGTAGGTGCTCTATGATAAGATGTATAACAGGGACAGTAGGTGCTCCATGTTAAGATGTATAACATGGACAGTAGGTGCTCCATGTTAAGATGTATAACAGGGACAGTAGGTGCTCCATGATAAGATGTATAACAGGGACAGTAGGTGCTCCATGATAAGATGTATAACAGGGACAGTAGGTGCTCCATGTTAAGATGTATAACAGGGACAGTAGGTGCTCCATGTTAAGATGTATAACAGGGACAGTAGGTGTTCCATGTTAAGATGTATAACAGGGACAGTAGGTGCTCCATGATAAGATGTATAACAGGGACAGTAGGTGCTCTATGTTAAGTGTGACTATGTATGACTAGACTAGAAGTCTTTATTTGTCATGCAGTTTAACACACACACGCAAGATGGGCGACCCACAGGAACACACACACACATGCACTGAGTGCAGTGGCGGTTGGAATGCCCCACGGGCCCCGAGGCGAGATTGACAGCTCGGCCCCCCCCCCCCCCCCCGATATTTATTGTATAAAAAAAAAAAAAAAAAAAAATCCAACATGAAACAAAACATATCACAATACAATAATAATACGTCAAATGTATATACTCTCTTTTCTGGACTCTTTTCGTATCACAAACAGTACTGTATTTGCAAATCTGGTATGTCATGTATAGATGTAGCACTACTGTCTATCTGTATGTCATTATGTTATAATGAATTGAAAATGGGGGACCCTGATGTAAACAAGACGAAAGTGTTTCTCTGGTCTGCATCCCCTTAACAATTGTATGTATTGAGCTGTACTGTATTGTACCCATTCTGCAATCTGTTAAATAAAGTTTTCATTCATTCACCATGACATGTTTAGGTATTTGGCCAGATCCAGCTTGTCTGTGATGAGAGTGTTTTCTGTCTTTATGATTGACTATCATCATTAGATATTTCAGTTTCGTTATTACAGTAGCTGGCTAACAGTACGTTAGTTGACTAATACCAGAGTCAGAATTGGGTAATATGCCGACTACTGGCAGTGATGCGACCTATGTTACCACATAACTTTTGTCATCTCTGGTACTATGCAGTGCACTATGCAAAACGGCAAAGAGATAGGTAACGTTCGTTAAGTGCCAAATTACCATCATCATGATACACCCTCACATAATTCACAAAGTGTTCACATGCGCCACCCATGTGGTAACCTAGAAATACCATAGATTGTGGCTAGGTGGTAACGTATATGTTTTCTATGATCACTATGAATTGAAAATGGGGGACCCTGATGTAAACAAGACAAACGTCTTTCTCTGGTCTGCATCCCCTTAACGAGCCGTACTGTATTGTACCCATTCTGCAATCTGTTAAATAAAGTTTTCATTCATTCATTCACATTACGTTAGTTAGCATCCAAGCTAGCGTGATAACGTTAGTAGTACTAGGTAGCTTACCTGCAATAATGTTGTCATCGTCCTGGACAGATAAGACTTGTTAAATCATAATATATCCACACTTTGTGCTGGTAAATGTCCCCTTTAGCTGCTCGGCGTCGTCGGATTTTAATACACCACGGTGGTGATGTGGGGGACCCTGATGTAAACAAGACGAAAGTCTTTCTCTGGTCTGCATCCCCTTAACAATTGTATGTATTGAGCTGTACTGTACTGTACCCATTCTGCAATCTGTTAATAAAGTTTTCATTCATTCATGTTTCAGGTGACTTATTATGTTGTGTTTCTCTGATGTCGCGTTCACTTTACGTGGGAAGAAGCGGAAGAACCAGAGGACATCTCGTTGCTACAACTAGGAAGCCTTCACGCATTGACTCGTTCAAAACGCCCACATCCATACTTCCGCAATTCGTGACGCGAAGTGGGAGATATCGGGGTCTATAAAAAATCCCATATGTCCTAGTAGGAATTACAACTAGGAGGCTGACGTGAATGGTTTTTCCCAGTCGGAAGCTGATTCTTCCGATTCTTCCCACGTAACGTGAACGCGACATCAGAGAAAAATATCAGCTCCGCGCTGCTTGTGAGATTTACGTGGCTACGTCACAGCCAAGGAAAGGGAGCGCTGGATTTGTGCAAAACGCCCTGTTCCTAAACCACACGCTATCAGTCGTACTCGTACCACAGTACTGGCAAAACGGGAGGAGCCTAGAATCAAAACAAACGCACCAGTCCCAGTTGCCGTTACCACCAGTTGTGTTCGATCCAGTCCCACACGCGAACGGCAACTCCATTCAGTCCCGGGCCTGGGCCCGGGGCCGGAGGGGGGGCCGGGGCCCGGGCCCCCCCTCCCGCCAGACGGTGGGCGGGCCCTAAGGCCGCTGCCTCCCCTGCCGCGCCTATAGCTCCGCCCCTGACTGAGTCGCTGATGAAATGTCTCTCTGCACTTTTCCCATCCCGTTGTCCTTCCCCCCATGGGCAGCCGGGAGCAGATAGGGCGTCAACGTGAGCCGTGCCCCCGGGGACCAATCCAAGTGCTCCTGTCCGTCTTCGTCAAGGACGCCACAGCGTTAGCGATCTGTTGTGCATGGTTTTCCATTGGGTTTATCTTATCGGGGGGGAAACCCTTGCGAGCACGGGGAGAACATGCAAACTCCACACAGAAAGGCCTGGGAGATACCCCACCTGAGTACCTGGCATCATGGAAACCTGGTCCCCAAGCGGGAATCGAACCCTGGACCTTCTTGCTGTGAGGCGACAGTGTTCCCTCCTCTTCCTCATCCTCCTCCGCTTCATCATCTCCTTTGTCTTCTTCGTCTTCTTCCTCTCCTTCATCTTCATCATCTGCTACTGCCTCACCCTCGTCCTCTCCACCTGTTTTCTCCGTCTCAGTGGCTTCTCCTCCGTCGTTTCCACTCTTCTTGGCAGCCCCACCGGTCTCACCTCTCGTACCCTGCTCCTCGTAGCGCTTCCAGGGCGTGCATGTACACTGCTCGTACTTTTCATCACATCCCCTGCACTTTCGTTCAGTGTCACACTCTCGAGCGTAGTGACCTTGCTGGGCACATTTGTGACATTTGAAGTCCGGGCAATCTCTCAGGACGTGACCAGGCTGAAGACACAGCCTACAAACTCGCACCTGCCTATTATGGATCACTCGAAAATGTTCCATCCCCTGTTGAGTCTCAAACCGGGTCGAATACGGCAGGGATTTGACATACTCAGTGAACTTCACTTTTACGAACCTTGTGCCGTCTATAATGTCCGTTCCAGGCCACGTCCTTCTCTTGATCTGCGTTACCGCCGCCACTCCCCATAGCTTCAGTTTCTCGAGAATGTCCTCATCCGTTACGTATAAAGGCAGACCCAAAAAAGAGACGACAACCTCATCGTTCGACAGTTCTGTTGCCATTATTCTACTGTCCTTGATTTTAAATCCGTCCATCAGTTTCTCCTTCACCTTCTCATCCATCAACATGATTTCATACTTCTTGGGCGTCTTGTATCGACATCCAATGACAGTCCCACACTCCGACTTTATCGCCCTCAAAAGCTCCATCATTGTGACTCTATCAGGCCCCTCAATGTCTACCTCAACTGTTAATCTTAACTCATATTTTCGTTCATTCATTTCATCCGTCTGTCTCGGAATCCGCCCACCGTTCCATGATAAGATGTATAACAGGGACAGTAGGTGCTCCATGATAAGATGTATAACAGGGACAGTAGGTGCTCCATGATAAGATGTATAACAGGGACAGTAGGTGCTCCATGATAAGATGTATAACAGGGACAGTAGGTGCTCCATGATAAGATGTATAACAGGGACAGTAGGTGCTCCATGTTTTTTTTTTGATCCACTTTTTCTCCCATTTTCTATATTTTCTCCCATCCCAATTTCGTATCATCCAATTCAACCCTCCCCTGTCACGGACGCTGTTTCTTGCCTCCCACAAGCCGGCTGCAATGTGGACTAAGTCATACATAGCACAAGTCCCCTCCGGTACTTGAGGTAACAGCAGTCGCATCTTTTCACCTGCGCAGCTCGATCTCTCAGTGGCGAGGAGTAACGCGTGGGAGGCTCACGCTGCCCCCGACACTTCCTGATTCTACTGCGCAGGCGCACCAACCGACCTGTAGGAGTCACTGTCCACAACGCCCGATCCCCACCCATCAGTTTCCCACCCCCTAATACGGCCAATGTGTATTAGTACGGACGACCAGCTAAACTGAAAGCAAATGTGGAGCGCTGGGCTCGAACTGACGAGCCCAGCGTCTCCAGCATTTCGTGGCGAGCGCCTTGCCCACTACGCCACGTAGCCGCCCAAGTAGGTGCTCCATGTTAAGATGTATAACAGGGACAGTAGGTGCTCCATGTTAAGATGTATAACAGGGACAGTAGGTGCTCCATGTTAAGATGTATAACAGGGACAGTAGGTGCTACATAAGATGTATAACAGGGACAGTAGGTGCTCCATGTTAAGATGTATAACAGGGACAGTAGGTGCTCCATGTTAAGATGTATGACTAGACTAGAAGTCTTTATTTGTCATGCAGTTTAACACACACACACGCGAGATGGGCGACCCACAGGAACACACACACACATGCACTGAGTCGCTGATGAAATGTCTCTCTGCACTTTTCCCATCCCGTTGTCCTTCCCCCCATGCAGGGCTGTACAGTGCGACGAGATGGTCGCGAATTGCCCCTTTAATTGGCCGTTGCGATTGGTAAATATTATCTGGGGGCGAGCTTGCGAGCAGTGCTTTCAAGCCTTGCATTCGCATTTCACTCCTAAATTATCCAAGGCGTGTGATGACGCCACTCACGCGAGCTGAGCAGTGAGCACTCAGCAGGTATGATCAGCGGGAACAATCGACTGAGCACTCACTCTGATAGACTGGCTGACTGTCTGATTTAGCTATGAAGAAAAGTAAAGTTAGTATTGCTTCATATTTTCGACGTGTTCGACCTCCTATAGTGAGCCGAACTGAACTGAACTCAGACACACAGAGAGAGCTGCGGCGTCTGCTGCTCCTCCTCCCTCCCGCACCCGTGGCTGTTGTAAACACTAGTCTCTAGTGGGACACTGGGACCTCGGTGAGCCTGCCAGCCGGCTAGCTACTGATATCAACAAATCCTCCAGCAAGTCTAGTAGTGCATGATAGCTCGCGTTAGCTTACTGTTCAAAACTAAACGTCCCATTAAACTAAATAGTTCAGATAGCTCCTGATATCAATGTCTTATAAGTTATAACACTGAGTCGATGCGTATTCGAGCTGAGGGCACGCTGAATATAGTCAATAGGGTCCAGCTGCAGCGCCGGAGAATCCTGGCCGTAGCTGGAGGCTACAGTATAGGGTCCAGCTGCAGCTCCGGAGAATCCTGGCCGTAGCTGGAGGCTACTCGAGTACACACAGACAGTGGAGCTGGTTGCATATAGCGAGCATTTTGACTTGTTGCGTGGTGGCGATGTCTCGCAGATAATACAGCTACAAGTATGATTATATAATATATATATTTCTATTAAAAAAATATATACAATTTTTTTTTCTTTTTTTTTTAAATCAAAAACAATCGATATAAATAATGGTAAATAGTTATTTAAAAATGTGCCCCTAAAAAATATTTTTTGCCCCTAAATTTCTCATTTAGGGGCAAGTGTGCCCCTAGTGAAAAAGCTTAGCGTACAGCCCTGCCATGGGCAGCCGGGAGCAGATAGGGCATCAACGTGAGCCGTGCCCCTGGGGACCAATCCAAGTGCTCCTGTCCGTCTTCGTCAAGGACGCCACAGCGTTAGCGATCTGTTGTGCATGTTTTTCCATTGGGTTTATCTTATCGGGGGGAAACCCTTGCGAGCACGGGGAGAACATGCAAACTCCACACAGAAAGGCCTGGGAGATACCCCACCTGAGTACCTGGCATCGTGGAAACCTGGTCCCCAAGCGGGAATCGAACCCTGGACCTTCTTGCTGTGAGGCGACAGTGTTAACCACTACACCACCGTGCCGCTCTATAACAGGGACAGTAGGTGCTCCATGTTAAGAGATGTATAACTGGGACAGTAGGTGCTCCATGATAAGATGTATAACAGGGACAGTAGGTGCGCCATGTTAAGATGTATAACAGGGACAGTAGGTGCTCCATGTTAAGATGTATAACAGGGACAGTAGGTGCTCCATGTTAAGATGTATAACAGTGACAGTAGGTGCTCCATGATAAGATGTATAACAGGGACAGTAGGTGCTCCATGTTAAGATGTATAACAGGGACAGTAGGTGCTCCATGTTAAGATGTATAACAGGGACAGTAGGTGCTCCATGTTAAGATGTATAACAGGGACAGTATGTGCTCCATGTTAAGATGTATAACAGGGACAGTAGGTGCTCCATGTTAAGATGTATAACAGGGACAGTAGGTGCTCCATGTTAAGATGTATAACAGGGACAGTAGGTGCTCCATGTTAAGATGTATAACAGGGACAGTAGGTGCTCCATGTTAAGATGTATAACAGGGACAGTAGGTGCTCCATGTTAAGATGTATAACAGGGACAGTAGGTGCTCCATGTTAAGATGTATAACAGGGACAGTAGGTGCTACATGTTAAGATGTATAACAGGGACAGTAGGTGCTCCATGTTAAGATGTATAACAGGGACAGTAGGTGCTCCATGTTAAGATGTATAACAGGGACAGTAGGTGCTACATGTTAAGATGTATAACAGGGACAGTAGGTGCTCCATGTTAAGATGTATGGAGACTGGAGATATTCTCAGGTTAGCTATAGGTATGTGAAATTACAAAACGAGAAAGATTAGTTTCTACAAATGCAATACCAATGCTAATCCTGAACATGCATGGATTTCGTCTGTCACCATTAATTATACAGACTTAATATTAGGCTAATCCATTACAGTGGTATATTGATATCTGTGCAATTTGGTAACACCAGGTCAAATATTATGTGATTACAGTGTTGTTGTTATTATTACAGAGAGGTGACTGATGCAGAGCCATTCCTCTGGTTCCACATCAGTGCTTTGTGTGAAAGTCTGTCTTTAAACTTAATATTAATATATAAAATAAAAGTCACTGTACTATTACTCAACTCACTCACTACATCACCCACAGCTCTCTCTCTTAAGGCGCTCCCATAGTCCAGCAGACTGTACACAGAGCAGACTCCGCGGATGTCCGCGCGGACGTCCGCGCGGCTATTTGAGCTTTGATCTCAGCGGACAGCAGACCCACAGGTGCGAAGCTCCTATTTCCTGACGCGCGGACATCCGCGCCGCTGACTTGGTGTCACACAAAACGCTGCTCGGCGTTTTGGTTGACATCGAACTGCATTAAATGTGACACTGCTCGAGCGATTGGTGGCGCGAGGAGAGAGATGAGCCCGTGAAGCGCTCTCTCTCTCTCTCTCTCTCTCTCTGCTCTCGCTCTCTCGCTCTCTCTCTCTCTCGCTGATAATGTTCCCTCTGATCTGCCAGTACAGTAGAACAGACAGAATTGTGGGAAATGTAGTAAAACTGGTGCGAGAAATGTAGGAAATAGACCGCGGACGTCCGCTTGACTCCGCTGAGATCTGCTCGACTATGAAAGCTCAAAGAGCCGCGCGGACATCCGCAGAGTCTGCTCTGTGTACAGTCTGCTGGACTATGGGAGCGCCTTTACACACACACACGCGCGCACACACACACGCACGCACACACACCTTTCCTTGATCAGACGTTGGTCGAATGTTTTCTTTTAATCACTATTATGTTTGTTTGTTTGTTTGTTTGTTTTTGCGGGGGGTTGCGTGATGCCATGTCTATTAAAATGTAAAGTAAAGAGAGGACCTATATCTGACGCAGCGGGCTGCTGGGGAAATGTGCACCAAATGCCAATAGCTGATACGCAATATTATATATGTATCCACTTCTCTTTAATGCGCCTGTGATTTAACAGGATGGCAACAACTTCTTACAAGTAACGAGGTCCAGCTACGCGTGGTGGCGGCGGCGAGGAATGCGAGCGGCCGAGCGCGCATGCCGTCTAGACAATTATTATTATATTATATGCATTATTAATATTATTCTTGTTTTTTTTAATGAAACATAGCATTCACTTTCAAATCGCTCACATTATGAATAGCGTAACCTACACCCTCCAATAAAGTCCCCACCCATTGCAATCCAGATCAGCTATCAATCTGTCATTCATAAAGTTGTGTCGGCCAACAGCCCAGTTACAAGTCCAGTTGAAACGTTTGATCATTTTGAAATGCTTTATCATTTCGTGAGCTGTTGTTTATCAATTGTCAAAGAAGTTCAATCACTCCAGCGCAGACAAACTACAGATCATCCTCCATCAAACATTTAAACAATCTGTTTCTACGCATGCAGACCTGTAAAGGTGAGAGCGACTCCTTTGCGCATATGCCCCAGACTAGTGTGTGTGAGGTGTATACTCTCAAAAAGAGTGAGTAAAAAAATTAAAAAAAATTAAGTACATACTTGCACCCAGAAAACAGTCCGTTAACCTTCTGAAACAGCTTGTTGAAGACGGACCATCTTCCATGTCGGATTGCGAGCGCAAAGGGGGAGAGAGAGAGAGAGGAGGAGAAAAGCGCGCCTCTGCTGAAACTTGTGCGTCTGGCGGTCCGCTGCAAACCCAACGATCCGTCCAGACCCGCGTTCAACACGAAGCTCCGAAGGTCCTTTTAGCAGTAGGCTACGATGCCGCGAGCAGTGCTTGAAAAGCACGGTAAAGACGAGAGCAAAATGCCCCCCACCCCACCCCCTCTCACCCCCACCTCCTCTCCCTCCTCCTCCTCCTCCTCCTCCTCCTCCTCCTTCTCCTCCTCCTCCCCACCACCACCACCCCACCTCTCGCCGAGGTGTAGCTAGACAGTCGGTCCGCCTCCTCGGCGCGGCAGCTCTGTGAATGTGTAGAGGATGAAGGGAGGAACAGGAGGGCTGACGGAGGAATGGGAGGAAACACCGCAGGGGGAACTGCTGCTGCTGCTACTCCTCCTGTGTGGCGTCGCCGAAAGGGCTGAACCACATGCCCAATAAGCACACTCTCTCTCCGGAGGCAGGCTGCTCTCTCTCTCTCTATCTCTCTCTCACCCTCTCTATATCCCTCGCTCTCTCTCTCTCTCTCTCTCTGCAGCGTATCTTCTCTCACTGGTGTAGTCAAGGCGCTGTCGTGCGGGGAGCATTTCTTTCAGAATTGGACAGCCTCTGAATATATAGCAACCTCTGAATGTATAACCTGCTGTTGTAGGCTTTTGAGATTTGAGGTTTCTTTTGCCTTCCACATTGGTGGAAATGACAACAGACTATCTCACTGGCGGACTCAGGGGGGGGGGGGGGGGCAGAGGGGGTGATCGTCCCCCCTGGTGCCTCCACGGTTGAAAAACGCAGCTAAAGTGCCCTTTTGAGTGGCGAAAAATGAGAGGGTGTGCCCTATTGGTGCTCTTCCAATGGTCTAAACTTGACCATGTGCCCTCACGGTTAAAGGGGACGCGTGTTGCTTTCTAACAGCGGAGGAGTGCAAGAATGTGACAATTTGACCATGTGACCGCGGCAGCGCGAGAGAGCGGCAGTGCGGAAATAGGCTGTCTATTGCCATTCTCTAAGACAAACGCTAACCTTAACCAGCTCCTTAACAGCGCCTAAACTTAACCGTTCTAACCTTAACCAACTCCGAAACAATGCCTAACCTTAACCTTAACCTTAACCTTAACCATGCCTAACCTTAACCTTAACCATAGAAAGAATATTGCCATTCTCTAAGACAAACTCTAACCTTAACCAGCTCCTTAACAGCGCCTAAACTTAACCGTTCTAACCTTAACCAACTCCGAAACAATGCCTAACCTTAACCTTAACCATAACCATGCCTAACCTTAACCGGCGAAAGAATACACGTTAAAAAATTTTTTTTATGGGATTCGAACTTGTCAACAACGGACCGCAGGACCGCTGCGCTGCCAGGTGAGCTGAGCTTCGAATGAAAATCATGGTGGATTAGGGCTACATAATGCCGCAAGCTCTGCCGCTCCGCTCTGCGGTTGCCGCGCCTGCCGCGGGGCGTGTCGCAGCCAATCAGGGAAAACGCGGAAGCAACGGCAGCACTGCTCCGCTGTTAATAAGCAATAGGCAAAGGGGACATGTCTTGCTATTCCTTTCACTATTTGTAGACTAGGCAGAATTTCAGAAAATGTGCTTGTATAAAGTGCTGAAGGCATTTCGTGTTTATTTTTGGTACACAACATTTCTAGGGGTATTAAGGGGTGCTGAATCCAAATATGCTGTATACCAAGCTCAAAAATGTCAAATAAGGCCTCAAAATTGAGAAATCCAACATGGCCGCCAGCACCAGGCCCTCTCTCCACAAAAACAGGTGCTAAACCCACAGTTTTTATTCTACTGACATGAAACTTTGCACAGAACATCTGCACCTATGGAGGAAGAAAGTAGGAATATAGCTGGGGTGCAACCATGAGTAACAGGGTGTTTTTGACTGTCTAACTGTAATCTTTGTATAGGCGAGGATACAAAAAATTACATTTCTTCAGTGTTTGCAGGAATACTACAGCAATTTGGTAATAACTGTACAGTGTTGGACACCAACATTAGAATCCCCCAAGTCTTAGCTTTCTTCAGGTACCAAGTTTATGCAAGTAGCTCTTATAAATCTGGATATATAAGCATTTTAATGTAAGCATGCTGTTTTAGGCGAATTTTCTAAAAATAAATGGTGGGGCTTAATGAGTTAAGTGTGCCTACACAAGGTACAAACCTGAATTAAATGTGCTTTTGTAAGTTTTCTTACATACATCAACAAGGACGTAGTCACACCGGAGATTCAAGAATCCATACTTGGCGCAGAACACCTTGGACAGGCACAATTGAAAATGTTTGTGGACAAACATTTGTGTGAACCTCCAGATAGTGACCAGCACCTGAACCTGAAATCACCCATTCGAAAGAACAAAGCCAAGACATTTGCCTCTTTGTATGAAGTTGTGCAACTTTCCAAGAACAAGCAAAACACCATCAAAGTGGACAGGCAGATTCTACAAAGGCTCATCACAGCTTACAGAGCAGGTCGTAAGGTAGATCTTGACAATATCCTCCAGCATGAGCTCATGCCCATCCCGCCATCTCTGGCCACAACTAACGGGAGTCTACATTCCACCAACAAGTCTGTGTTAGCAAATATACTGACGAAACAAGTTAAAACGGCTGTGGGGCGGCTTTGGCTCAGGGGTAGAGCGGGTCGTCCAATGATCGAAGGGTTGGTGGTTCGAATCCCGCTCAAGCCCATGTCCATCCCATCGCCGTTGTGTCCTTGGGCAAGACACTTAACCTACTTGCCTCGTATGAATGTGTATGCATGTGAATGAATGTTGGTGGTGGTCGGAGGGGCCGTAGGCGATGATTATTCGCCGCGCTTCCGTGAGTCTGCCTCAGGGCAGCTCTGGCTGCAATTGTAGCTTACCACCACCGGTATGACTGTGTATGAACGAATAATGGACTCTGTGAAGCGCTCTGGGTGTCATGAAGAGCGCTATATAAATCCAAGCCATTATTATTATTATTAAAACCCCTGCCGATCTTACCCTTCAGGGACCCAGCTGCCTGGTCATTGATGGCCAAGCTCTGGTAATGGCACTCGGAAAGCCACCTGACACTACAACATTTGGTGACTATGCCAACAAGTTCACTGACACCGTGTTGAAGATGGGAGCAAAATACCAGAGGGTAGATGTCGTCTTTGACAGATACCATGACCAATCCATCAAAACAGGCACAAGGGTGAAACGCAAACAGCGCCATAGACCAGTACGTCATGAAATCAAAAGCAAGTCTGTTCCACTTCCTGCCGATTAGTCGAGCTTCATGGCCCTTGAAGACAACAAATCAGATATCGCTCTCAAACCACCTGATAGAACACAGCCCGGATTATGAACCTGTAGTTGTAGTATCAGGGAGGTTTACTGAAGCGACAACTGTCAAGTCAACAGATCCAGATCTTGAAGTCTCCTCTCTGAGTGCTGACCATGAGGAAGCTGATACACGTCTGATTTTCTCATCCAGGCTCCAGTAGAAACAATCGTTGTGTCAGCGCGTGACACAGATGTGCTGCTTCTACTCTTGGCTCACTATGACAGAATCCGATGTACGCATCTCTACATGAAAGCTGGGACATCGAAGGATCCAAAATATTCTGGTAAAAAGCGGGGAGGTGGAATAGCTTTCATGTTGAACAACAATTGGTGTGATCCAGGCAACATGAAGGAGCTTTCAAACCACTGCTCCCCAAACCTGGAGTATATATCCATCAAGTGCCGGCCATTCTTTCTCCCGAGAGAATTAACGTCGGCCATTCTGATCGGAGTGTATATTCCACCACAAGCAAACACAGGCGACGCGCTCTCCAAGCTCCACGACGAGGTAAACAAGCTCCAAGCAGCTAACGTTGACGACGCTGCTATTTTGGTTGTGGGTGATTTCAATAGTGCTAATCTGAGAAAAGTGCTGCCAAACTTCTACCAGCATGTGACTTGTTCTACCAGAGGCGGGAACATTTTAGACTATTGCTACTCGCAATTTAAGAGTGGGTACAAATCACATGCTGCCAGTCCTTTCGCCAAGTCAGATCACAACCCCATCTTTCTTGTACCGCAGTATAAACAAAGTCTCAAGCGCATTCCTGTAGTATCGCGAGAGGTGAAGCGCTGGACGGTGGCGTCGGAGGAGACGCTCCAAGCTGCACTAGAATGTACAGACTGGGGGGTGTTCCGCGATAACACAGATAATATTAATGACTACACGGAAACAGTGCTGGACTTTGTTTGTACTTTGGTAGAAGAAACAATCCCCTCTACCACAATTAGAGTTTACCCAAACCAAAAGCCATGGGTAGACAAATCTGTCCACGAAGCTCTGAAGGCGCGCACCTCAGCATACAACGCCAGGCTTGTGACAAGCAACATGAATGACCACAAGGTGGTGAGATACAATGTTAGGAGGACAGTAATAGAAGCAAAAAGGGCTACAGGGATCAAATTGAACTTCAATATGAACAGGCTGACTCTAGAGCTATGTGGCAGGGCCTCAGAACGATGACAGATTACAAAGGCACCTCCCTCAAACTGAACAGTGACATCCAACTGGTAAATGATCTCAATACCTTCTATGCGAGGTTTGAGGCTGGGAATAACAGCACCAGCCTACAAACCACTGCAATGGAGGGGGGGGGGCACTGCTGATGGAGACTCAGTGTTCAGGATAACAGAACATGATGTGAGGAGGACGTTTAAGAAAGTGAATATCAGGAAGGCAGCAGGACCGGACAGTATCCCTGTTCCTCCCTCCCCATCAACCTGGACCCCCTGCAATTTGCATACCGCCCCAACAGGTCCACGGAGGACACCATAGCCCATGTGCTGCACACAGCAGAATCACACCTGAACAAGAGGCAGGGGAACTATGTGAGAATGCTGTTCATCGACTACAGCTCAGCATTCAATACCATAGTCCCCTCCAAACTCATAGCCAAGCTCAGGGACCTGGGCTTGAACTATGACCTCTGCCAGTGGGTCTTGGACTTCCTGACGGGCAGGTGGTGAGAGCAGGCAACTGCACCTCCTCATCCATCACTCTCAACATAGGGGCCCCCCAGGGCTGTGTCCTGAGTCCCCTCCTCCACTCCCTGTACACACATGACTGTGTGGCACAGCGGAACAACAACACAATCATCAAATTTGCTGACGACACAGTAGTGGTGGGCCTGATCTCTGCAAACGACGAGAGGGCCTACCTGGAAGAGGTTAAGGTTCTAGCGGGATGGTGTCAAGAGAACAGCCTCTCCCTGAACGTCAGCAAAACAAAGGAGATGATTGTGGACTTTAGGAGGTCGGGGTCAGGGACTACAGCCCCCTCAGCATCGACAGGGCACCGGTTGAGAGAGTGAACAGTTTTAAGTACCTCGGAGTCCACATATCCGAGGACTTGACATGGACCACACACATTGACAGTGTTATCAAGAAGGCACGACAACGCCTCTACTTCCTTAGGCGCTTAAGGAAGTTCAACGTGAGTCAGAATATCCTCAAGAACTTCTACTCATGCACAATAGAGAGCATCCTGACTGGCAATATCACCTCCTGGTTTGGGAATAGCACTGCACAAGACCGCAGCAGACTACAGAGTGGCCCGTTCAGCCGAACGCACAATTGAAGGTGGGCTTCCCACTCTCCAAGACATTTACAACAAGCGGTGCATGGGCAAGGCTAAGAGAATAATCAAAGACTCCAGCCACTCAAACAACTGCCTCTTTGAACTGCTGCGATCAGGCAAGCGATACCGGAGTCTCATGGCAAGCACAGAGAGACTCAGAAGGAGCTTCTATCCCCAGGCCATCAGGATGCTCAATGAATGAACAATGAACAATAAGCAAACCATCAACACACCCACAGCGCACATACACTCACTTAAATAAACAACACACTGTAGCACCCACTTTACCACTTTAGACACACTTTACACTTTATATTTATATTATTGGTAAGGAAATTGCACATCATTCTCATTCCTTATTGCACCTCACCACTACAAGGTGGCACCACAAGCTAAGCTATACCTCACCATTTTTGTACCAGCTGTACATACTTATAGATATACTGAACAATTCTGTTGTTTACACTTGTTTACGTACTTGACTTCTTGACTTTCTATTTTATACTTATTATACTTATTTTATACTATCTTGTTATTATCTAACACACTCTCAGGAGCAACACAGAAAGAAACATTTCATGCAAAGTATTCTGTATTCTGTATGACAACTAATAAAGAAACTTGAACATTCACTTATATTGATATGGTAAAATAATATTTTTATTTTATTATATTATAATCTATTCTATTCTATTCAGGAAAAGTGGCATTGGATGAATCATGCAACTGCAAGACACCTGCGACACCCGCCTGAATACGATTGATGACTGACAATAAATTACTGTACCTAAGCTACTGTACGCATATTAAGGACTATCTAATTTGCATAAATGGCATGTTGATTAAAAAAATTCAAGAGAAAAGAGTTTGATGAATAAATCCATGGCCTGGGATCATCCTGCTTTTCTTTCTTATTTGGTTGATGAGTTATGCATCAATAACGACCACCGTTTCTGCTATAAATATGAGTTTCAAGCAACATTTTCACAACTGATCTAAAATCAGGATATGATTTTAAATTCCTCATGTATGCAAACATATAAAAACACATTTCATTCATGTTTCTACCTTGTTTAGTCAAAAAGATATGCACTTAAATAGATTTCAGCCTGGCGCTGGCGGCCATGTTGGATTTCTCTATTTTGAGGCCTTATTTGACATTTTTGAGCTTGGTATACAGCAGATTTGGATTCAGCACCCCTTAATACCCCTAGAAATGTTGTGTACCAAAAATAAACACGAAATGCCTTCAGGGTTATGATTTTCTGAAAATTGACCCTGTCTATTGGGCAACTTTACACAATCCCTGTGAGTCTATTATGGAACACATCTGTAAAAAATAAAACATTTTAATCATTGTTTTGTATCTCTAATCAAGTACTCTAAGGGTGCTTTCTCACTCACCATTCCGGTCCGTACCGTCCTCATTCCGGGTAGGGTGCGAACTCGGTGCAAACTCCCTCTCCCCCCTCTAGTTTGTGTACACACTTCAGTCTTGGTTCGCTCCGGGTTCTGTTTACGGTTTGCGTTTTGAGCGTCTAAGCTTGCCGTAGGCGATGATGTCACGCTCGAAACTGTAAACACAGGAAGGCACAGCGGTGGAGACTGGATGCTGATATAAAATAAACAAATAACCAATAAATATGAAGTTATATTTGAACCTCTGTTGTCAAGCCTTGTCAATATAACCCACCCCCCTTTTCTCACAAATGGAACTGGTGTTGTAGAGTCCGCGTTTGAGCGTTTTGCAGGGTTAACGATGACGCTAAGCTAACGGCTAACGCTAGTTAGCTACTAGTAACATTGCTCGCATCAATTATATTGAATGTCATTGATCTACCGGTCGATCACGGCCGACTGGTTGGGCAGTTGGGCACCACTGGTCTATAGAAATAAATGCATTTGGGGCGGCTAGGTGGTGTAGTGGTCTAAGGCACTCGCCACCAGTGTGGAGACGCTAGGATTCGCGTGTTCGAATCCAGCTCTCCACATTGTTTTTCAGTTTGGCTGGTCGTCCGCAGTAATACACATTGGCCGTATTACGGGGAGGGAAAAACTGAAGGGTGGGGATCGAACGTTGTGAACAAGCGACTCCTACAAGTCGGTTGGTGCGCCTGCGCAGTAGAATCAGGAAGTGTCGGGGGCAGCGTGAGCCTCCCACGCGTTACTCCTCGACACTGAGAGGTCGAGCTGCGCAGGTGAAAAGATGCGACTGCTGTTACCTCAAGTACCGGAGGGGACTTGTGCTATGTATGACTTAGTCCACATTGCAGCCGGCTTGTGGGAGGCAAGAAACAGCGTTCGTGACAGGGGAGGGTTGAATTGGATGATACGAAATTGGGATGGGAGAAAATATAGAAAAATGGGAGAAAAAGTGGATCAAAAAAAAAAGAAATAAATGCATTTGAACAAGAAAGTATAGTAGACATATAGCTATGGCAAAAAAAGTTACCAGGCTTAATGCGAGCCAGGGAAGTCTTTACCCCCTTCCGTAACTGCTATGTGCAAGCCAGGGGCTTTATATCTGATATATTTCGAAGATATATAGAAGATATATATATCATTTTAGTGGGTATTGTCCAGTTGTTGCTGTGTGTTTTTATCTGCCCACAATTCAAGCAAGTAACGACGTTGTGTGTGTCACTGGCGCGCACCCAGAACCACCTATTTCAAGCATCCCAGGTTCAGCGGGGGGTAGTACGAATCAGCGCCGCTTCGCACCCAAAAGGGGTGTGTCCGTCTGAGTGAGAACACTCCCCCCCGTCCCCGGGGGCGCTGATTCGACCCCGAATGGTGAGTGAGAAAGGCCCCTAAAGCAGCATTTTTCCACTTCAAAATTTCAAGCTGTTTTGGGCTGGGCTCCGCCCATAAGCGCTTTGAGTGACAGTCACCCACACGCACTGGCAGACAGAGAGAGATATAGAGAGATTGAGGGGGACAGTGGCGGACTGGGACCATAATTCCTACCGGAAACTTTACTCAGGCCAGGCCAGGCCAGGCCAGTCCCATACCCCCCCCCCGGGAACAGCATTTTGTATCTTGCTGCGTCGCATCACCTGGTGGCACTGTAGAGGCTGTATACACTAGTATAAACGCGACCTTCAGCACCATGGACAGTGACGGACCATACAAGTTTTATACACTACACCAAAGTGTAGAATAACTACTTTCCAAGTAATGGATTGTCCAAACGTCGGGTTATAATACGAAAGTGTCCTTTATATAGAAGTTTACCGGTGCACGTTGCATTACATTTATCTACTTCTACTTCACGCTCTCTGTGATCTAGTCGATTAATTTACTAGTCACTCACCCTCTGCGCTGCTGCCGTCAGTTCAACATAATGACACGCTCCTTATACATCTCCCCGGCTTCAATATCATCAGCATCCAAATCATCCGTCAGAGTTATAGCTGTTCTATTTCACAGTCAGGTTCCACAAACTGTCTCCTTTAACTCCCAGTACATCCAATAAAGTGCTCAAGTGATCAACATTCGGAGTTTCCATGTCAATTTCAATGTCCATCTGATTCAAAACTTGCGTAGTAACACCTCTGATTGCGCCCTGCTTTCGTCTCATTCTTTCAATTTCATTCCGACGTTCGTCTTCACCCATTCTAGAGCTATCCAAAATGTTCATATTTCCCGGGTTTCGGCAGTCGATTACATCATGATTTAAATTAATAGGCTTGTTTGAGATTGGCGAGGCCTGCGCAGTCCCGCTCAGGCGCGCTGCCTTGCGCTGGGTTGTGAATGACAATTTAACTCATTCCTGCCTGCTTGCCTGAACTTATATAGAGCACATCTCCGCGCAAATAGAAACACGTATACTGACCTGGCCTGCTTCAGAGTTCAGTGGCCTGACTGCGGGCACAAACAAATACAAATAAAAATAAAAATAAAAAAGCATTTGCCCGTCTGCCAGGGCAGCCAGGCCATGCCAGTCTGCCAGGCCACCGGGAAAACTCCCGGTGCTCCCTATGGCCAGTCCGCTAGTGAAGGGGGATACTAATTAATTTAGCTGCGAGGGAGCATAATCCCACGGGACAATGCATTGGTAACTTGTTTCAAATGACAATATATACCCCTGTGAATATTATTGCACGGATCGGAATACGGGGGCGCGCGTGGGAGTCAAAGATATTTTGACAGTGATATGCGAGTGGAGAAGCTCCAGCCCCGCGCGCGTGGTCGGGAGGTTGTGTGTGAGTGTGTGTGTGTGTTTCCCCGAGAGAAGCTCCTGTCCCTTTCTCTCTCTCTCCCTCTCTATCTCTCTCTCCCTCTCTCTCGCTTGTTCTCTGCCTCTCTCTGTCGGCACCCGCTTGAGGAAGTGTCGGTATTTCCACTCGCTCTGTTGTTGAGCGAATGGTTGCGCTACAACCATAGAGGGGGCGTTATACTTCCATAATGAAGTTTGTGGACGACACAGTGGTGGTGGGGCTGATCTCTGACAACGACGAGAAGGCCTACCGGGAGGAGGTTGATGTACTGACACGCTGGTGTCAGGACAACAGCCTGCTCCTGAACATTGGTAAAACCAAGGAGTTGATCGTGGATTTTAGGAGAACACAGCAGGGGACACACACACCACTGTGGATAAACGGGGCTACCGTGGACAGGGTGAGCAGCTTTAAGTACCTGGGGGTCCACATCTCAGAGGATCTGACATGGACAACACACATAGACTCAGTCATAAAAAAGGTGAAGCAGCGCCTCTACCACCTGAGACAGTTAAGGAAGTTCAGAGTATCGGGGAAGATACTCCAGACCTTCTACTCTGGAGCTGTAGAGAGCATCTTGACTGGAAACATCACTGCCTGGTATGGAAACAGCAATGCACAGGACAAGAATGCCCTACAGAGAGGTTTTTTCCTGCTCCACCCTCCACAGCTAGGGCAGCCCCGTCTGCTAGCTTGGCATCTGCAGCTGGCCGGGTCTCCACAGCTGGTGTAGCCCCATCGACTAACACATTCGCTTCCGCTAGCTTAGCCCCAGTAGCTAGCGTAGCTAGCAGGACTCCTAAAGTTAGCGTGGCCTCAACTGCTAATTTAGCCCCTGCTGCTAGCGTCTCAGTTCCTTCCACTAAGGCTCTTACTGCTATTACTGTTTCTATGGCTAGCGTAGGGTGACCATATTTTGATTTCCAAAAAAGAGGACATGCTGGCCCCAGCCTCGAGATACTTAATGATACTTTGCACAATCGAAGCGGGCATGGCCACCTTCATTTCACTATATGTCTTGTGTATGTATGTGAATAAACCTCTTGAATCTTGAATCTCTACTCAAAGTTTACTCAAAGATGCCTTATTGTTTTAACCTCTTAATTAACATGCACCCAGAAAAGCGGCAATTTCTTTACTTGAACTTGAGGACTGCATACTTTTTTTGCAAAGCTTATCTTTATACGTTATGCTTATAGCACATGCATAAGCCTGGTCTCTTTTGAAAGATAACCTTCTGAAGTTACTAATGCAAAAAAGGAAAATCACGTTTAGTGCTCATGAAATAGAGTAGCATAGGTCTGAACTTGAAGTTGTGTACTCAAATGTTTCTGTAGTGGTTTCAATATCCCAAATTTAAGCACATAACATGCGCCCAGAAAAGAGGCCATTCTTTTACTTGAACTTGAGGACTGCATACTTTCTTTTGCAAAGCTTATCTTTATACTTTATGCTTATAGCACATGCATAAGCTTGGTCTCTTTCAAAAGATAACATTCTTAAGTTTCTTACACAATAAAGACAAATCACTTTTAGTGCTAATGAGTAACATAGGGCTGTACTTGATTTGAACTTGAACTTGTGTACTCACGTTTTTGTGTAGTAGTTGCAATATTCCAAAATAATATATATATATTTTTTGTATAAGCTGGAAAACACCGCAAATCCATAGCCCTGAAGTCTTATGTAGTACAGGTCCAAATTTGATAAAAATCTGTTCAGAAATGAGTCTTCTAGAGACATCCGGGTAAACCGTGTGCCAAGAAAAAAGCTCTCTATCTCTCCATTTCCTCATCCAAGTAAATTCATTCGGAATTTGTATCACTTCTGTCATCTTCGCTTGTCAATTTTCACCTAGATCCCTGATTCGCACAGGAAAGATATCACTGGAAAGCTACACTCATTGTTTGCTGCAAGTTACAACGCTGACCAATCATTTTCGCAATCGGCGGATGATTGACTTCTGCAGCCTCGGGAGTCCGGGGTGATAATCTGATGCGCCCGCGTAAAAAGTTGCACACCTGACATCGGCATGTAACTCGAGAACCATGGGACGGATTGATGTGGCATTCGAACGGCAACAAATAGCGCTTTAATTCTGTCATTTATAAATGACCAAAAATGCAGCCCGAGCCTTCAGACGCTCGCAAAATGCTGTGAAACCGAAACTGAAACTTAAAAACAATGAAACCTGGACATTTTCATGAATTTATTTTAAAAAAAACGGACGCCCCGGACAGGGCGTGAAAAGAGGACGTTTGGTCACCCTACAGTATGTTGTAGCCTAGGCTACTGTAGGCTAGCTGTATTACTACTGTAGCTAGCTAATTAAACAGGTACCTTGCTTAGCTGATTCTATGCTAACCTGTGTTTTAGAAATAAAGTGTACAAATTATTTTAGGATCATTTGCACAAAATATACCCATAGCACTTTAATGTTCAGTGTGAATAGCTTTTTAAAGCTAATTTAAGAGTGGTAGTAAACTTAAAAGTGGGTTTAGCATTGGCCTATATTCTATGATTACAGAATGCCAAGGAGAGAAAGAAATCGGAAGAAAGCAGCTGAAAAATTCTGCGAGAGGCATCTTCTCTTTGAAAAAGTGGGTCCAAAGCAACAATAGTAAGGGAGGAGATACGGATACAGCTATGTATTTGTAAGTCATCACTACTAGCTATGTGTACAAGCTTGTCTCACAGAGCCATAGTTTCGATTATAACTGCGAATCTGGTGCTAACATGGCCAATAATGCTTATTTTGGACAGAAAATGTGTCTTAAACATTTAAATTAACCAACCATAGACCCTTTTTATTCCAATCAAGGCAAGAGGGCTAGTGGTAGTGCTATATGACATATTATTTTATAATACAATTAAAACATTGTAGGCTACAGTATGAATATTATATACAGTACAATTATATTACTATTATAAAACAAATATGATTTGCTCCACCTTATAGATAAAGACAGTACAGACATTGAAGATGGAGATATTCAAGATGGAAATGATGATATCAGGAAGAGAGATGCTGAAGAAGTGGAGGAAAGAGAAAATGCAGATGATTCTATGGAGAGAAATGATGAAGAAGTTGAGGAAAGAGAAAATGCAGATGATGCTATGGAGAGAAATGATGATGAAGAGGGTCATGGAGATGCTAAAGAAAGCGAGGATGAAAATGATGATAGGGAGAGAAATTATTCAAACGACACAACAAATAACTTGAATGCTCTCCTGTTGCCATTAAAATATCCCACTGATCCAGCCAGTATCCAGGTACAATATGTAAGGGATAATGTATAGCTACGAGGTCATTGTCGCAAAATAATTTACCGACACAGAGTTTAAAATACCGAGCCGCCTCAGCGAGGTGTTTTAAACGTCAGTGAAGGTCAATTATTTTGCGACAATGATCGAGTATAGCTATACATTATCCCGCTTATTACATGGCTAACTTACTAACAATATACCTAATTCATTTTACATCGACTCGCAACACTGGTTCTGGCTCCGCTCGTCGCTCCGTCCCCTGCAGCAGAACACCGGCAGTGTCTGATTGCACTGATGTCAGTGGGCTTGATTGCGAACAGCTGCGCACAGCGGTCATTATTGTTCCACAGCGGTCATTATTGTGTGATAACGGACCTCTGACGCGCGCTATTGACCAATCACAAGCAAGCATTTCGGCGAATGTGAAAATGCCATGTAATAAATTAAGTTTAATGGAGAGAATGGGGAAGATAGAGAGGGGGGAGGGAGAGATAGAGGAGAGAAGGAGAGGACAGGAGCTTGTGCATGTGTGACAGAGATGAGATAGACACATACATGGTATTATGTGTCAATCCAGAATTAGCCTGATTGCCAAATTCATCTAAATACTGTTATCTTATTTCTGAACCACTGTTCAAGCAGTTGAGTCAGCAGGTCATACTGCACATTTACATTTATAATATGTAAAACTCTTGTTGGCCTGATGAGATCAATCAATTTAAAGGTATCCAATGGAGCTTTTGACCACTAGCTGCAAAAAATTTGCACTATAGACAGGGTCTCATTGACATCAGACTCTGTGTGCACACATCAAGTATCTTGGTCAGAACAATGGGGCAGACTACAATATATGTGTTAGCCATGCTAGGCATCTAAACAATCAATCCATGCCAAAGCTCGATTTGTAAAAGGTGAAAGACTCACACTCAGCCATGCTGATTTGGCAAAATGACATCCAGCCGTTTTCATTTGAAAATACTTTTCCTCAGGGGAGTGCCATGGTTTCTCCATAGAGCTCCATTATACTTTTAGCCAGGGGAGTGCCATGGTTTCTCCACAGAGCTCCATTATACTTTTAGTCAGGCGAGTGCCATGGTTTCTCCATAGGGCTCCATTTAGTCAGGGGAGTGGCGTGATTACCAAACCTAGCCGCATTTCTTGGAGACGCTCTCTGATTAGCCGACGCCTGTTTCTACACTGGTTAAGCTTAGGCACTCTTCGAAGTTGGTTAAGGTTAGAGTTTGTCTTAGAGCGTGACGGCAAGTTCTTTCGACGGTTAAGCAAGCACTCTTTCGAAGTTGGTTAAGGTTAGAGTTTGTCTTAGAGCATGGCGATAGAACGCCAGGTAGTTTGCAGGCTGTTTGACGTGGAAATGGGCAAAGACACAGCTCGTCACGGATTGGGCAAACGCGTCAGTGGCCAATCAGAGAGCGTCAGTCAGTGCCAATCAGAGAGCATCTCCGAGAAATGCGGCTAGTTTTGGTAATCACGCAGGGGAGTGCCATGGATTTCTCCATAGAGCTCCATTATACTTTTAGTCAGGGGAGTGCTATGGTTTCTCCATAGAGCCCCGTTGTACTAGCGCAGCAGATGGGGGGCAACTCAGTCATGTGATTCAGCATGTATTGGTTCAAACACGGTATGTTTATAAACAAGAAACCCTTTATAGCGCACAGTAGGAGGAAAGGGGTCCCCTCTTCCAGCAGCGCGAGGACGGACGTGCACGCCACAAGCACGAGGACGGACGTGCACGCCACAAGCACGAGGACGGACGTGCACGCGACAAGCACGAGGACGGACGTGCATGCCACAAGTACGAGGACGGACGTACACGCCACAAGCACGAGGACGGACGTGCACGCCACAAGCACGAGGACGGACGTGCACGCCACAAGCATGGGGCCCTGCAGGCCTCAACATTGTTCTACAATTTGATTGAATAACTCATTCTCCTATGCAGAGAGTTGGATGACATTCCGCTGTCAAACATCTCTGCCCTAAGAACCTGACATGTCAACTCTACCACCTGAGACAATTAAGGAAGTTCAGAGTATCGGGGAAGATACTCCACTCCTTCTATTCCGGGGCTTTAGAGAGCACTACATATTGCACTACCACCCCTGCTGGACTTATACAATATGAGGTGCAAATCCAGAGCCTGTAGAATAATGAAGGACCCTCACCACCCCAATAACAGCCTGTTCAAGCTGCTGCGGTCAGGCAAGCACCTCCGTATACAAGAACAGAGAGACTTAGGCTCAGGTTCTTCACTCAGGCCATCAGAACAATGAACACTGATCTCTCCACACACAAGCACACATGAACACACACATAAACACACACACAACACAACATTCTGCACTCGCAGACACAAACGCACTACAGGTCACTTTAAACACATGTAGCACCCTGAAAATATGGCTATTATTCAGAAGTGCTGACTTGCCTTTTATCTCCCCTGGTGCACCAAGACATACTAACTAGTTTCCATTAATATTCTCTTGGACAATGACGTGGGCTTCTCCTTTTCTACCGTCTGGAATATGGATTATAAGCAGTATCACTGGATCATATTCATATTGGACTTTGATGTGATCAGACGTGTCTCGACAGAGCCCCCGTTGTGGAGCACACGGGCGAACGTATTGAACTTGAGTATATTACGGGTTATCCTAGAAGAGTAACCGTAGTGGAGCGTTGCATGTTTTCCCCACTGAATAACCCTAGTGATACAACGAGTTATCCTAGAAGAAGTGCGGTATAACCAAGTGTGGCTTAAGTTAAAGATATTCCCTCTAGTGAGGTGCCCCGCCAGCGTGGCCTGAAGAGGACCGGTGTTTAGAGACACCCTGCGTCATTATATATCACGGCTAGCAGGAGGGCTGTTTGGGACCCAGAGAGTAGCTTCAGTGTAAGGTAGGGCAAGTGTATGGCTGCGCGTCTATCCAGCACCGGCCGTCAACAACCAGTCTTCGCCGGCGTGGATGTCTGCTCTGCACCGGCGGTCTTCAGCCCAGCACGGGAGTTCTTCCCGTCCAGCAGAGGCGCCATCATCCAGCACACGCTCACAGCCCGCTACTGCTTCCTCTGCTCCAGCCCCGCTTGCTAGTGCCCGTGACGAGAGCATTCAACGCCATCTTGCTACCCCGAACAGTGGGGGCGCGGCGAGGACGCCATCTTGGTTGAGTACAGCAGAGCGCCAGTGCGCCGGATCTTATTGCACAGTACACAGTGTAATGCGGCCTATGGGCGAAGCTAATGGTTGCTAACTACAGTTCATAGGGGTACCCCATATACATTCTATGCCGGCATTAGTATAGGACTCTTGTTTTGGTACAGTGGGCCCACATTTTTTATTTCCTTTGAGTGTGATAACGTGTTGGTTCTTTAATAATAATTCCCATTTAATTAACCCTTTCCCTGTGGGGAGGTTACAGACCTGGTGCATCATAAGTAAAGCCTTAGAGAGGTGTTATTCTTGCCATATAATTAAAGCCTGATAGAGGTATTATACATGGTACTAACCCAGACGTGGGTGATGAGTCGAGCACATTGGAATATATTATCCCTGGTACTGACCCAGAGGTTGGTGTAAATAAGAGTCTATAAGGTCTTGAGTTACAAACGGAGTAATAGTAGGACTTCATTCTATTTGACCATTCTTATTAAATCCTTGTAACCGAATAGTACCAACTAACATAAAGGCTTAAATGGGGTTCTGTGTGCGTGTCCATTCCTGTGCCCAGTATTAGCCATTTTGGTGTGGGTAACGTTGCTGCAATTAACCCCTTCCTATTCCACCTTTCCCTTCTTACTGTAAGGTTTCTAGTGTCACTGAGGGAGGGTACTGCTTGCGGGGGGAACCAAGTTATTTATTTACAATTCAGTCACTAGGTGTGGGAGGGTTAAAGGAGTAATTGGGGGAAGTGAGAGCGTGTTGGGGAGTACTGCTGACCGCCCTGGAAGGGAGAGGAAGACCAGAGTACCAGACCAGGTTGGTAAATCCCGGGCCCCATTCACTCCCACTGCCAGCCTCCAGTTGATGCTCCAGACCCAAAGACGGAGGTGCAGTCAAACAGAGATCTACTGTGTCTCGCTACCCAGTGGCTGTGCACACCCGTTCCCATGAAGCAGGGATAATCCACCCTGCTACACACACAAGAAAAGGACACTTTAAAGGAAGGAAAAGGACACTTTAAGAAAATAACTTGTTGTGATTGTTGTATAGTATAGTTAGTAACAGCAAGTATAGCATAGGGACATAGAAGAAAAACTGCACATTGTATAGGAATGTACATAGGATCCAGTGCCTTTAAGCGATTTATTAACATGTCTATTTTACCATGTCTATTCTCATTATCTTTTTATTATTATTACTATTACTATTGTTTTATTGCACAATCGAAGCGGGCATGGCCAACCGCATTTCACTGTATGCCCTGGTATGTACTGTATGTGATGAATAAAACTCTTGAATCTTGAATCTTGAATCTTAAGAGCAAGTCAACTAACCGGTGCCACCTATTACTCGTAATACTTCCCTTAACATGTTGAACAGATAATATTTTTTTGTTTCCCCCATATTCGTTTGTATAGTAAACTAATTTGGTTCTGGATGTCAAGATTTGGTACAGATTTTGGCTCTCTTGGGCAGAGGTGTTTAGCAGGCTGTGACGTACCATATAGAGACGGCTCTGTGTAGGAGTGTGCCACGGACTCTAACAAGCGAACTGCCTGTCTATCAAAGGAGGTTGGACAGTGTTTTCCTTTCCCATCTACCAGTAATTCTGTCCTTGAAACTGCATGTGGGGTTAATAGAAAAAGGATTCCATGTTTTGTTAAAGTTCCAATTATCTAAAGCCAAATTGCTAAATGAACGACTGTTGCAGAGAATGCACTGACGCTGGTGACCTGATCTGCAATGCTAAGCAATTTTTGGCAGGCGATTTTAGCCGGGACCACGGCTGCACAGACGAAGTTAAAAGCGATCTATTAATAGTCCATTAATTTACCTATAGCTGCAGCAAAGACTGAGGAGTCGGGAGCAGCCGGAGTAGTAGTGAGAGGTCTATTACAACTATGCCAAAACCAAAAGTGAAACTTAACATGAGTGTAATATAAACATGTTATGCACACCCGAGCCGCTAGAGGTCGCCAAAGTGGCATGTCGCGCCGGTGGGCAAATCGTCCCGTATATGGGCCGTTGCGTGTTAGACAACAGGTAAAATTATGATTATTTATATTTATTAGACATGAATGAGAGGACTACTGCTCTACAGATGCCTAGCCTTACCACATTTGAAAATCATGTCTACAAAAACTAATATTAAAAATCACATACGCCAGGTCACATACACTAAACAATGTGTTTTTGTTTTTTTTGCGCTCGCTATATAGTGAAAACATCCCAAAACACATAACACAAAGCAAACATCAGCAACAACGAGAATACGATGAGATAAGATAAGATAATCCTTTATTGATCCCCTTGGGGAAATTCGGGTGTCAAAGCAGCATGGGGGGGGATACAGGGTGGGGGATGCATAGCTAGCTTCACAGTCCTATACAGTACAGTATCTATATATTATACACTATAGATACACTTAAGGTATAGATACAAATACAGTATAATAATATAAAAAGTATGAACACAAGATAGTCCAGTGGTTAGAGTCCAGTGATATGAGTCTCTAGTGCAAAGAAACAAGATAGTCTCTAGTTCTCAAGTCCCGAGTTGTGACAGTGATGGCTGCCGGTATAAAGGACCGGCCCAGGCGGTTTGTGGTGTGTCGGGGGGGGGGGGGGGGATGAGTCTTAGGCTGAACGTGCTCCTCATTCTGGCTAGCTCCTCATAGAGGGGGTGAGAGGGGTTCTCCAGGATGGCTTCTAGCTTGTTCCTCATTCTCCTCTCAGCCACCACCTCTAGGTTATCCAGCTCACCATCCACTACTGAGATAGCCTTCTTCACCAGCTTGTTCAGCTTGCTGGAGTTCCTCGAGTTGATGTTTCCCTCCCAGCACACCACAGCAAAAAAGAGGACGCTGGCTACAACCGACTGGTAGAAAGATAGATTGCACACGTCGAACGACCTGAGTCTCCTCAGGAAGAACAGCCTACTCTGTCCATTCCTGTAGAGGGCCTCAGTGTTGTCCGACCAGTCCAGTTTTTTTGTAGGACTCCACCATCTCTACCTCCTCCCCTCCGAGGATTATGGGAGAAGGGGGACCCTTCTTACCTCTCCAATAGTCCACCACCAGCTCTTTTGTCTTGCTGACGTTGAGTTGGAGCTGGTTACTGTCCGACCACCCTACGAAGCTCTCCACCAGAGCCATGTATTCAGCCTCATCGTCGTCCACAATGTAGCTGACGATGGAGGAGTCATCGGAGAACTTCTGCAGGTGGCACGTTCTTGTGTTGTAGCGGAAGTCGGAGGTGTAGAGGGTAAACAAAAAGGGTGACAGCATAGTACCCTGTGGAGCGCCAGTGTTGCTCTCCAGCACCTCTGATTGGCTGCCCTGAAGTCTCACGTACTGAGGTCTGCTGGTGAGCTAGTCTGTGATCCAGGCCACCATTCCCCGGTCCAGCTGCATCCCAGTGAGCTTTTCCTCTAGCCGCAGTGGCTTGATGGTGGTAAATGCGCTGGAGAAGTCGAAGAACATGATCCTCACTGAGCTGCGTGGCCTCTCCAGGTGTGTATAGGCCCTGTGGAGCATGTAGGTGATGACCTCCTCCACACCAATGTTTGCCTGGTAAGCAAACTGCAGGGGGTCTAGGGAGTCACTCACCAGGGGCTTGAGGTGCTGCAGGACCAGCCGCTCAAAGGTCTTCATGACGAGTGACGTCAGAGCGACCGGCCTGTAATACAAACCATAAACCCAGTTAAGATGAAATGAACAATGGCCCAATTTGACTGTGGGATTATAAATACAAATACAAACCTTGTGACAGTCCTACTTTTTCTCCCCATTTTCTATTTTTCTCCCATCCCAATTTCGTATGATCCAATTCTACCCTCCCCTGTCTCGAACGTCGTTAGACCATGCCTCCCACTAGTCGGCTGCAATGTGGACGAAGCCTTGCATCACGTGTCCCCTCCGGCATCTTTTCACCTGTACAGCGCGATCTCTCAGCGGTGAGGAGTAACGCGTGGGAGGCTCACGCTGCCCCCGTTGCTTCCTGATTCTGCTGTACAGGCGCACCAACCGACCTGTAGGAGTCGCTGTCCACAACGTCCGATCCCCACCCACCGGCTTTCCCACCCCCTAATACTGCCAATTGTATTAGTATGAACGACCAGCCAAGCCGGAAGCAACGCAGAGAGCTGGGCTCGAACCCAGCATCTCCTGCGTTAGTGGCGAGCGCCTTGCCCACTGCGCCACTTAGCCACCCTAAACATATAGTTTTTCTTATGAAATAGCCCTAGTTAGGATCGTCCAATGCATGGTTCACAGCTGGGAGCTTTTAAAAACTAGGTTAGCTAATTATCCCAGTACTAGAGTTTACTTCCTAACGCCATCCCTCACCCCCCCCCCCCCCCCTTTTCTCTTACTCTGAGAATGATTGGAAGGATTTCCTGTATCATGTTATTGTTGACCTCTCATTGACGTCTGCATCGCCTACACAGTTCTCAAATCATCGCAAATATGTCAGCCGTGATCTGCTAAGTGAGCCAGGGAGCTATAAAGCTAGCCTTTAAGTGCATCGGTAGCATTGCTGGCCTCCATTTGCGCCGCAACTAATCATTTAGCATGGAGTAATAAGAACTCATCATTTAGTAGAGGGACACGGGAAACACAAACAAACATGGGGCTAATTTGTGGCCAAAAACATAGCCTAATGCAAACATTTACTCTAATATCTTGGAGCAATTTCTAACTATACAATTATTGAACACCGTCAAATAATAAATTAATTTCTAAATTAAATATTCACCATTTGATACCATGAAATGGTTGCTGACTAAAATCATAGGATCATTATTATCTTAAGCTATCTTAACACTTTGAGTGCCAGCAGGGGGCGCACGATTTATCGCTTGAATGCCAGCCTTTTTGGACTGATTTTCCGATATTTCATGATATTCGCGGAGCTATTTCTATATTCTATCAGGGCTGTACGCTAAGCTTTTTCACTAGGGGCACACTTGCCCCTAAATGAGAAATTTAGGGGCAGAGAATATTTTTTAGGGGCACATTTTTTAATAACTATTTTACCATTATAGTAGGGCTGGGCAATATGGCCTCTAAATGATATCGCGATATTTTGACATTTCCTCTAAAGCACTTAAAAATGCTTGATTTAACCCTTTGATGCATACAGTCACGCCAATATGATGATTATAATAAGTCCCTGCAACATATGTTTGCATTATTAAACCATGAAGATGCTTTAAAAAATAATTTAATGAAAATGTACTAAGAGTAGTCTACTGACACACTAATAAAAAAAATTATTTACATCTAAGACAATTTATATAAAAACTCTTGGGTGCCTTTTACACAGTACTGTGTTTTCTATCCACTTTAGCCAAACACACACACACATATATATATATATATATATATATATATATATATATATATATATATATATATTAGGGGTGCACCGATATGAAAATTGGCCACCGATACCGATACCGATTGTTCAACTAACACAATCGGCCGATACCGATACCGATACTTGTGGCAAAAAATAAGTATTTGTAATTTTTTTTAATATTTTTTTTAATATTTTTTTTTAATGAAACTACTGTATATTTGTATGTGTATGTTTGTATTTGTAGACCTCTTTACTTACTTAAAAAAAGGAAACATCAAGAAATATGTTTATGGTATCACTATCCCTCTCCCAGTATCGTCTGGCGGCCTGCAGAGGGATACTATTTTCTCAACCAGAGCTTTCAACCAATGCAATGGAACCATTCTGGCGGCCTGCAGCGGGATACTATTCTCTCAACCAGAGCTTTCAACCAATGCAATGGAACCATTTTGATTGACAGTCGATTCGGCCAATTACGCCACACCACTAGCACCCACCTCCTGCTGTTCTTACCACCAATCGGCAAGCGTTTATTAATTTTCTACTTCGGGGCATGCCGCCATTGATCTGCTTGCGAGAATGCGAGTCAAACTCAGAACCACAACAAGCTAATACGTTAGCTGCCCGGCAGTGCCCGCCGACCAGTGCGCTCCACAGGATGGCCAAACGAGACACAATGATTTTACTGCAACAAATGTTATAATAAAACAAAGCCTTTCTATACATTTGTCTGGTTGAAAACTTTATTAACAGATTGCAGAATGGGTAGTTGGGTACGGAATGGAACCGAGCTATGAACGACTTGCTTGCTATCTTCGGGTAAATACTATGCTGATGTAATTGAACGTGTAACTAACTATATAATGTTAATGCCACAAAACGAATGTTTGTGTCATTTTAACAGCAGATACTTTTTTTTTTTTTTTTTTATTGCAAAACAGAAATTATTAAAAGTCAGTACTCAACACATAATGCATAATGAAACTAACAGTCAAGGTGGTTAAAATTACATGCAAGTACAGAAACAAGACAAAAAAAAAAGTCTATAATAATATTTTACCGTATACAGTGTATATCCAGCGAAATTAACAATTATACAAATGCTTATATAGGACATACCCCTAATACCTATTTTCTAAAACCCTACACACATATGCTCCAGCTCGAACCCCCCCCCTCCCGGACCCCTCCTTGGATAGTACCTCCATTATCCCTCACTCCTAACCAGACACTACCATTATAAGCTAGCTTTTATTCTCTCCACCACTTCTACCCACATTGACATTTTGGATTCGTTGAGACCCAGAATTCTTGCTGTAGATATTTCTTGATATATCACATCGAGATATGTAAGAGACCAAACTTTCCGGCAAATTTTTTCCGGTTGAAACCAGCGTGATGCGATCAGTTTTTTAGCTACTGTGATACCCGATAAGACCAATCTCTTTAGCTGTGGATTTACTGCAAACTCAAAAACATCATTCAAAAGCAATACAGAGGGGTGTACTGGTATATTCCAAGATACGAGTTTTGATAATTGATGGGTCACATCTTTCCAGAATGCCTTAACTGGTGGGCAGTCCCAATACATGTGCATAAATGTCCCTTCGTCTCCATTTGTACATTGGGAGCATTTTGAGTCTTGTTTCAGGCCCATTCTGTTCAGTCTTATAGGAGTCAAGTATGTCCTGTGAATATAGTTAAGATTGATTTGTTGATGGTCCGGGTTCCTTGATGTAAGACGGACATTTGCCCATGCTTCTTGCCAATCAAAGTCACTTTCCAGGTCTGGAAAATCCCTCCTCCAGACAGTGTCTAGTTGAAGGGTTTCATACGAGGACGTTAGTAATTGATAATAAAAACCTGATACAAAACCTCCCAATGTTTCTCTTTCATAGAAAAATTTGTGGTATCTGTGGTGTTCAACTGGTATGTGTAATGGAACACCGTGAGATCTCAAACATAGGCGTAACTGTATGTAAAAAAGCCATGTGGACTCGGTGAGGTTAAACTTTGTGCATATTTCTCCATAACTACAGAAGCCCTGGTTATTAAAAATATCCCCTAATGAGTGTATGCCTTGCTCTTCCCATATAGGGAATCTTATAGGACGTTTTTCCATTAAGAGTGCATTGTTATTGAATATGGGAGTGTGATTATGCCATTTTTGAGGGTTATGATATTTTTTTTGTGTTTCCCGCCATGTTCGGATTGCATGGGTAATTATGGGGCCAAATTTCCGCTCACAGTGCTTGATTGGAAGTTTAGTGTGTGCTATGTCCTTCAGTCTCTGTGGGGCTACTATGTTTTCTTCCAATTCTCTCCAAGATACCAAAGCCTGGGGATCAAACCATATTGTCAATGGTCTTAATGTGTAAGCCTTAAAATATTGCAAAAAATCTGGAACTGCCATGCCACCGTCTGCTTTATTTCTCTGTGCGGTGGATCTTTTTATGCGAGGTGGTTTGTTATTCCAAATAAATTTGTATGTGGAGGAGTGTAATCTTTTCCAGTAGCCCTCTGGAGGGGGTAACGGTAGCATTGAGCTGATGAAGTTGATTCTTGGTAATACATCCATCTTAACTATTGATACCCTTGCCTGTACTGAGTTTTTAAGTTTTGCCCACCTGTCCAGGTCGTCTTTGATTTTGTTCTGTATTTTTGTGTAATTGTGCTTCACCGTTTGTCTTATGGTGGGAAATATTTCCACACCCAAGCATCTAAAATGTTTTACCATGGGTGTTGTGAAGGATCAGATTAAACCGAATATGTATATTTATTTATATATATATATTTAGTTGTATTTGTATATCGTTTGATATCCCCTGTATATTCCTTGTACAATATGCATTGAATATCCCTTTAGTCTACTAAACAGCCCATAATAGTTTCATTCTACCATTGGACGAGAACCTGGCGCCAGGTTGCCATACCCCTAGGTCCAAGTTCAATCGTGCCGCCTAACATGTCGTGGCAAGCCCCGGTTCCGCGCAGGAATATGTCGGGCGAAATACGAATGGTACTATTTGTTCATAGCGCATATATATATGGCGCAAGTAAAGTAGAACTTTCTTTTAGTCCAGTTCTTTACCCTCCAACAGAGTGACAGACGCAAAGCCTCCCCACGACGCACGTGCGGTGTAGTAAGGCCTACTTGGCCCAGAATAGGCATTGAGATATCGTGTAGATTAATAGTTGAATAGTCATAGTTTGGCACTATACCGTCGAGTTGGACGTATTCTATTAAGCTAATAATAGTCTATTTATGTATGGTGCATCGTTCGGTTAGAGTTCTAAAGTTATCAGTACCCCCATCGTTCCTGACGTTATCTGGACGCTTAACCAGGCTGAGCAGACCCCTAGTGGTGATTGCATCCGAGGAGCTCCGGGCCAAGAGCGACTGGACCTGTATATTGGATTACTCTACCCGGACGACGGCGAGCCTTCCACGGCTTGGATTATGCTTTGTGTGCTTTGATTATTCCATGGATAAAGGCCAACACTGCGGAGTGTTGGAACTACCCCCCGGAGAGGACTCCAGGTGAGACGGCGCTCGACACCAGTGAGGTCGCCTCACGTCTCTCCGTTGTGGACCGGCAGCTACCGTCCACAGAGGGTCCAGCTGTATTCGTCTGCGGTCCAAGGTTCTGTGGGCACCGTGTCCAAGACTTTGGATTCTCCCAAGACACCGTCGGCCAGATGGGATACCGCCAGCGGCTTCTCTAACCCCCCCCTCCTACTGTCTTACAACCAGCGGGACCCCCCCCCCCCCTTAGTGTATCCAGCTATAATCATTTAAGTACCATCGCTATCGTTTTCCTAAATATTCCAGGTTGTATACTTACTCCCTGCGTAACCAGAGATTGGACATTCAATGTTGATTTACCTACGAATACTCATTTGCCATAAAAGTGCATATTTCATATTTCAAATCATAAATGTAATTAAGTGATCGTTGTATACACCCTTTGCTGTATTAAACCTTCGATTTGGTACATTTGTGTGGATTCGTTTCATCAGGTGGGAAAGTGTTCATCATACTTATATCTTGTACTGGGTGGCCAGAAGTTAAAGTACATGAGGTAGTGGTATTAAATATCATATCTAACAATACAGTCAGGGAATTGTACCCCTCAGTTACAATTGGTCCTTCGAGCCGGAGGGTAACTAGTGTAATATTAATATAGTGTTATTAATATCGAAATGGCCTATGATGAACACTCCACGAAACGATCCTCCTAACCTAGAACGCCCGCGGCGCAGACGACAGACACCTCAGTACTTAGAGGCTTACACTGTCAGTCAACTACCTAGCCTTCGACAAACGGTAAACGCGGTAGAAGTAGAAAGTAAAATTATGTCTGACCTTAACGACCAGGTTTCCCCGACCACAGAGGCCCTAGTAGGTCCTAATGTAACTGACCAAGCTCACGGTGGGGACCAGGAGGGAATTGACATGCCTTTACCCCCCGCCACTACCCAAGAAGTAGTCCCCGACCAGCCCCGGGAGGAAGACAACCCTACAGAGAGAGAACTCTGCACGGAAGAAGAGGAGGAGAGCGCCGAGGAACTAGAGCTCCAGGACTCCCCAACGAGTACCCCCAGGAGCGGCTCACGCAGGAGCGGCTCACCTCCACAACCGCCTTCCCCCAGCGAAGCGGAGAGGATACTACAACAGGCGTTCCTCGTCAGCCTGACAGCCTCTACCGAACGCGACCGACTCCAAGCGCAGATGCTTAGCGAGCGCGAACACCTCCAAGCACAGCAACGGAGCGAAGAACAGCGCACACGCCTGGAGATGAGACGCTTCCAGACAGAAGAGAATATGGCAAGAGACCGGGCCGACGCCCAGCGTGCCGCTGCCCGTGCCCAAAGAGACGCAGAGCGCGACAGACTACAAGCGCAACTAATAGAGCAGCTGATCAAAAGGACAACACCCTCTCCTTCCGCCAGGGGTTCAAGGAACTCGTCGAGACAACAGTCAAGGGCAGCGTCACCACAACGAGCAAGCGACCCTGAACTTGACCAACAGACCGAGTCTAGACCCCCCGCAGACCCCCTTCCCATACCGGTCCAAGCGAGACCCAGCTACAAGGAAGGAGCGGCATACACTGCGGAGAAGCTAAATAAACGATTACAGGATCTGGAGGATCTGATAGAGGAAGAAGAGGGAGAGGAGGAGAACCAAGCCCGACGACAGCACAGTACTCCACCGGACCAGGAGGTCCCATACAGTCCAGGCTATACCCCTGCGGCGCTGCGCTACAGACCCCCGACTCTATTCACGGGTGAGCACGACGCACGACCAGCCCCGAGGAACAGCACCTGGACCAGCGGGCCATGGTACCCTGCCAGTACCAGCCCACAGCGAGGCGCAAGAGGGGACTCGCCCAGGAGGTCTCTCCCCCAACGCTCGCCGATGTATCAGCCATCCACGGCGTCATACAATACCACACCGTCATTCCCAGACTTCGCCTATGAGAGTCGAGCACAGTACACGGAGCTCCGGATGTGCTTAGAGACAATGATGGTGGATGTCGCTGATGAACGCCACAAGTATGCAATATTACTGAAGCACCTGAAAGTACCGCGAGCGCACAATATAGCGCTAGCCTATGCTACCTCTTCGACCCCATACACAGCGGCCCTTGCAGCGCTGGATCAGAGATATGGACGTATATGGGATTACGTAATCCAGGAGATAAGGCATATTGACCGCCTACCCCCAGCCACAGACAATCGCTCACTAGACGACCTGTCAATCAAAGTGCAGTCTCTGGTAGGGATGCTGGGAGCGCAACGGGAGAAGGGCATGCATGAGCTATACGCCAACTCTAACGTCGAGAGGATTTTGGAGAAGCTGCCACCCGCAAGACAGGAGCGCTTTAGGCGGCAGAGGGATTACCGGGATCCCAACGGCCCCGAGCCATCCCTCCTTGATCTAGCCGACTTCCTGGTGAGAGAAGTCAGCAGCTTACGACTGGATACCTTCGGGCGGAGCACGCCAAGCTCCAGAGAGGGACCCAGGAGAATAAATGATGGAAGAAGATCGGTGACTGTCATGCGCCAATCAGAGTCAGTACCGAGCAGTAAGAGTCACAGCACCCCCTCGAGAAAAGAGAAGTGGAAGATAGCGTGTCCCTACTGTGAGAAAGAACACTGGCTGTCACAATGTGACCTATTCACAAAGATGAATGCAGAAGAAGTGAGTCAATGGATAAAGTCCAACCGGCGCTGTTATCGATGTGCGCGGCCCCACATGGCAGCCGAATGCCACCTAAAGAAAAGGTGCAGCCGGTGCGATGGAGCCCATCTAGATATACTACACGAAAGTAACGGAAGACGGCCTATACCTGCACCACGGAGCGGCACCAAGGCAAGTGTCATGTACATTGACCCCGCCAGCAGCAGCGGAGCCCAAGTGCTCTTAAAGGTAGTCCGTGTGACATTGAGCTACCAAGATAAAGTCATGGACACTTACGCCGTCCTTGATGACGGGTCAGAGAAGACCCTTCTGCTCGCCTCCGCTGCGACCCAGCTGGGACTGCGGGGGAGCAAGAACGAAATGACAATTCGGACAATAAGAAGAGATTTAAAGACGATAAAGGGCGAGAATGTCTCCTTCACCATCGCAGCCAACGGGCAGCCAGAGCGACGGTACAAGATCACAAATGCTTTCACCAGCCAAGAAATAGGACTATCGCAGTACACCTACCCTGTCACCAAGTTGATGGATAAATATGTGCACCTGCGCCAATTACCTATCCCGCTCATAGACGGCGCTACCCCGACCCTGTTGATAGGCTCCGACCATGCAGAACTCATAGTCCCGATTGACCGGGTCCATACAGGCCCCCGAGGCTGTCCTGCAGCAGTCGAGACCCGCCTAGGGTGGACCCTACAAGGCCCCCTCGCTAAATCTCTCAACCGAACAGCAGCCACTAGCTGCTTCCACTCCAGAACGACAGAAGAAGACACCACTCTCCTGCAGCATGTCGAGAGGCTATGGACCCTAGAGACAATGCCCTTTAAGAACGAAAAGAAAGATATTCGCTCTAAAGAAGACATTTACGCCATCAACCTACTCGAGCAGGGGACAAAGAGAGTCACAGTCGGCGGAGTGATGAGATACGCAACTCCACTCCTGAGGCGAGAGGGAATGCCCACCTTTCACGCAAAGAAAGACGCCACGGAGCGCTATCTACTGAACACAGAGCGGCGCCTAGCCAAAGACCCCGCCCAAGAGAGTGTGTACCGAGCTGAGATTGAGAAGCTAATCACAGCGGGACACGTAACAAAGATTGACATTAAAGAGGCCGATCAGACGACCGAATCATGGTACGTGCCGCATCACAAGGTCCATCACAACGGCAAGGATCGCATTGTGTTTAACTGCAGCTACCAGATCGGATCCCAAAATCTGAATAAAGAGCTCTTGCCCGGCCCCACACTCGGCCCCTCCCTACTAGGCGTGCTACTGCGCTTCCGCCAGGACAAGGTGGCTATAAGCGGGGATATCAAAGGGATGTTCTTGCAGGTGAGACTAGTAGAGGAGGACAAGCCTCTGCTACGGTTCCTATGGAGAGAGAAGATCGGAGATGAGAACCCATCCATCTACCAGTGGGAAGTACTCCCCTTCGGAACCACATGCAGCCCGTGCTGTGCTACATTTGCACTACAGAAACACGTCACAGAGGACCCAGCAGCAGATGAAGAGGTCCAACACAGTGTGAAGAACAGTTTCTACGTGGACAACTGTTTACAAAGCGTCTCGACTCAAGAAGAAGCCGAGGCTCTCCTAATCAAGTTACGCGCCTCCCTGATCAAAGGCGGCTTTGATCTCAGGCAGTGGGCCAGCAGTGACCCGCACGTATTGCGCAGCCTCTCCTCCGCGGACAAGGCTGCCAGCAGCGAGACCTGGATGGCGACAATCCCAGGAGAAGCCCAAGAAATGACACTAGGACTAGTCTGGCGCTTCAAAACAGACTCGCTCCACTATAGACACAAACCCTTGGCTCCAGAGCAGGGAAGGTCGGCGGCGATACCGACCACCAGACGGAGTGTGTACAGAACACTCGCCAGACAATATGACCCGTTGGGATGTATTCTACCTTACACCACCAGGGCAAAGATGATTGTACGAGCACTATGGGACAAGGACCAGGGCTGGGACGACCCAATACCCGCACACCTTGCCTCAACATGGAGAGAGTGGGAGACGGAACTCCGCTCACTCCCAGGTGTCAATATACGCCGCAGCTACTTCCCATCCACAGTGAGGCCAGAGACATGCGAGATTGAGCTACACGTCTTCAGCGACGCCTCCGAAGTAGCCTACGGATCGGTGGCCTACTTGCGTGCCCAAGAGATGGGAGGAAAGATACACACTGCTTTCATCCTGGCCCGCTCAAGAATAGCCCCACGTAAGCAACAATCTATCCCACGTCTAGAGCTCTGCGCAGCCCTCGCAGGAGCGCATCTAGCCACGTTAATCCAACGTGAACTCACCATCCCGGTGCATAGAACAATCTTGTGGTCAGATTCCAGGACAGTACTCACATGGATCAAGTCCGATTCATGCAGATACAAAGTCTTCGTGGGAGTCAGAGTCACCGAGATTCAAGAGTTAACAGAAGAAGCTAGCTGGCGGTATGTGGACACCAAACACAACCCAGCTGACGTCATCACCCGGGGAATGTCTCTGGATGACCTAACCCGTCGCAACATCTACAGTGACGGACCAGCATTCCTCAAGCTCCCGGAAGGAGATTGGCCTACGCCCACCCCGAGGGAAGCAAGTAACGAGGAGGCTGAGAACAAGAAACCTATGTTCTGTGGACTGAGCACTGTCGCCTCCACAGACCCCAACATAGATGACTGCATTACCCTAGAGAGTGCGCAGCAAAGAACATTCCTGCGGCACCACCCAGAGATTCAGTCCACCACTGACATGTCAGCAGCTGACTACGAAGAAGCAGAACTTCTTCTACTACAACGAGCCCAGAGAGACTCGTTCCCCGATGAGCTAGACTGTCTACAGGGAGGAAACCCCGTCCCATCAGACAGCAGACTGATTCACCTGGCACCAGAGAGTGACGCCCATAATCTCATCAGAGTGGGTGGTCGCCTGCGGAGAGCCCCCGATCTACCAGATGACATTAAGCACCCGATCGTCTTGAACAGCCGACACAAGGTCACAGAGCTGATCATAAAGAAATACGACGAGGATGTACTCCACGCAGGAGCAGAGAGAGTCTTCGCGGAGATCAGAAGTCGTTATTGGATATTGCAAGGGAGAGAAGCAGTACGGCGCTTCCCGCGAACCTGTCTAGACTGCCGTAAGTGGCGCGCGCAGCCCAGCATACCACGGATGGCTGACTTACCCCCCTGTCGCCTCCGAATCGGCGACAAGCCATTCCACTCCACAGGCATGGACTGCTTTGGCCCGTTGTATATAAAGAGAGGAAGAGGCACCGAGAAGCGGTGGGGTATTGTATTCAAATGCATGACCACCAGAGCGATACATATCGAGCTCCTTCCGACCATGAGCACAGACTCATTCCTTATGGCCTTCCGGAGATTCACATCACGGAAAGGAAAACCGTCTACATTGTTGTCTGATCACGGGACCAACTTCAAAGGCGGAGAAAGAGAGCTGAGAGAGAGCTTCCAAGCTATGGGCCCAGAACTTAAGACCCACCTCGCTCCAGCCCAGATTGACTTCCAGTTTAATCCCCCGAACGCACCCCACTTCGGTGGAACCTGGGAACGAGAAGTACGTTCTATAAAGACAGCCCTGTACGCCGTACTCGGAGCCCAGACTGTGGCGGAGGAAGTCCTAATGACAGTCCTCACGGAGATCGAGGGAGTATTGAACTCAAAGCCCCTCGGTTACGTCTCCAGTGATGTAGCAGATGTCGACTCAGTCACCCCCAACACACTCCTAATGGGGCGGCTGGACCCCGCGCTACCCCAGACAATGTACAGGCCTGAAGAAGCGAACGGCCGAAGAATGTGGAGGTACAGCCAAGTACTAGCTGACAAGTTTTGGAGCAGCTTCCTACTTCACTACCTACCATCTCTACAGACCCGCCAGAAGTGGGTAAAAGAGAGAGACAATTTGACAGAAGGAACAGTCGTCATGATTATTGACCAGTCACTACCCAGAGCTATGTGGCCGGCTGGCCGCGTAAGCAAAGTGATCACCGATGCCGATGGCAAGGTCCGAGCAGCTGAAGTACTCGTCCAAGGGCGCACTTACACACGTCCCGTGGCGAGGCTCATAGAACTGCCCCGACTCCCAGATACTATCGATGATGACCATGACCCTATGACTTTGTGAGTTGACTGACCCTTACAGCGGACCTTGAGTGGTAGACAGTGCGGTTAATCTGTCTCTGCTTAGCTAATTAGGTGGGACTAATTAGGGGGCGGCTGTTGTGAAGGATCAGATTAAACCGAATATGTATATTTATTTATATATATATATTTAGTTGTATTTGTATATCGTTTGATATCCCCTGTATATTCCTTGTACAATATGCATTGAATATACCTTTAGTCTACTAAACAGCCCATAATAGTTTCATTCTACCATTGGACGAGAACCTGGCGCCAGGTTGCCATACCCCTAGGTCCAAGTTCAATCGTGCCGCCTAACATGTCGTGGCAAGCCCCGGTTCCGCGCAGGAATATGTCGGGCGAAATACGAATGGTACTATTTGTTCATAGCGCATATATATATGGCGCAAGTAAAGTAGAACTTTCTTTTAGTCCAGTTCTTTACCCTCCAACAGAGTGACAGACGCAAAGCCTCCCCACGACGCACGTGCGGTGTAGTAAGGCCTACTTGGCCCAGAATAGGCATTGAGATATCGTGTAGATTAATAGTTGAATAGTCATAGTTTGGCACTATACCGTAGAGTTGGACGTATTCTATTAAGCTAATAATAGTCTATTTATGTATGGTGCATCGTTCGGTTAGAGTTCTAAAGTTATCAGTACCCCCATCGTTCCTGACGTTATCTGGACGCTTAACCAGGCTGAGCAGACCCCTAGTGGTGATTGCATCCGAGGAGCTCCGGGCCAAGAGCGACTGGACCTGTATATTGGATTACTCTACCCGGACGACGGCGAGCCTTCCACGGCTTGGATTATGCTTTGTGTGCTTTGATTATTCCATGGATAAAGGCCAACACTGCGGAGTGTTGGAACTACCCCCCGGAGAGGACTCCAGGTGAGACGGCGCTCGACACCAGTGAGGTCGCCTCACGTCTCTCCGTTGTGGACCGGCAGCTACCGTCCACAGAGGGTCCAGCTGTATTCGTCTGCGGTCCGAGGTTCTGTGGGCACCGTGTCCAAGACTTTGGATTCTCCCAAGACACCGTCGGCCAGATGGGATACCGCCAGCGGCTTCTCTAACCCCCCCCTCCTACTGTCTTACAACCAGCGGGACCCCCCCCCCCTTAGTGTATCCAGCTATAATCATTTAAGTACCATCGCTATCGTTTTCCTAAATATTCCAGGTTGTATACTTACTCCCTGCGTAACCAGAGATTGGACATTCAATGTTGATTTACCTACGAATACTCATTTGCCATAAAAGTGCATATTTCATATTTCAAATCATAAATGTAATTAAGTGATCGTTGTATACACCCTTTGCTGTATTAAACCTTCGATTTGGTACATTTGTGTGGATTCGTTTCATCAGGTGGGAAAGTGTTCATCATACTTATATCTTGTACTGGGTGGCCAGAAGTTAAAGTACATGAGGTAGTGGTATTAAATATCATATCTAACAATACAGTCAGGGAATTGTACCCCTCAGTTACAATGGGTATCGCACCTGGGAGGGTTGTGTCTTTTTTTGCATGGATGTTAAGTGGAAGGAAAGCCGACTTCGGCCAATTTATTTTAAATCCCGATAAATCACCAAAGTTCTCTATCAACTTGAGTAGATGAGGCAATGTGGTGTTGGGGCTTTGCATGAACAATATTACGTCGTCCGCATATAAACTAATTTTATGTTGTGTGCCCTTGATTACGATTGGTTCTATGTATTGGGATTGTCTTATATATTGTGCTAAAGGCTCTAATGATAGATCGAATAGTCCGGGACTAAGAGGGCAACCCTGTCTGGCTGAGCGTGATACCGGAAAGATTTCGGAGATGAATGTGCCTGTTGTAATCATGGCCGATGGGTCCTTGTATAATACTTTAATCATATCAATGAATCCTTTTCCTAACCCCATCCTTTCTAATACTGCCCATAGAAACGACCATTCCAGCCTGTCAAATGCTTTCATAGCATCCAGGGATAGCATCGCCTTAGGTGTGGTGTCCTCTTTGTCTGCATCTAGTACGTGCAGTATTCGTCTTATGTTATCATTGATCAGGCGACCTCTTATGAAGCCAGTTTGGTCCGGATGAACTAAAGACGTCATATGCTTTTGCAATCTGATGGCTAATACCTTAGAGTACAGTTTGACATCGGTTCCGAGGAGGCTTAAAGGTCTGTAACTACCGCACTCGGTGGGGTCTTTGTCTTTTTTGAGAAGGACTGAAATGAGTGCAATATTGTCGTGTTTATGGAAGCTCCCCTCCTTGACTGAGTATAAGATCATATTTAGTAATAAGGGTCCAAATATGTCCCAACAAGAAAGGTACATTTCTGATGGGATACCGTCTCTTCCAGGAGCCTTACCATTTTTCATTTCGGATATGGCCTTCTTGAGTTCCTCTAATGTGATCGGTGCTTCTAACTGTTTAGCGTCGTCCTCCGAAAGTTTAGGGAGAATAATTTGATTAAGATATGTGTCCAATTTGTTTTGATCAAAGGTCGTTTCTGAATTATATAAGTCGGAGTAGAATTCTTTGAATGTATCGTTTATTATTTTGGGGTCTGTTACAAGTACTTGTTGTTTTCTAATGGCAGTTATATCTGCAAATTTTGCATTCATTCTTAATCGCATGGCTAATAGGTGACTAGGTTTAGAACCTTGGAAATACTGCTGTTGTCTTGTGCTGCGTATTTGCATTTCCGATTTTTGTCTGTATATTGCATTGATCTCTGTTTTTAGAACGTTAACTTGATTTTCTAGTCTAGTTGAGTTGTTGTATTTTAAAGAATTAAATAACGTTGAGTAAAGCGTTTCCAGTTCAGACAGTTTTGTGCATTGATTTTTGCGCAATATGGAGGAAAATCTATCCGTGAAATCCTTGATCATACCCTTTACCGACATCCATATTATTCTGGGGTCTTGCACCGCGTTTGCATTCTCCCGTAGGAATACTGTGAGAGCTTCTTTGAGTTGTGTAATGAATTCCTTGTTGTTAAGCAGCATAGTATTAAAACGCCATCTTGGGGCCCGGGAAGATAGTATACCAAATGTTGCTTTTAGGAGTAAATAACAGTGATCTGAAAGCGCATTGGGTATCATTTCCACTTCATATTTATCAAATAGTCTCGGGGATGCAAAGACATAATCAATTCTGGATAATGTGTTATGTCTCGCCGATCGACAGGAGTACTTTCGGGTTGTGGGATTAAGTGAACGCCATAAATCATTTACCCCTGTAGTCTTTGACCAATCTTTTAATGCTTTAGATGAATTTTTTTGTTCGCTGGAAAAGGCGAGGTAAGATTTGTCCATCCTTGGATTCCAAATGGCATTAAAATCCGCACCTATTATAAATGAGTACTCGGGATGGTTTAACATTTCATCGGTTAGTGAAGTGAAGAAACCCACTTCGTACAAATTTGGGGCATATACCGCTGCCAACGCTATTTTCCTGTTATTATGTACAATCCTAGCTATAGTTATACGCCCCTCAGCATCCGACCATACCCCTTTTAATTCGATATTTAATTTACGTCTGACGACTATGACTACACCTCGAGTTCTCGTACCAAAAGAAGAGTGACTAATATTATGGTATGTGTTATCCGCTAACGTATCTATGTCTTCCTCTAAAATGTGCGTTTCGCTTAGTAGAGCCACGTCCACATGTTCTTTTTTCATCAGTGTGAGCACGCTTTTGCGTTTGTGTTGTTTGTTTATCCCACCAGTGTTCCATATCATTATATTCAAACTAGCCATAATCTATGCATGTTTTTGTGTAGTTTTTGGTAATGCTTCTGGAGTGCGAAGCTACAATAGATGTACATTATTGAGGTCCCGTTGAGAGCCGAGCTTAAAAACATATATATATACAAATAAAAATCCCCTATTTTCCCCGCACCCAGAGAGTCGTACATGCCTGTGTTCCAAAAACACATCCTCCGCGTATGACTTTCTCCCTTAGTCCACCGGATTGCCCAAACTGAGCATTGTAATCCTAATCTTCCTATGCTAATTGCCATAGGATCTAACATTTTCATTCTAATACAATAGAATGTCGCTTTTGGTCTTGCACCTTCCCTTACTGTAATGAAATATTGTGAAAAATGAAAAAAAAGAGAATAAACTTTCATCGACATATTCATTTGAACCCTCTACTAACATATGTAGGAAACATCAGGAAAAAGGAAAAGATTGTAGAGAAATATTAACACCTTAATGTGAAGAACAATGGAAAAGAACAATGTAAGATAAAAGAAAGAGAGAAAAAATAGAAATAATAAAAAAAAAGATAAAGATAAGGAGTGAGAGATAGAATAATACTCAACGTGGAGAAGCCACTAGAACCGAATTGAGTGATTAGATAAAATAGAAAAACAGAGCCTTTTAGAGCTACAATGTGCCAATCTCTTCATCAGTGGAGTGATTACTTAAATTGTTAGAATAACCTTGTTGTGTTCATACGTTTAGGTGTGGTTGATTTTTTTAAGTATTATTAAGGTCTGATTGAACTTCAGTCAATTGATCATATGCTATGTTTATACACACCGGATGTTTAATGTTAGAGTTGCAAGCCTTCGTTGTCATGGTGCATTATGTTCTAGAAGGTTGTAGAATACACTAGTACTAATAGACTGTTGTTGTGTTCCAGAATGATCTAAGTGACCCAGGGCAGTCGAGCGATAAACCCAGAATCTTCCAGATTGTTCTTATTGCCAATGATATGTTCTTGTCTCCCCGGAGACCAGAGGTCTGAAATTATAATGTTGTGAAGGGCCAGATTAAACCGAATATATATATTTATTTATATATATATATTTAATTGTATTTGTATATTCTCTAATATTCCCTGATATCCCTTGTATATTCCTTGTACAATATGCATTGAATATCCATTCTAGCCTACTGAACATCCCATAATAGTCTCCATTCTACTATTGGTCGAGACCTTGGTGCCAGGCTGCCATACCCCCCAGACCCAGTTCAAACGTACCGCTCAACATGTACGAACAAGTCCTAGTTCCGCGTAGGAATCTGGCTACCGCACCACTAATGGTACTATTTGTTCATAGTGCGTATATATACTGCGCTACTAAAGTAGGACTTCCTTTTTAGTCCAGTTTCTTACCCTCCAATAGAGTGACAGACGTAAAGCCTCCCCGCGACGCCACGTGTGGGAGTAAGGCCAAGTTCGGCCTACCATCGGTATTGAGACATCGTGTATATTAATATTTGAATAGTCATATTTGGCACTGTATCGTCGAGTTGGACGTAGTCTATTAAGCTAATAATAGTCTATTCATATGTAGTGCTTCGTGCGGTGAGAATACTATCGTAGTCAGTACCCCCATCGTTTCGGGTAGAACTGGCTGCTTATCCAGGGTGGCCGACCCCATGTGAGGCTGCACCCGAGGAGCCCCAGAGCCGACGAGCGAGTGGACCTGCATACCGGATTATTCTACCGACGACAGCCCGCCTTCCCAGGCACGGATTATGCTTTGTATACAGTGATTATTCTATGGATAAAGACCAACACTGCCGTGTGTTGGAAACCCCCCCCCCCGGAGAGGACGACAGGTGAGGAGACGCTCTACACGACGAGGTCGCTTCACGTCTCTCCATCGTGGACCGGAGGAAGCCGGCCCACAGAGAGTCCAACTGCTTTCATCTGTGGATCGAGGATCGCTGAGGCACCGAGCCGCACAACCGTGGGTTCTCCCAGGATACCCTCGGCCAGACGGATACAGCCAGACTCTACCCCCCCCCCCCCTTCTCCAGTTGTCTTACAAGCGACCGGAATTCCCCCCTAGTGTATCCAGTTCTATAATCATTAAAGTATCATTGCTATTATTCCTTAAATATTCCAGGTTGTATATTTACCGCCTGCGCCACCAGAGATTGGACGTTCTCTATTGATATACCAACGAATACTCATTTGCCATAAAAGTGCATCCTATTTCAAATCATAAATGTAATTAAGTGATTGCTCTACATACCTTTTGCTATGTATTAATTATTATTAAACGCAGACTTTCGACTTGGTACATTTGTGTTGGATCGTTTCATCTACGTGGGAGTGTTTACCATAATTATTTATGCCTAGTACTGGGTGGCCAGAGTCTAAAGTACAAGAGGTAGTGGTAGTAAGTATCATATCTAACAATACAGTCAGGGAATTGTACCCCTCAGTTACAATTGGTCCTTCGAGCCGGATGGTAATTAGTGTAATATTAATATAGTGTTATTAATATTGAAATGGCCTATGATGAACACTCCACGAAACGATCCTCCTAACCAACACCCGCAGCGCGAACGACGGCTCCCTCAGTACTTAGAGGCTTACGCTGTCAGTCAACAACCTAGTCTTCTACTAACAGTAAACGCGGTAAAACTAGAAAGTAAAAGTATGTCTAACCCCAACGCCCAGACTACCCCGACCATAGAGGCCCCTACGGGTTCTAATGTAACTGACCAAGCTCACGGTGGGGACCAGTGGGAACCAGACATGACTTCACACCCCGCCAGTACTGAAGAAGTAGTCCCCGATGAGTCCCGGGAGGAATACAACGCTACCGAGAGAGAACTCGGCACGGAAGAAGACGGGGAGAGCACCGTGGAGATAGAGCTCCAAGGCTCCGCAAGGAGTACCCCGAGGGAAGGCTCCCCTATACAACCGCCTTCTCCCAGCGAGGCAGAGAGGACCCTACAGCAGGCCTTCCTCATCAGCCTGAACGCCGCTGCTGAACGCGACCGACTGCAGATCCAGCAGCGGAGCGAAGAAGAGCATATACGTCTAGAAATAAGACGCATTCAGATGGAAGAGAATGTGGCCCGAGACCGAGCAGACAGCCAGCGAGCAGCTGCTGGTGCTCTACGGGACGCAGAGCGCGACAGACAGCAAGCGCAACTAATAGAACAGCTGATCAGACGGACAACACCCTCTCCCTCCGCCAGAGGCTCCAGGAACTCGTCTAGACACACCTCCAGGGCGGCATCCCCTAGCCGAGTAAACAACCCTGAACTTGACCAACAGACGAGGTCTATACCCCCCACAGACCACCTCCCCCCACCGGTCCAAGCGAGACCTAGCAACCGGGAAGGAGCAGCATATCCTGTGGAGAGGCTAAACCAGAGACTACAAGCACTGGATGACCTAACTGAAGACGAAGAGGAAGAGGAGGAGAACCGCGCCCGACGACAGCACAGTACTCTACCGGACCAGGAGGTCCGGTACAGCCCAGGCTATACTCCCGCGGAGCTGCGCTACAGACCCCCGACTCTATACACGGGTGAGCACGACGCACGACCCGCACCGAGGAACAGCACCTGGACAAGCGGGCCATGGTACACTGCCGGTACCAGCCCATACCAAGGAGCGGGAGGAGACTCGCCTAGGAGGCCTCTCCCCCAACGCTCGCCGATGTATCCACAGTCAGCGTCATACATTGGCACGCCTATGGTACCCGACTTCACCCAAGAGAACCGGGCCCAGTATACAGAACTCCGCATGTGTCTGGAGACCATGTTGGTGGATGTATTGGATGAACGCCATAAATACGCCATCCTACTGAAGCACTTAAAGGTACCCCGCGCACATAATATAGCGCTCGCCTACGCGACTTCCACCACCCCATACACAGCAGCGCTGGTAGCATTGGACCAGAGGTATGGGCGCATATGGGATTACGTGATCCAGGAGATCCGACACATCGACCGCTTACCCCCAGCAATAGACAATCGAGCACTGGACGACCTGTCCATCAGAGTGCAGTCCCTGGTAGGGATGTTGGGAGCGCAGAGAGAGAAGGGGAGGCATGAACTTCACGCCAACTCAAATGTGGAAAGGATCTTGGAGAAGCTGCCGCCCGCTCGACAGGAGCGTTTTAGGCGGCAGAGAGACCACCGAGACCCGAATGGCCCCGAACCGAACCTCCTCGATCTAGCAGACTTCCTGGCGAGAGAAGTCAGCAGCCTACGGCTAGATACATTCGGACGGAGCACCCCTGGCTCCAGAGAAGGAACCAGACGACTAAATGATGGAAGAAGATCGGTGACTGTGATGCACCAATCAGAGTCAGTACCGAGCAGCAGGAGCCACAGTACCCCCTCCAGAACGGAGAAGTGGAAGATAGTGTGCCCCTACGGTGAGAAAGAACACTGGCTAGCGCAATGTGACTCCTTCCCCAAGCTGAACGCGGAGGAAGCAAGTCAATGGATAAAGTCCAACAAGCGCTGTTTTCGCTGTGCGCGCTCACACATGGCAGCCGAATGCCGCTTAAAGAAAAGGTGCACCAAGTGCGATGGAGCCCATCTGGACATACTTCACGACAGTAACAGACGGCGCCCTTCACCCGCACCATCCAGCAGCAAAGCGAGCGTCATGTACATTGATCCCGCCAGCAGCAGTGGAGCCCGAGTACTCCTAAAAGTAGTGCGTGTGACACTAAGCTACCAGAATAAAGTCCTGGACACTTACGCCGTCCTCGATGACGGGTCAGAGAAGACCCTTCTGCTCGCCTCCGCTGCGGCCCAGCTAGGGCTGCGGGGAAGCGAAACCCAAATGACAATTCGGACAATAAGACGAGATTTGAAGACGATAAAGGGCGAGAATGTCTCATTCTCTATCGCAGCAAGCGGCCAGCCTGAGCGACAGTACCAGATTACAGACGCTTTCACCAGCCAAGAAATAGGACTGTCGCGGTACACATACCCCGTCGCCAAGCTGATGGAGAAATATGCACATCTGCGCAAGTTACCGATCCCGCTCATAGACAATGCTATGCCGACCCTGTTGATAGGCTCCGACCATGCAGACCTCATTGTCCCGATAGACCGGGTCCATACCGGACCCCGAGGCTGTCCTGCAGCAGTCGAGACCCGTTTGGGATGGACTCTCCAAGGCCCGCTCGCCAAATCTCTCAACCGAAGTACAGCCACTAGATGTCTCCACTCCTGAGTCACAGAGGGAGAAACCGCACTCCTGCAACACGTAGAGCGGCTATGGACCTTGGAACAAATGCCCTTTAAGAACGGAAAGAAAGACATTCGCTCTAAAGATGACATTTACGCCATTCACCTCCTCGAGACAGGGACCAAGAGAGTCCCGGTCAACGGCGTGTTGAGATACGCCACGCCACTCCTGCGGCGAGAAGGAATGCCTACTTTCCACGCCAAGACAGACGCCACAGAACGGTACCTGCTGAACACGGAGCGGCGCTTAGCCAAGAACCCCGCCCAAGAGAGTGTATACCGCGCCGAGATTGAGAAGCTCATCACAGCGGGACACGTCACAAAGATGGACATTAAAGAGGCTAACCAGACCACTGAATCGTGGTACGTGCCTCACCACAAGGTCCATCACAACGGTAAAGACCGCATAGTATTTAACTGCAGCTACCAGATCGGATCCCAAAATCTGAATAAAGAGTTACTGCCCGGTCCCACACTCGGCCCCTCCCTACTCGGCGTTCTACTCCGCTTCCGCCAGGAAAAGGTGGCCATCAGCGGGGACATTAAAGGAATGTTCCTGCAGGTGAGATTAGTAGAGGAGGACAAGCCCCTGTTACGGTTCCTATGGAGAGAGAAGCCAGGAGATGAGCACCCAGCCATCTACCAATGGGAAGTCCTCCCCTTCGGAACGACGTGCAGCCCCTGCTGTGCTACATTTGCACTACAGAAACATGTAGCAGAGGACCCAGCAGCGGACGAAGAGGTCCGACACAGCGTAAAGAACAGCTTCTACGTAGACAACTGTCTACAAAGCCTTTCAACCCCGGAAGAAGCCGAGGCTCTCCTGATTAAACTCCGCGCCTCATTGATCAAAGGCGGCTTTGATCTCAGGCAGTGGGCCAGCAGCGATCCGCAAGTACTGCGCAGCCTCTCCTCCGAGGACAAGGCAGCCAGCAGCGAGACCTGGATGGCTACAATCCCGGGAGAAGCCCAGGAGATGACCCTGGGATTGGTGTGGCGATTCAAAACAGATTCGCTTCACTACAGACACAAGCCCCTGACTACGGAGCAGGGAAGGCCGGCGGCGGCGCCGACCACCAGACGGAGTGTGTACACAACACTCGCCCGACAATATGACCCGCTAGGATGTATTCTACCGTACACCACCAGGGCAAAAATGATTGTACGAGCATTGTGGGACAAGGACCAGGGCTGGGACGACCCCATTCCCGCACACCTTGCATCCACCTGGAGAGAGTGGGAGATGGAGCTCCACTCACTCCCAGGCGTTAATATGCGCCGAAGCTACTTCCCACCCACGGTGAGGCCAGAGACATGTAAAATGGACTTACACGTCTTCAGTGACGCCTCAGAGGTCGCATACGGATCAGTAGCCTACTTGCGGGCCCAAGAAGAGGGGGGAGAGATCTACACAGCATTTGTCCTCGCCCGCTCGAGAATAGCCCCACGCAAGCAACAATCTATCCCACGTCTAGAGCTCTGCGCAGCCCTAGCCGGAGCGCACCTAGCCACGCTCATCCAACGTGAGCTCACCATTCCGGTGCATAGAACAATCCTGTGGTCAGATTCCACGACAGTACTCGCCTGGATCAAATCGGACTCATGCAAGTACAAAGTCTTCGTGGGAGTCAGAGTCACCGAGATCCAAGACTTAACCGAAGAGTTAACCGGAGAAACAGAGTGGCGCTACGTTGATACAAAACAGAACCCAGCTGACGTCATCACCCGGGGAATGCCCCTAGATGACCTCACCCGTCGCAATGTCTACAGTGACGGCCCAGCATTCCTAAAGCTCCCGGAAGGAGAGTGGCCCACGCCTATCCCGAGGGAAGCAAGTCAAGAGGAGGCTGAGAATAAGAAACCTATGTTCTGTGGATTGAGCACTGTTATCTCCGCAGACCCCAACATAGATGATTGCACTACCATAGAGAGTGCACAACAAAGGAAATTCCTGCGGCACCACCCGGAGTGTAAGTCCCCCGCTGAAATGTCAGCAGCTAACTACGAGGAAGCAGAATTGCTTCTACTGCAGCGAGCCCAGGGAGACTCGTTCCCCGATGAATTGGCCTGTCTACAGGGAGGAAAGCCCGTCCCATCCGACAGCAGATTAATTCATCTGGCCCCCGAGAGCGACGCTCATACCCTCATCAGAGTGGGTGGTCGCCTACGCAGAGCCCCCAATCTACCGGATGACACTAAATACCCGATCGTATTGAACAGCCGACACAAGGTCACAGAGCTGATTATAAAGAAATACGATGAGGATGTACATCACGCAGGAGCAGAAAGAGTCTTCGCGGAGATCAGACGTCGTTACTGGATCCTACAAGGAAGAGAGGCGGTACGACGCTTCCAGCGAACATGTCTAGACTGCCGCAAGTGGCGCGCGCAGCCCAGCATACCAAGGATGGCTGACCTTCCTCCATGTCGCCTCCGAATCGGTGACAAGCCATTCCACTCAACGGGTATGGACTGCTTTGGCCCGCTGCACATAAAGAAAGGAAGAGGAACCGAGAAGCGATTCACATCACGGAAAGGAAGACCGTCTACACTATTGTCCGATCATGGGACAAACTTCAAAGGCGGCGAAAGAGAGCTGAGAGAGAGCTTCCAAGCTATGGGCCCAGAACTTAAGACCCACCTCGCTCCAGCACAGATTGACTTCCAATTCAACCCCCCAAACGCACCCCACTTCGGTGGTACTTGGGAACGGGAAGTGCGTTCCATAAAGACAGCCCTGTACGCAGTACTTGGGGCCCAGACTGTGGCGGAAGAAGTCCTAATGACAGTCCTCACGGAGATTGAGGGAGTATTGAACTCTAAGCCCCTCGGCTACGTCTCCAGCGATGTGGCGGATATCGACCCAGTTACCCCCAACACACTCCTGATGGGGCGGCTAGATCCCGCGTTACCCCAGACAATGTACCGGCCTGAAGAAGCGAACGGCCGACGAATGTGGAGGTACAGCCAAGTATTAGCCGACAAGTTTTGGAGCAGTTTCCTACTGCACTACCTACCGTCTCTACAGACCCGCCAGAAGTGGGTAAAGGAGAGAGACAATTTGACAGAAGGAACAGTCGTCATGATTATTGATCAATCACTGCCCAGAGCTATGTGGCCGGCCGGCCGCGTAAGCAAAGTGATCACCGGTGCCGACGGCAAGGTCCGAGCAGCTGAAGTGCTTGTCCAGGGGCGCACTTACACCCGTCCCGTGGCGAGGCTCATAGAACTGCCCCGACTCCCAGACACAATCGATGATGACCATGACCCTATAACCCTATGACTTTGTGAAGTTGACTGACCCCTACAGCAAACCCTTATGTGTAAATAGACAACGCGATTAATCTGTCTCTGCTTAACTGATTAGGTCTGGGACCAATCAGGGGGTGGCTGTTGTGAAGGGCCAGATTAAACCGAATATATATATTTATTTATATATATATATTTAATTGTATTTGTATATTCTCTAATATTCCCTGATATCCCTTGTATATTCCTTGTACAATATGCATTGAATATCCATTCTAGCCTACTGAACATCCCATAATAGTCTCCATTCTACTATTGGTCGAGACCTTGGTGCCAGGCTGCCATACCCCCCAGACCCAGTTCAAACGTACCGCTCAACATGTACGAACAAGTCCTAGTTCCGCGTAGGAATCTGGCTACCGCACCACTAATGGTACTATTTGTTCATAGTGCGTATATATACTGCGCTACTAAAGTAGGACTTCCTTTTTAGTCCAGTTTCTTACCCTCCAATAGAGTGACAGACGTAAAGCCTCCCCGCGACGCCACGTGTGGGAGTAAGGCCAAGTTCGGCCTACCATCGGTATTGAGACATCGTGTATATTAATATTTGAATAGTCATATTTGGCACTGTATCGTCGAGTTGGACGTAGTCTATTAAGCTAATAATAGTCTATTCATATGTAGTGCTTCGTGCGGTGAGAATACTATCGTAGTCAGTACCCCCATCGTTTCGGGTAGAACTGGCTGCTTATCCAGGGTGGCCGACCCCATGTGAGGCTGCACCCGAGGAGCCCCAGAGCCGACGAGCGAGTGGACCTGCATACCGGATTATTCTACCGACGACAGCCCGCCTTCCCAGGCACGGATTATGCTTTGTATACAGTGATTATTCTATGGATAAAGACCAACACTGCCGTGTGTTGGAAACCCCCCCCCCGGAGAGGACGACAGGTGAGGAGACGCTCTACACGACGAGGTCGCTTCACGTCTCTCCATCGTGGACCGGAGGAAGCCGGCCCACAGAGAGTCCAACTGCTTTCATCTGTGGATCGAGGATCGCTGAGGCACCGAGCCGCACAACCGTGGGTTCTCCCAGGATACCCTCGGCCAGACGGATACAGCCAGACTCTACCCCCCCCCCCTTCTCCAGTTGTCTTACAAGCGACCGGAATTCCCCCCTAGTGTATCCAGTTCTATAATCATTAAAGTATCATTGCTATTATTCCTTAAATATTCCAGGTTGTATATTTACCGCCTGCGCCACCAGAGATTGGACGTTCTCTATTGATATACCAACGAATACTCATTTGCCATAAAAGTGCATCCTATTTCAAATCATAAATGTAATTAAGTGATTGCTCTACATACCTTTTGCTATGTATTAATTATTATTAAACGCAGACTTTCGACTTGGTACATTTGTGTTGGATCGTTTCATCTACGTGGGAGTGTTTACCATAATTATTTATGCCTAGTACTGGGTGGCCAGAGTCTAAAGTACAAGAGGTAGTGGTAGTAAGTATCATATCTAACAATACAGTCAGGGAATTGTACCCCTCAGTTACAATAATGTATTACGAATCGTATTATACACAATACGCATTGGTGTAGACGGCCTGCATATCATCTGCTACTTTTGATGAACACAATAAAAGTCATTCTAATACTGATATACACAGAGAAAGAGAGAGATGAAGCGGCTTATCTGTTTTCAGACAGTGTCGTTCTGCCTTGGGGGATCTGCTCCATATCGATTCCAATATTCCTCAGCTTCTTTAGGTGTGTGTAATCCAATCCTACGGCCGTCCCTGTCCACGATCGATAACAGCGCCGGGTATGTTAGCCTTGGTCTGAGGCCAGACTTGAACAATTTTTGCATCACCTCCTTGTATGGTAGACGTCGAGCGATGGCGTCTTTGCTTAGATCCTCATAGATAAATATTGAATGATCACCATGTTTCAGCTTCCCACATTGGATGCGAGCAATTTTGATGATGTCATCTCTTATTGATGTCTTCCGCAGAGTAACAATGATGACTCTTGGCCCGTTGTTTCTTTGCTCCCGAGAACCGATTCTGTAAGCTTGGTCCACTTTCGGCACTGTGTTTAGAAAGTTGTTACCCAAAATCACAGCAGATACTTTCTTAAATGCCATCCTCCCGACAGAGCGGTGTTGATGGGGAGCTCTGATGGGTTCGCTTGGTTGTGTTATTAGCATTGAACAGCTAACCGAAAGCTAGCGTTAACTAATGTTAAAGGTTTAGCCATGGCATAACGTTACGTTGGCTAAAGTTGGGGCTATTCATAATCCAGCAATAATGGCTGCAGACCTGCAAGCAAAGTACAGCAAGTTGGCAAAGGAGTATTCCAACGTAAATCACATTTTCACCAGTAACGTTAGTCTTCTGCCTCCCGGTAGCTCATGCTAGCTCATGTTAGCGTCGTCACTGAGCGACCACCTCGCGTACACAATTAATGACATGTTGCGGACAGCCATATTGGTGACAATGTTTAGCTTTTAGTGCCAAATGATAAGAGTCTGAAGCGGAGTCTCAAAAGAGAATGTTGAATATTTAGTAGTAACTTTGATGCAGTAGCTTGTGTGTGTGTGTGGGGGTAGTTGGGTACGGAATGAGCAACGGAATGGAACTGAGCTATGAACGGACTCGGAGTAATGCCTTGCTGCTATGGGTAATAATAATATGCTGATGTTATTGTCCGTGTAACACTAACTATATAACGTTAATGCCACAAAACGAATGCCTTGTTAATCATAAGTAGTAACGTTGATGCAGTAGCTTGTGTGTGTGTGTGGGGGACGGCGGCCGTTGTGCAGGTAGGTCGCGAGTGAACTTTTTTTTTTTTTGCCTTTTGACGCTACACAAATTGATGGTTATTTATCGGCGACTGCTATCGGCACATTTGAGCTTATCGGCCGATAGCAGTCAACAAGGCACTTATCGGCCGATACCGATACCCGACGGATATATCGGTGCACCCTTAATATATTTACACACACACTACTGTGAGAAAATAATAATCACACAGACTTAATGATTTTAGAATATTTCAGATAATGAAATTAAATGTTTATATCATTAACTATCCAGTTAGTATTTATACTGTGTGTAACATTTGGCTACATTAAATCATTGAATGTAGAGAGAGAGCGAGAGAGAGAGAGAGAGGAGAGAGAGAGAGGGGGGGGGCGAGAACGAACAAGAGAGCCAGCCCCCCCTTCGGGTTTTGTTCTAGGTTCGCGTTTTGATCGTCTAAGCTGCCGTAGGTGATGACGTCACACTTGAATGTAAACAGGAAGAGATGGAGACACACGGAGATCGAAATTGAATGATATACAGAAATGAATAACCAATAAATATGAAGTTATGTTTAAACTTCTGTTGTCAAGCGTTGTCAATATAACCCACCCCCTTTCCTCACGAATGGAACTAGTCTTGTGGAGTCCGCTTTGACCGTTTTCCAGGGTTAGCAGAGATTGCTAGTTAGCTTAGCATAATCCTAATAGATACCTTGGTTAGCAGCTACGGTTAGCTCATTGCTTGTGTCAATTAAATTGCATGTTATTAAAGGTCCGCGCTGGTCTGTCTAATGAAATTACAACTGCAACATTATATTGCACTGTACAGCCCTGGTTGTAGGCTAATGTTTTACTACAATTTGTATGGATTAATTTAGGAGTGAAATGCGAATGAAGGGTTGAAATCACCACTCGCAAGCTTGCCCCCAGATATTATTTTAAACTCGCCCGGACCAAATTAGGGGGCAATTTGCGATCATATCATCGCACTGTACAGCCCTGATTCTATATTATGGCTATGTGTCTAATACGCCCGTCGCTTATCAATGACTTGCTTGCAGTCAACATGTACGAAATGGACAGTTTTTTCATCGGTACATTTCCGTTTTATACCGTTTTGAAAAACTGAAGTTTTTGGAAATTAGAAAAAATAAAAGATTCCGTGATAATAGCTCTTTACTGGAATACACACAACACGTTGTCATTTTCCGACTGATTTATGAATAGTTTTCAATTAAACGCTAAATTATCGATAGTATATGTGTACTTATGCACACTAGAGAAGCGGGCTGAAAAATCGATTATCTATGCCCTGCCTGGCGCTAACGCCGCACACACACACACACACACACACATAGGGGACACATTGAGATATATGTGAAAAATACATCTGATTACCCCAAGTCTGGTAACATAGATTCCTTACCTCACATCAGATGTTCTGCAAAAAGATTATTCCAATTCCTGATCGCCATTCCAAATATCGATCGCATTTATTGATCCAACGTTAGGTACTCGAAACAGATAATCCACGCTGCTCTGAGTGTCCACAATGAATCCAATCGTCTCCGGTTACATGCCTGAGAAGTAAAATGTGGATTCTGTTTTTTTTTTTTTTTATGCATTTCCATTGAGTCCAATCCAATGGGTGCATTACCATCTGGGAGACGATAGGGGCGGTATTTTCCCTGTTCGAGCTCATAGACAGTCCCAATGATAACGTGAGGCTAGATTGATGAAAAATGAATGGATATCGCTAATAAAAGCAATAACGATTAAATAACGAGATTCCTCGTCCCTGGCACTCAACGCATGGCATGAAATCACGAGATTTCTCGTGGCTGGTACTCAATGTGTTAAGACCTATGCTTCCAAAATAATAAACATTTAAGAGGCAAAATTCATCGTTGTATACTGTATATAAAAATAACTGACAATGAAATTCAAGCACCTAAATAGATACACACCTGTGTTATTGCTTCGGAATGAAGCCCATATTTACATGATCTTATAGTCTGAGACATGAATTTGAGTGACCTCATGTCTTTCTGAGTCGGAGACAGGTATTTGGGTGACCTCTTGTCTCTCTGAGTCAGAGACCGGAATTTGAGTGACCTGTCTCTCTGAGTCGGAGACAAGAATTTGAGTGACCTCTTGTCTCTCTGAGTCGGAGACAGGAATTCGGGCGAGCTCTTGTCTCTCTGAGTTGGAGATAGGAATTTGGGTTACCATACCATTTCTTTCCATATCGAGAGCCCCGTCTCAGTGGAATGGGGGCGTTTTACACCCTCTGCTGATCTCTCCCCGCTATCAGCTCCACACTGCAGCTGAGCAGCTCAGAGCCTGCAACATGATACAGCATAAAGGCCTCCCTCCTCCCCTCTCCAGCCGCAGCAGCGATGCATTCTGATGCTATCTACAGAGAGAGAGAGAGAGAGAGAGAGAGAGAGAGAGAGAGAGAGAGAGAGAGAGAGAGAGAGAGAGAGAGAGAGAGAGAGAGAGACGCGTGGGAGCTGTGTTGCGTTACGTCAGCAATCTGCGCTATCAATCGCTGGCATTCCTGCACTCTCAAACAGCTGGTCCATTCAGAGGTCATGCATAACATAATGCCTTCGCACTCGTGCACCGTCTAGTTCCCCCCCTCTCTCATCTCATTGCCTCTGTTGTTCTTCTCCCATAGCATTTCTCTCTCTTCCTCTGCCGACACTCAAGTCATCATTTCTGCCTAGATATTCAACTTCATAGTGTTATATTTGACTAGCTGTGTGTCTAGTGTATATTTGACTCTATAATAGTACATTTAACACCAGCTGTGTGTCTAGTGTATATCTGACTCTACAAGAGTACATTTAACACCTGCTCTGTGTGTCTAGTGTATATTTGACTCTATAAGAATACATTTAACACCTGCTCTGTGCGTCTAGTGCAGGGGTGGCCAACCAGTGAGAGACTAAGAGCCACAAAAATGACTGTGGTACCACAAAGAGCCACACCATATACCAGCGTTTCTCAACCTTTTTTTTCAGTCACGGCACCCTTCATGTGTTTATAGGTCTCACCCTCTGGCCTCTGAAGTTGCTAATGTCTTTTTTATTTGGGCCTCACAGGGTTAAAAGTACCCTGTGAGACCCACGGTTGCAAAATTGCTAAATCACTTTTAGCCATTTAAAAAGAAAAGTCTGTAAATGTTTATTTAAAAAATGTTAAGCACATGTATAGTCAATTGGTCCTGTTGTTCAGCCTCACAATGCTATTTGATAGTAAATGTGTTTATATGCCCCACCCTCTGGCCTCTGAAGTTGCTAATGTCTTTTTAATTTGGGCCTCACAGGGTTAACCTCTTAAGCCTGAGATATACAGTAAAAGTGTATATTTTCAGCATTACGTTTGTTTACCAATGATTTTAACTGTTATTAGTGAAATATAAGATTATAGAAATCTCAGGGCATTGAGTCGGAAACCGGCACATATTGACAGGAGGAAGTGGAGCGGCCAAAAGTGAGTGTAGTCTTTTGAAGGAAGAGACTCAGGGCTTTCGAATTTCGAAAAACTACCCTACCCAGCTCACGCCAGCCCCTGTCAATCATCTGACTTCTGGATTTACTTTTTTATTTCTATAATTTTTTGGGATTTTCTCCCACAAACCTGAACGCCATAAAACAGAACGCAGTTAGTTTCTCTACCTTTCTGTGAACGTCTAGCAAAAACCGGTGTTGCAATATGATGAACAATGGTGGAGAAATGTACATTATAAAAAAGATGGCAGAATTCAGTACTGTATCTACAAAACCTTCTATTTAATCATCTTCCCTTTATTCATTTGCTTAGATTTTTTCAGGTCTGGTAAATTTTTGCATGGTGTTATTCACAGTCAAAGATAAATGTATTATTATTATTTTTTAAATAGAATTGATATTCTCCTTTGGTTCATTACAATTTACTCAAGCCTAGAACAGACACACTATTTCTGACACTGGGAATATATTCCCTGAGATCCATAGATGTCCCTAGATTCAGATATCAAGAACATGCAAATGGAGCATTAAAAAAAATCTGTAAATGTTTATTCTATGTCCTTATGGAATGAGTGACTATATGAATATATATATTATAATTATTTTTAATAATTTAATGGATCGAAGAGCCACACATTGACGGGCAAAGAGCCACATGCGCAGGGGAGGAAACTAACTTTTTGGCTTACCAGCCAACTGGCGAGTATCTGATTTTTTTTACCAGCCAAACAGATTTTTTACCAGACAAAAAAAATCGCTAATTGTGATAATTACTTCTTTGTATGTCAAGCCGCGTCAATGTTGTGTATGCATCTGGGTAGGCACACTGTGCCTTTAAGACAGGTGGTCTTACGACAGTGCTGTGAAGTACCGTCAAGTGTTGTGGTAACGTCAGTTGGGTTGGTGTGCTGTTGACGTTGTGTGCACAGTGCACTGGTTGAGCTAGCCCCTTTCGTGACTGCGATGTGCAAGCCAGGGGCTTTTGAGCATGAAATAAAATGTCTAACCTTACGTCGTAGTCCGGTGCTTTTTTGGAAACATTATAGTCATAACGGATATACACCCAGCTGGCTGCTTTGAGCACACGGGGCTAACGTTAGCTAGCAAGCACCTATATCTAAAACGCTAACTAGAAGCTAACCACTGTATACAGTTCCAGTAGACAACATTACACCTCTGATTTAAATGTGTCCTTAGTAACTTATACTCAATGGTTGTACTAGGGTTGGATGCAGTTCCCCGTTGGTCAGTCTGTCTGTTTTCCATATTCTGCTGTGTTTAACGTTATCTGTTTGCGAGTGCTCCTGATGGCTAGCCTAGTAGTACCGCGGGACTTTTATTATTATTATATGTCCGCGGGTTGGCCAGTACTGCCCAAACGTTTATTAAACATTATATGTCCGCGGGGTGGTCTTGTGCAGTGCTCTCGTGGCACTGTCAACTAAAGCGAACACTCAGAAGACGCGCACCGTTTGCCAGTGCAGTGATTGCAGAATGTTTTATTTTTTTGTATACTCGCCAGACTGGCGAGTGGCGAGTGGTCTTCATGAATCACTCGCCAAACGTAAAAAATACTCGCATTTGGCGAGTAAAGTGGCCTAATTTCCTCCCCTGCACATGCTGGGTTGGCCACCCCTGGTCTAGTGTATATTTGACTCTATAATAGTACATTTAACACCAGCAGTGTGTCTAGTGTATATTTGACTCTATAAGAGTACATGTAACACCTGCTCTGTGTGTCTTTTTTTTTTTTTTTTTCAAATAGTTTTTCTTTATTTTCCCTTTTCAACATGAAACAAGACAATACAATACAATAACAATACTAATAAACAAGACATCACAGGACAATAACAGTAATAATAATAATAATAATAATAATAATAATAATAATAATAATAACGACAATGACAAAACCATCAGTTAAATCAGAATAATGAAAAATAAAATAGTCATGTATAAATTAAATATATAAATTAATAAGAATATATATATATATATACATATACATACACACATACATATATATACATATATACATGCATATACCCACATGTATGTACCATAAGGCGAGATTACTTGAGCACCCGTCATCTCCAGTATCGACAACCAAGGTCCCCACCCCGTGAGGACCCCAAATCCGGCGCCCCAGCGAGCCAGAGCATCATGCCTCTTTAACACTCCGATTCACCAAGACCTCGAATCAGGGGCCCCCACCAGTCCGAGACCGCGTCTTGTTTGCTTTTCTCATATTTTTATATTCAGAGTTAATGATATTGTTTACACTGTTCATTTTCTCATACGTATTTTTAAATAAACAATAATAAATAATAACAACAATGACAACAACAACATCATTGTTATGCAACAGACAGGCCTCTTACGCGTCTGTTGTACAACTTCTTCCACTAGGGAAACCCACCTCCAAAAAATACACAACCGGGGATAGACATCCCAAGATCCATCTGGATCTCTGGTAATTCATTAAGTAAATAGGCACATGGGGACAAGTCAAATTCCGTTTCTAATACAGATTTTGTAAATAAATGAATACAATTCCAGAATCGTTTTAGTTTATCACAGTGCCAAAACATGTGTAGAAATGTTCCTTCGTTAGTTTTACATCTAGGACAGTTTATTGAATTATCTCTAGACATTTTATGCATTTTTATTGGAGTTAAATACAATTTATGGATAAATTTAAAATTTGCTTCTTTGATTTTGTTACTTGTAAATGGAAAGTGTATTCTATCACAAATATTTAGCCATGTATTTTCTACAAATTTCATGGTTAGGTCTGTCTCCCAGATCCTCAACAAAGGCAAAAAAGATGAGTGACATTCTTTGGAGAAGATGTCATAAAATTCACTAATTTTACCTTTAATTGTGGTCGATGACATTAGTATTTCTTCTATTTCATGTAATTCTAGTCTTAGTTTATTTTCTCTTCTCAGTATGTGTATAATGTTTCTCATTTGTAAATATTTAAAGAAATCAGTATTTGGGATGGCATATTCTGTTCTTAAATCCATAAATGATTTTAACTGCATATTTGTATGAAACAGGTCTTTGAATTGACTTATCCCCAACTGAGCCCATTTGAGTATATTAATTGATCTTAGATGTTTATCTAGATCAGGATTGTGATAGATAGGAGAGTATATAGAGGTACAATTGGTGATACCCAGTTTTTTTGAGCAGTCCTTCCAAGCACATAGTGTGTTAAAAACAGTGAAGCAATTACCTATGTTTCTTATCTTTTTAAATTGTTTTATAAATATGAGAGAGTCCAATGGTAACGGTTCAACAAATTTAGCTTCTAACTGAAACCACTGTGAATCCCGTCTTCCCAACGACCATGACAGTACATTTCTTAATTGGGCTGACCAAAAATAATGTTGGAGGTTGGGGAGACCGAGACCTCCCATGGATTCTGGTTTCATAAGTGTCAATAACTTTATCCTAGGCATTTTGTTGCACCAAATAAATTTAGAGATGGGTCTATTCATAGATTTGAAAAATTCTGTAGATAAGTAACATGGTAACATTTGAAAAAGGAAATTTAGTCTTGGAAGGACGTTCATTCTTATTACATTTATTCTTCCCAGCAGAGATAATGGGAGCGTGGACCATTTACACAGATCAGTTTTTATCTTTTCTATAAGAGGACAATAGTTTTCCCTGTACAAGTTATCTAGTTGCGGTGTAATGTTTATTCCCAAATATTTAAACCCTTCTGGAGACCAATTAAAGGGATATGTTTTATACATCGTTTCGGTTGGGGTCATATGCAGGAGACAAGCATTTGATTTATTAAAGTTTAACTTATATCCAGAGTATTTTCCAAATTGTTCTATTTCGTTATATAAGTGTGATAAGGACTGTTCTGGGTCTTTTATGTATAAAATAATGTCATCTGCGTATAAGGATATTTTATGTTCCTCCTTATTCATTTTCAGTCCTTTAATGTGAATATTGTCTCGTACACATGACGCCAGCAATTCAATCACCATCGCGAAGAGTGAACTCGACAGTGGGCATCCTTGTCTTGTCCCTCTCGTTAGTGTAAAAAAATCAGAGGAAGCTCCATTGGTAATGACAGCTGCTTTAGGATTTTTATAGATTGCTTTAATCCAAGCGATAAAGTTTGGTCCCATATTAAGCTTGTCAAGTATAGAAAAAAGAAAGTTCCATTCAACCCTATCGAAGGCCTTCTCTGCGTCCAGTGATAGGAGCAGAGAAGGGCTCCGACTGGTGTCCAAATGGTTTATTACATTTAAAAGTCTCCTTATATTGTCAGCAGAATATCTCCCTTTTATGAAACCCGATTGGTCTGGATTAATCAATTTAGGCAAAATATCTTCTAGTCTTTTTGCTAATAATTTGGTTATAATCTTGTAATCGTGATCTAAAAGACTAATAGGTCTATATGATGAACAATTTAAAGGATCTTTGCCACTTTTGTGCAATACTGTGATATGTGCTAGGTTCATTGATTGAGGGAGTATTCTATTGTGACAGAAATTATACATCATTGCCATAAAAATGGGATGAAGTTCAGTCCAAAATTCTTTATAAAATTCAGCAGAAAAACCATCTGGTCCTGGGCTTTTATTTATGGGCATTAACTTAATTGTGGCCAGAACCTCTTCTTTTGTAAATGATGAGTTAAGATATTGCTGGTCTAATTCAGACAATTTTGACAATTTCTTATTTTGTAAGTACTGGTCCAGTTGTTCTTGTGAATGAGAACTTTGAGATTTGTAAAGTGTATTGTAGAATTCAAAGAAAGCTTGATTAATCTCTTTAGGTTGATATGTTATATTATCATTGAGATTAATTGCTTTAATAGTTCTTTCAGTTTGTTCTTTCTTTAATTGATGGGCCAGTAATTTACTTGGTTTATTGCCAAATTCGTAATGCTTTTGTCTAACGTAATTCATTTTTGTTGTAATTTCGTTTGAAATATTAAGGTTTAATTTGGCCCTGGCCACAATTAATTGTCTCCAATTGTCCTCTGTAGACGCTGTCTTATGAAGTGCTTCACATCTTATTACTTCTCTCTCAAGTTCTTGTGCTTGTGCTCTTTTTACTCGCTTTTTAAATGAACCATATGAAATTATTAGTCCTCTTAAAGTGGCTTTTGCAGCCTCCCAGATAATGTTAGGGTCAATGAGGGGGTCATTATTTTCCTTTATGTAGTTTGTAATCCATGTTCGCGTTTTTACTTTAAATTCTTCATCTTGGAGTAATGAATTATCAAATTTCCATTGTTTGGTGAACGAGTTGTTCCTATTAAACTGAATAGTCATGCATATTCTGGCATGATCTGATAAAATGATTGGGCTAATTTCACATTCCTTTATCATGTATATATATTTTGAGTAAATAAAGGCATAGTCTATTCTACTATATGAGTTATGTACATTTGAGAAGAAGCTGTAGTCTTTAATGCCTGGATGTAATTCACGCCAGACATCAATTAGGCCACTTTCTGCACATAACCCTTGAAGAACTTTTGAGGATTTGGAGCTATGGTTAGTTTGACTAGACTTATCCAATGCTGTCATTGTCAAATTAAAATCTCCCGCCATCACTCCAAAACCTTTACAGTTTTCATTGAACAGCAACACCATGTCAGACATAAATGTGGGTTCATCGGCATTGGGGGCATAAATGTTCAAAAAAGTAATGGATGTTCCCCAAATGCAGCCTGACACCAAGACAAACCGTCCGTTTGGGTCTGTAATTGTTTTTTCTACTGTAAATGGTATTGTTTTGTTAATCAAAATAGCCGTTCCCCTGCTATGACTTTTATATGATGAGAAATAGACCTGACCTACCCATTCTCTTTTTAACTTTGCGTGTTCAGTGTCTGACAAATATGTTTCTTGTAAAAAAGCCACATCTACTTTGTTTTCTTTTAAAAGGGATAACATTTTTTTCCTTTTAATAGGATTTCCCAAGCCTTTAATGTTCCACGAATTTATAATTATATCTGACATGGTAGTTGGTACAATCTTTGAGGAGTATCTATGACTGTATACATTTGCCTCGAAAATATTGCCATTGCTTTTATTAATAAACATGACCAAAAAACATAGAACACAAAACATACATAGAATACACATACATAGAATAAAAAACATACATGAAATACATCAACCCACCCCAGCCATGGTTTTCTGAACCACGACATTTACCCCCTTACTCCTAGTAGGCCATAGAGAAACAATAATGGAAAAAACAAAATAACTGAAAAAGAATTAAATCTTTCTTATATTGGCCCCTGGAGCTCTTGTCTTCAGTGTAATAACTTCCTTTTATTTATTTGTATTTCTCTTTACACCCCCTCCCCTCTTCACTTCCCCCCATGTTGTTAAATATGAGTTGGTCACCTGATATTACTGAATGGTGAGGGGTGTTTCTTATTAGGCAGACTTTTTTTTTCTTTTTTTTCTTATACTGTTGAGAGTTCTCCTCTCCACATACTTTTTACCATTCAGTCATTGTGACCTTCTAATGTTTGAGAGAAAAATATCAGTGCAAAACAGATGCATGTTAAATTCGTGCCATTCCTTGTACCCCCCTCCCTTCCTTTAGTCATGGTATCGTCCGTATGACGTCACACGTTGTTGCAGGAAGTACCGCTGCCAGACAGTAAATATACACATTGAGGAGAAAAGAAAGAACAGCCGATCGCGACTGTATTGGCAAATCAATACCCCTTCCTCTGGGGTTTCAAAGTCAAGTGATTTGTCCGTATTATAACAGTCATAATGAGGGGGTGCAAACAAAACAAAAAAAAAACGTAAATGTCATCTTCTTACCTCCACCATGGGTAACGGTTTACGAGGCAAACCTCAGTCCAGCTCGTCGGCGAATGATTCTGCCTCTTTTGGATCGTCAAACAGGACAATTTTGTTTTTATGGAGGATTCGAAGCCGGTGAGGGTATGCAAATCCTCGAAACATGCCCTTTTCGATGAATATCTTGGTCATCCGGTCGAATTCTCTGCGTCTTCGACGTACCTCTGTGGGCAGGTCCTGGCGAATGGTGAGTTTGGCTTCCCCCTCTGTGATTGTAGATTTCTTTGCTGCTTGTAGGATCAGCTCTTTGTCCCCGATTCGTAAAAAGCGGATTAGGACTGGTCTGGGATATTTCCCAGCGTGTGGTTGTGATTGTGGTCGCGCTGGGCGAAACACTTGTTCCAGGTCGAGTGTTTTTTCCAATGAAAGCTTGAGCCAGTTGGGTAGTTTTTGCTGAATGTACTCAGGTAGAGTTTGGTCACCCTCCGATTTCTCTGGAAGCCCCAGTAAAACCAGATTTTTCCTCCTCCCTCTGTTTTCCAACTCATCCGTTTTCATCTCCATTGTTCTCAATGTCTTTTCGGCTCGGTGTAACTCTCGCTGGGTTGTTTGCAGGTTGTCCTCTAGTGCAGAAATCCTCTCTTCCGCCTCATCCAGGCGCTGCTTGTGTTTGTCGACTGCTTTGTTTGTTTTAGTCAGTCCTTCTTTAATCGCCGATACTTGGTTTGTCACCTTTTCCAGACGAGTATCGATACCGTCTAATCGGCCCAATATTGCAATGCGTTGAGATTTTAACTCCGACATAATTTCGACCAGCGTGGGGTCATTGTCTGTTTCAATTGTTTGGTCGTCGACGTCGACATCTGGTTTGTTTCGCTGGCCTTTCCTTGTTGTTGCCATCTTGCAAATCACCACGTTTTATCAAAAGCCTTTACTTAATTTAAGTTGAAACAAAATTATTGAAATTGTCCTTGAGTGGAGGTAAGCTCTGTGTGTCTAGTGTATATTTGACTCTAAAAGAGTACATTTAACACCAGCAGTGTGTCTAGTGTATATTTGACTCTATAATAGTACATTTAACACCTGCTCTGTGTGTCTAGTGTATATTTGACTCTTGAGTACATTTAACACCAGCTCTGTGTGTCTAGTGTATATTTTACTCTACAAGAGTAAATTTAACACCAGCTGTGTCTAGTGTATATTTGACTCTATAAGAGTACATTTAACACCTGCTCTGTGTGTATAGTGTATATTTTACTCTATAAGAGTACATTTAATACCAGCTATGTGTGTCTACTGTCTACTGTATATTTGACTCTATAAGAGTACATTTAACACCAGCTCTGTGTGTCTAGTGTATATTTGAATCTATCAGGCGGTCAGGTGGCGTAGCGGAGATTGCGCTCGTCACCAATGCAAGAGGCTGCGGTCTCGACTCCCGGAGTCAGCATTGCCTTGGCTTGGGCTGATCGTCATACTAACTCGTTTGGCTGAGTAAGGGGGAGGGAAGTCATGGGAATCTGGCGTTGTGGACAGCGATGCCTACAGGTCAGGTCTGGGCGCTCGCTCAGCGGAGGCAGGACTTGATGAAGGCAGCGTGACCTCCCACGCGTTACGCTTCACCAATGAGAGTCCTCGCTGCCAGGTGAAAAAATAGTCACTGGCTGTCGCCGCGCGTGTCGGAGGAAGCGTGCGGATGACTTCAGGGTTCCCTTGTACCGACCAGTAGGAGAACATGCGCACAACAACCAGACAGGGGAGGGGGGGAATTGGCACAACGACTAAATTGGGACGGGGAGAAAAATCTGAGAAAGAGAGGATTAAAAAAAAAATAATAATAATATTTGAATCTATAAGAGTAAATTTAACACCAGCTGTGTTAATTGAAATGAACAGAGCATTGGTGTGACACTTTCCATGATCACGCAGTTCAACGCAATGAAGAGCAATCAAGATTATTTATCTTGTGATTTTGAATGAACATGAACAGATATCGTGATAAGCCGGCACTTTGATATCATTTCATATCGCCCAGCTTTAGCAATTACGTGGGCGATGTGAAACAGTTGACAGCATTTAACCCTTCCTCTGCCTCCGACTGGGACAAACCTTAGTGTGAGGCGGGACAACTTCAAAGGGGGGAGATTTGCAGTCATTGCGTCATCACTTTGGATTTGGGGTTTCCCAGCACTACAACTCAACTCAGCTTGCCTTAATCCGCTCAATGTGATTCGATGATTCACGAATCACATAAATGTAGATGAGGGGAGATGGCAGGCTTCCGTAATAATTTTCTAACACAGCAGAAAAACAATCCATTGGAAAGGGGGGGGGGGGGGGGGGGGTAAAAAGAAAAAGAAAAGTAATAAACCAACGACAAGAAGCCTACAGAACTAGGAGCATTACAGCAACGTTCCAACTGCTAAATCTTATCACACTTCAAACAGTGATATGGAGATTTGCCAAAACGGAAGGACTGTTCCTATACGCACTTAGGAGGAGGATTTATTGTTCATTCAGACGAGAGAGTAGTGTGAACGGCCGAGAAGATCTGTGGAAGCAAACTACCCTCCATAGACAATATCTTCACCGAGCGGTGCGTCAGCAAGGCACACAGGGTTCTGAAAGACCCCAGCCACCCCAACCACAAACTGTTCGAGCTCATGCCGTCTGGCAGACGGTACCGGAGTCTCAGATCCACCTCCAAAAGAACTCTGAACAGCTACTTCCACTGGGCCAACAGGCTACTGACTGAGAGACTCTGAACCATCATGGACACGCACACAAAGCACCTTAACCCTTTCACTGCTGCACTACCAAAACAGTTAACCCTTTCACTGCGACAATTCACAGAAAGTTAACCCTTTCACTGCCACACAACAGCCGGTGACCGTCAGTTGTGTGATAGTAAAGGGTTAACCTTATGTCGTGTGGCAGTGAAAGGGTTAAATGACTTGCACACCACACGCACACACTGCTGCTACCTCATGTACAAAATGTATTTTTTTATTTCCAAAAGTAAAGTTATATTGTATAGTATAGGATTATTTAAAGTATATTTGTTGTATTGCACTGTATTGCACACTACTACGGTTGAGGAGCCAAGGAAAACAAGCATCTCACGTTTTGGGAATGTATGTACATTTTAAAAGCTGTGACAATAAAGGAATCTGAATCTGAATCTGAATCTGGCTATTACCTTCTTGCTGGAATTATGAACAAATATGTCGACGGTGTCTCCAAAACGTTGTGGATATGTATAATTTCCCCTAACTTTTCCAGGCCTGAAAAAGGCTATTTTCTAATTCCTTGGCTTTACCATGTTTTCCATGACTGTTACTAGACATCTTTCATCTGCTTGAATGCGGATAGGAATCCTCTGCTGTGCTCAGTCGGGCCGTGTCCTCGACTATAGGAATGAATCAATAGACAAATCTGTAAAATTGTGTTTCCAGAAGGATCGCTTAAAATCTTAGCTTAGCAGTAATGTACTTATATTTTTTCAGGAAATAACTCATTTAGTATGGAAAGAAAGCATAAAATAACTACTATTCGACTAGTCCTGGTTGACTAAGACCAAACTGACCAATGAATAGATTAATCGGAGGGGACAGCCTATACTGCTCAGGGCTCTCTGCCACGACGAGCCACACTTCTTGGCTCCTCACTCAAATGGTTTAATTCCAAAATAAGATATCGACTGTTTGAAAGAAATTGAAAAATATATATAAATAAATTAAATTAAATACATGTAAATAAAAATTACATAAAAGTTATATTAAAAGCAGACTAGATAAAGATGATTTATTATTCTCATAATCGCACACATATCCCAAAAAACTAAAAGAAAAGAAAAAGAAAATGTCCGCCAGGGCTCTCGTGAATTCTTCGACTTGATCTCTAAGTAAAAAAAAATAATATGGATCTCTATCCAATTGTAAAAGGCACTGGGCACAAAAATCCCGAACATCGTACCCGAACATCAACACCACGTGCACTCCAGAGCGAATTGTGGAACTCACAAATGTGGTGATGAAAGGAGCTGAAAGCCCCTCTGTTTTATTACACAGTCTGTGTGTGTGGGTGCGCGTGCGTGCATGGGTGCGTGCATGGGTGCGTGCGTGCGTGCGTGCGTGCGTGCGTGTGTGTGTGTGTGTGTGTGTGTGTGTGTGTGTGTGTGTGAGAAATGGAGAGGGTTCTTATGCCGGTCATTCAGAGCCCAGCATTATCGCCGTCTATCTGCAGATCAACAGCTGAATGAGGAATAGATTGGTCAGCGGCCACTAGGGCTGACCTTCGAATTTTTTTTTGGCAATCGAAGCTTCGGGGCTGAGCTTCGATTTTTAATTCGAAGCTTCGAATAAATTTTTTTTTTATATATAATTATTATTTTTTTGTATCTTATGTTGTGGGACTTGTACAGTACTTTGGTAAACTTTGTTGTTTTTAAATGTGCTCTATAAATAAATAAAGTGGATTGGATTAATGAATTAAGTAGCCCCTTTCGTGACTGTGACGCAGCCAACGTCACAAGGTCCTATTTCAGATTTCATGGGAACTACCAATCCCCCAAATCAAGAATGTTTAAGATGAATGAAGTAAGATTTTGATTTGAAATATGGCCTGTGTAGACTAAACTATGCACAGAATTATGTCAGTCTACAAGGTCCGGATTCTACATGGTCCGGCAATGTAGACCTTGTAGACTCCACTACAGACCAATTATCAGTGAATGTTCATGCATTTTTAAGAAGGGCTATTTCCACAAAAAAACAAAGAACTCACCAAAACATCTCAGTAGCACCTTATCTAAATGTTCTATTTCATATATGGAGATTCATATTTATTTATGTATTGCATGCATTTCTACATTTTATTTCCTATTTTGTTTATTCATCCCAGTATCTTTCTTTCTTATGTGTGGAATTCTACAAGGCATTTACATTCACATTTACATTTAGTCATTTAGCTGACGCTTTTATCCAAAGCGACTTAAGTTCTGTACGACAGGTCATCAGGAAGGATACAACTCTATCAGCTGAGTAACAATATTCATCAAAGTGTTGCGTGTTACAGTGTAGGTTAGTTTATTAGGACAAGTGCATGACAGTAAGGTTAGTTAGGGTTAGATTTGTTTTATTTTATTTTTTAAATTTTATTTCAGATAATGGTTGAAGAAGTGCGTCTTTAGTCGACGGCGAAAGATTGGATGGGATTCGGCTGTCCTAACTGGGGTGGGTAGTTCATTCCACCATTGTGGGGCAAGGACTGAGAATAGGCGTGTAGGTGGTGTATATGTGTTTGAGGATGATATCCTTCAAACAGGCAATAGTGATGATATAATTTGGGCAGTGCTGAGCTGGGTTACTTTCCTCCAGTGTATTTGTCCCCCGGCCCCACCCAATGGCCCCATGCACACACACACACACACACACACACACACACACACACACACACACACACACACACACACACCGAAGTAAAAATAAAAATAAAATAAAAAATTGGAAAAAAATAAATATTGAAAAAAAAATTATTATTATTATTTTTTTTTAAACTTCGATTTTTTTTTAATGTTCGAAGCTTGTGCCATCGAACGAAGCTTCAAAGCTTCGAAGTATTTAAGACAGCCCTAGCGGCCACGCTTAACTGTTCTGCCCCCAGAGGCTGTTTCTAGCATACCCACCCGCCTCCATCTTCCACCGACGCAAGAATGGGGCATCTTCACACGTGTCTACACATGTTCACATATTACACCCACCCACCCACCACAAACCCCAACCCCCCCCCCCCCCAACCTGTTACCAAGCACCCTTTTAATTCCAGGCACTGAATGTGCTCTTTTATTTTTTTTATTTTGCACGCTACAGATACCCCTCGATCTGTAAGTCAAACGTTTACAGATCACATGCAAGCATGCACGCACGCACGCACGCACGCACGCACGCACGCACGCACGCACGCACGCACGCACGCACGCACGCACGCACGCACGCACGCACGCACGCACGCACGCACGCACGCACGCACGCACGCACGCACGCACGCACACACACACACACACACACACACACACACACACACACACACACACACACACACACACACACACACACACACACACACACACACACACACACACACACACACACACACACACACACACACACACACACACACACACACACACACACACACACACACACACACACACACACACACACACACACACACACACACACACACACACACACACACACACACACACACACACACACACACACACACACACACACACACACACACAGACAGAGAGAGAGGGACAGATCACATGCAGCACACACACCACCAACAACCACAGAGACTTCCCCCCAACTGAATAGTCTGCTCTGACACAGGACAGCCGAGGCCTTGACGTCAGAGGCAGGCCCATGAAAACACAGGGTCCCTGGGGGGTTGAGGGAGTTATGCACATCTTCACAGCTCTGCTCGCAACTAGTTCTGCAGCCGCCGAGCGTGTTACTGCCTTCTCTTTTACTCCTATTTGTCCCTAAATTATAATAGCGAGGAGAAAGAAAAGGAAGGTTTGCATTAAGTACCTGGCCCAGATATATACTGTATACTGTATATGCAAATCATCTCAGATCACCGTACGGTAATTGATAAGAGCAGAAGTGAGATGTGTGTGCATGCGATTTCAGGTAAACAGTAGGCGTTATAGACTCCTAGACTCCTAGTCATCTAAATAATTGTACCTGCTGTCACAGTGGCAGTAGCAGGGACGCGTCAATAATTTTACCAACTAACTTGCATTTTTCCGCGATCTGATTGGCCACTGACGTTTCTGGTCATGTGACATCTGCGCCAATCGTGTGACGCCTGTTTCTATTTCTGGTTAAGCTTAGGCACTCTTTCGAAGTTGGTTAAGGTTAGAGTTTGTCTTAGAGCAGGGCGATAGAACACCAGCCCTGATTCCAAACTATAGTAACCTTAACCAACTTCGAAAGAGTCGCCTAAGCTTAACCAGTGATATAACTAGGCGTTAGGTAGTTTGCATGCTGTTAGAGGCGGAAATAGGCGCAGAAACAGGCGTCACACGTTTGGCGCACATGTCACATGACCAGACACGTCAGTGGCCAATCAGATCGCAGAACGCGAACGCGGAACTGAAAGTTTGTTGGTAAAAGTATAGACGCAGCAGGGACATACCCAGAGGACACGTCTTACACAGAGATTAGTGTAGTGGCTATTTGTCAACAACAAACAATAAAACTAAAAGTATTACCACGTACGTTTCGGTGCGAGAGCGACAAAGTGCCGCCCACCTTGCACTTTTGTCAGGGCGGGAAATGCCAACACCTGCGCCCAGTAGCGGCCGTGAGCGCAGGTACGTCAAACAGGCTACTGTTCATTAAGGACACACTCTCCGGTCGAAGATTTCTCTGCGACACCGGAGCGCAGAGGAGCGTCCTACCTGCGACGGTGGGGGACACCGCCGGCGGGGATGGGGGTCCGCGAATGACGACCGCCAACGGTAACCCTATCCGCACCTACGGTACGAGGACCGTAGAATTGTGTTTTGGGGGTCAGCGGTTCACGTGGAACTTCGTCATGGCCGACATCTCGTTCCCGCTATTCGGGGCGGATTTCCTTTGTGCACACGGGCTCCTCATGGACGTTAGGCACGGCCGCCTAGTAGACGCCCAGACATATGCTTCATTGACATGCATGCGCGATGAAGTGGTATACAGCGGGCTAGCCAGCTCGCTTGCAGAAGGTGACGTGTACCAACGCCTACTACGGGAGTTTCCCAGCTTAACACAGCCTACATTCTCGGCCGCGACCACCAAACACGGGGTCGAGCACCACATCAAGACTGAAGGAGCTCCCGTGTACGCTAGGGCCTGCCGGCTCAATCCTGACAGACTAGCAGTCGCTAGGTCAGAGTTCGCCAACATGGAGAGGTTGGGGATTATCCGACGCTCGGACAGTCCCTGGGCCTCGCCGCTGCACATAGTTTCTAAGGCTGACGTTGGATGGAGACCGTGCGACGACTACAGACGCCTCAACGGCGCTACTACGCCAGACCGCTACCCAGTCCCCCACATCCAGGACTTCTCAGTGCACCTGGCGGGTAAGCTGGTATTTTCAAAGGTGGACCTGGTACGTGGTTACCACCAGGTGCCGGTACACCCCTCGGACGTCCCGAAGACGGCGGTGGTAACACCCTTCCGACTATTCGAATTCCTACGGATGCCGTTCGGGCTTAAGAACGCGGCACAGTCTTTTCAGAGGCTAATGGACTCGACACTCAGAGACATGGCGTTTATTTTTGTTTACCTGGACGACATCCTCGTTGCCACCTCCTCGCCCGAAGAGCACCTGGCGCACCTCCGGTGCCTCTTTACGAGGCTTGGCCAACACGGCCTAATCATCAACCCGGCTAAGTGCCAGTTCGGGTTGACCTCCATACAATTCCTCGGACACCTCATCGACAGGAGGGGGGGCCGTTTCCGCTTTCCCCTGACGGCCCGAGCACTCAGGGAATTCCTCGGGATGGTGACGTTTTATCACCGGTTCATCCCCCGGGCAGCCTACATCATGCGGCCACTTTACGAGGCTCTGAAGGACAAGTCCCCCAACCAGCCTGTCGACTGGACGACCGAGAGGACGACCGCCTTCGCGGCCACCAAGATGGCCCTGGGTGATGCCGCCATGTTGGCTCACCCGTCGCCTGGGGCCCCGGTCGCCATTACCACCGACGTGTCAGACTACGCGGTGGCCGCAGTACATGAGCAGTATGTTGACGGCGCCTGGCAACCGCTGGCGTTTTTCAGCCGTCAGCTGACCCCCAGGGAGCGCAAGTACAGCGCATTTGACAGAGAACTCCTAGGCCTCTGGTTGGCGGTGCGCCATTTCCGGTTCATGCTAGAGGGCTGGGAGTTTACGGCCTTCGTCGACCACAAACCCCTCACGTTCTCCATGTTCAAGGTGGCTGAGCCGTGGTCCGTGCGACAACAGCGCCAACTCGCATATATTTCTGAGTACACTACGGATATACGACATATCGCCGGGAAGGCCAACGTGGTTGCAGACTGCCTATCCAGGGGCGTTATCGGAGCTGTGCAACTGGGCCTCGACTACGTCAGCATGAGCTTGGAACAGGCCTCCGACCACGACATCCAAGCCCTCAAGACAGCGGATACCAGTCTGCGCCTCGAGGACGTTGCGATTGGCGGCTCAGGCGCGTCCCTGCTCTGTGACCTCTCCATCGGACACCCCCGCCCGCTGGTCCCTAAAGGCTGGCGTAGGCAGGCCTTTGAGGCGATGCACGACCTGTCTCACCCCGGTAGGAAGCCTTCGAGCAGGTTGGTTTCACAGAAATTTGTCAGCACGTGGTTCGCACGTTTCGGGACCCCGTCCGACCTCTCTTCCGACCGGGGCTCACAATTTACCTCGGAGCTCTGGAACGCGGTCGCCAGCGGCCTGGCGGTTAAGCTGCACCGTACCACCGCGTACCACCCTCAGGCCAACGGGCTATGCGAACGCTTCCACCGGTCCATGAAGGCAGCGCTGCACGCAGGCCTGACGGACAGCAACTGGGTGGACAAACTGCCGTGGGTCATGCTCGGACTTAGGAGTGCCCCCAAGGAAGACCTGCAGTCCTCATCCGCGGAGCTGTTATATGGCCAGACATTGCGCGTCCCGGGGGATTTTATTCCGGACGCGACGACGCCCCCGGGTGTCGGAGAGGGTACGGGCGCTTGCGACGATCCCCCCTCCCCGCCCCCGGCTTTCCGCGCTTGCCACGGCCGTTTCGTGCCTCCGGGTGTCGTGGAGGGCACAAGCACTTACGCAGCTCCTCCCTCCCCGCTCCCGGTTTTGCGCATGCGCAGAGGCCGGACAGTTGTTCCCCCCCGCCAGGGGGATTTTGACTATGGGTGAATTCTGGGGGGGCTTGTGTAGTGATTGTACATAATTCACACAGAACTGTTGTTGGGAATATTGGTTCCCCCCGAACGATTTAGGGTGTGGCACTACCTGCCACCGGCATTCATTCTAGCTTTCCAGTAATGTACTGAGCTTGTGTTTTGTTTGTGCTGATGAAGATTAAAGGAGTTACATTCAGGTTTGCAACACCGCCTCCGACTCCCGTCTCTCAGCACTACAGTGTTCAAGTTAGATGGTGGGAGTCACAGACAGGGAGACAGACAAGCAAGAGCAGGGTCTGGGCAGGGAGCCAGTGGTTGATAGCAGCTGGCATCACCAAGGTCACTCGCAGAGATACATAGAGAAAGTGTTCATTTTAAACCATAGCAGCGTTTGATTGGTGACAAGTGGCCGCCGTCGCTTAGTAACGAGAGAGAGAGAGAGAGAGAGAGCGAGAGAGAGAGAGAGAGAGAGAGAGAGAGAGAGAGAGAGAGAGAGAGAGAGAGAGAGAGAGAGAGAGAGAGAGAGAGAGAGAGAGAGAGAGAGAGAGAGAGAGAGAGATGTTGCTATGGCTAACAGCCGTTGCTAGGGAAATACACTTTATAGCTGGGGGTTCTTCCGGGTTGAGTCAGACTAGTCAGACGAGCAGACGAGCGTTGACAGGGAGACAGGAGCGGAGCTCCCAACTCTCGGACGAGGGTTGGGAGAGGGGGAAGGGAGACCACGAGGACAAGCTAGCTTCGGCTAATGGGACAGATAGCTTCGGCAAACAGGACAGGCTTCGGCTACGGAGCCAGGCCGCAACCATCAAGAGAGATTATTAGAATTATTAATTTAGTTTCTTCAAAGACTTTCAAAGACTTTCAACTTGTTCCATCTTGTACAAGTCTATTTTTATGAAATAAACATCACCATCAAGGAAAGAGACAACGTTTTCGAGTTCATTCTTTGCACAAATGCATTAATGGGGTGAAACAGTGTTACAGCCAGTACGGGGGAGGTCGACTTCCAAGTAAGATAAACATCATCAACAAAAACAAACACAGCGCAGAGACTTCACGGAATGGCAGATGATGATTGATAAGGCTGTAAACACTGATATCTATCAGCTAGCTAAATTGTTAGCCTCGGTGGCTTCAAGACACATTGCCCAGTGGCCTAGCAAGTTTGTCCTGATAGACTTATGGGTTTTTATTTCATGTTTTATTTCAAGATGTTTACATCTTTTGTTAGTCCAAGGTCCCTGAAATGTTCACAGGCTATTTGTAGGTACCCCTAAAGGCCATTCAATTTTTTTTTTAATTATAATAAATAAATAATTCCCCATATTTGGAGACAAGGTTTACAGCGACAATACAATTTTAAATGTAAAAACACAAAAAAATACTGAGGACTTGACTTTGGTGTCCCTCAATGGCAGGCTAGCCATGGACCAGCCAGTGACTTCAAATATAAAAAAAAACAGGATAGGTATGACAGATTCTTACAGTAGATATGATACGAATTACTCAGCATGCAATGAGCTAGGGATAAGGTCTTCTTAGTCTTGTTAGTCCCCGTTATCAAGATGGCGGCAGAGCGAAATTACTTCTCTAGTGTGTACATATTTCAAAACCAAGAAACGAAGATAAGAAAGGCTAGGTCATGCGAAAGAACAAATAAAACTCACCCCAGCATCTAACTGCACTGTTATAATCAATAACCACTCAAGGCGTTCAACGCATAGTACTCTGGGAACTGGATGAGGAGGTGGCGGTACTGTCCAAATAGCTAACTGGTGTCACGCTAACTGATTAGCTAGCGCCACGCCCCATAGTGGCTGACAGCCGTAATCCTGAATCAAAGTGTACTTTTCCTCAAGCCACAGCTCGTGCCAGTCTTGTAGTGTAGCAACTGATGCTAGCTGAAGGCTGTGAGTAAAAACATGTGAGCATCATATGGGACAATGTGATTTTTTTTAATTATATATATATATCCCACCAATCTTTTCTGCTACAATGATACTGCAGTGTCATATTATTATTATTTATTTTTTTACAAATGGATCCAGCAGGACCATGCTGGAAATGCTACATGCCATACATTGCACTGCAAAAGGGTCTAGGAAGGGGTCCTGAAAAGGTTCATAAAAAGGTCTGGAAAGGGTCTGGGAGAACTGGATGATGTCATCCAGGTGGGTTCACGTTTTGAGCCATAACGGGTTTAATTTCCAAAACACAATAGCCTACTGTTTATTCATTTTGGAAAATGAATACTATCTCATTAGTTTGATATAATTTTATTTGTATTTTTTTATTAAATAACTATACAGCAGGAGAGACCAAGGTCTGTGTCGTCGTACGACGAGGGAGGGAAGGAAACAACAAGGAGAGGACATTTAGAGAGACGACACGGAAGGAAGACAGGGGAGAGACAGACAGGTGGTGAGAGAGACAGGTACACGGGATGTCGTCGAGTGGAAACGTGGCGGCCAAGTGGTAGTAATACTAGTAGTGGATGGGAAGGAACCGCAGAAGAGAACATGAATCAAAAAACCATCTAAACCGGTAGAGGGGGGGGGGGGGGGGTGAAAAAGAGTGTGGAGGGTGTGGGGGAGAGAGAGCGAGGGGGAGGGGGTATCTGCGTCAGAGCCAGAGCCAATACAGTCAGAGATGAGGGGCAGGCTCGAGCAGGAGAGACGCCGTTACTGCCACTCACATCACCCGCCTGGGCCCCCCCCCCTCTACAGTACGTCACAAAGCTGGGACGAATTACGCCTGCCTCAACTCCCTGTGTCAGAGAGAGACACATACACACACATGCACGTACACACACACACACATGCGCACTAAAATGTACTCACGTAATTCATGGCCATTACACACATAAACCACACTGTTCAGTGTCATTTAAATTAGCACGCTGTCTAACCCTATATCTTCGTTCCCTTGAAACGTCACGCTCAGGCAATTCGACGAGCCTCTACACTGTAAAGATAACACCGGGTTTGTATTGCGACTACGGCCTGGAAATATAGCATTTGTGGATTTTGCGTTTTGATTTTGTAATAATAATAAAAATGTAAATAAAAAAATTTACATTTTTTTTGTCTCACATAATACAAGTACAACGTGTGTGAGATATGCCTGTTGGTACAAAGCAATTATTAGATGACATTATATTACACTGTATCAGAAACATTTATGGATACTAAGTATTGCTGATAAACTGTCTAAGCCTGATGTAAAAATATATATATATATTTGAAAGAAGGAGAGGGGTCATAGGTCAAGTGAAGTTAGAAGCCTCACCTTGAGCCACAGTCGGGTCAGAACCTCTGTATCTCCTCTGACAGGGCTAGTGACTCTCTGGGCCGTTGCTGACAAACACAGACCAGAGCTTTCTTCCAGAATGAGAGGCACCATTTTAAATGTGACCACTGCTCTCGTAAAAAAAAGTCTACTGCTGCTATGACAGTAAAATGTGTTATGTAATATGTTTGATGTTATTACCAATATCCCTATGCTATAAAGAAGAAAACAATATAGTTTACATTTGGGAGGATTCCTTCTATCTTATGAAACCCTGAGTGAAAGACATTAAGGAATACCAGGGGTGGGGGAAAAATCTATACCGCAATATGTTGTGATATCATATAGATACAGTGACACCCAGTATCAACGTTTACTTTACTATATATTTTAGAATCAATAGAAATGATTGGAATGAAGTGAACAGTCTGAAAACATTTCTAAATTAGATAAAAACATAGTATTTGAATCTAAATATACTTTCTTTGTGTTGATTTTACATTAATTCCATGATTTTACTCAAGTAAATATCTGTTACAAGCTTCGGTCTTAAGTAGAAAAATGCGATTCTTTATCTAGATTAATCTAGATTAATTACAGAAAATTGTGAGATTAATTAGTAAAAAAAATGTATCTATTGACAGCACTAATATATATATATATAATGCTATTGCAGATGTTTTTTAAATGTTTTTATTATTATCTTTCCCCCCCGTCTTTTTCTGTTTTTCTCCCATCCCAATGTTAATTGTTATGCCAATTCCCAATCCCCTTCCTGGTCGTTGCGCACTCTACCCCCTACCGTCGGTCTGGGAGGGCGGAGACTATCACATGCTTCCTCCGACACATGTGTAGCCAGCCCACTGCTCCTTTTCACCTGGCAGCGTGGACTCTCACTGGGAGAGTGTAACGTGTGGAAGGTCACACTACCTCTCCTAGATCCTTCCCTTGCTGTGCAGGCGCCCCGACCGAACTGTAGGAGTCGCTGTTTACAACGTCCAGGACCCACCCTTGCCGGGTTTCCCACCCGCTAACACTGCCAATTGTGTTAGTATGGACGGTTGGCCAAGCGGGAGGCACCACAGCCGGATTCGATCCCACTGGCTCTGTGGTGGTAGACAGACGCTTAGTCCGCTGCGCTACCCGGCCGCCCATGCTATTGCAGATGTTAACAAGGTTTTCCATTGGGGACATCATTTGCAGTTGAAAAAGCTAATATATCGCAATATTGTGATATTACAATATTGTGACTACTAGTATTGTGATAATATTGTGGGGCCCCTGGTGATTCCTACACCCAAGGACCCCCCCCCCCCTCAAAATGGAAGGTTATACTGTATAAGGAATTATAATCCACAGATACATGTATATCGGTATAACCTTCGTATTGGGAGAAGTACTGCACAAATAATGCAATGCAGTCTCACCATATACTTATCTTAAAAAACGCAAATGGACATACACAAAGGATTATCATTCTCTGAGTCACATACAGTGTGTGTGTGTGTGTGTGTGTGTGTGTGTGTGTGTGTGTGTGTGTGTGTGTGTGTGTGTGTGTGTGTGTGTGTGTGTGTGTGTGTGTGTGTGTGTGTGTGTGTGTGTGTGTGTGTGTGTGTGTGTGTGTGTGTGTGTGTGTGTGTGTGTGTGTGTAATGATACTCAGAGAATGATAATCCTAACACACATACACTAGGGCACACGGATACAGGATTTCGTTGTATCCTATTTATTACAATTATCATTAGTGACCTGTAGGGCTGTCACCGACTAAGGATTTGGATAGTCGACTATGATTGGCCAAAATTTGCCGTTAGTCGACTGTTAGTCGACAAACAAACAAAAAAAGTATAATATTTTTTATTTTTTTTATTTTTTTATCATTCCATTTGGGCTGTGGGGGGTGCTTAATGTATGAAGGAGTCGACTGAAGGATTCTTGTCCTCTGCAAAAGCATGCAATTGGTCCACTGATGGATAAATCTTGATATTTGTCTAGTCTAGTGTGTTCATTAGATGGGTGAAACCTCTTTCAGTGCCTCTGTGCCTGTTTTCGTAGGCAGTTAGCCTCTGGTATGCGTGCCATTAGCGTTAGCCACGCTTCTAGGCCTCTTTTCTTTTGGAAAGAATGATAATCGACTAATAGGGGTCAGCCCTAGTGACCTGTCAATATAGAGGTTTTCTGACAAAATTACATTTCCTTGCAGTGGTGACAAGAGGCTCCAATGGCTTTTACAAATGCCAAATTTATATATCAATAAAACACATTTTTGGCTTTTGTCATGTTCCACAAGCAATAGCTCTGGACATGAGTTGATTACTTTATGTAATCAAGAACCCATCTCTGCAACACACACACACACACGCACGCACGCACGCATGCACGCACGCACGCACACACAAATTGTGGTTATTAGGATCAAAGGACTGTAATCTCATTGAGTCATTCCTGACCTGGATTATCACACCGGTCACCACAGGAGATTATTACCATGGTTGGAAAGATTACTTTCTCAATGTAATATACTACAGAAGATTTATTACCAGATTAAAATTTTAATCAGGATGACAGAAAACACAATCCACCCAAATATACAAGCCCTGGAACATAATGTAATCTGATTACTTTCAGCTACTCTGCTTCCAGAAACCATGGAATAAAACAGTAAGTGACAGAAGCAATCTATTTCCGTTTACAAACTGTAAAATGAACATTGTTAATCTACAATTATTATCAACCATTATTTCAAGTTGCACAAAATGATATGACTGTATAACATCACAGTCTGGATCATATTTCTATCCTATTTTATAGTATGTAGTCAATTAGTGTGTATCTGTGTTTGTCCTATTGCACATATTCAGATTATTGTAACCCTGTTACATTTAACCAATTACTCTGCAGCCCTAGTGAGCTGGTATTCAGATTTTCAGGGGAGGGGGGGGGGGGGGGGGGGGCAGCTCCATGTGTACCATGCTAAGCTGACGTCATTCACTCATGTAAAACGCTTCACTGTGCAATCTTGTAAAACTGCATACCAAAAAAGAAACGGGGTCAAATTACACGCTCTTAAGATGTGCGCATGCAAGTGTGCTCATAACGTGGACCACTGAACTATGCGGTACTATACAGTATATACACACACACACACACACACACACACACACACACACACACACACACACACACACACACACACACACACACACACACACACCACACACACACACACACACACATATATATATATACATGCATGCATGCATACACAAATACATAAAAATTGTGATTTGCATAGCAGTTTATATCATGTAATCCCATTCCAGTGACGGTGAGGGGAAGACAATGCTTTTCTATCATGTAAAATGGTGCCATTCTCTGTGCCAGTACTAATGTGTTCATTCTAAATCTGTGGGGCGAAAAGCACGATTCACTGTTGTCGCATTGTAGCACACATACACACACACACACACACACACACACACACACACACACACACACACACACACACACACACACACACACACACACACACACACACACACACACACACACACACACACACACACACACACACACACACACACACACACACACACACACACACACACACACACACACACACACACACACACACACACACACACACACACACACACACACACACACACACACACACACACACACACACACACACACACAGCGAGAGCAGCAGCTGCAGACCGCCCAGCAGCAGTCACATCCTATAGGTGGTGACGCATGACGCAATAAGTGGACGTGAGCCGTGACCTCATCATCATACCGCTCCCCGCACACAGATGAGAGTCGTTATACCGCCACCACCTCGGGCAGACAATTCAACACCCCTCCCCATCCCCCCTCTCTGTATTTGTATTGCGTCACAGTCGACGTGATTTGTGCCCTGCCATCCTATAGGACGACATTATGCTGCTCAGCTGTAACCAATCTTAGGACCGAAAATGCCCCACCCCCCCCCCCCCCCCCCCCCCCCCCGGTCACTGAGTTGTTCTGTTCTGATCTGTTGAGACCGAGGAGGGCTCAGTGTCCCGTCTTCTAACCACCAACATACGTTCACAGTGGGGACAATTAGACCTTCACTTCCATCATACGCTCTGTGGCGCTCTGTGTGTACATGCAGGAGCAAGGTGCTGGAGACTCCACGTAGCAGTCGTAGCATCCTCCCCATGGGTCAGTTCAAATGTACTACAACTGTTTCCCACCTTCCGTACAATATCCACCTGTCCAATCTGTCCACCACAGAAGTCACGACAGGCGAGATACGCCATTGAGCCATGGACAAAATACTTTGTGCATCAAGACAAGACTCATTGTTAATGTTATCAGATTGTAAAAATCTATTTGTGGGCAGGCCTGATCTGTATTTTATTGTTTTGGTTCTATACTCTACCACATTGGATTTTGGAATGGAACAAAAACAATTTATTATGGAAGTCAATGGAGGAATGGACAGGAAAACGTCACTGACATTGAACCTATCTGTACTTATAGTGACAGCAGGGTGATGATTTATATATTATTTGAACCCTCAGGGACTGCAAAAAATAACACTCAGAAATCGACTACATATCCCATACTGTTTGAGTATTCTGATGGAGAGTCCACTATACACCTACAATCCCATTACATCTAATTCAAATGTATTCAGGGGCATTCAACTGTTTTGTAATAATTTCTAATTAATTTCACGAATGATCAGACTTCAGTCATTGATTGCAACGGATTTGCAACCCAATATTAAATATGATGACTTGGTTCCCTTAAAACAGGGGGACTATGTACTTTGCTGCACAACTCCTGTCTCCTGCACAGTTAACCCAATATGAACACCTTCAAATTAAAGCTCTTTAATGTCAAATATTGTATGCTCACACAAAGGTAATGTATGATGGTGACTTTACACTGCACCAAAAATAAAGGCTAGGTTCCCCTGAATCATAAAAGATAACACTTGATACTGACTCAAAGAATAAGCTCAGAATTGGCAAAAATACATTATAACACTATGTTCAGCAAACCTTTGTCTATGTAGGCTTTAGAGGGTTAGCCTCCTAGTTATTGTTTCATTTCAAATCCAGTTTCATGGAGTACATAGCCAAAACAACCAAAAATGTACTCAGACTTACAGACTGCGCTGTAAATGTACATAAATGTATATTTTCATTTTATGTGTGGGAAATATTGATATGTTGTCACATTCAGTGTTTCTTCAATTTCTTCACTTTTCTCTTAATGCCCACATGGTATGAGAAAAGAGCAGCAGAAGAATTTTAACTTTTTAAATAATTGTATATATAGAGAGAGAGAGAGAGAGAGAGAGAGAGAGAGAAAGAGAGAGAGAGAGAGAGAGAGAGAGAGAGAGAGAGAGAGAGAGAGAGAGAGAGAGAGAGAGAGAGAGAGAGAAAAGGGGTAGGGATCTATACTGAGTGGCAGACCTGCATGTGGACCGAGGCAGCCCCGCATCACCACTACCCAAACAAAGTGAGTGTGAATCACGAGTGTGAAAAATACGGGTGATGACGTACAGCCCTGACAATCTCCTCTCTACGCTGTAGAAGTCGGAACTAGCCAAGACAGCTCAGCCGCCAGACGTCAAGACTGCCTGTTTACTGATAACACACCAACACACAAACACACATCCGATAAGCATCTGCACACACATACGCACATACATGCACACTAAGGCTGAATGATTATTTTGACTGATATTCCAATTACAATATGATTCATGATATTTCAGGGAATAACAATGTTTGTATCATTATTCAAATTTTCACTGAAAACATAAAGGTTATTAACTCGTCTTTCCCCGCCATGCTCATTCTGCCGAAGACGCCGTAACACGTCTTTGATATCAATATTTCAAAAATCTGTGATCGAAATCATATTTCTCCTCCGGGGACCTGAGATATACTGCTGAGCTCCACTCAACTGTCTAACGGTTCAAGAGCGCCATCTGGTGGCCGATCGGCAGATCGGCCAACAGGAAGTGACGCGCCAAACAGGAAGTGCTCATCCATATTTCGTCCGGGCACTCGCGATCGTTAGCCGGACTCCATCTCGACACACTGGATAATCAATCGCTCGCCCTAACTCAATAAACAACGTTATTTGGACGTATATAGTATTATACAACCTGGAAATGGTTCATCTAGATCAACATCCCATAATAGCAAAATGTCTACTCCAAGCTGATCGCCCAACGCAGCGAGGAAGGTACGGTGAGTTTCAACGTTATTTTCTAACATCTTCTATACTAACTGATCTGATGATCATATGACCCACCCTAGATGAATGATATAACGTTGCCCACGGAATTATAAACGACCCCCCGCCCATCCGGTCAACATCAGATGATACGTAGTAACGTCTAGAAGTACCTCCAGTTGAAATTTTTTATCTGGCACCGATCGCTATCAAACTGTATTTCATCATCAATATAATGCATTTGGGGCTATAAATCAAGTTCTGGAGAAAGCTGCAGAAAACGATAAAAACATACTTATACTTTAGACCGTATTTTAGTATGAATATGTGAATGAAAAAGTATAACGTTGCTACACCCTGAACAATATATATAGGACATTGAATGGGCCATAATAATGTCAATTTAGCAATAGAATTTAAAAAGTTATAGCCCTGCAAAGAAGGGGAACTTCTCCATAGACAAATAGAGCTGGCTAGGGATGGTAAATTATGAATTTAACCGTGGCGATCAAAGTGTTAAGTGCGTACACACACACGCACACACACACACCCACACACATACACACACACACACACACACACACACACACACACTATATTATGTCATGCAATTTTGAGATTAATATGAAGAAAATTGCAAAGCCTAACAAATACTACTATTGTTAGATATTCCAAGTACTATTTTTAGTACAACAGCTTTTTGTCATCCTTAAACAGCTTATTTAGAATGACAGGACGTGATCACGTTTTTGCATGACATTTCAGTTTTAAATGATAACTATATCAGAAGAGGTTTTTAGCATTGTTCACATTTGGTCAATTAGCAGATGTTATTGACAACATTTCTGGCTGCATCAATTAAATTCAAGTTACAGTATTACACTTCACCAATAAGTATATAACTTTTTAACATGTCAACCAACTGCTTTGTTGATGCTGAACAAGAGAAACAAATATATTTTTTGTGTTAAACAAAAAAAAAAGAATAAACTAAAAGCTGTCATGGATTATTTATCACCACTCGCTGCAATTTATCTTATACTTTGGCTCCATCTAGTGCTACTGTATCTGCCCGTGGTTACTGACATGGCATCTGTGGTCTGGAGGTCAACATCAAAGTCTAGGGTACATTTTCTTTAATCAAATATATGAAAATGATATTGTTGTTTTTTTAAATTGTAAGCAAGAAAACCTCTTTGGAGACGTTCAGTTTCATTCCACACAATGTGCTCTATTGTGACATGCAATTCAGGGCTAGACCACTAAGTGGTATTATTGTATAAGTTACTTTAAAGGACACAGTTTTGCACACATTACTGTAATTTAGTTTGACAGTTTTTGAGAGTAAATGAGTTTGAATACCAGTGACATTGAACTGGGACATTGAATCCTCGTGTTCTGTTAATTACAGCTCCATGGAATTATGTAGATGAAAAGATAGCAATACCTTGTCTTATAGGGACTGCTACATTCATTTCATTGAGCTATAATTAACACAGGAATGCAATGTCCCTGATGACATCACTGGTGGCCATATTCAAACTCATTTACTCTCAATAATTGTCAAACTAACTGAATGTGTGCAAAACAGTTTTTGGAGGTGTTGTGCATTATGTGCAAAATAAAACAGCATAGTTTTTTGGTGAAGTGCCCCTTTAAGCATGGTGTCAAGTAAGGATTTAAAGGGGAATGCATGCATCTCATTACTCTGGTCTTAGGGGAACTCCAGTCAAAGTGATGTGAGCATGAACCACAGAAATAAGACTCAAACCTGTGATGGTGTCAAAGTGTGATGGATCACGGTTTATGTGGGGTTGGTTTTAGTTTATTCCTGTGTACTTTGGATGTATTTGGGGTTTTCTCTGGTGTGCTGTCAATCACCAGAAACCAGTTAATTGCCATGCGACATGGCAGGTGTGTGGGCTTGATTGCCACCTGATTGGTGTCAGGTGTGCAGTGCCTTTAAGTAGGCGTGGTTTCATGTATTAGGATGCTTGTTCATTTCATGTTTGCCCTCAGTAGTAGAGGAGTGTCTCAAGTTCATGTTCAAGCATTTTCTCTGTCTGTAGTGCTTTTGGTTTCTTGTTTGTTTTCAACTGCTAGGCAGTGGTGGTTAATTTGGGTTTTTCCCCTATTTATTTTATACTGCTGTTTTGTGTTTTCTATATAGCTTTTATTTATTTTATTCTTGTGTTTTCCCCCACCCAATCTCATTGCTCTGCGATTCCAGTGGTTACCCCTCTGGGGTAACTTTAAGATTCCCCTTTTTTACACGTGTCTGCATGTAAAGGTTTCAATCAATCAAAACATTTCTTGTCTCCCCCATAGCTTTTAGGTGCATCAACTGAACTGTAGATAAGATAAGATAAGATGATCCTTTATTGATCCCCTTAGGGAAATTCAGGTGTCAAAGCAGCATGGGGGGGGGGGGGGGATACAGGGTGGGGGATGCATAGCTTCACAGTCCTATACAGTCCAGTATCTATATACACTATAGATACACTTAAAGTATAGATACAAATACAATATTATAATATAAAAAGTACAAACACAAGATAGTCCAGCGATGAGAGTCTCTAGTGCAAAAAAAACAAAACAAGATAGTCAGTACGGTGATGTGAGTCTCTAGTTCTAGTTCTCAAGACCAGAGTTGTGACAGTGATAGTTCTGGCAGCAGATCCGGCCGCCAAAGCCCTTTGTTGTAGACAGTACTCGAGTTGAGGGGGGATGAGGGGGGATGGCATCCCCCCTGAAATAAAAACGGTCAATATCATCCCCCTTCTAAAACGGCCATCCCATCCATCAAAGTATCAGAATGTTTATAGAAATTCCTGCGGGCCATCCTCTCAGTCACGAGAGCACTCGCAAATATGCTGCGCATATCACTGTCAAACGGTGCGCGTCTCGTGCCACTGTCGGTCGCTTGATTGACAGTGACACAGTGGCACGAGACCACTGCACAAGACCCGCGAAAATATCAGAATGTTTCATAAAAATTCCCGCGGTACTGGCCATACTGTCAGTGCGCGTCTTGTGACAGCTGTTCGTGGCTTAGCGCAGCCAGTTACGGTCATCAATATCGTAATGGCCAAACGACCAGGAGGACAGCGCGATCTAAGGGACATGTTTAAAAAGGCAAAATATAATATAACAGGTACATCAAGTGCACGATCATTACTTTAGTTATCAAAGGTGGAATCTCTAAGCAATGAATGAGTTTAAAGCTAAGCTAAGTTTTTCTCTCTTGTTAAAAGAGGGATAACTTCATCAGTTAGATTTGATCTTTATTTATCTCGAACATTTTCAACCATAAACACATAACAAACAAAAAACTAAAACGAAATAAAATGGGGGAGAACGGACACGGACACACACACACACACACACACACACACACACACACACACACACACACACACGTATATTATGTCATGCAATTTTGAGATTAATATGAGGAAAATTGCAAAGCCTAACAAATACTACTATTGTTAGATATTTCAAGTATTATTTTTAGTACAACAGCTTTTTGTCATCCTTAAACAGCTTATTTAGAATGACAGGACGTGATCAAGTTTTTGCATGACATTTCAGTTTTAAATGATAACTATATCAGAAGAGGTTTTTAGCATTGTTCACATTTGGTCAATTAGCAGATGTTATTGACAACATTTCTGGCTGCATCAATTAAATTCAAGTTACAGTATTACACTTCACCAATAAGTATATAACTTTTTATTTAACATGTCAACCAACTGCTTTGTTGATGCTGAACAAGAGAAACAAATATATTTTTTGTGTTAAACAAAAAAAAATAATTAACTAAAAACTGTCATGGATTATTTATCACCACTCGCTGCAATTTATCTTATACTTTGGCTCCATCTAGTGCTACTGTATCTGCCCGTGGTTACTGACATGGCATCTGTGGTCTGGAGGTCAACATCAAAGTCTAGGGTACATTTTCTTTAATCAAATATATGAAAATAATATTGTTGTTTTTTAAATTGTAAGCAAGAAAACCTCTTTGGAGACGTTCAGTTTCATTCCACACACTGTGCTCTATTGTGACATGCAATTCAGGGCTAGACCACTAAGTGGTATTATTGTATACGTTACTTTAAAGGACACAGTTTTGCACACATTACTGTAATTTAGTTTGACAGTTATTGAGAGTAAATGCGTTTGAATACCAGTGACATTGAACTGGGACATTGAATCCTTGTGTTCTGTTAATTACAGCTCCATGGAATTATGTAGATGAAAAGATAGCAATACCTTGTCTTATAGGGACTGCTACATTCATTTCATTGAGCTATAATTAACACAGGAATGCAATGTCCCTGATGACATCACTGGTGGCCATATTCAAACTCATTTACTCTCAATAATTGTCAAACTAACTGAATGTGTGCAAAACAGTTTTTGGAGGTGTTGTGCATTATGTGCAAAATAAAACAGCATAGTTTTTTGGTGAAGTGCCCCTTTAAGCATGCTGTCAAGTAAGGATTTAAAGGGGAATGCATGCATCTCATTACTCTGGTCTTAGGGGAACTCCAGTCAAAGTGATGTGAGCATGAACCACAGAAACACGGAAACAAGACTCAAACCTGTGATGGTGTCAAAGTGTGATGGATCACGGTTTATGTGGGGTTGGTTTTAGTTTATTCCTGTGTACTTTGGATGTATTTGGGGTTTTCTCTCGTGTGCTGTCAATCACCAGAAACCAGTTAATTGCCATGCGGCATGGCAGGTGTGTGGGCTTGATTGCCACCTGATTGGTGTCAGGTGTGCAGTGCCTTTAAGTAGGCTTGGTTTCCTGTATTCGGATGCTTGTTCATTTCATGTTTGCCCTCAGTAATAGAGGAGTGTCTCAAGTTCATGTTCAAGCATTTTCTCTGTCTGTAGTGCTTTTGGTTTCTTGTTTGTTTTCAACTGCTAGGCAGTGGTGGTTAATTTGGGTTTTTCCCCCATTTATTTTATTCTGCTGTTTTGTGTTTTCTATATAGCTTTTATTTATTTTATTCTTGTGTTTTCCCCCACCCAATCTCATTGCTCTGCGATTCCAGTGGTTAACTTTAAGATTCCCCTTTTTTACACGTGTCTGCATGTAAAGGTTTCAATCAATCAAAACATTTCTTGTCTCCCCCATAGCTTTTAGGTGCATCAACTGAACTCTAGATAAGATAAGATAAGATGATCCTTTATTGATCCCCTTGGGGAAATTCGGGTGTCAAAGCAGCATGGGGGGGGGGGGGGGGGGTACAGGGTGAGATACAGGGTGGGGGATGCATAGCTTCACAGTCCTATACAGTCCAGTATCTATATACACTATAGATACACTTAAAGTATAGATACAAATACAATATTATAATATAAAAAGTACAAACACAAGATAGTCCAGCGATGAGAGTCTCTAGTGCAAATAAAACAAAACAAGATAGTCAGTACGGTGATGTGAGTCTCTAGTTCTAGTTCTCAAGACCCGAGTTGTGACAGTGATAGTTCTGGCAGCAGATCCGGCCGCCAAAGCCCTTTGTTGTAGACAGTACTCGAGTTGAGGGGGGATGAGGGGGGATGGCATCCCCCCTGAAATAAAAACGGTCAATATCATCCCCCTTCTAAAACGGCCATCCCCCCTTCCCATCCGTTCCATCAAAGTATCAGAATGTTTATAGAAATTCCCGCGGGCCATCCTCTCCTCAGTCACGAGAGCACTCGCAAATATGCTGCGCATATCACTGTCAAACGGTGCGCGTCTCGTGCCACTGTCGGTCGCTTGATTGACAGTGACACAGTGGCATGAGACCACTGCACAAGACCCGCGAAAATATCAGAATGTTTCATAAAAATTCCCGCGGTACTGGCCATACTGTCAGTGCGCGTCTTGTGACAGCTGTCGGTGGCTTAGCGCAGCCAGTTACGGTCATCAATATCGTAATGGCCAAACGACCAGGAAGACAGCACAATCTAAGGGACATGTTTAAAAAGGCAAAATATAATATAACAGGTACATCAAGTGCACGGTCATTACTTTAGTTATCAAAGGTGGAATCTCTAAGCAATGAATGAGTTTAAAGCTAAGCTAAGTTTTTCTCTCTTGTTAAAAGAGGGATAATTTCATCAGTTAGATTTGATCTTTATTTATCTCGAACATTTTCAACCATAAACACACACATTTGTAATAACAAAAAGAAACTAAAACGAAATAAAATAGGGGAGAACGGACACACACACACACACACACACACGCGCACACACACACACACACACACACACACACACACACACAGGGGCGGACCTTCCTACAGGCGATATAGGCGGTCGCCTAGAGCGCCACCCAGAGGGGGGCGCCAAAAAAATATATATATATATTTTAATTTTTTTAATTTTTAATTTTTTTTTCTCTGTGCAGTTTTGGCGCCCCCCTCTATATCGGCAACCATTATTTTTACATAAAAAAAATTCTAACATAAGGGAAAATGAGCCAAAAATCTAAAACGGTCGGTCCGTCTGAGCCTCAGCTTTAGGTGTTCACAGTCAGAACATGCTAGAGCGCTGTGCATTGATGGGTATCGGTCAAGTGTTTATAGAATTGAGCGTTGAGGAAAGAAAGACTAACGTTAGAGAACTATGAAGAGGCAAAAGCAAAAAAAAAAAATTACAAGTGGTGAATCTCGCCTAGGGCGCCAAATGTGCTAGGTCCGCCCCTGCACACACACACACACACACGCAAACAGTATATTATGTCATGCAATTTTGAGATTAATATGAGGAAAATTGCAAAGCCTAACAAATACTACTATTGTTAGATATTCCAAGTACTATTTTTAGTACAACAGCTTTTTGTCATCCTTAAACAGCTTATTTAGAATGACAGGACGTGATCACGTTTTTGCATGACATTTCAGTTTTAAATGATAACTATATCAGAAGAGGTTTTTAGCATTGTTCACATTTGGTCAATTAGCAGATGTTATTGACAACATTTCTGGCTGCATCAATTAAATTCAAGTTACAGTATTACACTTCACCAATAAGTATATAACTTTTTAACATGTCAACCAACTGCTTTGTTGATGCTGAACAAGAGAAACAAATATATTTTTTGTGTTAAACAAAAAAAAAGAATTAACTAAAAGCTGTCATGGATTATTTATCACCACTCGCTGCAATTTATCTTATACTTTGGCTCCATCTATTTGTAATAACAAAAAAAAAACCTAAAATGAAATAAAATAGGGGAGAACGGGGGACGTTGTCACACTTTTTACTCTAGTGTGAATTGCTCATCATCAAAACATCTTTCAATAGTCATTCCTACATTAAATTGAAGCTTAAGATGTTGGCTTGAAATGTGTGTCCCTCTCATTTTCCAACGTATTGTAACACAGAGTTAATCACCTATCAAAGACACTGAAACATTGTGACAACCAACCCCATCATGGGGATGGTTGTCACAGACTATGGGGTTGGTTGTCACACCATGTGTCAGAGTGTCCTTGATAGGTGATTAATTTGTTACAATATGTTGGAAAATGAGAGGGACACACATTTCAAGCCAACATCTTAAGCTTCAATTTAATGTAGGAATGACTATTGAAAGATGTTTTGATGATGAGCAATTCACACTAGAGTAAAAAGTGTGACAATTATTTTTTTAAAGAAGACAAGAAGGCAGAACTAAATTAGAAAGTTTAATTGCATTAACAAGTTGACAAAAATACATAACTTAATGCATCTTAATATGAACATAAACAGGAAACACATCTTTAGGCCATCCTATATAACAAAATAAGAACACAATAAATCGGCCTAACAATAATAGCCTACACAACATGTGACAACCAACCCCAAATAAAATGTGACGACCAACCCCAACTGGAATGTCTTGATAGCATCAAGGCTAACAGCCATCTAACAACTAGTTAGCTAGCTAACAACAATCTAACTATAGCTATCCCTTCACACTTTTTAAGGGTAATAATTGTTTCATTATAAACCAATTGTGTAAAAGCCTAGAAGAAAAATACTGAGGAGCGGAATATTTACAAATGGACATGAAAAACACAAAAAGTCCTCTCACCTCAAATTCAGCTGTTTCACTCCAAAGATGACAATGTAGGTGAACTCTGACCCCAATTCTGAACATTTAAATACCAAAGTATGGGAGACAGGACCCTCTGGTAGTGAAATATAGTGAATGTGACAACCTACCCGTGTGACAACGTCCCCCGTTCTCCCCTACAAATAAAATTAAATATATCTTCCTATGGAAGCAATAATCAACATAGCTCAAGACAAATGGTTTTGTGGGCGGCTAAGTGGCGCAGTGGGCAAGGCGCTCGCCACTAACGCAGGAGATGCTGGGTTCGAGCCCAGCTCTCGGCGTTGCTTCCGGCTTGGCTGGTCGTTCATACTAATACATACTAATTGGCAGTATTAGGGGGTGGGAAAGCCGGTGGGTGGGGATCGGACGTTGTGGACAGCGACTCCTACAGGTCGGTTGGTGCGCCTGTACAGCAGAATCAGGAAGTATCAGGGGCAGCGTGAGCCTCCCACGCGTTACTCCTCACCGCTGAGAGATCGCACTGTACAGGTGAAAAGATGCGACGGCTGCCTCCTCATGTACCGGAGGGGACACGTGATGCAAGGCTTCGTCCACATTGCAGCCGACCAGTGGGAGGCATGGTCTAACGACGTTCGAGACAGGGGAGGGTAGAATTGGATAATACGAAATTGGGATGGGAGAAAAATAGAAAATGGGAGAAAAAGTAGATAAGTAGACAAATGGTTTTGTTCGAGAAGGGACAGAAAGAAGCAAAGCTTATCTGGTCCTGCCCCTTCCTTACAATATCATAGTCATTTAGCTGACGCTTTTATCCAAAGCGACTTACAAGTTCTGTACGACAAGTCATCAGGAAGGGTACAACTCTATCAGCTGGGTAACAATGTTCATCAAAGTGTTGAGTGCTACAGTGTAGGTTAGTTTATTAGGACAAGTGCATGACAGTAAGGTTAGTTAGGGTTAGATTTTTTTTTATTTATTTTTTTTAATTTTATTTCAGATAATGGTTGAAGAAGTGCATCTTTAGTCGACGGCGAAAGATTGGACGGGATTCGGCTGTCCTAACTGGGGTGGGTAGTTCATTCCACCATTGTGGGGCAATGACTGAGAATAGGCGTGTAGGTGGTGTATATGTGTTTGAGGATGATATCCTTCAAACAGGCAATAGTGATGATATAATTTGGGCAGTGCTGAAATGGGTTACTTTCCTCCAGTGTATTTGTCCCCCGGCCCCACCCAATGGCCCCATGCACACACACACACACACACACACACACACACACACACACACACACACACACACACACACGCACGCACGCACGCACACACACACACACACACACACACACACACACACACACACACACACACACACACACACACACACACACACACACACACACACACACACACACACACACACACACACACACACACACACACACACAGAAGTAAAAAAAATAAAAAATAAATATTTTTTTTGAAAATACATTTATATATATATATATATTTTTTTTTAAACTTCGATTTTATTTTTTTAATGTTCGAAGCTTGTGCCATCGAACGAAGCTTCGAAGCTTCGAAGTATTTAAGACAGCCCTAGTTATATACATGCTGAAATGCCCCTGTGGTAAGGTCTATGTTGGGCAAACAAAAAGAAATTTGAAGGTGCGAATAGCAGAACACAAGGCAGCCATTAGGAACAGCGATATGGATTATGCCATCGCTAGACACTACAAAGAGAGAGATCATGGTTCTACAGCCTCTCTAAGGTTAATTGGAATCGAAAGAGTCACCCTACCACCTAGGGGCGGTAATATAGTAAAGCTTCTCTTACAAAGGGAAGCATACTGGATTTTTACTCTGAATTCTGTGGAACCCCATGGTCTAAATGAATCCCATGAGTTGAATCCATTTTTGTAATCACTACCCCAGGGGTTCTGTGTAACCTATGTGGGTGTGGTTTTAAATCTACTTTAAATTGTTTGTCATATCTAATGACCTAGGTATTTGTCACTTCTCTCATATTGTGTTTTTATATATAATTTTCAAAATGAGTTTATGTGGATATATGTGGTCTTTATGCATCATATTTATACATGTGAGTGATATACATTACATCCGGCAAAATGATAAATTAAATGTGATAATTGAGTAGCCAATGGGCTTGATGTGTTACAATGTGGGATGGAATATGCTGTATATAATGATGATGATTATTGACACCTGCTGCATAGCACCTGAGGAAGCAGAAGCGAAACGCGTTGTGCAATAAAAAAGCAAAAACCAGTCCTGTGGAGTGTGCGGTCCCTTCTTTCTTTTTGAAGGTTTTCTCCTTTTAGTTATATATCTCTCTTGCGCTGACCTGCACCTCCAGTCGGGGTCCAACTAGATGTGCACGAGTCTTATTTAGTTTAATACATATATATATATTAAACTACATATGACTCGTGCACATCTATGTCTATGTTGGACAAACAAAACGAAATTTGAAGGTGCGAATAGCAGAACACAAGGCAGCCATTAGGAACGTTGTGCAATAAAAAAGCAAAAACCAGTCCTGTGGAGTGTGCGGTCCCTTCTTTCTTTTTGAAGGTTTTCTCCTTTTAGTTTATTTATCTCTCTTGCGCTGACCTGCACCTCCAGTCGGGGTCCAACCAGATGTGCACGAGTCTTATCTAGTTTAATATATATATATATATATATATATATATATATATATATATATATATATATATATATATATATATATATATATATATATATATATATATTTGTTGCCACAAATATCGGTATCGGCCGATTGTGTTAGTTGAACAATCGGTATCGGTGGCAAATTTTCATATCGGTGCATCCCTAATGTTTATCTATTTTCTTTAATTTATTTTTTTATTGTGAAGTTAATGAACTATTTCAGTCCAGCAGGATTGAAGAAAACAGCTGACGTTGGTTTTATGTGGGCTAATATTGTCTGCTTGGTAATAGTATTAGGTCATAACTAGGCAGACTATTCATACTAAGTTTGCTAAAAACAACAAAGGATTCTGAAGTTCATTCATGTGAGGGTTGGGTTTTGAAAGCATTCTATTGAATACCCATATCCTTTTTGTCCTCCAAATAAAATAATGTGTATTGCTTTCATTAGATTCATTGTAGTAACAAAATTGTATTTCAGCCTTTTGTTTAACCTCAACCTAATCATAAATATTGAATGATTAAAAGAAAATAGTGGTTGTGAAGGGAGTTAGAGGGTGGAACAAGACAATGATTATAATATGGTATATAAATTATATAATATAATATAATATTAATATATACTGTGAATTTCTCTAAAACTCTCTTGACAGAGCATTAGGTAGCCAGCAACTACTCCCCTATCCCCACTCCACACCGACCCATATCAGACCAAAACAAAAAATGTAAACATGGTGCAATAGCAATACCAAGCAGAGTTATTTTGCCTTGAGGCCGCTGTTTGACGGCATTACAGATTCTACCTTTAATAAATCCACGTATGTCAATTACTTAGATTATTTATCAAAATTAAACTGATAAACAGAATCCAACCCTAGATCAGCTGGGCTTACATTTTACTTCTTCATTATTTCCCCATCCTTTCATTACTATGTGGTGAAGGCCAGGGGTCAGTAGTGGATAGCTATTGAGAGAGGAGAGGGTCTGTGGTGAAGGCCAGAGGTCAGAGGTCAGTGGTGGATAGCTAGTGAGAGAGGAGAGGGTCTGTGGTGAAGGCCAGAGGTCAGAGGTCAGTGGTGGATAGCTAGTGAGAGAGGAGAGGGTCTGTGGTGAAGGCCAGAGGTCAGTAGTGGCTCAGGAGGTAGAGCAGTCGTCTGGTAATCCGGAGGTTCCCGGTTCGATTCCCGCTCCTCCCAGGCAGCTTGTCGAAGTGTCCTTGATCAAGACACTTAACCCCTGATTGCTCCCGGTGAGCAGGTTGGCACCTTGCATAGTTGCCTCTGCCATCGGTGTGTGAATGTGTGAGTGAATGGGTATAATGTGAGGAACAAATTGTAAAGCGCTTTATACAACGGCATGCAAATTTCTCGATTCTGATTGGCTGAAACAGTCCATTTACACGTATGTATAGGGACCATTCTACGCTCCTGGTCCCAGGACCCGCCCACAGCCGAATCACATCACTCCGCCAGGATCACTCCGTTGGCAAAAACAAGATGGCGGACAATAATCTTTAACAAATGGATATGTTGATAGCGTCATAACGACTAAATATAAAGCGATTCTGTCACAGCGAATGTCTTAGTCCTTTAAACAATGTCGGATGATGTAATTGATCGGTCATGAGTCATTTTAGAACAAAAGAAAAATCGCGGATTGATTGATTGATTATTTGCAATTTTATTTTAAATTTCTTGTTCCTTCCCCGACTGCAGCGTTCACTCTCACACTGTCCGACGCTGGCGTACCCACCCACCCCCACACAAACACACACACACACACACACACACGCACACACACACACTCCTGGCTGCAACGGCGGGGGAGAGTCTTGCTCTGACACACACACCTGACTGTAGAAGCAGCTGAGTGCTGCGCTGTTCTAAGTGAGCATGGCCTATTGAGTTGATTGATTGATTGCTAAAAAAATAAATAAAAAAATAGGGCAAAAACTTTTTTTTCCTATAGGGCAAAGAAAACTTTTTAATTTGTTTTACCTACTTTCTATAGAAGCATCTAAGAATGAAGTTCTATAGAAAGTAGGTCTGCATCCCCTTAACAATTGTGTGTATTGAGCCGTACTGTATTGTACCCATTCTGCATCTGGTAATAATATTTTCAATCAATCAATCAATCATTCCAATAACAACCACTAACTTCATAATTAAAAACTAAAGAAAAGTTGGATGTGTTATGTTGGTTGGATGTCTTCATTGAAAGACAGTTGGATGTGTTAGTTGGTTGGATGTCTTAGTTGAAAGACAGTTGGATGTGTTAGTTGGTTGGATGTCTTAGTTGAAAGACAGTTGGATGTGTTAGTTGGTTGGATGTCTTAGTTGAAAGACAGTTGGATGTGTTAGTTGGTTGGATGCACTTCCGAGCTGCTTCCACATGAGGCAACTTCTCTCAATCATTCCAATAACACACAGTTGGATGTGTTAGTTGGTTGGATGCACTTCCGAGCTGCTTCCACATGGAGGCAAATTGTCTTTTTTGTTGTTGTGGGAACAACTTTTTCTGGCGGATGGTTTTTTCAATAAATCTTCGATTAATGTGTGTTTATTGTATAGCAATAAGGTTGGATGAATGTGGCAGTTGTATAAAAGCATTACACCACTTGCAGTCGTGATTTGTGAACAATAAACCATGCCTAGGGGGGTCTAACGACCACCCCTAGGCATGGTTTATTGTTCACAAACCACTCCTGCGTGTGATGTAATGCTTAAATATAAATGCAGCCATTTACCATTTAGTGGATAGCTGAGGAGAGAGGAGAGAGGAGAGAGGAAAGAGGAAAGAGGAGAGAGGAGAGAGGAGAGGGGAGAGGGTCTGTGTTGAAGGCCAGAGGTCAGTGGTGGATAGCTAGTGAGAGAGGAGAGGGTCTGTGTTGAAGGCCAGAGGTCAGTAGCTAGTGAGAGAGGAGAGGGTCTGTGTTGAAGGCCAGAGGTCAGTGGTGGATAGCTAGTGAGAGAGGAGAGGGTCTGTGTTGAAGGCCAGGGGTCAGTGGTGGATAGCTAGTGAGAGAGGAGACGGTCTGTGTTAAAGGCCAGAGGTCAGAGGTGGATAGCTAGTGAGAGAGGAGACGGTCTGTGTTGAAGGCCAGAGGTCAGAGGTGGATAGCTAGTGAGAGAGGAGAGGGTCTGTGTTGAAGGCCAGAGGTCAGAGGTGGATAGCTAGTGAGAGAGGAGAGGGTCTGTGTTGAAGGCCAGAGGTCAGAGGTCAGTGGTGGATAGCTATGAGAAAGGAGAGGGTCTGTGGTAGGGCTGGGCGATATGGCCTCTAAATTATATCGCGATATTTTTTGGCCATATCACGATGGCGCTTAAAAATGCTTGATTTAACCCTTTGATGCATACAGTCACGCCAATATGATTATAATAAGTCCCTACAACATATGTTTGCATTATTAAACCATGAAGATGCTTTAAAAAATAATTAAATGAAAATGTACTAAGAGTAGTCTACTGACACACTAATAAAAACATTTATTTACATCTAAGACTATTTATATAAAAACTATTGGGTGCCTAAGACTTTTGCACAGTACTGTGTCTTTTATCCACTTTAGCCAAACACACACACATATATATATATATATATATATATATATATATATATATATATATATATATATATATATATATATATATATATATATATATATATATATATACACTACTGTGAGAAAATAATAATCACACACAAAGGGATAATGGCTTATAGCAGACTTAATGATTTTAGAATATTTCAGATAATGAAATAAAATGTTTATCATCAACTATCCAGAGAGAGAGAGAGAGAGAGAGAGAGAGAGAGAGAGAGAGAGAGGAGAGAGAGAGAGAGAGAGAGAGAGAGAGAGAGAGAGAGAGAGAGAGAGAGAGAGAGAGAGAGAGAGAGAGAGAGAGAGAGAGAGAGAGAGAGAGAGAGAGAGAGAGAGAGAGAGAGCCCCCCCCCCCCCCCTCGGGTTTTGTTCTAGGTTTGCGTTTTGATCGTCTAAGCTGCCGTAGTGATGATGTCACACTCGAATGTAAACAGGAAGAGTTTAACACACGGAGATGGAAACTGGATGATATAAAGAAACGAATAACCAATATGAAGTTTAAAGATGTTTAAGATGTTTAAACTTCTGTTGTCAAGCGTCGTCAATATAACCCACCCCCTTTCCTCACGAATGGAACTAGTGTTGTGGAGTCTGCTTTGAGTGTTTTCCAGGGTTAGCAGCTAACGCTAGGTAGCTTAGCCTAGTCATCATGGATAACTTGGTTAGCAGCTAACGTTAGCCCATTACTTGCGTCAATTAAATTGCATGTCATTTAAGGTCCGCGCTGGTCTGTCTATAATGAAATGAGAGGACAGCTCTGCGCTAAAGCTAAAGTCTCATCTCAGCCGCGATGTGACAACATACTCGATGTTCACGATATAGTAATTTACTACATCTCATGTAGAACAAGCCGCGATACATCGAGTATACTCGATATATCGCCCAGCCCTAGTCTGTGGTGAAGAGTGGTGGATAGTTAGTGAGAGAGGAGAGAGGAGAAGATCTGTGCTGTGTGTAATTGACAGAGTCAAGACAATAAACGCTTTGTGGGCCTTTATAGGAATCTCAATGCCCCCATTTCTATGCCTCGTCTCCTGCGCCAGCTTCGGTGCAAACAAAAACGACCTCAGCAGGAAGATTGGAGTATTTAGAGGCATATGGCGAGCGAGTAACGGACCAGGCCATGTGCCGGTTCTCAGAAGCTGAGCGGAGCTACAGTGTATAGTGGTTTGATACAGCTACTGATTTGTTTTTGTAAGCTGCTTTTAAAGCTTACAAAAGCTTGTCTTTCATGTCGACTAAAATCAGGTGTTATCCAGATCCATTCATGTTTACTACAAAGGGATTGCCTGGATATGACAGAGATTAATATATATCAATCTCATAGTACTGTAAGACAGAACAGCTGCAGGCAACGCAGGCTCCAAGGTTATGTACGCTGAAGATTATGCACCTGTGGCTCCATTTGATGAGGAAAAGGAGGATATTTGTCTTATTTCCAGTGATTATTTCCAGGTACATGGCTGTAATGTACTATTGTAAAGTACACCTTGCTATTATTCTTTGTTTCATAGTTTGCATGTTGCATCTTTATATGTCATTGATGATGTGTAGGACCGCAGTTCAATCGTTATTTGTGAACGTGGACAACTCTCTCTCCCAAAGCAAGAACGATGGTGTCCGGCTCTGGGAGAGTTGTGACTGAACTGTCCCAAACCACACAGGAACAACGTACTGTATATGAAACTAAATTGTGTTTAAACAGAGCGTCATCCCCCTTTACTCTGTAAAGATTTTGAGCCTTAGCGGCGCATAGCGGGCATGCTGCCTAAACCTGGCAGATCACAGATGCACCATAAAATTGGGTTTAAAGCCTTGATTGTGCTTTAATAAACGCATAAGGACAAAGGAGGTGAGGCCCGGAAGCAACCGGAAAGCCTGCGGTGTGGCATGGTCTTCAGTGGGAGGGGTTAGAGAGTGTACCCCCCTAAGTAGTCCCAGATGCCAGGCGCAGCGTGGGAAGGAAGTGCCCAATTCTCCTTCCGTGCTGGCCAAGGGTAACTCTCGATTGGGCCCGAGCCCAAGAGGACTCTGAGCCAATAACACTGCTGATGACGGGTCACATGATGTGTGCAAACAATGGGCATATGTGGCGAATAATAATAGAGCGCAGAAATAGCCATGCCCTCTGGTTCTATAAATCAATAGGCAATTTATTAGTCAGAGAATAATGTTGGTCCTACAGTAATACTTATTTCATATGACGTGAATAAATATATTATTTATTTATGTAACTGTCAGTTTGTCACTGAGCTGGCAGCCATGTCTGTTCATTTAGATGCCAAACATTGCCAGGTCCATGTTGTGTCTAAGATACTCAACGTCACGTAATTTTTCTATTGATTAATTAACATTTTCCGTGCCACGGGTCCGGTGCCCCGGAACCCTGTTGAATGCCAACACCCACTTCAATGATAGAGCTCTCATATTTGCGAACGCATAAACTATATCTTAAATTATGGCTATGTGTATAATATGGCCGTCGCTTATCAATGACTTGTTTGCAGTCAACATTGTCAAAACGGATTGTTTTTTAATCGGTTCATTTCCGTTTTATACCATTTTGAAAAACTCTAGTTTTTTGAAAGTTTCAGGAAAATATAAAGATTCTGTGATAATCGCCCTTGTACTGGAATACAAACAAAACTTTGTCATTTTTCAGCCTATTTATGAATCGTTTTCAAATAAACGCTAGATTATCGATAGTATATGTATACTTATGCATGCTATAGAAGCGGGCTGAAAAATCTATTATCCATTTCCTGATCAGCACACACACACGCACACACATAGGGCCCACGTTGATATCTCTGTGAAAAAAGCTCTGATTATCCTAAGACTGGTAAAATAGATTCCTTACCTCAGATCAGATGTTCTCCAAAAAGATTATTCCAATTCCTGATCGCCATTCCAAATATCGATCGCGTTTATTGATCCAACGCTGGGTGGTCGAAACACCGATTTCACGCTGTTCTGGTGGTCCACAATGAATCCGATCGGCTCGAGTTACATGCCTAAGAAGTCAAATGTGGGGGAGCTCCAGTAGCTCACCGCATATCTCGGCGCTATTTCTGCATCGGGGAAAACCGTGCTGCGTCACGGATCTGGTGGACTCCGAGTTCGATTCCCGGACCCGCCGTCATTTGCCAGAATGTCTTCCCCTGATCTATATCCCGTTTCACCCTGTATCTGTCGGTCATGCTTGACCAGAAAAGCGATAAACGCTAAAAAAAAAAGTTAAAAAAAAAAAAAAGTCAAATGTGGAAGCAGGATTTTTTCCCCTATGCGTTTCATTCAATCCAATCCAAAGGGGTGCAGTACCACAGGGAGAGACGATAGGGGGCGGTATTTTCCCAATGGAGCTCAGAGAGAGTTTGCAGTGGTAACGTGAGGCTAGATTGATGAAATACTAATGAGAAATCTCGTCGCTGGCACTCAAAGTATTAAGGTCTGGAGCATGTACAAAGCATCAACAAATATGTGTGGAAATATTTTTGTTTTGTTTTGTCTCATAGTCTTAAGCAGAATTGCTAACCAAGAATGTTTCATGTTGATTCGGTATTTAAATATCAGCCTCTGTAATGTATACATAAAGTTTTGATCCAGGGGCGAGACCAAGGGCATAATAATAATAATAATAATAATAATAATAATAATAATAATAATAATAATAATAATAATAATAATAATAACTTCATTTTATATAGCGCCTTTCATAAAACCTAAGGTCGCTTATAGGGGAAGAAATAACAAACAGACTGTAGCTAAGGGGCTACACAACCCTGACTGTATTTAAATAATGAGCTTGGCAAATACTAAATGATATATTAACCAATATTAAATGTACACAAAATGGTGAACACTCTTATTAACTGGATATATAACATACTTTCGTTTTTTAAGTTTGCATTTTTGTATCTCATCGTCTGCATTTTTACTTCATTGTAGTTTAGGATGTACTTGTATAGTTGTATATTGTATATTTGTATAGTGTTGGGACTTTATTCATTTTTTTACTTTTTTACTGTATGAAGCACATTCTCAGGGGCTCATACAGAACCAAGCATTTCACTGTAATGTACATGAACTTTATACATGACAAATAGAGAGAGAGAGAGAGAGAGAGAGAGAGAGAGAGAGAGAGAGAGAGAGAGAGAGAGAGAGAGGCGAGGCGTATAAAAGGTGAACACCTGGTAAGTGCTTTTCAAATGTCAACATGGTGTCTTATCTGTAAAAATTGTATCACTATGATTTGTTGCACCACAGATTTCCTGCCTTCACTATTACACAACTGCAGATTGTTGAAGGTGGCATTCATGCTAGCAATTGAGCTAGCTTAGCTCTTCTTCCCAGGGAAAGCGCATTCCCTGGTCTCAAAACATACAACCTGCCCGGTGAAGGATTAAATTGTTAGACTAGGAGTATTGTGACCAGCGGGTGGTGAGTTAAACAGGCCTCTATAACTCTATACACTAACTTAACACATCGCATGAGCTACCCTGGCTAGAGAGCTGGGCTGAAACATGTAACCCTGGTCAAATGGGACCACTATATGCTGCCCTAAAAAGGCAAATACTGTAGCAGCAACTTGTGTAGAGGTGTACACATATAGTGGTATGCAAACACACGTAGAGGGGTACAGATAGCTATAGCAGAGTATACTGAAAATACATATGTAGAGGTGTACAGATATAGCAGAGTATACTGAAAATACACATGTAGAGGTGTACAGATATAGCAGAGTATACTGACACAATACACATGAGGTGTATATAGCAGAGTAGCCTATACTGCAAATACACATGTAGAGGTGTACATATAATAGCAGCGTAGCCTATACTGCAAATACACATGTAGAGGTGTACAGATATAGTGGTATAAATAATACACATGTAGAGGTGTACAGATATAGTGGTATAAATAATACACATGTAGAGGTGTAGCCTACAGATATAGCAGAGTATACATAAAATACATATGTAGAGGTGTACAGATATACAGTAGCAGAGTATACTGCAAATACACATGTAGAGGTGTACAGATATTGCAGTATAAATACACATGCAGTGGTGTACAGATATAACGGTGTAAAAACACATGTAGAGGTGTACAGATATAGTGGTATAAATACACATGTAGAGGTGTACAGATATAGTGGTATAAATACACATGTAGAGGTGTACAGATATTGCGGTATAAATACACATGTAGAAGTGTAGATATAGCAGTATAAATACACATGTAGAGGTGTACAGATATAGTGGTATAAATACACATGTAGAGGTGTAGATATGTATAAATACACATGTAGAAGTGTAGATATAGCAGTATAAATACACATGTAGAGGTGTAGATATAGCAGTATAAATACACATGTAGAGATGTACAGATATAGTGGTATAAATACACATGTAGAGGTGTACAGATATAGTGGTATAAATACACATGTAGAGGGGTACAGATATAGTGGTATAAATACACATGTAGAAGTGTAGATATAGCAGTATGAATACATATGTAGAGGTGTACAGATATAGCAGAGTATACTGAAAATACACATGTAGAGGTGTACAGATATAGCAGAGTATACTGACACAATACACATGAGGTGTATATAGCAGAGTAGCCTATACTGCAAATACACATGTAGAGGTGTACATATAATAGCAGCGTAGCCTATACTGCAAATACACATGTAGAGGTGTACAGATATAGTGGTATAAATAATACACATGTAGAGGTGTACAGATATAGTGGTATAAATAATACACATGTAGAGGTGTAGCCTACAGATATAGCAGAGTATACATAAAATACATATGTAGAGGTGTACAGATATACAGTAGCAGAGTATACTGCAAATACACATGTAGAGGTGTACAGATATTGCAGTATAAATACACATGCAGTGGTGTACAGATATAACGGTGTAAAAACACATGTAGAGGTGTACAGATATAGTGGTATAAATACACATGTAGAGGTGTACAGATATAGTGGTATAAATACACATGTAGAGGTGTACAGATATTGCGGTATAAATACACATGTAGAAGTGTAGATATAGCAGTATAAATACACATGTAGAGGTGTACAGATATAGTGGTATAAATACACATGTAGAGGTGTAGATATGTATAAATACACATGTAGAAGTGTAGATATAGCAGTATAAATACACATGTAGAGGTGTAGATATAGCAGTATAAATACACATGTAGAGATGTACAGATATAGTGGTATAAATACACATGTAGAGGTGTACAGATATAGTGGTATAAATACACATGTAGAGGGGTACAGATATAGTGGTATAAATACACATGTAGAAGTGTAGATATAGCAGTATGAATACACATGTAGAGGTGTACAGATATAGTGGTATAAATACACATGTATGTAGAGGTGTACAGATATAACGGTATAAATACACACGTAGAGATGTACAGATATAGTGGTATAAATACACATGTAGAGATGTACAGATATAGTGGTATAAATACACATGTAGAGGTGTACAGATATAGTGGTATAAATACACACGTAGAGGTGTACAGATATAGTGGTATAAATACACATGTAGAGGTGTACAGATATAGTGGTATAAATACACATGTAGAGGGGCCACTCTACAAAAGCAAACAGCAGTAACAGAACAACTTCTCCTTCTTGGGGTGAGCCTTTTCTGAAGTTTCGAACCCACTACGTTTGCAAGAACACCACTTCAAAGCTAGTGCTTGAATTGGACAAAGTGGTTTAGCCAAGTTCTCTTCCCAACACAATGCCTTGGGATCAGTTTTAAGTGAACATTCACTGCAGTCAAGCACGTGCACACATAGAGCCCAAGCGGTGCTTGAGCACCTACCCTTTTGAGCCTCATAAAAAAAGTGCCATTATAAAAAATAAAATAAATTATTTATTTTTTTACCGTTGCGCATATAGACTGCCCTTCCAACTGAAAAGTGTCAGGATAGAATAAAAATATTAGGTAAAGAGAGAAAGAGATGCCCCGTATTCCATTGCAGTTTGCACGGCCTCCTCAGCGTGCCTCTCCGCGGACCTATATATTTTATGCATAGCGTGGGTGGTGATGATGATGATGATAGATGTGGCGCATACAGTTGAATGCTGGTATTACACTCACTGAGGGACATGAAGAAGTCAAGTCCGATGGGATTTGGGAATCTCAAATACAAATCGGGATTGGAATAAAAAATGCATTTATATTAAACAATACAGAATATACAGCACTTCTTGGGGTCTGTAGGGTAAGCACTTATTCCCTCCCCCCTGAACATTTATGGAGATGTATACTATGGGCCTTTTAAGTCAGTAATAAAAGTGTCTTTCAAGGATAAGTGAGGTCCTGCACTGATTATTATAGTTCAATATTCAATATTTGATCACCAAAACCCCCCAAAAAGCATAAAAAGGGGGCCCCCCTACCCAAAAAGGGCCCCCAAAAATCAGGCGTGCGCTACCCGCTCGCTCGGTTCTAACATACACAGGTATAGTGCCCTTTTCAGCCTTTGAGCACCTGCCCCTCTAAAGTCCTGTGCACGTCCCTGACTGCAGTCCCCATATATACAGCCAGAAACGGTCTCAATCTGTTATAATGTCATACAGATAATGTACTGTATCTCCATTGGGTACTAGGTTAGATGGAGGAGACTATATGACCCTACCAAGATGATGTGTCTAAGGATGTGGTATGGATTGGACAGTATACTTTTCTAGTTCAGAAGTGATGGCACAACCCATGAGGTTTAAATATGCATCTTATGAATTCAGTCTTTGAGCAGCAGCTCAATTCTGCAAACACCAAGTCACCATTGTTTCTGGCTTTTGGAGAGTAGTTGATAAATATTTACTGGACTCTAATCTGTACCACAGAGCTATTTACCACAGACCTTTATAAACGAGTTGTTTCATATAGGTAACGGAGAAATGCGTTGTGTGGATGGTGCATATCTGTCTTTATCATTAGGGCCTTAGTTAAACTTTTGTGTATTTTTTACCTACCTTGCTCACTGCATCCTGCACGCGGGAGTTCTTCGACGCCCTGGTCGTCAGGACTTTTGCGTTTCTTCGACATTTGCTGCCCCCTATTTGAATGATGTATCCGTCAAACCGAATAGGGTGATGCTAAATGGAGACACTTCAACCAGCGGGATATAAAACCCATGCAACATGCAGATGGTGGAGAGTAGAGAAATGCGAGTAAATCTCAGTCCCAAACATTCAGATCTCTTCATAGTGTGTCCTCCTCTCCAGTATGCGATGCGCGCAAAGTGAGCGTGCGGCATGGATGAAGTCGGACTGACAGCAGCACACTGGTCCCGTGATTCCAGCGGTGACTGGACAAGACGTGTTTTCAGTGATGGAGAAATGCTTAGTTTTTTCCTGACAAACGAAAAAATATTAGCGGCAGATATGATGTGTTGATCACGTGTGTAGAGAGGAGGATTATGCTGAACAGGCGCTCAAAGGGAAATTACGCACGAGAGGCTACTTGTTGATGTCTTTCCAAAAAAAGGTCCTTTCGTCATCGGGATGATTTGGGCCATGAAAAAGTCTATTTCAATTTTCAATTTTTGCACAAGGTATTTTGAATGAATATAGCTCTCGGCGACGTCAGAAGACAAAAGTCGGACATAGATGACGCACGGCGGTCACACTCACAACAGGAACTCTTTGGGCACTTTTGGGGGGGATTGACCCAGAGTAGACTGCCCTGCATCGCCGGGTGAGACAACACGAACCCTCAGTTACACGGGAGCGTTACCGCGTGTCATTTTGGTATGTATCATGATGTATGGTAATAAGATAGCAGATGTTATCCGTGAAGGAATGGAGAATCTTTGGTGAACCCCCTCTCCAGCCTCTATCAGACA